>NC_136383.1:60979636-61667136 GCF_965140285.1 Lepidochelys kempii
ATACTCACGCAGCTGGAACCGGTATGGTTAATCTTTGTGTTAGTATTGTTAAAACAATATTAGTTATAAAAATATGCTGGGTTTTTAGACTTTGAGTGCTTTTAAGTTGCACTTATAACATCTGTATCCTATATTGTACAGTAACATTTGAGCGTTTGCCCTATAAGCCTCTAACTTGTATAAATCATCAGACTGGAAAGACATGAATGAGTGTGAAATGTTGGCTTCCAACCGAAGGTGTTGGGTCCTGCCCAACAGAAAAGGTCCATCGATACTAGACAGACTATTGTGGAATATCAGAGGATAAAAGATTTTGATTGCTCTCCCTTCTCCCCTTAAGAAGAGGAAATGTGCAAGTAAATACCTCCCATCATCTAAGTTGGCAGCTCAAAGAAGGGGGAAAAGGGATAAGAATCTCTGACAAGGAGAAACTGACTCTCTAAGTTGATTAGACTCTGAGGGCCGGGTTTTCTAGGCATGAGCAAGAGATCCCCAGGGTTTTGCCTGGGCTGGCCTAAAGGACTTACAGATTTTGCTTATTATTACAGAGGCTTCTATCCCCTTTGTGTGTGTGTGTGTGTTTGCCTGATTTGACATTGTAAATAACTCATTTCCTTTTCCTAGCTAATACATCTTTAGTTAGTTTGTTATAGGATTGGCTACAAGAATTGTCTTTGGTGTGAGATCTAAGGCACAATTGACCTGGGGTAAGTGACTGGCTCTTTGGGACTGGGAGTAACCTTAATATTATTGTGGGTTTGTTTGGTTTTTTTGGTATAAGGGACTATCACAAAGGCCAGATTGCCTATGTGTCAAGATCCGAGTACCCAAGCGACTGTTTGATTTCCTGGTTAGGCTATTATGATGACTGAGGGGTATAATTTGATACTTGGTATAGAAATCTAAGTATAGAACTCAGGGCCAAGTTGCCTCTTAACAGTCTGTCCTGAGGTTGGTGCCCAGGCTCTTGAGCCACTGCAGGACAGCTTGACAGATGTCATCACTCTTGTTTGAAGTGTTTTTTCACTTGTGGGCACTACAAAAATAATCTTAATTATAATTAAACACAGTTTAGTAAGACTGTGCATCTGCTTTCTGTAGAAAGCCAAATGAACCTCTAAGTACAATGGCAAATGCTAATAAATCAGGTTTTGTGTTTTTTTGGTATCTGTATTCTCTATTTTCCACTGGCTTCTTTGCCTCAGGAATTTAGGGGGCTTAATACAGGGTGTGGTCTATCTAGTTTTTTCCATAATCCAGTAACATAAATATTACACAAAGACCAAATCTGATGTTGTTTGCACCAGAAATGGCTCGACTCGTCTGAAAAACCTTTAACGTGAAAACATATAAAGACTTCTTAACCCTCACTTGGGACCCTCTTCTCTCCAACTGTTAAACAATATTTTAAGATCTTTCCTCCTCTCTTTAACTTTTCATTTGCACTGAAAACATTCCAGGAGAATCGTGTGTTATAAGGGACAGTTTGCAGCAGCTTCCCAAATAGAACTAATGCTTGCCAGTGATTCCCTTTAGTGAAGTTATAATTGTGCTCTGAAACAAGAAAGAGAATTTGTTTGTTTTTTTTTAAACCATCAAGAAATTGTTTCAGTGGCAACTTGCATTTGCTGAACTAGCACAGGACTTAAGTGATTGCTGGGAATGGAAACATATTGCAGTACAAACACACAATATTCAGCTCCAACAGATATGAAAGGTCACTAAGCTCAACGGTCATAGTTCAAAGAAAAGAATATATATTTTTTTGATTTTTCTCAAAGTGTTAACTGTACTTTCTTGGAGGCCCAGCTCCAATGTTGTCCATGGCATCTTTGTGGTCTTACTGTCTCATATAATGCAATGCTTTATGAAGTACTAAAAATTCCCACATAGCCTGGTCTTTTGCTGTTCCAATATTGTAGTGCGTGGTCATTGTAAAAAGATCTTAGTCACTGCTAGAATCTGCACTGCAGTTGTCATAATCCTTTGTCATCTGTCTGTCTGCTGTGACAATTGATGTGGTTGCATATTCAGCATTAAGACTTTGCTGCTGAATCAAACCAGAAGGCAAGATGGCCTGGGAAGGAGCAAGCTCTTGTTTGAACCCAAATCTTCAATAACTAGATAATGCAGAGCAAATACATTTAAAAAATGGAAAGATGAATACATTTTTGTTTTGAGCTTTGTGCATTTTCAAATGCAGCATGCTGTAAAAGTTCTACATTAACCCTTTGGGCAATGGATAAGAATACTGACCCTGCAGTGGTCAATACCCAGTGTTTTTTGGAAGGCGTGTTCTCCTGTACAGACTACTCTTCTTCTTTTTCTGGCTGTTGGAAACTTAGAACAAACCCAACCCATGACCAGAACTGCCATAAAACACCCTCTCCAGCCCACCCTATAGACACAGTGTGACCATTCTTCCAGCCCCTCTATTGGGCCAGGAACCAGCAAAAAGAAACATATCACATCAGGTGCTGAGACTGTTTTCTTCTCACCTTTCCCTCCATCCTCAAAGTGGAACTGGAAACATGCTGCATGGGAAAGCAAGCAGGGAATATAATATTGTCCGCTCAGAAGTTGAGATGGTATCCAGCAGACGTAGGTTGCAAGGGGATGTCTCAGTGGCAGGGAAACCTTCACTTGTGGATCGAGGAAGACGGGTAGAAAGGTGGTATTCCATTCTTCGCTTCCCCCGTTCCAAAAAGAGAAATTAGAGAGATTTGTGATGCACCAGTCTCTCAGGAAAGAGTGTGTTCATTCTTGGTACCCTAAGGATGAAAGTCAGGAGTGAAGGTGAGGTGGTGCAGAGGAGGGAACTAGAGAGAGAATTCCTCCTATGCTAATAGTATGAGTAGAATCTCACTCCTCCTTAGCTTGTGGGAGCAATGCTTCCCAACAGCTGCTCCTACTATGCTTGTGTGGTTAGATCTCCCCCTCATACTCATATTAACTTAATGATGGGTGGTTAAGAGAAACTCACATCAGTCTGAATGGAGTCTTAATCTTTGTTTTTCTGACAAGTCATGAAATAGTCTCACTGGAGTGATAGAGTTACTGTTGTGTAGAGGTGCCAGACTGCTCCCACCTCCACTGAGAGCAAAGGTGGTAATTCATGCCTGGGACAAAAAGATGCTTGAGAAGTTATTTTAATTGTCTCATTATTTAACTGTGTTCAATAGATTGAGAAAAGGCAACTTTCCCCTCCTTACCAAGTTCATCAACATCTAACAGAAATGAAGAGCACGATTGTCTGACCCCTAGAACAAAGCCAATAACTGAAATAACTTCTGATTACTGATGGGCTGTCTTATCCTGCTGCATCCTGATGACCTGCATACTTTGAACAGTCAGCTAATGCTCTAATGCTTCCTCTGACTACCTGAACCTATCACCCTCAGAAAACAACTGCTGATGTAAGGTGGCATGATGTGGATGCTTTAAGGACCAGCTTGATCATCTATCAAATAAAGATATCACAAAAAGCCATTTCCATGGTAAAGGGTGAGACCTTTGTCAGCCGCCTCCTAGGGATTTCTTGTTTCTGTGAAGACTGGTAGACTAAATTCCAGGCATGTTTAAAAGCTCTGACTGCACTACAGAACCAACTAAAACCTGGCACATGATAAAACAGAACTTCTATTTTGGGTAAGATATATTCATCATATCCCCTGTCTCCAACATTGGTTCAGTCTTTCTAGACCCTTTATTAATTGGATAAAATGTTGTTCATCACTTTGTTACACTAGAGTCTTCTTTCTGTAGAAAAACATTCATGTAGCATGAGGCTTGCCTAAATTGGAATTGCAAGTGGCATGCTGAAATTCATTGAAATAACTTCATTGGTATTAAGTTTCACTAATTGGAATTCACTATAAAATAGCTCCACTGTATGGAGTAGATTTTTAGGAATTAGTCTAAAATAATTTTCATCCAGTGATCTCAGGTTGAGTGACTGCAAATTTTATTCCTGAAACATCTTAACCACCAGTCACAAAGTACACTTGTACCCTACAATATGTATATTTGTGTGTAATCCTGTGTTGCCATATCATATGTCATGTGTCTCCTCCAAGGAGAATTCTAGGGACAAATTTCAAGCTATAATCCACTCTGCTGCACACACTTCTCCTGGTGAGATGATGAGAGAACAAACACATGATAGATATTATTCATGCTGCTTAATGCATGACTGTGAGGAAAGTGGAATAAGAACCTATGCAGAATAAAATACTTGAGCATTCAGGCTTAAAACTAACTTTTGTTTTTAATACTCTCACAAGTGTGCTTGTTGCTCCACAAATGACCTTAAACACAGATTGCAAACCTTTCAGAGTGGAAACCTAAATATGTAGATCCATGGTTGTGGGTGAATAGTACATAGAGTAGCAGAAGTGGAAGCTGCAAAGGGGCTGTGCACCCAGGTTCTCTGGAGTAACTTAAAACTTACTTTAGTACAGTCTAAAGGAAGCCATTTACTAATGACCCCAAAGTATTATCAGAGAATCCACTACAGCCCTTCCTGCAAGAACAACATTCCCTGTGCTGACTGCAAGGATGAGGGGTAACATAGGAGCAATTATATTAACTGGAGGATCTCACTACTTTGGGGTAGATCTTCTCATAGCTGTCTTTAAGACAAAATTTATAGCAGGATAATTAGTGTAATGCAGCAGCACCATGCTGTACCAGAGATCTTGGGTTCGAGTATCCAAATATTTGGAACAATCAATCTTTCAATCAAATTCAAACCAAGTGTGTCCATTATTTGTTTTGCTTTAGCCTCTTAAATCCTTTCTTCTGAGATCATCCTGGAGGTACTTAGTTAGTTACCCCTTCCATAACTTTGGCAAAGCAGAGTATTTGTGAACTCCTAGAATGCAAGCTTTGCAGGCCAGGGACTATGCATTCATCTCACATGTAGTACATAGTTGGCACATGACCAATAACTGACATACTGTTTGAAATGTTGACTTCTGGGATACACTCAAAGAACTAGGAAGTACCAAGAGGATTTTTTCAAAGGTTAGTTAAAAATATATTTCTGTGCTACATGTCTCTCATAACCTGGCTAATAGGAGTTTCCACACCAAAACTTCTGCTTAACTCAGTTCTCCTATATGCTTTGCATTTCACTTCTAGTAATCTTGATCACATATTGTACCTCTGTCTACTTTTGTGCTTTGGATTTTTGAACTTGCTGGTAGCATGTTTTCAATCTGGATAACTTTTTGCAGTGGTGGGGTCAATCCTACCCTAGAATGCAACTTAGTATGAGTTCCTCTTCTGTTGGCCAGACTGGGAATCAGAAGTATGCTGCTAAATAATTAAGGTTGAGATTTTCAAAAGTCTATGGGAGTTAGGCGCCTAAAATCCCATGTCTTCAGCCATTTGAACTTGATAATTTTGAAGGATGATAATATAGTAGAACCTCAGAGTTACAAACACCTCGGGAATGGAGGTTGTTCATAACTCTGTTTTTTAAAAAAACAATTATTCCTTCAAAAGTTTTACAACTGAACATTGACTTAATACAGCTTTGAAACTTTACTGTGCAGAAGAAAAATTCTGCTTTCCCTTTTTTTAGTAGTTTACATTTAACATAGAACTGTGCTGTATTGCCTTTTTTTTTTTGTCTCTGCTGTTGCCTGATTGCGTACTGCAGGTTCCAAATGAGGTAGGGGTGTGTGTGTGTGTGGGGGGGGGGGGGGGTTGACTGGTCAATTCATAATTCTGGTGTTCATAACTCTGAGGTTCTACTCTACTCTGAGGTTCCCACACCTCACTTTCCACCAGCCCTGTCCCAAACAATGCGGGGCCTCCCTCACTCTGGGCCCAGCTCAACAAGTTTTCTCCGTGTCCCCCAGTCATGAAGAGCTCTCTACATCAGCCTGGGAAATGGGTGATGGAGTGGAGCCTTGCACTGTAGTAGTATAGAGACGGCTGGATTTGGCATTTCTACAGCCCTATTCCTTAGAAGGGGGCACTGGGGGCAGCCAGCACAGTGAAACTCCACCAAGGCCATACTGCCACTGAAGGGTAAGAAGCTCAAAAGGATATGTCTACGCAGCTTCTGGGAGCAAGTCTGTCAGCCTGGGTTGACAGGCTTTTCTTTGTGGGGCTCATGCTAGCATGCTAAAAATAACAATCTGGACATTGTGGTTTGCGGTCTGAAGCCTGGGAAGGGGGGTCAGAGAAGCATAGGATTTCCATACAGATAGGATAAACTGTCCTAGCCAACTGAAGATCCTCAGTATCTGTGTAGATCCAACACTGTGGATCATCTGGGATTCTGTCCCATAGCTTGCCCTGTAAGGGAGGGGGCAAGTGATGTCCTGCAGATGGAATAATTGAGAAGAAGTCCATTTAGTTCCTTCACATGGATATTAATTGAATAATTACTTTAAAATGTTTCCTGGTAGATATGATCAAATAATGGAATGCATAGTAATGCTAATCTTGGGCCTGATTCTCCTCTCATCTATTCTTGTGTAACTACATTGGCTTCAGTGGCATTACTTCTGATTTACAGGGGTGGAACTGAGAGGAGAATCAGGGCCATCTAAAAAAAATTACTCTACATTCATATTGCTAATCAGGTCCTTTCCACCCCTCCACTCCCATCATGTGTTTCCCATAAAGGCCCTGGCTGCATAGAGTGCTATATGATAGGCTGTCTGGAAGCTGAAGACAAAGTCTCGCAAAAGTACATGCACCTTCTGAATGAGTTATATACAGTAGCTAAAGTTGCAGCATGCTGCTATCCTACAGTGTCTGGATGTGGTCACATTTACAATGTTCACACTGTAACTTTCACAGGGAAAGCCCTTTCATGATGAAAGGGCTTCAGTTCATGCAGTATGATGTAAAAATACATCTATGAAAGATCTGAAAAGAGAAAAAAATCTAAAAGGCAATGCAGGACAATGCAGCACTGTGCTCTTATGGGAGGGGAGAAATTCAAAAGCATATCAAACAAATACAGCAAAGTATATAAAAAAGTTCCTCAGCCCAAGGCTGTTTTTTCTTTAAATTCTCAATCTTGATCTCTGTTACTCACTAAAAAATCTTTAGATTTATTTTCTGTAGAGTGACAGTTTGTCGTAGATAGTAACAATTATGCAGTGTTCATCATTTTAAAAGACCGCATTTACTGATCATTACCATGCTGTTAAGAATATTGCAGTATTTCTCTATAGTATGAAATACAAAATGACTGAAATCTGAATATTGTGACTTGGTAATGCTGATGGTATAATACTTCTCTAACAAAGTCACTTTATTCTGGCAATTCATATCCCTTATTGATCAATTTACACTTCCATGCAAGATAGGTGTTTGGTTTTTACATTTATTTATTTTAAGTCCTGGGTGTGGTCTAGTTGTTTTTGTTAAATTCTGGTACACATCATCTCTCACTGAAGTCAAAGTCAAAATTTCCTTTCACTCCAATGGGAATAACATGTAGTTCTTAGATACAACTCTTCCTCCACTTCCCCAGTGAGGAGGGCCCCTGAACTATCGCAATTGCTATGGTTCCGCTGCATGGAGCAGGAAAGTCTGTACTCTTTCTATAGGAAGTTCTTCATGGGGGTTCCCACTGCAGCTATGTGCCATGGCTCTCTGGGAGGGAAATAGCCAGAGGGTATGCTGGTAGAATGGGTGATGGAGGGGAGAAAGAAGTGGCTGTGTAGGCTATTCTAGCCCTAATGCTGAAGTTGTGTTTGAAACCATTCTTTTGCCATTTAATGATTATGGGCTTTGCTGGACAGAAGATGGGAGATTATTCGGATTTTTGTAGCTTCCCCAAACCACAATGAGTTACTAGGGTTAAGTACCTGGGCAAGGCTTGGGGCTAAATATCCATGTGTTTTGCACCTGTAAAGGAGGAGCTAATTCACCAGCTGTTCTGGGCCTGATCTAATCTCAATAAATTCACTGAGCGTTTTTACTCTGACTTCAGTAGGCATTGGTTTAGGCCCTCGATGGTCACAAAGGTTTTTGAAGTGTCCCATGTAACTGTGCCAGTGTACCACAGTCTTGACCTGCAACTCCCCTACCACTCTAATCCTGGGCTTCTTTCTAAAGTGAAAGATGTCAGTTGTAACAAACTTTGTTGCAGTTCTGGCATTGTGCACAATTAATAAGGAATTGACTAAGACTACTCATTTTCACTAGTTTATGAAAGATAAGATTTGAATTTTTTAATTTCATGTGCATATTTATCTCCCCTGTAATCTTTATTGTTCACCTATGCTTGAATAGAAATTAAGCTTTTAATATAATTACAGAAAAAAATCCTCTGGCCTAGGAGAGGGGGTTTCCAAATACGAAGGGTGATCATGAAATCTTTTCATGCATATCATATCAGTGCTAGAAACATCTGAAATCTCTAGACATTTATGGGGGGGGGAAGGCACAGGTCTTTTTTACTCCATTTTCATTACACTATTCTAGTAGAGCTTTCTTTGGAAGGATAAAATGGGAAAAGCAAATATTTTGAGGAACATAACATTTGCCCTTCCTAAATAAACATGATTGGGAAGGAGACTGCATATAGTAAAACCAACAAAAAAAATCTGGCCCTGACTGTAAAACTCCCCTTCAGATTAACTTTCCCATAACTGTAATTAAAAATCTCAAAGGAGGAAATAAATGTACACAAGCAGGAAGGGAGGAATGAATAAATAGTAGAGGAGAAGACAGAATTAAAAAATCAAATTGCACTAATTTTAAAAAAATTCACTCCACCTTTTTTTCACCTGGCCGCAAAGCTATTTATGGATTGAATTTAAACTACTTTAGTGTTCAGATGAAATAGTAATTGGCATCATTTTAAAACCTAGTTGGATAGCTTGACTAGACAGAGCTTCCAGCAGAATATTCCCCGTTTTAAGTGCACTGTATTAATTACTATACTGGTTTCCTATTGTGGACAGAAAGATCGATATTCTCCTCTGTTATAAATATGCAATGCAATTGTACCCATGTAAAGAGAAAATCTGGGCCTCGTTATCTGGTGGGTAAAGCGAGCTTTATTTTTCAAACCAAGACAATTAATTATAAATATTAACTTCTGAGTTAAGATATGACTGTCTTCCTCACAAATTCTGCTAGGGTTGTCTAAACTAAACTTAAATCTGAATTTTGTAATTAGGCTGCTCGTTATAATGGACTGAACTGGAATCCTAAACCTAAACACTTCTAATCTTTGGAGTCTGAGGTGGGATCTACTCCAAACTTCAATTTAAATTTTGTATCTTTTGAGGTTATTTGCAATAATTTGCAACTTAAATATTGTGTTGGCATCATGGGGTCCATGGTTAACTTACTTTGCAGTTCTCTACTTAAATTTATAAGAGAGAGTGTGTTAATCCCTGTGAGATGATAGATGTTTGAAATTGTTTGCAATTAAAAAAGCTATCCATATATTTTTGTGATAAATCTAGTTATTCATTTCTATATACTAGCCTTGAATTCCTCCACAGATGGATATGTATTGTTTGTTTTTGGTTTTGGTGGTTTTTTTGTTTTTTTTTGCAGTGGGTGGACAATATACATTATTTTGTTATTTTTTTACAAGTGTAAATCCAGAAATCACTAGAATTAATCTGGATTTATATTGAAATAAATAAATGCAGACTTTGTCTTCAGGAATCTAAATCACCTATGTATTTAATAAATAAGTGGTATTACTACAGTTTACTTTATGTTAAAATAACTGTTTCCACATATTTAAAAATATTTGCTTAGTTTTACTAAGTGATTTGTAGTTTTAGCTGATCAGTTAAGGTATGATTCAGGAGAAATAATTTAATGGTTTTAAATAAAATTACAATTTTAACTATAAACTGCATAAATCTATGAGAGACCTGGGAGGAAATGAGTTTTTGCTAAGGAAGTCTGTTTAGAAGTGGGAACAAAAATCACACTGCCAACTGTATTAAAGCAGCAGGTTCTCCTGATCTGAGCAAGATTTATCATAAATTCACACATTCATTTCAATGAGAAATACCAAGTGATCTGCAAGATCCTGTGATATAGGAATGAAGATGAAACAACTTCTCAATGACCACAATACATTAGCAAGGATGGGAAAATCGAGGGAGGAAAAATGTAAAAACAGAGCAACAGGAGATGTGTGTTTTAGTCTGCTGGATATGCTGGAAGGTTTTACTCTAATAGATATATTAATTTCATAGTAAGAAAAGAGTGTAAATTTTTCTTATCAAAGTCCATTCTGCCTCTCTCTAAAGGGCCAATATAGTAGGGGGATACAGATAAGCCACATATTCAGATTAATACAAATAGCCAAGAGTAATGGACATGAATATCAGAATTCAGCCAGCTTGATGGGGGAAGATGCCTAAGGTGGGGGTGATCAGTGATCTCTGTGTGGCTGGACTTGGAGAAAGGAATCTGCAAGCCTTCCGGAGCTAGGTAGGATTGAGGGAGAATTGATAGCTTAATGCGGGTATGGTAATCTTTATATGGGAAACAGAAACTTTTTCACTTCCTCCTGATGATTCACCTAATCAGACACTACTTTGTGAAAATACTGGTATGATAATGAGATCTACCATGGAGACAAAGTGGATCAAGGGATTGAAAAAACAAGAGATCTGAGAGAGGAGAGAATGGACACTGCCTTCTAGAAATTAGAGTAGGAAAGAAGAGTACCTTTATTGCTTCTAGGCTTATGAGGATTATAAATCTGGATCTGTTCTACAAATAAAATCTTTTGAAGATATAGGAAACTATTTTGAATAAACCTTATATTAAAGAAGAATGCTGTTATCTGTAACTTAATGTGGTCTTCCCCAAAGGAGATGAGAATTCCTCGACCTATCCTGTGGGTGTAAAAAAGTGTTGAGTCTTAAATATACTCAAGGTTTCAGTCGGAGGAATGGATTGAGAAATCCTTTCCCAGGAGATCAGTTGCCATGGGCTACAATCCAGTGAACATAAAGGATAAGCCTAAGGACAAAAACGAGACCAGTTGATGGGTGCAGGTGATGATGGACTTTCTCTTTAATACATTCTAACAAAGGCAACTGATGAGAGATACTGAGAGGGTATGGTTACTAAAGCTGGCTGGAGAATTTTCTATCAAACTCCCCATTTTGGGCTCAAACTTTTGGCCTTTCCCATCTGTCTGTCTCTCCTCTAGCACTGGTCCATTCAACCTGAGAGATAATCCATGACAGCTGATTTAAACAGGTTTGTCATCCTTTCCTTCTAGTTAACATTTTAACTCCTGTTCTGTTATCTCTTTGTTTTTTCTTTCTCATTCCTGAGGGGAGAGCACATTCTTACTGATGTCTAGTACAGCTGGATCAGAACCTCAGACCATTCCACAAATAACTGTAATGAATCTCAATATAACAAAATTGCTCCACTGAACAGTGACATCCTTATCATTCCTATGTCCTCCATTTCCACAGGGTAATGCACCATCTTTCCTTGTTCAGCACCATATTCCTTCATTCTCCCCTTCTATGTTGTTTCATGTATAATTGTCCAGGGTGTGTTACCCACTCATGTCCCCTCTGTCTTATCTACCTGCTATTCTGTCTGTTTCTGTATTCCCTATCTCCTGAAAGAGACACCTTTCAGCTAAGCCATAACAGAATGAAATGATGGGATACTAAATAATTACTTAAATTTTCTACTAAAAGCAAAGCTCCTCTCTAGTTCTTATGCCTTAAACCTTATGCCTAGATTTTAACTATAACTTCTATTAATGCTATTTAGAATTGCTTAACTGTTCTGATCCATGGCTGGATCCCTCCCTAACATACTGAAGATGTGCTACCTTTTGCTGACACAAGACTCCTCTTTGTCATTGTGAGCACTAGCCAGGTGAACGTATTTAGAAAGATTGTCCAACAGCTCCTTTTTGTTATTGTATGTTATTGTATTGTATGGACTTGTATGAAGCATTAAGTAGCAACAATGCTCTGTCACTGCCTGAAGAATCTGCATAAAAGGCTTAGCAATTCCATTCTCCCAGGTGATTATACATATTACACATCTTGTTGTGAGTTAATTGGTTTAGCCTTTCCATATACTGGATCTCTCATTGGCTCATTTCTGTTTTCCTTATGTTTTACCAGCTTCTGCCCTAATGATTGTGTAGGGACTGGAAGAGGGGAGGCCCTGCTCACTCCAAAAGTCTGAAAGCCACCTCTGTGTCCCTGTATTCCCCCTTTCAAGTTCCTTGAGGAGCTTGTCATGTCCAGTGAACTGTGAGTGCAGTGCAGATGGGAGAGAAATATGCATTCTCCCCTTCCAGTGCTGCAGGAAATCCATGAGGTAGTTATTGTGGTCATTGGCTCTATTAACTTATAAGTGGAGGCCCATCCATGCCATGCACTCTCCCCTTGAACTCCCACAAGTGTGAATGAAATCTGCTGTTGCACATTGCCACTATTGGTGTCCTACTAGCAGTGCACTAGTCATAGTGGGTGTGCTACTATAGGTAGGCTGCTGACGATTTTACCACAGTATCGTCCAGCCCTGCTCAAGGCGTTTTTAGATGGGAGATGGCCAGTGGGAGTCGGTTTGTAGTGTAATGGTATCTTTTTATCAAACAGTGAAATGTTTGATTAAAAAGGTGCCATCTAGTCTGGGCTAGTGGCTATAACATCCTATTGAGGCTATTTTGTGACTGAATATTTAAATTGTTTTGTTGTTGTTTGTTTAATTTGAAAAAAAGTTTTGTTATGGAGCTGAAGATGCAGAATGCATTTAATTTCCGAGTTATGAGCTAGGACAGATGAAATCTACCTTAATTCTGTAAACTATCAACAGTTCATCTTTTGGGGCTCTTAAAGAGGATTTTATATTTTTATTTATGTTTTGACTGAATATATATCTGGCTTTCTTCTAACCCTAATTTAGGAGAGTAGACTACTTAACCTATGATTGTAGCAATGCTCAGGATAGATATATTAACATGCTTCATTTCATTAGGGTATTTTTAATTTAGGGGCACCAATCCACTAATCTTACTTCATTCTGTCTCAGTAACCATGAGGGCCTTTATAAAACTCTTAATGCTGTTCAATCAGAGAAACAAATAATTAGCCTGCATTCAAGTAGAGCTCCTGGCAAGGCAACTAGGATAATGAAGTACTTCATAATTTTTTTCCGGTTATGCTGCACCTGGCACAGCATCTCAGCACTTGCCTGCCAGGAGAGCCAGAGCTCAAGTCCTATGCATGAGCTGGTTCTGTTTATCAATGTGCCGCTTGTGTGCATTTATTTTCATTCTGAATTATTCAGGTTGAGTGGTTCGTTAAGTCTTTTTACAGGGAAAAGACCATAATGCCTACTTCTTATCATCGCTGTTCTCATGGACTCTTCACCCTTGTATACTTCTGCCACATTCTAATCCATTTAAAATATCTTAAAATATTTCACACAGTCTGCACAGCCTTTAAGAGCTTACATTCTCACTGGAGAAAGGGGAGGTTGAGAGAAGACGTTGTTTTTTCCATAGACTTGAGGAAAGAAGTTGAAAATCTAGTCAGCAAGAGCAATACCCAAGTATTAATACTAGAACTCCAAGGAAGCAATATCAGTCTGAGCGCAATATCATTGTCTTGCTTCTGTTTATAAATATAGAATGTGCTCTGTTTGCTCCAGATATTGATCTTCATTTCAGAATCTATGGTATTCTGCCCATCAAATGAAAAGGACACCCATACCACAAGCAACTAAAAAATGGAGAGACCTTGCATGATAACATGTAGCTCAGTTGCTTCACCTGAAAGCTATAGAGAATGTTATTTTAAGCTTGGTTAAAAATGGAGAGTAGTGATAGCCCATATATTTTATTTGTTAATCAATATGTTCAATACAGTATGAGTAGTGATGAAGGATAAAGTCCCTATCTCTGAGGACTTCTCTCAGGGGACAAATAGGTACACGTTCTTTCAATACAAGAACACATTTCCAAATGTACACATATGCTTTTCTACACAGATCAGGCAGACGATGTGCTGATACCATGGCTTATCATTCTGACCCGCATTGTCTCATTTCCTTGTGCTGCTCCTTCTGTCTGTTTGTATCCACCTGTTTCTTGTCTATGCCTGGTCTGTGACAGAGGCTCCTAGGTACTACCACAGTACAAATAATAATGCTTTCCAGTGTGTTTGAAAATTTGGCCCATGTTTGCCAAAAGTTGCCATAAATTCATGCACTCAGGGAAAAATTTGCCCTATGAGAGTTTCATAATAAACTGCATATGCAAATGACCACTGATATCACTTATGGGGATAAATCAAATTGTAAATAACTTTCAAAATGCAGTGTGACAGATGGACAAAGTTATGTCCGGTTTTAGTCTTTTGCAACATACAGTGCTTAACTAAAATATCTCTGAATGCATTGATTGCTTAGCAAATTGTAGCAACAGTTCAAGTCTTTGACCATAAATATTTTATTAAATAGAAATATCATTCAGTAAGCACAGTTACTTGCCCTAGAAAATTTGTAAATCTGATCCAAACACTGAAGTCCCCTAGTGAAATGATATGGCCAATATTAGACAAGATATTGGCTTAGTGCTGAAACAAAAGATGCCTGCTGAGTTGACATTAAACACATTTCTTTCATTCCATTTATTTCTCATATCAGGAAAAATATGAATAAAAAGAACCCTACATATGTTACTATACAGCATATGTGAGTTTATGCAGATGTTAGCATGACTATGGAAGTTGCTTTAGATCAAGCTTAATTCTATTCTTTCTTTCAAATACACAGTAAAAAAATTTTCGCCATTACAATATACTTTAGTATGGGTAGATTTAATGTAAAAAATAGTATAACAACAACTGTGAGCACACTTTCCATCTGACAGCATTGAATTCTAGACTTTGTGACAGGGTCAGGCCAGATGGCTACAGGAGAGTGACAGAAGGCAGATATATTAGCCCCAGGTTAAGTAGGTCCCTTTTCCCTGGATAAGATAACAGGGCAGGTTCCCAAACAATCAGGAACTTTCTGGAAACAATTAAGGCAGACAGGCTGATTAGAACACCTGCAGCCAATCAAGAAGCTGCTAGAATCAGTTAAGACAGGCAGGCTAATCAGAGCACCTGGGTTTAAAAAGGAGCTCACTTCAGTTTGTGGTGTGCATGCAAGGAGCTGGGAGCAAGAGACGCAAGAAGCTGAGAGTGAGAAGGTGTACTACTGGAAAACTGAGAAGTACAAGCATCATCAGACATCAGGAGGAAGGTCCTGTGGTGAGAATAAAAAAGGTGTTGGGAGGAGGCCATGGGGAAGTAGCCCAGGGAGTTGTAGCTGTCACGCAGCTGTTATAGGAGCCACTGTAGACAGCTGCAATACACAGGGCCCTGGGCTGGAACCCGGAGTAGAGGGCGGGTCCGGGTTCCCTCCATCCTCCCCAACTCCCTACTAGATACCAGAGGAGTTGACCTGGACTATGGGTTCCACCAGAGGGGAAGGTCTCTGGCCTGTTCCCTGATCCTCTTGGTGGATCAGCAGAGACTGCAGAGATTATTGTTCTTCCTTTTCCCCATGCTGGCCAGTGATGATGCTAACTGAGTGAATGGCAGATTTGAGCCACGAAAGTGGCCAAACTGAGGGCTGCCGTGAACCTGCTTTAAATTGAGTTAGATCTGTGAAGTCAATGAATCTGCATTGATTTACACTAGTTAAGAATATGGTGAATGGCTTTGTATCTGTGGTTATTAGACACATTCCTGTAAGGGATAGTCTAGGTACTTAATCCTGCCATGAGTGCAGGGGACTGGACCAAATGACTTCTTCAGTCCCTTCCAAGTGCTATGATTCTATTATAAGTCTTTCTGAAAGACCCTGGACCCAATATTACTCTCATGGACTTCAGTGGGAGAAACATTAGGCCTAATGTAATACTTGTGATTCTTATCCAGATTGCAGTCATAGCTAATGCAACACATAGCTGGGCAGGTCTAATTCTAGAATATCTCCACTGACTTAAACTCATGTAAATTAAATCAGAATTTGGCCTAATATTTTCAAGCTCGATTATAATAATAACTCTGCTCTCAGAAGTGTAAATCAGAACTATTCTACTGAAGTCAAGGGAAAAAACAGGTGTAAAAGTGGCATGAGAGAAGAATGAAGATATTAAGACCAAAATTGACTTTAGGGGTGATTCACAGGATATTATTCAAAGGGTCAACACAGCTTAAGTCAGGACAGAATTTGCCTCAAAGGGTTCTACTAAGACTATAATTCATCTTATACCCAATTAAATGAAACTGTATCTTTCAGTCTCACTCCTAGCTTTGGAATGTAGTGCCTCTTTGTATAGAGCAAGTGTTCAAAAAGAAAAACAGTCTCATGGAAGACATTGTAGTATTAATAAACTATATTAGAGTAAGCCATTTCAATTCTGACCCAGCTGCAGGGAACTGTCAAGCTCAAGGTTGAACTTGAAGGAAAAAAAATTTCCTTTGGGGATTTTGACTGTCAAGCTGTTTCTTAATCAGTTAGGAAAACATTGGTTTGATCACCTTAAGCTTTCAAGAAATAAAAAGCAAGAGACAATAAACCTGCTACAAACTTATTATAATAAGGAATACA
The DNA here is from genome assembly GCF_965140285.1 of Lepidochelys kempii. Lineage (NCBI taxonomy): Eukaryota > Metazoa > Chordata > Testudines > Cheloniidae > Lepidochelys > Lepidochelys kempii. Next base: position 60,996,242 of record NC_136383.1, read on the forward strand.
TTATTTGCATCACCACAGTTCTCTCTATTGTGTTTGTTTGTTCTGTAGAATCAAAATGTGATTTTTACGTGTTGGTGGTTTTGTTTTCTGCCATTTTTAGACATGAGTAATTTAAAAAAAAAAATTACAGCCAAATTCTAGGACCTTAAACTGATTCACAGAGTGAGATTTTATTTCCATTTGCAAACTAACTTTGAATATTCTCTACTACTGATATTAGTTTATAATTAGTAATGAATGAATGAGTATGAAACAACCCAAAGAAGAATCCAGAGCCAAACCTTTGTAAATGTTGGTAATAATTTGGTAATGACTAACCCGGAAGGCTTTAGTTATAAAATAATGCCAGCATAATGAAAAGAGGAGATGTAGGATGAATAGATGTTTAGCCATGTTTGCCAATGCTCTGCATTCATGTTTTTAACACTGCAGAAATAGAAAGGCTGCCCATGGTTAAAATATTGTATTTACAACATGTTCTGTGGTTTACAACGAGTATCAGCTTCTTTATTTAAAAAAAAAAAAGACTTTGTGGATATCAAGTGCAAGCCCTAAAATACTGAAGTCCTAAAGTAAATCTTAATTTCAAAAAACAAAAAGTATATCTGGGGGTGAGTGGGGTAGGGGGAAGAACACCACAACTGAATTCAGCTCAGAATTCCTTTGCACTACGTATGCAGCAAAGTTGGCTCTAAGCCACCTGTCTCATCCCATCCCAGGGCCATTGGAGGACCAAACTGGCCCCTGGTACAATGAGAACAGCTTCAGGGATGCTCTAGCTTACACTAGCTGGAGTAGTACACTAAGGATCACTGCACTGACTCCAAGCTCTTAGCCATTGCCTTCTTATACCTCCTATGCTGGAGGTGAGGTAGTATGTAACGTAGCTAAACTAAGAGATTTCTCAGGTGTCCAGTTGGGACTAATTTAAAGTCCTTTTTCTTCTGTTCCACTGATATAAAGGGACCACTACAGTGGCCAAGGATCAGGCCCATTGTTGTTTTTCTGGCAGTAATATCTTATAGAATTGAAGTTTCACTCTAGAATCCACACTACTAATGTATGTGTATATAGATGAACATGTGACAGGTTGGGTCACAGAGACCCCCGTGGGACTGCCACCTGATGTGCTGAGACTACCTCTGAGCCTGTTTTCCCTGGCAACTTGGGACTTCAGAACCCTGCCTTGTTGAGCCAGACATGCTAGCCTGCTGCAAACCCAGACCCAGGTTTGAACCACACACCCCCAAAAGCTGCAGCCTTAGCTGAAAATGGCTTAGAAAGTGCTCCTATCTCTAGCACCCAGACATTCAGTTCCCAATGGGATCTAAACCTCAAATGTGTTTTACTCTGTATAAAGCTTATACATGCACAGCTGTTTGCTCCCCCAGGAATTAATTACTTGCTCTGGGTTAATTAATAAGCAAAAAGTGATTTTATTAAGTATAATAAGTAGGATTTAAGTGGTTCCAAGTAATAACAGACAGAACAAAGTAAACTACCAATCAAAATAAAATAAAAAATACAGAAAAAATCTCCCCTTCAGAGATGTTCTAATAAGCTTCTTTCACACACTGGACTCCTTCCTAGTCTGGGCCCAATCCTTTCCCCCGGTACAGTCCTTGTTCCAGCTCAGGTGGTAGCTAGGGGAATTCTCATTACTGCAGCCCTCTTTGTTTTCTTCCACCCCCTTATATAGCTTTGGCACAAGGCAGTAATCTTTTGTCTCTTTGGGTCCCCACCCCTTCTTCTAAATGGCAAAGCCCCAGATTTAAGATGGATTCCAGTACCAGGTGACATGGTCACATGTCCTGTCAGACCCCAAGTCTCCAGTCTTCCCTGTCTGATTCACAGAAAGGCTTGCAAGTAAACAGCCATCTACAGTCAATTGTCCTGGTTAATGGGCACCATCAAGATTCCAAACCACCATTAATGGCCCACAAGTGGTACCTCTTGACTTTTTCCTCCTTCCATGCTTAGCCATTTTCTGCCGTAGCAGTCGTTCACCATTTGGTCAATTCCTGCACAATCGCAAAGATTTGACGGCCTGAGTGTCCAACATCGGAACAGACTTGATGAACCCATGTAATAAGATGTCTGCCTCCTGGCCACCTACACCCTTCTGTTGGTGGAATTTTATCCTGGATGTTACAAGCCACTCAGAGAATGGTGTTTGCTGGAACGTCTTGCAGCATTCTTGTGACATGTCCGAAAAGCGTAAGGTGCCACCTGTGGACAATGGCAACCACAAACATCTGAATTACAACCAACAACATCCCAAGCAACCACAAACATCTGAATTACAGATGAAGTCATTCCACTTTATACCCAATATACGATGTTGACATTTTGTGTGGAAAGCCTCCAGCTTTGTCCAGTCTGAGCGGCATAGTGTTCTTGTTTCGCAGCCATACAACAGTATGGGAAGGATACAGCTCAAATAAATCCTGAACTTGGTTGTCATACTAAGATGATGTTGATTCCATACCCATTGTAAACAGCCCACGGCAGATGCTGCGATGCCAATCCGATGGAGAACCTCAGTGTGAGAATTGGAGGAGCTGGTAAGTATAGAACCCAGATAGCAAAAGTTAGAAACTGATTTGACAGTTTTGTTGTTCAAAGAGATTGGAGACACGGGTGGACCTGGTTCTAGATTTTTCAGTTTTATCTTTGACCATGAAATAAGGAGACCAATCTTAGCTAACTCCTCCTCCATATGCTGGAGTGCCTCACGAAACCTGTCGGGGCTCCGTACTAAAAGAACAAAGTTATCAGCATAGTCAAGGTCTGTGAGTGAGAGATCACTGATCTCAATGCCTATGGACCTGATGGAATGCTGTATTATGAAATCCATTGCCCGACAAAAGAATGTAGGGGCCAGAACGCAACCCTGCCTAACACCAGATACTGATTTAAAAGATCCTGACATCTGGTTCCTCAGAAGAACACTGGCAGTGGTTCCATTATGCAGCTCTCTAATCAAATCTAGCAGAGTGGTAGGGACACCTATGCCCTTTAAGGCCTTCCATAAAGTGACATGGTCTACTGAATCAAATGCAGCCTTAAGATCAACATACACACGACATGCAGGGGCTTCCTAAACTCTCGATGTATCTCCGACAACAAGTGAAGGACCAAAATGGTGTCTAATGTGGACCTGTTCCTCGTAAAGCCTGACTGTTGGTGTCAACGCTTCCGATGTAGCAAAGGCTACAGGTGTGCCAGCAAAATATGCGCAAACAGCTTCCCTGGAATGGAGAGCAAGGTGATCTGCCTGTAGCTCTTACATTCACTGCACGGTCCCTTGCCCTTATAGAGTGAGATCACAATACCGTCCTTCCAGGTGGCTGGCAGGGTTCCAGTTCTCCATACCAGATGAAAGATGGCCAGAAGTGATTCTGCTATGGGATCAATAGCACATTTTAGCAGCTCTGAAGGAATGCCATCGGCACTGGCTGTGTGTCCATTTTTCAGTTTAGAGATGACACACTTCACTTCATCCAATGTTGGTGCATTAGTACAAATGTCTGGACCCAGAACCACAGTGACTGCCAGATCATCCAGCTCTGAACAAGCGGCAACTGGAGGATGGTTCAGGACACTATGATGATGATTCACCCAGCGTGGGAGACTATCATCATCCAATTTCCATGGATGACCTTGGCTGTCATTCAGGATGCCATTTGTAGTGACTACATCTTGACCGCTGAGGTTGACTCATGACTGAGATGTTACTTTTATGTTTTTCCATAGAAAGCTTTGGTGGGGTGGAGGTTCAGCAGAAGTTCCAGTCTAAAAATATTTCAGCTGAAAACCAAAACATTTCTATTTGGAACGGTGACAATGCCTCATGGGAATTGTAGTTCAGGTACCTTTATGATTCCATTCTCCTCTAGAGGTTGAGATCCTTAGTTGGACTGTTACCCATGATGCAACATATTCTCCCATCTTAGAGAGGGGAGGCAGTGACTCATAGGAGATGTAGGCTGGCTGAGGAGCACAGCACACAGAAGGGAATGGAGACATGAGGCACCATGATAGTTTGGAAATGCTGAATATTTCTGCTTTCGGGCACTATTTCTCTAATACAACAATTCAAACTTTCAGTGGAAATCAAAAACTTCATTTAGCTGAATACCCAATTTTCAATTGAAGAACAGTTGTGGCAGAACTTCCAACCAGTCCTAGATATATTATCAGGATAATTCATGAGTTATAGTTCCTGTTAGTGTGAGTAAAGCCAACAGAGGCATCCTTGGGTGCAAGAAAACACTCTGGGGTTCCCCTCATGGAATTTTCCCCAAATTGTTCCATCAAGGGAGAGGCAGTATTTGCCTCCTTAAAAATGGAAGTTGGTTAAACATTGATCCCATCCCCAAGATCCACACAATGCTTGGGGAATCTCTGCTGGGGCAGATACCCTCAACTCCCTTTGTAAATTTAACAAAAAACAGGTACCTTTTAAAAAATGCTGATGCCTAAGAAACTATTAGTCAATCACAGAGACAATTTATTTGGTACTTAATGGTGCTTAGTCCTTGTTCTGGCCCTGTGCACAAGGGTAAATGCCTCACAGAATTAACTGAGTTGACAATGGATGACTTTGAACGTTCTCCGGTCAAGCTAATCTCCTAGTAATGAACACCTCAAAATAGGTTAATTATCAATCATTGATGCACCATGCCAGGGTCTGCAAAATATTTCTGAATGTTCAGACATAGGTTGGGGTAACTTCATAGCAAGAAGGAATCCGCAAGTTGTGGATTAGTTCCTTCCATAGAGGAAAGTCAGATTTGAAGATTAATGGAAGGTTTTCTGGCTAAAATGTAACTGAAATATACTGGCAGTGTACAGGTTTAATTAAGGACAGAGTTTGGCCTAATTTCTTTAAATCAGAACAGCAAAGGTAGTGGCCAGAAATTGCTTCCTTACAGTGTTTAGTCAGAATCTGCTTTTCATGTCTAACCGTCAAACGCACAATGCCAGCAACCATGAGTTCCTTCATGCTTTCTGAATGCAGCACATTCCCCTTTTGGAAGACCAGTGGGTGAAAGGGCTGAAACCTGTACTCCGACCAAACATTGATGATTTATAATAGTTTCAAGTGATGCAGTTACTTACAGACCACTGTCCCCATCACCCACCTATGCATTATTATTAAGTTACATCTGAATTACTTTCTTAGTCATGGGGTTGTTTTAAGCATTTTGGCCCTGACTCAGGAGAACATCCCTATTCAGGAAAGAATTTACTCACCATTGAAGGCAATGGGATTTAAACCCATGCTCAAGTGCTTTCCTCAGTTAGGTTCTCAGCTCAGAATTGTTCTGAGCTCATGGAAGATGATGGTTTCCCATTAGACTCAATGAGAACTATCAGGCAATAAAGATTGAAATGATCAGACACTGCTTGCACTGGCCAGCACGTGTTACATATTCTTTGTGCATGGATAACTAATTCTAACTCTACACAAACCCTAACACTAGAGTATCAGCCTCAAGGATCTTAGTCTTTTCTAATTTCCATTTGACTTTCCTCCTCTATTTTGTTCAACATTGAGTTCTTGTTTAATTTTTTTCCTTTGCTGTTAATGGATTCACTTGTAGCCTTTGCGCAAGCCGCTCAGCTGCCTACAAATAAATTCTGAGGACAATTCGGCAACACTCAGGTGTATAAATGGTCACCATGTGTGGTCCTCCACTGAAGACCAAGGGCCTGTTCCACTTTCTCAATTGCTTTTTTTATACTATCACTGCATTCATTTTGCACACTTGCAATATTACCATTTTTTTTCTTTGCTTCATTGTTGACATCCCTAGAAATACACAGAAAATGTAGGTGGTAAAACAAATATGCTCCTAAATGTATAGTGGAATAGCTTATAGGCCAATGTATACATATTTAGGTGCCTAACAAGAAGCATTGGTAGAAAACTTTGAAGAAAACCTGTTTTCTATAGGATTTTTATTTTTTTATTTCATTGAAAAAACAAAATTTTAAGTCCCCAACCCTCCCTGGGGGGGAGTGAAGGGGAAGGAGTATGACTCAAATACCAAAAACTTGCACGTTCATTTTCACTGTGGTCAGTGGATCAGGATTGAACGTGGGATTATGGATTTAGAAATTGCTTTTAAAATTGTACCATTATTATATTTTTTCCAGTGGAGCCCCAAATGAAGGGGACAAGGGGAGAACTTCCTCCACAAAGCTTTGAACTCACCCCGAAACCTAAACAGGGCTACTAGCAGTAATGGATGTAGCTGGTGAGGCTTTGACTTGCTTCTCGATTGCTTCCTTCTAAAAGTGTGTGGTGGTGTTTTTGTTTTTTAAATAATACTCTTGTCATGCAGTCTTAACCTTTTAGAAATCAATCCAGATAGAAGGTTGGCATTAATTTTCTTACTGCAAAATCAGTCTTGGATTCCAAGGAAAAGCTATAATGAAATGCACTTAAGTAATGCTGACAGACACTTTTGTTCTTAGTTTTAGTCCTTCGCTTGTATGTCCCTTATGAAGACTTAATTATGTAAATATGATTATATTTACCTAATACTCTGCCCCAACAAAAAGCTTGACAAAAGCATACTACTAAAATAACAAAGATGGCTGAATAAGAACAACTCGGGGTTTGAGTTCTTCAGTGAAATTACCAAAGTGAAACCTCTTGAAATAAATAGGGCTCTGCCTACATAGAGCCAGTTGCAGTGTTGGCACCTGGATGATTCTGATGTTAACATGTTTATGGGACCAGACATCTTTGATTCTGTGTGTGTGTAAAACTCAAAGGATCTATACTTAAAATACTATGTATATTAGAATCCTTCTTGATTTTAAGTACAGACCTTCATCAAATTATTTTTTCACGTTATTTTTAAACCATTAGTTTTCCTCATAAAGATGTACTTTAATACTACTATTTGCATTAACTGGAGCAGGCTGGTAGAGTATAGTAATAGAAAAGTTGGCATTCTTACCTCAGGCAGAGGGGACAGTAAGAAACAAGGGTGAGAAGAGTCCCTAGTAAACCTGCAAAGGAAAGGGAAGTTTGTTGAATCATCTATTTTCATTCTATACAGTACAGTCTGTTGTAGGCATTTTGTCTTGGATATACTTATTCTGATTTAACACAGTCTTCTTTCTCCTTTGTCTTCAGTTTTTTCCCCAGAAGTGCTTGATAAATGTACCTACATCTTTTCACTGAAACTATATTGTTCAGCTCCCGTCTCTTGCTGAAAGGGAGGTCTTTTACCCCAATTAGTGGCACAGCTACTGGTTTATCTCCTTCAGACTGCACGGTGTGAGACAGAGTATTAGAATATATGTATCTTTTGCATACTCTAAGATCACACTTTCACTGGACTTCTGGGTTCTGAGGCTTTTCATTTAAAAGCAAGTCATTATCATAAAGCTGTCTTTTTTATTAGTGCCACTACATTCACCTGTTTCAGCTCCTTTTATTACCTCTGCAGTAGCTATAATTGGATCAGACAAGACAGTCTGGAATTGATGCTGAATTGGAAGGTGGTCTGCCATGTGCTATTTCCTACTGGTGAAGAAATTATGGAGGGAAATGTATTATGACTTTGTCCTTGTCATCACCACTCGGCAAAGGAGGGTGTAGCTCAGTTTAAAGAGTGTGTTTATTATACACCCACCATGTCCTTAGGACTACAGAATAGAGGAAATATCAGCAAGCATGTCTAATAACCCAAAACACTTCCTGCTGGACCACAGCCTGTGTGTATCCAGGGAAGCACAGTATAGATATTAAAAAAAACCAAACACTTATGGGAGTAGACTCGAATGAAATTATGGGCTTTGTGACAGCAGTGTAGTTTAAGGAGGGACTTAAAGAAGGAGACGGTGATGGTGATAGGGTGGGTTAGGAAAAGGATTCTAAATGCAAAGGATCACATCGGAGTGAGAGAAGGGAGTGTGGTCTTAAATGTAGGTAGCAGCTGAATTTAGCAGAATCTTAAATGCAATACTGAGAGATCTTGAATCTGATGAGGAAGACATGAGTGAAGTGATCTTAGGCAAAGGATGAGCATGGCCACTTGCTCTGCTTTGGTATATTTAAGTAGTAATTCCTCAAAGTCTTCACCTTTGCAACAGGAGCTCCTTCTTTTCATAGCAATATCAAATTACAGTAATCTTTTCAACCCCTACAGCTTCCCTGTTGGTATTATGTCTTACCATCATCCTAAATATTTTTCCTTTGAACATTCTACTGTACACTTAATGATAAACTGGAAATGTGGACAAGTGAATTTTCTCCATATGTCAGAATTTACCTTCATAAACTAGTTACAGTTCTACACTCACTAAAATAAAATTGAGTAAAACGAACCCAATTAACTGTGTGCCAAATAAGCATCAAGTGAACACAGAACCCAAATGAAAAATTGGATTGTTCACTCAGTCACACTGCCAATCAGGGCTGGCTCTACAGTTTTTGCTGCCCCAAGCAGTGAAAAAAAAACTGCCAGCACAGATGGCAAAAGGGAGAAGCTGCTGCTGATTTGCCGCTGCAGCCGGAGGTACAGAGAAACTGCCACCGAATTGCTGCCACGGCGGAAACACTGCTGCCCCTTTCTAACTGCCGCCCCAAGCACCTGCTTGGAACGCTGGTGCCTGGAGCCGGCCCTGCTGCCAACAGAGTTCCCGCTACCTCTAAAAAACAAAACACAGCTGTTAGAGGATGTCCTTTTATATTAAAAAAAAAATCGAATAATTCAAACAATGTGCTGAATTGTCTTGAGACATCAATATAACTTCTCATACCATCTGTATTAGAATATGAGATTAAAATATTTCCATTGGTGCTGGGGGTGCCGCTGCACACCCTGGCTTGAAGTGATTTCCCTTATAAACAGGGTTAACAGTATGGTTCAATGGCTCTCAGCACCCTCACTGTGCAAATTATTCCAGCGCCCCAATACATTTCTCAACAGAATCATGTGAGAGATGGTAAATAATACTTAACAAAAGCAGTGGCATGATGAAGAGGAGCAACAGCTACAGAGGGAATTCTTCAAATCACCACTACATCAATGAACTCATGATGCAAAGCCACGCAGTACAATGACCATCAGGATCAATAATTACCAGGTCTGTCAACCTCAATCTTATGAAAGTGTGTCAAAATGGAAGAAATCTTCATTAATAAAATTTCTCTCTCAGGACTTCTTAGTAGGTCATTTAGACACTCTGTAAGAAGCTTACAAGAAGTGGAAGATTGGACAAATGACCAGGGAAGAGTATAAAATTGTTGCTCGGGCATGTAGGAATGAAATCAGGAGGGCCAAATCTCACCTGGAGCTGCAGCTAGCAAGAGATGTTAAGAGTAACAAGAAGGGTTTCTTCAGGTATGTTGGCAACAAGAAGAAAGCCAAGGAAAGTGTGGGCCCTTACTGAATGAGGGAGGCAACCTAGTGACAGAGGATGTGGAAAAAGCTAATGTAATCAATGCTTTTTTTGCCTCTGTCTTCACAAACAAGGTCAGCTCCCAGACTGCTGCGCTGGGCAACACAGCATGGGGAGTAGGTGGCCAGCCCTCTGTAGAGAAAGAAGTGGTTCGGGACTATTTAGAAAAGCTGGACATGCACAAGTCCATGGGGCTGGATGCGTTGCATCCAAAAGTGCTAAAGGAGTTGGCGGCTGTGATTGCAGAGCCATTGGCCATTATCTTTGAAAACTCATGGCGATCAGGGGAAGTCCTGGACAACTGGAAAAAGACTAATGTAGTGCCCATCTTTAAAAAAGGGAAGGAGGAGGATCCTGGGAACTACAGGCCAGTCAGCCTCACCTCAGTCCCCGGAAAAATCATGGAGCAGGTCCTCAAGGAATCAATCCTGAAGCACTTACACGAGAGGAAAGTGATCAGGAACAGTCAGCATGGATTCCTCAAGGGAAGGTCATGCCTGACTGATCTAATCGCCTTCTATGATGAGATTACTGGTTCTGTGGATGAAGGGAAAGCAATGGATGTATTGTTTCTTGACTTTAGCAAAGCTTTTGACACGGTCTCCCACAGTATTCTTGTCAGCAAGTTAAGGAAGTATGGGCTGGATGAATGCACTATAAAGTGGGTAGAAAGTTGGCTAGATTGTCGGGCTCAAAAGGTAGTAATCAATGGCTCCATGTCTAGATGGCAGCCGGTATCAAGTGGAGTGCCCCAAGGGTCGGTCCTGGAGCCAGTTTTGTTCAATATCTTCATAAATGATCTGGAGGATGGTGTGGATTGCACTCTCAGCAAATTTGCGGATGATACTAAACTAGGAGGAGTGGTAGATACGGTGGCAGGTAGGGATAGGATACAGAGGGACCTAGACAAATTGGAGGATTGGGCTAAAAGAAATCTGATGAGGTTCAATAAGGATAAGTGCAGGGTCCTGCACTTAGGACGGAAGAACCCAATGCACCGCTACAGACTAGGTTCCGAATGGCTAGGCAGCAGTTCTGCGGAAAAGGACCTAAGGGTGACAGTGGACGAGAAGCTGGATATGAGTCAACAGTGTGCCCTTGTTGCCAAGAAGGCCAATGGCATTTTGGGACGTAAAAGTAGGGGCATAGCCAGCAGATCGAGGGACGTGATCGTTCCCCTCTATTCGACATTGGTGAGGCCTTATCTGTAGTACTGTGTCCAGTTTTGGGCCCCACGCTACAAGAAGGACGTGGAAAAATTGGAGAGAGTCCAGCGAAGGGCAACAAAAATGATTAGGGGTCAGGAACACATGACTTATGAGGAGAGGCTGAGGGAACTGGGATTGTTTAGTCTGCAGAAGAGAAGAATGAGGGGGGATTTGATAGCTGCTTTCAACTACCTGAAAGGGGGTTCCAAAGAGGATGGTTCTAGACTATTCTCAGTGGTAGAAGATGACAGGACAAGGAGTAATGGTCTCAAGTTGCAGTGGGGGAGGTTTAGGTTGGATATTAGGAAAAACTTTTTCACTAGGAGGGTGGTGAAACACTGGAATGCGTTACCTAGGGAGGTGGTAGAATCTTCTTCCTTAGAAGTTTTTAAGGTCAGGCTTGACAAAGCCCTGGCTGGGATGATTTAATTGGGGATTGGTCCTGCTTTGAGCAGGGGGTTGGACTAGATGACCTCCTGAGGTCCCTTCCAACCCTGATATTCTATGATTCTATGTTAAGTCATATCAAGCTAATTTATTGTGAGACAGATGTTTGTCAAACATGAAAGCTGTAACAGTGCAGCATGCTAAAGGACATTAGAAATAAATGGTCAGCTGGACACCTTTATGGGTAGAAAGAGGCTGTTTTTTTCTTTGTATTATATGTAAAGAATGCCGAATATACTATAGCAAATTCATAGGCACCAGCCACCTACCACAGCTGAAGAACAGGGTTATAGACATCAAAGTAGGGTGTTTTTTTGTTTTGTTTGGTTTTGGGTTTTTTGGTTTTTGGATGGGGGAGCAAAGAAAGAGTTGGGAATGTTTGCTTTAGTTTTAAAAACTTAAGGTGTTTTTGTTTAAAAAATATAATCTAATCCTGCATACTAATGAAACTACTTAAAGGGGAAAAAATAGTACTAGAGAATCATGGCAGAAATTTTACTCTGATCAGGAGAAGCAGCGATGCAAGAAAGACTACTCATTTGTAACCCTTGGTTGAAAAATACACCATGTAGATAGTAGTCTGAATGCAAAAAATAAACTTTTTATATACAGCTAGTACTGGTACTTATCTTCTAGCACATTTTTATTATTTGTCTCTTAACTTAAGACCTACCTTTCAAGCTGAAAGCTATATGAACTAGTGCTTGATCTCAACATACTAATAGCCCTACTAATGCATTAGTTATGAATTCAAGGAGGGACTAGGTAACAAAAGTGAAAATAATCCCCAAGTACATTTAATGAGCATGAAAGAAGGAAAAAGGGCTTCTTATTCCCTAACAATCTGAAAGGCACAATTCATTACCTAGTGAATACAAGGCCTTCTATATAGTATGAATCTGAAATATAGTCAAGAAAAATAGGTTAATTTCTATGTTTAAATATATACCTCAAAACATAGTGGAGAGTATCACAAAGGGAGTAATGAAGGCTGCCAAACAGGAGACCAAATATCTTTAGGAGGTAGGGATACAGATATTTAGCAGATAGTCTTTCTTGTCTGTAACCTTTTAAATTCAGCCTTCTCAAATCTAACTTTCCTATCACAGCAGGAGAAAATAGTGTATAATACATTTGTTATGTATTTTTCCTTGGGCTGGAGAGAAAATCTTCCCAAATACCAGTGAGTTTTGAGATTTTTATTAGACATTACCTGTTTAGAAAAGGTCACAAACACCCTGATTTCTTCAGGGCCAATTAATCTCTTAACATTCCACAGAGGTGTTTTGTTAGATAACATAATCATGAGAAAAATATGGAAAAACGTTAATATAATGGGTGAATGTTTATATGATAAGAAAAAGTCAAGCTAGTTTTGCAACCAAGTTACAGATAGATCCATGAAGAATTTAAACAAATTATTACAGCAATGAATGCAGGCATTTCTCTGAAATGCTACACTTGCCAGACAATGGCAAGCTAAATGTGAAATGGTATCACTTGAACAGAAACAGGTTAGACTGGTAGTACTTAGAAGCTAGGAGTCCTATCGTTGGCTCTGCCACTGAATTGTTGTATGACTTGGGGCAAGTCATTTCACTTACTTTGCCGCAATGTCTTCATCTTTAAAATGGGAATTCTTTATCTATTTATAGGATGCTGTCATTTGTAATGTGTTTGAGAGACTTGGATAAAAGGTGCTATAAGAGTACAAATAACCAGTGTCATAGAAGGATATGATTGTGAAACAAGCAACCTTTCAGAGCACGCTGCATTATTTTTACTTGGCATATACAGTGACATCAGAAAAACAAAGCTAATGTACCATGGCAAAGCTCATTAGTGTCTAACAACAGTACTTGAAGTGCTTAGATGTTTCTTATAAGTCTTTAAATCAAAGGTGTACCAGAGACACCTGATCATACACAGCACAAAGGCAGACAGGAAGCTGCAGGTTGCTATATATTATCATTTAGATTTTACTGGATTCCTAGCAGGGTTTCACAAACTCTGCAGGTTATTTGTGTGTCCACATAAAGAAAAAGTAACATTTTGTACTATCCTGCAAAAATCAACTATTTTTGTAATAACAAGCTGTCACGGTTCCTCCCCCACTCTGAACTCTAGGGTACAGATGTGGGGACCTGCATGAAAAACCTCCTAAGCTTATCTTTACCAGCTTAGGTCAAAACTTTCCCAAGGTACAAAATATTACCCCCGTTATCCTTGGACTGGCCGCTACCACCACCAAACTAATACTGATTACTGGGGAAGAGCTGTTTGGACGCGTCCTTCCCCCCAAAATACTTCCCAAAACCTTGCACCCCACTTCCTGGACAAGGTTTGGTAAAAAGCCTCACCAATTTGCATAGGTGACCACAGACCCAAACCCTTGGATCTGAAAACAATGAAAAAGCATTCAGTGTTTTACAAGAAGACTTTTAATAAAAAATAGAAGTAAATAGAAATAAAGAAATCCCCCCTGTAAAATCAGGATGGTAGATATCTTACAGGGTAATTAGATTCAAAAACATAGAGAACCCCTCTAGGCAAAACCTTAAGTTACAAAAAAGATACACAGACAGAAATAGTTATTCTATTCAGCACAATTCTTTTCTCAGCCATTTAAAGAAATCATAATCTAACACATACCTAGCTAGATTACTTACTAAAAGTTCTAAGACTCCATTCCTGTTCTGTCCCCGGCCAAGACGACTACAGACAGACACAGACCCTTTGTTTCTCTCCCTCCTCCCAGCTTTTGAAAGTATCTTGTCTCCTCATTGGTCATTTTGGTCAGGTGCCAGCGAGGTTACCTTTAGCTTCTTAACCCTTTACAGGTGAGAGGAGCTTTCCCCTGGCCAGGAGGGATTTCAAAGGGGTTTACCCTTCCCTTTATATTTATGACACAAGCCTTTCAGTACTTACTGTTTGTCTGACATGGATCCATTTAAAAAAAAAGTAATCTCCTGTAGCTGAATGTCATTCTGTGGCGTAATACAGATCTTTGAAAAACAGTTTGGCAGTTAGTATTAATACTTGACAGGTTTCAGAGTAACAGCCGTGTTAGTCTGTATTCGCAAAAAGAAAAGGAGTACTTGTGGCACCTTAGAGACTAACCAATTTATTTGAGCATAAGCTTTCGTGAGCTACAGCTCACTTCATCGGATGCATACTGTGGAAAGTGTAGAAGATCTTTTTATACACACAAAGCATGAAAAAATACCTCCTCTCACCCCACTCTCCTGCTGCTAATAACTTATCTAAAATGATCACTCTCCTTACAATGTGTATGATAATCAAGGTGGGCCATTTCCAGCACAAATCCAGGGGTTAACAAGAATGTCGGGGGGGGGGAGGGTAGGAAAAAACAAGGGGAAATAGGTTACCTTGCATAATGACTTAGCCGCTCCCAGTCTCTATTCAAGCCTAAGTTAATTGTGTCCAATTTGCAAATGAATTCCAATTCCACAGTTTTCTTGCTGGAGTCTGATAGAGCCAGAAGAGTTCCCAGAAGTCACCTACTACAGGACAGGCCTAACAAAGAAAATAACAGAACGCCACTAGCCGTCACCTTCAGCCCCCAACTAAAACCCCTCCAATGCATTATTAAGGATCTACAACCTATCCTGAAGGATGACCCAACACTCTCACAAATCTTGGGAGACAGGCCAGTCCTTGCCTACAGACAGCCCCCCAACCTGAAGCAAATACTCACCAGCAACCACATACCATACAACAGAACCACGAACCCAGGAACCTATCCTTGCAACAAAGCCCGTTGCCAACTGTTCCCACATATCTATTCAGGGGACACCATCACAGGGCCTAATAACATGAGCCACACTATCAGAGGCTCGTTCACCTGCACATCCACCAATGTGATATATGCCATCATGTGCCAGCAATGCCCCTCTGCCGTGTACATTGGTCAAACTGGACAGTCTCTACATAAAAGAATAAATGGACACAAATCAGATGTCAAGAATTATAACATTCATAAACCAATCAGAGAACACTTCAATCTCTCTGGTCACGCGATTACAGACATGAAAGTTGCTATATTACAACAAAAAAACTTCAAATCCAGACTCCAGCGAGAAACTGTTGAATTGGAATTCATTTGCAAATTGGATACAATTAACTTAGGTTTGAATAGAGACTGGGAGTGGCTAAGTCATTATGCAAGGCAACCTATTTCCCCTTGTTTTTTCCTACCCCCCCCCCCAGACATTCTTGTTAAACCCTGGATTTGTGCTGGAAATGGCCCAACTTGATTATCATACACATTGTAAGGAGAGTGACCAGTTTAGGTAAGCTATTACCAGCAGGAGAATGGAGTGGGAGGAGGTATTGTTTCATGGTCTTTGTGTATATAATGTCTTCATCGGATGCATACTGTGGAAACTGCAGAAGTGAGCTGTAGCTCACGAAAGCTTATGCTCAAATAAATTGGTTAGTCTCTAAGGTGCCACAAGTACTCCTTTTCTTTTATTAATACTTGCCTGCTGATCAAGAATTTCACTTTTTTTTTTTAATTCTTTAAGAAAACTTACAATGAATCAAAGGTTTTTGTTTTGATTTTAAATAATATCCATCTTCTGTTGTCACCAGGTGTATTGCATCCATGGAGGGATAAGACTAAAATTGGTGTTTATATTGTTAGTCTCTGGGCATTATGTATTTAAAATTCTGGCCGGTCTAACATGATATTGCAAACTTTAATTGAGCTCCATCAGTTGTCAGCAGTTTAAATGGCCATGTTTAAAAATCCTCCCTCTGCCTTTACAGTGCTATCTTTGATCTGACTCCACTGTATCTCAAGGATTAGCTCTGTGCATACTCCTAGTCTAACAGCTTTACTTGTCTCTAGGCAATATCCAGCTTTAAAGTTGATACTGTGGAAGGTCACGCCTTCTGTTGCTATGCTTTTTATTTGGGAAACGCTCCATAAATTATTGAATCTGCCCAGGCTTTAAATTCTTTATGTATAAATTTGGTTGAGCAGCAAGCCCATGTGTACAACTTGCTGCCTGTCAGCTAGCTTTTGCACTACAAAGCAACTAGGCATAGTTTACTGAGCCTGGCCTTTGTGAATCATTATATACTTATAATCATTATATACCTTTAGTTGTAGCATACTAAGACGTTAATGACCACTACTCCAGAGAGGGTTTGTGCATAGAGGCAATTTTGCTTATATATTATAAACACCTTTATTTTAACCCTTATTTTTCTTAGTAGGAATACTTAGATTCTTCTGTATCAGCTGCTACATTCTCACTCTAAGTCATAGGTTTGATCCTAAGCTATGTCCAACTGTGCTGAAGTGGAGAAGGTACAAAGGTGGCTTCAAGCCTCCTAGTTGTCAAGTTATCCCCTTCACTGTTATCCCCTTCACTGGCAGCTGGGTAGGGTAGTGGTTTAGGAGCCACAAAAGGGCCTGCCACCCAAAGTGTCTCCTTACACAAGCGAAATCCTTACGTTGCTGGATCCTCACTGGGTTTTAGCCTGCTTTGCATCAGGGGAACAATACAAAGCAGACTTCACGTGACTAGGAATCAGCGCCATAGTCCTCTGTTTGCAACATCATAATCCTCTCTACAGCAGCCAATCGTATCACCAAGAATTGTCCTCATGGTGATGAAGAAACAGTGTGGGCAAATGAACTGACAAGCTATAAAAATCCTCTGCATGTACATTTTCCTAATAAAGATGAAGAAAAAAACCAGAAAATATCTGCTCAGAACTCCCTTTTTCTAAAGCCAATGTATTTCAAAGCTGTCCCTATCTGATGCAAGTGTCTGCAATGTTCATATTTTCATGGTTTTTTTCCACATGGTTTACCATTGTTCCAACCCCTCCACAAGAAAGCTTCTATCTATCTGTTTTCAGTGTTATATCTGAATAACAAGAGGCTGCAAGCCTTATGTTTTGCATAACATTTCAGGTAAAGTATTTATTGGTGTTTAGTTACTGAGCTATTTTCTAGATTTCAGTATATTTCTTAATTGCTTTTAACTAAACGGTTGCCAGATGTTTTTTAATTCAAAGACATTTGTGAGTTATTAGTGCAGAGAATGTTGAGAGCCTGCAGACAATTTATTTTTCATCCTTAAAATTTAACAGCCAAATGGTTTTCTTTTTAAAATAGTATTTTAAGTGTGTACTTTTGTATTCCTCAGCTTGGAGTAATTGTTTATGGCTGAGTCCTAAACCGAGACAGACCATACCATGGAAATGCTGCTATATATTGAACGAGAGCTGTTGTAAAAATGAGGCAAAGAGAAAAGAAGCAAAACACTCCACACAGGGAATTGTCTGCAGCTTCATTCACGCAGTTGTATTAAAGATACTATTATATGTAAATGTCCAAACTAGATTTTGAAAAATTGCATATGTAGTGTATAATTTTGCTTTGACTTTCTACACAGGCTCTTCTGTATTTTATAAGTACTCAAGAGAACCTCCTGTTTAACAGCTAACAGTAATGTATTTCTAATTAGTGATGACTGCACTCTGAGAACAGAGAGAAGGGAGTGGGAAATGGAATGACAGGGGAATGTCTTGTCGTTCATTTGTCTATCCACCAGGTGTCATTCTACGAGCACATTTGCACCAGAGTAGGAGCATTACTATGGCAGCAAGTGCTACAGGTTTTACAGAAGAAATGAAAGTGCTTTACACATGTTCAGTATGTAAAATGAAACCACCATGCTCTTTATTTAGAGAGACTGACTGACTGACCGGAAGGAGGAGTAGAATATTAAAGGGACTAAAAGGTCCCTTGCTCTCTTTATGTGAATGCTCTGAATAACTAGCACAATCTTTACATCTATCAAGCAGTATGTATTGTGTGGCATTAAATGGTGTGTTTCTGAAGTAACTGTTCAGATTAGACAGTCATTTTTATTCACTATCTTGGATTTGCAACCACATTGTTCACCTCCATTTAAGGTACAGAAAGACTGGAAAAGGACAATAATCCCCTTAATTTTAGCCTTCTATGGATGAGTCAGGTAGGAACTTCCAATTGTATAAATATGTGTTCACTAATATGATACTAATTTTATGCAATAAGGGATGAGTAGGAAATGCAATATTGCTATCTCTATATGGCACCCTTTATGACAGTAGCTGAGGCCCCTGGCCCCTGTGCGGTAGGGAAGTACTACTATCCCTATTTTTAGTCCCAGATGGGGAATTGTAGCAAAGAAAAATTAAATGATTTGCCCAAAGTCACACAGGAAGTCTGTGTCAGAGAAAGGAATTGAACCCAAGTCACAGGCTAGTGCCCTAACTACTGGTACCATCTATCCTTCTCTTGTAGTCATTTCTTCAAACCCAGAGGAATAATAGTGGAAGAATGGAGGATGCCCTAAAAGATTTTTACATTATAAAATACTTGCTTCGCTTTTCATAGACACATCCCAGTTGCAGTGCACATCCTAGCTGCAAAGTCAGACTTAAGTTAATTCCTTTACTGATGACAATTGATCTTGCCCCAGGTTAATTTGGTGTGAATGCTCCATTTTCAGAAAGCAGAAGGGGATGCTATATCTGCTACCTGGAGACCAGAACAGCTGGGTTAAGTCAGTTAGTCTGCTATCCAGTGGAGAGATTCACTCTGCATGTGCGTATCATTGCAACTGAGATTTGCACTTAGAGGCTTGAGATGCCTAGGCAGTTTTTGTCAGGCAGGCCAAACAAATCTCCAGGCCATTCTAGTATAGCTAGTGTCAAGTTAAGCTTGTTTCACCTCAAAATTTAGAAGCATGTTTTGATTTTTCTGAAGTCAACTTCGGGGGGGGGGATTATAGCTGTTATCTAGCTTTCTCCTGTGGTTCTTAATCAGTTTGATCCTATCCCCAGGATTGTCTGCACAAGCTAACCTGATTGTGAGTCATAGCATGGGAAGGAAAACAGCCTCTGTGAGTCTGCTAATCCCACTGCCTTGCAAGTGGATGGGCAAAGATAACTAGGGGGTGAAGCCTTGACTCCATCCCATTCCCTAAGCAACCAACCAATACAGCTGGCCTGGTGTGTGAGGGGTAAAGTTATTGTGACTCTCTCTATATCTGAGTCATGTTTTGGTTCCTGGTCTGTGTCAGGGGTCATGGTAACTGCATGATCCAGCCCTAGCAGATTATTTCTTTCAGCCCTGTTCTGTCTGGACAGCCCAGTAGTTTAGTGGTAACAATGTGATCTACTATACAGAAAATTTGGTTTAGGACTGACCTTTGCACCCTGATATAACTGGGAGGATGACAACCATTCATTTACTGAACTTCATACTAAAGGGATAGCCCTACTTTCATTGCTCTTGGTAACAGCTGCTTACATGCCCCACCTCACCCTTTCAACTACAGATTAAGCTCCACAATCGCAGCTAGATAAAGAGCAGAAGTTTAACCCCATCCTGCTCCAAACACTGCTTCTTGGGAATACTAGTAAGAGGAGTTCAGGCCCCATCTAGACTCACTGTAAGAATTTACACCATCAGGGTGCCATTGTACCACAACCCATAGGAAAACTCATTGTATTAAAAATATTCAGAACTCCAAAACGTTAGACAGTAGGCTATCACCATGTGTGGTGATGACTGCACTCTGAGAACAGAGAGAAGGTGGATAGAAGCAGATGATACTTCCTATTAGTGCTGATGGGTTTGCCCCGTTTCTTATCCTGATCATGAGAAAATAGTGTCCTGAGGCACACCCATACACCAATACCATTTAAAAAGTGAAGTTGCCACCATTTTTATCTGATAAACTGCAGTTATTTCTTATTTCAAGTACTATTAAAGATTGAGAGGTCATGGGGTGGTAACTGCTGGGGAATGACTTTCTAAAAGGGGTCTACAGTTAAAAGCACATACACACGTATAAATAGTGAAAGCAAGAATTTAGAAGCGGGTTGAGAAAATTGTTTGTGGTGGAAAGTTGGCTGAAAAAGCTAATGTAATTTATGCACTCTCAATCCATAACAGCACTGCTGCTTGTGGCTTGCATGTATATAATAGTGAATGAGTCTTTGATTTTTCTCATTGTCCCTGTTAGAGAGAGGTATTAGTAGGACTCCAAGTAGGAAGACAATAGGGTAGGTGAAATGGATAGTGGTGCCTTCCAGGAACAGGGACTAACATAAAGAAAGGCACAGGTACATGAGCAGAAGAAGATGAAAGCAACAGAGCAAAGTATATTTACTGGGCAATGAAGACCGATCCAGGCAGGAGCAGAGCTTTGAATGTGAAGATGGGAGTCTGAACTTGAAGCAGAAGGGCACTGGAAGTAAGCTGAGGGATTCAAGGAGGAGTGACATACAGAATATTGGGCAAAGAAGCAGCCTTGACTGCACCATGTTGAATACATTGAAGAGGGGAGAGGAGGGTTTTTGTGTTATACAAACATATTGAATTTGAGAAATATTTTTTCTTCCGTGGTAGAACATAGTTATATAAGAAATATGAAAGGCAAGAAAGAACTATAGCACCACAAATTACTGGGAAATTATTTTAGAAAACTGGCAACAAGCAACACTTCTGGTATATTTCACCTGTGATTTCTCACTACTCTAATCCTGGAATTCTTCCTCTTCTGTGATATTAATGACAAACACTGACAACTCCATTGTTTTATAGCTCTTATTTACTCTGGCAGTGTAATCAGTCTGTGGGCGCAGATCTGAAGTGCATCTAGGTGTTGTTTGTTTTTGTTTTTTAAGGCAATATTCTTCTAGTATGGGATGGGGACATATAAATGGAGCAGTCATACAGGAAAGTTTTTGTACTCTATGCACACCAGGTTGTTGAGCACTGAGCCAGTTCTGATATGCTAGTGTGAAATGAAGCATTGGGGTAGGACATGGAGGGAGAACACTGACATTGCATTTAGGAAGCACACAGAGCTCCCATATAATGGGCTGTTGGTTTAGAGTGGATTGGTGGCTGTAAAAGAGCTATGCCATATTCACAAGGGGTGGATTCCAGCACTTATTGGCATTTATTTAGACTTTGTGCCAAGCAGGGAAAGTGAATTTCACCTAGAGAGAGAGTGAGAGAAAGTGTATTTTCCCTGAAGATTTGAGGCCTTCCTAAAGTTAATATCCTTATTTGCAACACAAATATAATTTCTAAACTAGAATATGGGCTATGTCACTAACAGCTGTGGCACAAATGCAGAACTCAGTGACCACTGTTGTTTCAAATGCTTCTAATTAGATCTGAGCAGTTTATTCAATAGTTTATTGGCCCCGCACCTCACCCCCGTTTATGAATTAAGAGCCTTCTGTTTTGTAGTTTGAGTTTATAATTTAATTAATTACATGAAATCATTCAGAGAATAAATGCTACGAATAATCTTAAATTTGAAGATCATTCCTGGACTATTTGTGAATGTTTTTAATAACTGAAATCCAAACCTTTTTGTTGAGTTTTGATCAGACAGTTGGGTTACCTCATATTTTTCTGTTCCTCATAGAGTTGAGTTTTTAAATAGAGTGTCCAAGACAAGTACTTGCATTTGCAAGCTGGGAAAAAAATCACTTTCTGCAATTATTCTCTAATATGTGCTAGAAGTATTACTGCCAGTAAATGGGTTTACTAGAATATTACTATAAAGCAAACATCAGCACCGTTTGGCCACATCTAAAGAGAATTCTGTTTTTATTTGAAATGCCGCTATGTGTTTTATTAAGTCAAGACTGAACTGCACCTTGCACTTGGAGAGGAAGGTGGCAACGTTTGTACCTTCTGTGAGAGCTTGTTGCATTGTCTCAGACAGAACCCCCCAAGAAAGTTCTGTGTGCTGAGCAGATGAGCTTTACCCTTGTGGTTGAAAGTTCCTGAGAAGTGGAGTTATGATCTTCATCTGGAGCTTTAGGCAATCTTTTAGCTATCCGGGGCCCAGGACATTGAGCACCTGGAAGAGAAGAACTGAGACCTTGAACATGACTAGATAGTGTATGGGAAGCCAGGTTTGATGTATTGGCAGTAGCCTGTGCTGCTGATAAGATGCGCAGAAGCTTTGTGTACCAGTTGGAGTTTTCTAATAGCTGATTGCTTTATGCGTATGAACACTGCATTGCTGTAGTCCAGAAAGGAGGTAATAAAGAGGACAGGTCATTATCCACCAGTAAGGGGAAGTCTCCTGGCCACCAAGAGAAAGCATTACCTGAGGATGCTGCTATGTGACAGCTCAGCATCAGTGAGGAATCCCGGAACACTCTCTAGAGGCTTAATTGACTAATTGTGGGTGAGTATTTTCAAATAAAGGAGACCACACCATAGATGAAAACTCCTAAAGTGCTTTCATCTGCCCACCAACATCACTTTTGTGTTTCTCAGGTGCAGCTTCATCCATCTTGTCCAAGTGATCTTGTCCAAGCACTGGGCCATCTTGGTGGTAGTGGTATTGTCATACATGGTGAAGGATAGTTCTGTGTGTCATCTGCATATTGCTGGCAGTTGAGTCCATATTGTCGAAGCAGTTTCCCCAATGGCTGTGTGTAGATATTGTTTAGAACTGATTCTTTTGGGACTCCATAAGTGAGGGGCCTAGTGGTAGAGGGACAGCTGTGTGCCCCTCCACCAAAAATTCAAGCCATTTTAGAACACTTGCCTATAACCCTGCCACCTTTCTTGGGTACAAGAGTGGTATCTTATCACCAAGTGGTATAAGATTATTATAATTGTTACTTACTTTTGCAGTTGACAATAAAATGGGCCTAACTGTGAAACAGTTACTCATATCAGTGAGTGCTTACTTATATGAGTAGCCCCACTGAAGTCAAGTGAGACTACTAGTGGATATCATTCTGTGACTATCCACAAAAGTGAATCTGTTTCATGGTTTCTCCTATATAGCTATTGTTTGTATGTGTCTGACACAACAACAGGGGAAATGTGCATACATAAAATAGGAGAATATAACTTGCAAATCCCACAAAAAATAGTTGAGCTCAAAGTATCACCTCAGGAAACAACTTCTGCTCTTTTTAAAAACGAGATTATCAAGAAGATGTAGTCCTTTAAGACCTAAGTTGTTGTCAAAGAGAAAAACACACAACTTTTTCGATTTAAGGCTTCCAAGCATATGGGGGAAAGAAGGGGAATGTAAAAGTTCAACTATAAATTGTAGTTGTTCTTTCCGTACATGGCTTGTTGGATTCTCACAAAATATAAAAAATGCATCTTTGCTGGAAAGATACTCTGTGTGTGTATGTGCACGCTCATGTGCGAATGTTACTTTTTGATGTCACAGCCGGGATAAAAACTGTTTCGGGGGTGGGGGAATAAGTAAAAATGTGACCTAACTATACGGTTGGGTTCTCATCAGGACAGAAAAATGACATTTATATAGAGTAAGTAATTACGGAGAGGCTCACAAGATATATTTGAAAAGGTTTAGCAGATTATTGCTTACAATGATCCAGCTGCTACAGAGTTTTCCTTTCAATGTTAGGTCGGGTACATGTTCAGACAAAGTACATTTGGTTACCAAGGGTACCAAGTGTGACGTAACCAGCAGATGCCTCGTTTATAAAGTTGAACTTTTAAAATTAGGAAGAAAATCTGGTTTTTAAAAAGGGAGGGAGAAAAGCAATGACATTATTTTAACAGAGCACGTGTGAGGATCATGGAGATGTAAGTCTGCTGTGCTATTTGTCCTGAGTGCATGTGAACTAGGCAGTGTCAGGGCAAGCTGCACTGCCACCTAATCCCACCCCACCAATGAGACTCAGTCCTAACATGGTTGGAGGGAAGACAAGGAATACTTTTGCCAGGATATGTGCATGGAAGGGACATTCTCCACTAATTTCTTCTCTCCATATACCAGCCTGAGAGAGGCATTAGCCCCTTCCCACAACACTATCCTTCTCTGCCCAGACCCATGATGTGTGTTCTGTGGGGCTAGAGATCCCTGGGGGAGTGGGAACAAGCTACACTCCATAAAGGAGGCCCCTATAACAAGCACTGTTTCAAATGGCTCAATCTAGTTGTAGAACACAAAATCTTGTTCCTGTTCTTATTTGGGATGGGCTGTTACTAGTAATTCTGGGTAGTGCCTATGCCCATAGGACCTTACGTGCATTATTCAT
Organism: Lepidochelys kempii; assembly: GCF_965140285.1. Lineage (NCBI taxonomy): Eukaryota > Metazoa > Chordata > Testudines > Cheloniidae > Lepidochelys > Lepidochelys kempii. The sequence goes on from NC_136383.1 coordinate 61,020,424, forward strand.
TCAAGATAATATGTCTCTAAGGAAGAGATGGACGCAACTCTCAAACCAAGAACCACCCTAAATGCACCAGTGCCCACCAATCCTTACTTGGAAAGAAAAGGAATAAACACCAGTACCAGATGAAGTTTCTCTCTCCATTGGTGTGTGACACAGAGCAGAGAAAGCTTGAAGTAACTGAAGGGTAAGACCATCAACTTAGAAGTTAGAACTGTTTCCACAGCATTGATTTTGATAAGTTTCAGGTCACATGAACTATAGCTAAAACCTAAATGCTTTCTCGGGTTTGTTTGTTTGTTTGTTTTAAAAACTGTACAGCCCTTGTTAGTTCCAGCAGACATCCTAGGTGGAAAGCAGGGGTTTTCTCATGACTGGCAGCCCTCTCTGTCTTGCTCCACCCCTTTTTATAGCATTGGCACAAGGCGGAATCTTCTGTCTCTCTCTGGGTCCCCACTTCTCCTCCTAAATGGAAAAGTACCAGATTTAAGATGGATTTCATTATCAGGTGACATGGTCACATGTCCCTGTGAGACCTCATTCTTCATTACCCAGGGGCTGGCCCACAGGTACACAGGAAGGCTTGTAGGTAAATAAACCATTTACAACTAATTGTCCAAGTCGATGGGAGCCATCAAGATTCTAAACCACCCTAATGGCCCACACTTTGCATAATTACAATAGGACCTCAGGGTTATACTTCATATTTCTAGCTTCAGATACAAGAATGACACATGCATACAAATAGGATGAACACAGTCAGTAGATTATAAGCTTTGTAATGATACCTTACAAGAGTCCTTTTGCAAGAAGCATATTTCAGTTACATCATATTCACATTCATAAGCCTATTTTCATAAAGCATATGGAGTGCAACGTCACACTGAGTATGGAATAACTTTTAATATTCAGCTGTTTAGCTGAAACTCTTTACCTCAAATATTGCCTCCTTATATTTTAATAGTCTCATTGCAGAGGGAAATCTTGAAATACTGACAATATAGATATGGCACTTTTCAGTGGAATATAATCTGTGTATGTAACTTTCAACTTTAATAGTATTGTTGATATGAAATGAATTTGGAATTCTCAGTTCAGTTTCCAATAAGTAAGTAGCCACATCACACTATCGCCAAAACTCGTGCTAACTGGCCATCTTGTTTGAAGTCTCCACAGAGAGACCAAAAGGCTGAACAGACATAGAAAGCCAGATACCCTGTTGCCATCACTTGAATCTCCTCCAGATCAATATTAAGGCCCATTGGTGGTCCATTCAGGTTTACTTTGAATACTTTAAAATGTTTGTACCACTCCATTACTATATATTATTTAATCTTTAGAGATGAATATGTAGGGACCAATATTGGAGTCCCTACTCAATTCTTATCAGAAACCCTCCTATAGAAGTCAGTGGGTACTGCCTGAGTAATAAGTAAAGGATTGCAGGAATTGGCCCAAAATTAGCAGAGTGACCAAATTTGTTGTTTGTTTTGTGTGTGTCACGGATATTTGCTTCTTATAAAAAAAATTATATACATTTATAATAGTTATGCTATGATGAAAAAACAGTACCAGATATACAAATATCATAGGCCTGATTCTACCATTTTCACTCAGGCAAGACTGCCATTCAAGCAGTAGCCATGCTTGAGTAAGAACTACACAATCAGGCCACCAAACATGGTAAATTTGTCATTGTCAGGTGTCAGTTTTCTGATCTCACACTCACCGGTATTGAGTTCAATTGAATTATTCCTGATTTACAGTGTGACAGGGAATCTATCCTCTCTTTCCGTAAGATCTCTGGGTAAAAAATGCAGACTTGTTCTGCGAGACAAAATTCTGGCATCTTACTCAGGCAAAATTCCTACTGAAATCATGGGAAAGCTGCAGGATTTTGCTCCATGAGGCCTGTTCTTAACAGTATGAGTTCTGTAAGTCATGTGAATAAGATTGACATGATGTATAGGATTATACTCTGTGGTCCTGATTCCACAAATACTTAAGCATGTGTGTAACTTTATTCACAAGGGAAGGATGACCGCTCATGTTTGTAACATGCCAGGTACATGTTTGGCACAGAATACACAGTTTAATAAAACTAATAAGAAAATGGGTTTGGAGAGAACTTGTGAGAATTTTCATCTTTTTTCCAACCAAGGTTTTACAGTCAGCTCCAATTTTTAATAGTAATTTTACAAGAGCGTACTGTGAATATGCAGAATCCAATTTAGAACAATGGAAAACTGCATCTGAAAGAATGCAAATAGATACTTGTGTTGTAATATACATGAAGGTTCCATCAACCCACCCTACTATTGATCTAAATACACATTGCAATCTGTTTTCTCTGCTAGGCTAGGTCAGACTCCTTGTTTTTTACTTTCCTCGACTTAAAATGAAGAGATGTCTAATAAAATGTATAATACCTTGTAGGTTTTTTAGGCTGTAGCAGAAATCTAGTGTGTTCTCCAGAGACAGGAGCTTTTCAGAGTAATGCAGTAAGCAGTTTTCTCCAAGACTGTCCACATCTAGACTTATTGCTTCTTTTATCAAGGACGAGAAAATGAATAGAGCAAGAAAGGACTAAAAAAAGTGTAATTCTGAATTATCCAGTTTGGCACAATAAGGGCGCCTTTGATGCAATCAAATTGATGGTGTTCCATATCTCGGCATTCATACCCCTCTGTGCAGGGCCTGAGGATGCAGTAACTGCCATCTCATATAGTTTCGAGAATGTAAATGGAAAAAGAAGAGTAATTAAGAGTAGAAACAGATACTGTACTCTAAAACAATAAATCCTTTAAGCAGTAAGGGACAAGGAGCAGACCACTGTAAGCACTGAATAAAGGAAAAAGCAACATGTTATGCTTAATTGAAGATTGTAATATAGTACATATGCACAAAAGGGCTGAGTTAAGAGTGCAGAACTTTAACATTTTCTTGCTTGAGTGCTGAGGTTTGCAACTTCAGAGTTTTTTTAACAATATATATTTCCCCTGCAAACACTGAGTGTATAATGTATATATGCCTATAATTATGCAGTGATAAATAATTAAATGAAAGCAAACAATTCTGGCAACATCATTATCCAAAAGAGAAGAGTTTAAGTGCCAGATATGAATGCTCATTTATTCTGTTTTTTTATAACATCTCTGAATGTTTCTCCATTTTACTGTTTACATTCCTAATGTGTATATTTATTGATAGGAAGTCAGAACAATACTCATACTTGGCACTTATATCGCACCTTTCATCTAAGGAGAGATGCAAGTTACTATTGCTTTCATGGTACATTCCCTGGTAGCTGTAGACATTGGCCAAAGTATAAAGGTTTTGACATGTGAAAGAGTTAAAAGTCACAGTAACTTTACTATAGCTCTATACTATATACTATAGTGTTTCATTAATAAACCCAAATGTGAGGGTTAACACTTATTTTTATTTGACACAATATGAGGAGACCAGGCTGAAAGATGGTATGCCAGTGTTTGGGATCTCTTCCTTTCCTCTCCAATCTGAGAATACAACTTGTTTACTTTTAGAGAACAAGAGAGAGACCGGAAAAAAAAAAAAAACCCCAAACCCAAGAATTGCTATAACTTTCTGACCAGGATATTTTAAATCTTTCTAAGCTCAAAGATTTAGATCCACGCTAATGTTTGAGTGCAAAGTGAAGGTGGAGACTAGGATTTTCAAAGGCTAAGGGAATTAGTTGCCCAGCATCCAATGAAAGGCTTAATTGAAACTGAAATGAACCTTTCAAACTGAAATGAAAGTGTCCGCTCAGGGTTTTGTCCTGGTTTAACTAAAACCATTTAACCTACCGAACAAAGTATGTAAAATTTGCTTTGTTGAATCAGGGCCTAAATATAGAATTCCTTCATAACGTTTTAGACAGTGGCTTTTCTAACTATAACCAAGTATCTAACTAGTTATTGGTGGTTGTAATCCATGATGATGAGTGAAAATGACACTAAGAAATTGAAATAAGATTAACCAACTGTCACAACAGTAAAGGTATCACACAAATCTATTGATCTCTTTGTGATTACAGAGTACTTCAGAAACCACAGCACTTTCCTTCCCCTCACCTTGCTGTATTTATACTCATAGAATTCTATGAGTAACACACTTTTATAAGTAAGAACTAATGCACAAAATGGGGTGTGGTTTCTATCAGATAATCATAACTGTAGGGCACTACATAGCGTCAGGCATAATCCTACGCCTCTCATCCCCTGTGGGGGTGATTATCCTATGACAACCAGACATTCTGTTTTGTTTTGTTTTTAATTCCTTTACTCTTCTGGAATTTAATTTTGGTTTTGCAAGTGTGTCTGTGTATGTATATAAAAAGGGTTCTGATGACCCCAGATTACTATTTGTATTTTACCGTAAAACAGTTTTCACATGGTGAGATTCATAAGTATTGCCACTGCTAATGGACACAACAGAATGCTTTATCTCATCTCAAATAGCTTTATAGTAGTGACATGTCTGCAGCTATAATACAAAGGCATGTACTTCAGAGATTGCTAATATTTGGGAATTTCCAAATAGCTAAAAGCTAACTCAGTCTCTTTCATTCATTTCTTGTCCTTCTGCTCAACCCTATGACCAGTAGGTCAGGTTAATTTCTCACCTAATGGGAAGTAAGTGGAATGTAAATGAATTATGCTTTTATATATGATCGGTCTCTAAGCCTGATATTTGTATTGTAATTCTAAAGGGAATGTGAAAAATACTGATTTTGTTCCTTTTTGTTTAATGCCGATCCAATAGTTTCAGATATCTGTATGCTCCTCTGGAGAAAGCAAAACTAAATGAATTCCACAGCTTGGGTTAATTGAATAACTGGAAAGGTATTGCTAAAGATTAATGGAAGCTGCAAATGAGATTATCCTGAGATGTCATTTAAACTACGGTAGAAAGGAGTGTGAGCTTCAACATGCCTCTGCATGTAGCTAATAAATATTTCCTAATTGGAAAGTAAATTACTTAATGTGCTTCCTGACAGTGTTTTCATAATGTCAGACTACATCATGATTTTCTTTTGAAGGATCTTTCCTAAAGGGAGTTGGTGAATTCATATCAATTTGAACTAATCCCTACATGTCGTGCTCTGTTTACTGCACTCTTGAGGAACCACTAAAATATATAACTTCATACTGATATGGAGCCAACTTCTGGTCACCTTGTTCTTGCAAACAGACTCATTGCATTCATTTGTTGAAATAAAGAATTAGTATAAAACAATTATTGAAGGATCATTAATGTTCTGTTGTACTGCAATATATGCTTCTAATGGTGTAAACACCTTTCTCTCAATGAAAAGATACTATAATTGTAGGGTAGTTTCAAATTTAGAGTACTTTTCAAAATGTTGGCCCAAAGCATCTTCTCCAGACCTAATTCTCTGCTTTATTGTGACTTGATAAACTTCACTTCATTTAAAAAAGAGTAGGATTATTTTTTTTAAAAAAAAAAACGGATATCTTTCCCCTCCCTTTAAAAAACATTCTACCAGGAGCACAGGACAAAGAAGTAAATAGTCCTGCTATGCAGTACAAGGAGAGGTGAGTTCTTGAATGGCTCTAGAAGCATCTCCAAGGAATATGTTATATGGTATCTTTAAATTGTGCTTATGGGCGGGGTAGTGGAGAGAGAACATTGATAAGAGGCTTTTATCAACTAGGAGTAATGAGATGAAACAGAGCAGGAAAAATGTAGGCTCTCTGGAAAATACTCCTTGCAGTATACTCTTTTGGTTGTGAAAGTCTCCCAAGGGAAGTGGTGGAAGCCCTGTAGAGTATCTTTTAAAACAAAACAGTCAAAGCACTAACGACTATGTTAAAGAGAACATGTCTGTACTGGCAGGAGGATGAACAACTTAACCTAATGAGAATTTTGCATCTCTGCTGTCATTTCTGTAAATTAGTTAAAAAATATTGGCATACTATAGCTAATGCTTTTACCTGTGTCTACACAAGTGTCCCCACCATTCTCAACAGCTGCCACCTGGTATCCTGGTTTGCAAGAACAGATCACCCATCCATCAATCACATGTTAACAGTTGGTGTAGTCAAACTTGATATTCCACAGGGGTTTTACTAGGATGAAAATAAGAACATTTTAGAAAACCACATATTGGCCACAGCAGTGATAGGTCAGCAATCTCTTGGCACTTTCATACGTAGCTTTCTGTGGAGTGCAGCATTTGTTTTGTTACTCAGTCCCATACTTAGGGCTGTACCTACAGAACCAATCTGTACCTACAGAATTGACTAGCATGTGAGGATTTATATCCCTTCTAAAAATAACCCCCCAATTTTGTTTCAGTATAGCTGTCCATATAAATGCCTGTTCTGTTTTTGTTTTGTTTTTTAAATCTTTCTTAGCTGTTGACCTCAGTCATGAGGCAGCAAGTACCATGGTTAATTATGTGTTATGAGAAATTATTTCTATTGAATCAGTTTTTTAAAGTTCTCAAAAAGAGTATAGAAGAAATCGAAGGGGTTCAGAATGTCAAGTGAAGAGACTGGCATAGACAAATTTCCATATAAAGAGAAATTGAAAAGACTGGGACTGTTTACCTTAGAGAAGCACATAAAAGAGGACTTGATAATGGTATACAAAATGGATGTACAGAGAAAGGATAGCAAACATTGCCATTCACTATTTTCCATAGTATGGGACAGTCAATGAAACTGAAAAGCAACAGACTTAGTCTTCTAGTCTTGCACTGCTGCAAGTAAACACAGTGTGTTGTTGCAATCATCAGAAGACATGGCCTTGAAGAGCTTCTTTGGCTAAGTGAAAGCAGATATAATAAAGAGATTCATTGGGCCAAATTCACCCTGGGGTAACTACACTGACTTGAGCGTGGAGATAAATTCAGCCTAGAGCTCTCACTGCATCCCTTTAATTGTGAATGACAGAACTCCTCATCTAGCTAGCCAGCCTTTCCACAGCATTCTCCTTTGTGCATGTGTTTTCTCTCTGAGCAGGCTCAGTTACACCAGTATAAACTCACCAATCTTGGCTACCTTCCATATAGAAGGATTGGGAGGAGTGCTTATATTTTGGTTCCTGTTAATTGGATGACAGGTTGGTTGCTAAAGTGGTGAGTCAGCAGTCCATTGAAATGATGTGGAAAAACATTTTGCTCCGAAATCCAGATTAGGATCTCAGCATGTGAGCCATAGAAGCCTTCTGATGATCTGTTTCCAAAACCCCAGAAATCATATTTTGTTTGAATTGAAATCTTAGGTATAAAAGCAACATGTCTCTTTGTAGCCCACAAGAGATCAACCTAAAGAAATATTTCTTGTCTTGCTGCTAAATAAGTATAGCTAACCTTGTGGCTGAGCCACAGAAATATTGCATAGCTTAGCAGCAGCTATAAAAGTAGCTGAATGTTTAGAAAATAAATTAGTGAAACAGTTCACGTCACACACCAAAGTTTCAAATGAATAGCTTCTGAGTAGGTGTCTATGAGGAATTTGAAACAAAGTAGCTACTTCGATAACATGAGTAAAGAAACTACAAACTTTTAAAAATCTGTAATCCTTCTGCAGAACTTGTGTTTAAAAGAACACATTTAGTAAAAGCAGTTTTATATTTTAGAGTTTCTAAGAGCAGCTCTTTCACATTTCAATTAACCTTTGAAAGTATGAAAACTGTAATTATCCAATGCAGTTTTACTAAGGATGTCTGAAGATAGCTGTATTGATTAATAAAGTGAATCAGAAGTGCCTACACTTGTCCTTTTCCAGTTTTTTAATACTATCTACTCACAAATATAGTGCAGTGACCTCAGCCGTGTTAAAGTAAAATACGTTTCTAAGTGCTTGGAATGTGCAACAGTCAGATGTTATGATCTGTTGATATAAAGACACTGTTAAACATTTTGTTAGAGTGCAATTTTGATTAAGCTGAGATGTCTATTGCTTCTGGGTCACTTTTTATGATGGAAGTGACAGCCTTATGGAGTGTTAGAGTATGTTATTGATAGGGCCCTACCAAATTCATGGCCGTAAAAAACATGTCACGGTCACACAGTTGCCAACTTTCATGCAGTAAATAAGCACCCCGACTTTCACAATAAGCCAAAAATCAAGCTAATCCCATTTCAAAACAAGCCAATCCCTAAGAACCCCAACACTCTATGTGACTAGATCCCCATAACGTGCAGTCTAGGACTGTGGTGGGCCTGCTGTGCACCCTTGAGTCTCTCCCCACTTGCCCCTGCTTGCCGGGAGCCGCTTTAAAAAAAAGAAGCAACAAGCTACAAGCCAAACAAGCTACAAGCCAAAAACTAGCCAACAAGCAACTCACAAGCCAATTAAGCCAAAAACAAGCCCAATTTATGAGTGTTTTTTGCGGGTTTGGCACGTTTGGTCAGAGACTGTGAAGTCTGGTCTCCCCCGTGAAACATGGTCTTTGGTGTACTTTTACCCTATACTATACTCTTTTATACTATAGGGTGAAATATAGACAAGTGCACAGCATTTCTCAGACTGGGGGTCCTGACCCATATTGTAAAGCGGCTGCAGTATTGCTGCCCTTACTCCTGTGCTGCCTTCAGAGCTGGCTGGACAGTGGCCGCTGCTGGCTAGGTCCCCAGGCCTGAGTGCAGTGCTGGTGCCGGCAGAAGTAAGGTGGCATAGTAAGGTGTTGCCACCCTTACTTCTGCGCTGCTGCTGGCGGGGCCACTGCATTCGGAACTGGGTGGCCAGAGAGCAGCGGCTGCAGGCCAGGAATCCAGCTCTGAAGGCTGCGCTGCTCCTGGCGGTGGCGCTGCCTGCAGAGCTTGGCACCCATCCAGCAGCCGCTGTGTTCCAGCTACCCAGTTCTGAAAGCCGCGCAGAAGTACAGGAGGCAATACCATGACCCCCCTTCCACCCTCACACACAATAGCTTTGCAACTCCCTTTAGGGTCGGGATCTCCAGTTTGGGAAATGCTGACTTAAGAGTTTTACATGTTTGTATTTTGGCATTGTTCAATAAATATTCATGCTTTGTTACAACTTCATGAAATTTAAGATTTAAATATCTGAAATCCTGAAAGTCAAGATTCTTAAATATGACCATGAAATTTATGAAAATGAACTGTGAATGGGGTAAGGCCCTAGTTATTAACAGTATGTAGGCAATATGAAGATGGAAAGAAATACACAAGTCTTTCCCCTTGAATTTCTCATTTCCAGATTTTCAAATTTGGGTGTGCCAGGGGAAAGGATTGGGCCCAGACTAGGAAGAAGTTTAGTCTGTGAAAGAAGCTTATTGGAACATTTCTGAGCATGAGATATTACCTGTAATCAGTTTCTTAATGTATTAGGCTTAGACTTGCATGTTTTTTGCTTTATTTTGCTTGGTAACTTATTTTGTTCTGTCTGTTATTACTTGGAACCACTTAAAGCCTGCTTTTTATACTTAATAAACTCACTTTTGTTTATTAGTAAACCCAGAGTAAGTGATTAATACCTAGGGCAGCAAACAGTGGTGTGCATATCTCTCTATCAGTGTTATAGAGGGAGGACAATTTATGAGTTTACCCTCTTTAAGCTTTATACAGAGTAAAACAGACTTTTTTGGGAGTTGAACCCCACTGGGAGCTGGGTGTCTGGGTGCTGGCATCAGGTAACCTGCAGAGCTGTTTTCACTTAAAGCCCACAGCTTTGGGGGCATGGCAGAGACCCTGCATCTGTGTTGCAGTAGGCTAGCATGTCTGGCTCAACAAGGCAGGGTTCTCAAAGTCCCAAGCTGGCAGGGAAGATGGGCTCAGAGGTAATTTCAGCACGTCAGGTGACCGTCTCAAGGGGGTCTCTGTGACCAAACCCAGTCAACCCTTGGAAAAGAAAATTATTCATCAGAATAAAAAGATCCAAAATAAAGTCTTAAAATGGAAATTATTAGACTGTCCCCAAAACTGCTTCATTAGCTGAACGTCCACTGAGCTCTGATGCTGAATATAACATCCAAATGAATACAATAACAGTTCAGCAAAATCTTAGTTTTGAATACATCATTTCATTAAAAAATGTTTCGACTCATTGGTTTATGATACGAATTTAAGAATAAGGGCAAATCCACAAACAGCTAAGTAATGTATTTCCCCCACACTACAGTACTATACTGTCTCATAAAATAACTTAATTAGCCAGTTCCACAACTCCGTCCTTCTACATGTTAAACAGACAAGATTCACTGGAAATTGAATTCCTCTAAGGCCAGATTTTCCCATCTGACTGATCTATGCTTAGCTCAAAACTGGGGTGAGGAGCCTGCAAAGGAGGAGCCTTAGGCTAATGTTGCAGCTCCCTTACTATCATCTAGCTCAGAGTAAATGCTGTCCTAAGGACAAGGTCTGTGTATGGTGGGAGGGCAGGTGGCAGAAATCTGGACCAGAGATATGCAGAATAATAGAAGATTTAGACCAGACCTCCCTGGAGCTAGAGAAAAGCCAGACCTGCCCAGAGGAGAGGAGGTAGACTAACTGGATAACTGAATTTCTGGGAAAGCCAGGAGCAGCCTGTTCACAAGCCAGCCCAGGCAATCCCATCTGACACCCCCTTTTGGAGGAGAAGGCAGAACAGGTTATAAAGTTTTTATTTTTGTAGTTCTGTAGGTTTCTCTGTGTATTAAAAGGGTTTCATGTAGATCAAGAGCATTCTGGCTAAAACATTCTTCTGATGCGTTTTGTCAGATTTATTTAAAATCAGGGTGTACTATATTCCAAAGTGTCTTCAGAATAAAGTTATTGACAAATAGTACAGAAGTGTTCCTTGCAATCATTTAAGATCTTAATGGAATGTTGTTATTACAAATCAAGTTGATAATGTAAGATTCCTAACGCAAAGAGTATTGGTGATAACAAACCACTTGTCTAACTCCAGTAACAGCATCCAACCACTCCTCCAGCTCTGTATCCAATCCTACTGTGCATCTACTTCCACCATGTAAACTCCCTATTATGTTGATCAGCTTGGCTGGTATACCATACAGTCAAGCCATTTTCCACAGCGTCTCTCTGCGGACACAGTCAAACGCTTTCTTAAAGTTGATAAAGTAGATTAAGATGGGTTTTTGACAACGGTAGCTTTCTGATGATCTGTTGAAGAGTGAACATCTGTTCACAACATCATCTAACTGGACAGAACACAGTCTGTTCTTCTGATAATACTTCATCCACTACCTTCATTCTGATTAGCATGATGACAGTCAATATGCTGCACGAGACTGACAGCCGTGCAACAGCCCTCTGGTTTGCCCACTGAGTACAATCATGTTTTTTTGGCAATGCCATGATACCATCTTTCCAGTCTTATGGCACTTGTTTTTCACTCATGTTTTAGTTAGCTTTCTTAGCTACATAATCAGAATTTTGCCTCCCATCTTTAGCATGTGTCAATTACAGGAGCTTTTCCGTGTCTGAGGCCTCTGATGGCTTCTTTAACTTAGAAGTTAAAGAAAGAGGAAGTGGGCAACAAAAGACATCATGGATAGTGTAAAATGGGTTAGTGGAGATGAGTTACATGAACTTGTCTTTGCTTTACTAAGTATGATGTGGAACAGAACGATTGCCCTCACATCAGAGGTAGAACAGGAAGCAACAAAAATTGGATTGAAGGTAAATGCAGAGAAAACCAAGATTATGAAGGTAGGACAAGAGATGCAAAAGTGCACATAGATTAAAAAGAAATCGAACCGGTAGAAGAGTTCTGCTATATGGTGAGTGTGATAAAGATATTCAGGGGAGATTAGGAAAAACAAACACCACTTTTGGAAGGATGAATAACCTCTGGTCAAACAAAGGTCTCCACATCAAAGTAAAGGTCAGATTATACTTTGCCAATTGTACTGGAGCAGGGACTTGGCCAATGACAAGGGCTAACAAAAAAAAGAGAGAGAGAGAGAGAGAGAGATTGGAAGCCACCCATCACAGATAGTTGAGGAAGGTACTACACATTTAATGGAAAGACAAAACAGGAGAGAGTAAGGAAGCTGACAGAGCAGGACATGTTAGAAAATATCATCAAAGAAAGAAATACCAGGTGGTTGGGGCATTTACACCATATGGAAGATGGGAGACGTACCTGAGGGAGGAAAGAGAAAGCCAGGAAGGCCAAGGAAAAACTAGCAGAAGACAGTGGCAGAGGATATTGAATGTGTTGGTATCACCTGAGATGAAGTATCACAACTAGCTAGTGACATCAAATGAGGAACTGGACTGCCTGATGCATCAGCAGAGCAGGAGGAAGTTTAAGGTTTAAAGTAAGGAATGTGAGATTCCACAGTTAGATTATAATAGTAGATTACTTGTGTGAACATGTCATGGCCAATAATCAGGAATATCACAACACTCTGAGTATCTGTTGCCCTATGGCTATCTTACCACACAAATCACTAGTTCTCTGTGGTGGTCAGCTCCTCAGTTAGGGTAAAGCAGCATAGATCCATTAAAGTTAATAGAGATACCAATTTATACCATCAGAGGATCTGCTCACACATGAACAACAGAGGCAATATTGACTTATTAGTTCTGCAACCACCATCCTGAAAGTACCGTACCGCACCGCCTTTTAGAGACACTATAAAAGAATTGTTCAGTGGGACTCCATGTGGCTGCAGGGGTCTCCCCACTTACAGCAAATTGTAGGATCTGGGCTATATTATATTTTATTTTATACAGTTATACCAGAAAAAATTTAAGTTAAAAGACTATTATGCTTACAAAGTAAAGCACTCAGTGTCTATTTAAGGAATAATTTTCAAAGTAAACTAGTATGTAATACTATAAATGGGTTTCTATGAAATTGAATTAAAGGCTGAAGGTAAATAAGTCATTTGACAACCAAATTATCCATTCCCGAAAGTGCACTTCAACACCATTAGCATTATTCCTGTTGGATGACAAGAAATTAAAGATTCAGCAAACCACAACATTAAAAATGAGTCTGGGTTTTTTCCATTCGTCCCTTATGAAAGTTTTAAGATGTCCAGGCTGCTGCTCGCTCTGATTTTCCATAAATGTGACTTGGGGCATATGGACTAGGTGAATAAATGTTTGAAGGTGAGTTCCAAAAGTGAATAAGTTTTTATGGGCTGGGCTAAAATATGTAAATAATTGTCAGAGGGAGTGCCTGGTGTAGGAATGGAATCATGTGGCTAGATGAACAGAACCGGGAGCCAGTCCTGACGGAAGCAAGAGCTTCTCCTAATTAACAGGTTTCAGAGTAGCAGCCGTGTTAGTCTGTATTCGCAAAAAGAAAAGGAGTACTTGTGGCACCTTAGAGACTAACCAATTTATTTGAGCATAAGCTTTCCTGATGCATCCGATGAAGTGAGCTGTAGCTCACGAAAGCTTATGCTCAAATAAATTGGTTAGTCTCTAAGGTGCCACCAGTACTCCTTTTCTTTCTCCTAATTAAGTCATTTGAAGCTGTGCCTGCTTTCCCCATTGCTGACCTATAGCAACAATTAGGATTGATAAGTGTTTTGAGATCACTGGCTAGAAGGAACAAGGTATTGGCATTTATGACAAGATGTCATTTGATATGCCTGGCCTGCAGTCCCTTTTTGTGTAGCGTATTCTATTTTCTCCAATTAGACAGTACTGAGAAATCTCTACTCGTCAGTCCATGTTCCTATCACAAGAACAGATGGAGAAGCCCCATAGATCAAAGTTAAAAATCACTGGCTCTAGCAGTGGATAGGGCACCTCAGCTTTTGCAGTTGAACCTAATTCTTTCATCCTCCATTCTTTTCATGATCAGTAGACTCACTCTTTTGGGTTGCTACTTCTAAGGAAATTAGCTGCTGCTGTGCCACCTGGCTCTTCCAATAATTTGTGAGTGATGTTGACTTGTCAAGAGCTTCAGCAGTTCTCTGAGCATTTTATTTATTCCTCATGCTCCAGCTGCTAGTTTAACTTTTGTTTCATTTAAAACCATTTGGGGTTACTATCAGTCTGTGGTCAGCACACTGTGTCAACGCCATGTCAGGGCTTTAAGCTTATTCTTTCTTGGTATCCCTTGCACTGATTATATAATTTTCTATGTCTGGCCTGTGTTTACTCTTCCTCATCCCCTCTTTTCATGAAGATTGCTTGGTTGAAGGGAGGGAATGATAGCTCATTTATTTGTAAATTAGGCATTCAGATTATACAACAGAGGCTTGATCAAATGGCCATTTCAGTAATTGGGTCAGGCCTGAGGTGGGTAAAATGAAGTAGTTGTCTGGATCAGGAAATCTCAAGGAGTGAGAGGATGTTAGAGGACAGAAGGGCTGCTGTGATTTGCTACAGACAGCAAGTTCAGTGGTAAAGACAGAGAAATGCACAGAGAAGGGATGAGCAATAACATGAAGGACTAGCACCTGAGAAGGAAAAGGCAAACTTCCTAGGAGTAAAGAGAATGGTTGCAGGAGAGAGCAAATCGAGAACAGGGATTCCAGGGGAAATGAGGTGATGCAATTATAAACCTAGTTTATTTATTTTCAATTTTTTTTTCTTGTTTTCCCTACAAGTTGTCAACTGATCTATTTGATTCAGGGAAAGTTTGTTTTTGAACCTGCCTAATTTCCCCAGAAAACAAAACCACATTTTTTTTCAGTCATTCCTAAAAGTACTAACCTGCCTTGTAAACTTTCCAGATTTTGTTTCTAAAAAGAACCATAAATGTTTAATGAGATGCATTGCCCATCCTTCCCTACAAGATATTCCTTGCAAAGCAGATTGGAATGGGCTTGTTTTCTTTACTGAAATAATTAGCACTGAACCTCTCCGCTACTCTTCAATTCATTTGACACATCATTTTCTTTACCTTAAGGAATTTATTTCATTCACAAGAACACAATGTAACTATGGCATGTATAACTATGTCATTCTCCTACAAGTAGGTTTAGGCCAGGAGAACCAGATGCCTGATTCACCAGTGCATTACTCTGTTGTTATGACTTTTCACGTCCAAAGATCATGTGTGACCATCTCATCTATTGATCTATTTCTGCATTTCTCTTAATATCACTATAATACTAACCAAAGAGGTTGAAATTATCTAATGATTTTGGCAGGGCCTTGTCTATTCGTGTCAGTTTTGAAACCCAACACTGCTAATAAAATGGTGAGTTTGCTGTAAAGATAGACAAGACTTCCTAGCACATATAGCAAATGAGAAGACTCTCCTTAGGATGCCACAGACATCCCTTATCCACCCCATTCAATAGTGCAAACATTTTGGCCCTGGAGACAGGGAGCTTAGATGTTTCCATTAGCTTCTCTTTAGCTGATTGCAAGGGGGCTATGAAGTCCCTGTGCTAGTATCATCTCAGGCTTACTTTTGGGGGAAATTTGAGCTGAAGGAGACTGACGACGGCCTACTGGGAGAACACTTGTAGGAAAGAGATCTTAGGAGCTGGGGATAGAAAATTAGCACTTTGAATAAAGCCTGCTTGAATAAAATATTAATTAGAAACTCCTCAGGTTTGTGGTGAAAAGATCTGCTCCTATTCACCTGACAACAACATTTTGATGGGAACGAACACCCACATGTGAAAAATCTCTTTATTCCTTGAACAATACATTTACATATTTTTAGCCTTTTAGAGTGGCTTTTCTTAGGCACAGAAAGGGGTAAGCGGTATGTCAGGTTGTGCCTGTGTAGCAGCCTGCTCAGCAGCAACTTAGTGACTGTAAATTAAGCCAAGAGGAAAGGGAGTAGGAGATAGCTCATTAGTAAGTTATCCTAAGGTAGCTTTCAATGAAGGGGGAAATGATTTTGAAAATGTCCTGTGAGCCTAATTTTTCCAATTAAAAACAAATTCAAGTTTCCCTTACAGAAAGATTCAGATGTTTAATATAGGGAGATTTTTCTATAAGGGAAGGGGAAGGAAGGGAAGCAAGTGATGTTTTCATTTGTGTATTGATAAAGATCAGTGTTTTAAGATCCCAGAAGTTCAGTATGCTATTATTAATGAGAGCTAATGGAATCCTTGGTTTGGATTGTACACTGTGTTATTGTGCTACCTCATACCTTTGGATGACGTTTGGACGAACTTTGGATTAAGTTAGCTAGATAATCACAGTAAGCCCCCACCCCGTCTTGCCAAGAACCATGTTAATAAGTAACGGGCATCATCCTGGAGCTGATAGAGAAGGGGAAGTCAGGTTATTTGAGTCTGGGAGATAGTGGTGGTCATGGTGGGTCTATAAATACACCAACTGTTAATTCTGTTACTGGTTACTGAGCAGACATATAAGACAACAGTCCAAGGGAAAGTCCCTGGCTGTTCTCCTAGGGTCATTTGAGTGTGAGGTTTGTCTCTGAAGGTTAAAAAAAAAATTGCAAATGGGTAACTCTGAGCTTATTAGAGCCAAGGAGTTTCCATGATATTTTGTCTGATGTAGGCACTGAAATTAATGTGCAAGGTATAAAGGAATGAATATTTTCTCCCTTTATGTTAATCTTTATAGTATACTGGAAGAATCTGATTTTAGCTGTAGAGATGTAGCTGTTACCATTCACAGGAGCCTGAGAATCAACCTTACCTTCAGGCATTTGGGAATGGAAGAGGATGAAGGTGAGGTATATTGAATTATAAACCATTTAGTAAAGCAGCTGGACCCTGGTTGTAGTAGACTTCAGAGCTGACCTACAGAAAGACTGTTGGCCTGGTAGTATTTGCACATGTGTAGATAATGCTTGGAGTTCACCTCCAGAGCAGCTCTTTGCAGAGGATTTTCAAATAATTCTTAGAAATTTAAGGTCCATCTCTGCTTCAGGAAGCAATTTATGGTTCTTTGTTGCCAATTTACTTGGAGTGACCTCCCAGACTGTTTTGGTTTTTTTTGTTTGTTTTTTTTTTTAACTGCTTGGCTCTGGCTGCATTATACCTTGTCCAGAAGATTTACAAGCCTTTGTTTTAGTACAAGTGGTAACAGCCAAATTAGAAGGGAAGCCTGGAATTCTTATAGGTTATATCTTGCACATAGGTAGGATACTGATGAAGTACAGTGACCTAGTGCAAGTGATCGTGATAAGCCTAAGTCACTGTACAGAGCTTAATTCTTTAGCCCATCTGATAGATATTTTTGGCACTGAAGGTCCAGGATTCAATCCCTGCTGATGACGATGGTGTCTGTATAGTTCATTACAAAGTAACGCTCTAGATGAGATTTGATCTCCTATGGACTTCAGACACTTGAGCCAAATCTGGCCTAGTATGTGTGATCATTACCCACTCCAGCGGTTGGCCCCAAGGAATTCTCCTTTAGCTCAAATGGTAGAGACTTATGCTTTTGATGCTGAAGAACCTAGGCTTAATTTTCATCCATGAAATACATGTATGTGGCTACAGCTCTTTATACCTGCTTAATGCTGGAATTGCATAGATTCATTGTAAAACTTCAACATCCAAAATACAGAACAAGTCAACATAAATATATTTATACTCTAAGGCAGCACAAGCATGACGTAAGGTTAAATTATGAAGGTAGCAGTACCATTTCTTAGCCATTTCTAACCAATACACCACCACACCTTAAAGTAGTATGTCACGGTTCCTCCCCCACTCTGAACTCTAGGGTACAGATGTGGGGACCTGCATGAAAAACCTCCTAAGCTTATCTTTACCAGCTTAGGTCAAAACTTCCCCAAGGTACAAAATATTACCCCCGTTATCCTTGGACTGGCCGCTACCACCACCAAACTAATACTGGTTACTGGGGAAGAGCTGTTTGGACACGTCCTTCCCCCCAAAATACTTCCCAAAACCTTGCACCCCACTTCCTGGACAAGGTTTGGTAAAAAGCCTCACCAATTTGCATAGGTGACCACAGACCCAAACCCTTGGATCTGAAAACAATGAAAAAGCATTCAGTGTTTTACAAGAAGACTTTTAATAAAAAATAGAAGTAAATAGAAATAAAGAAATCCCCCCTGTAAAATCAGGATGGTAGATATCTTACAGGGTAATTAGATTCAAAAACATAGAGAACCCCTCTAGGCAAAACCTTAAGTTACAAAAAGGATACACAGACAGAAATAGTTATTCTATTCAGCACAATTCTTTTCTCAGCCATTTAAAGAAATCATAATCTAACACATACCTAGCTAGATTACTTACTAAAAGTTCTAAGACTCCATTCCTGTTCTGTCCCCGGCCAAGACGACTACAGACAGACACAGACCCTTTGTTTCTCTCCCTCCTCCCAGCTTTTGAAAGTATCTTGTCTCCTCATTGGTCATTTTGGTCAGGTGCCAGCGAGGTTACCTTTAGCTTCTTAACCCTTTACAGGTGAGAGGAGCTTTCCCCTGGCCAGGAGGGATTTCAAAGGGGTTTACCCTTCCCTTTATATTTATGACATAGTATATCAAAAATATAAACTTTTAAATCTTTAAGAGCTTCATATATTAAACCAAGAAGTGGCACACTCATTTTGTCCAATTTTGAATTCACTAAAACATCTTGGTTTTGAATGTCAGTATAGTAATACAGTATACCATCACAACATCATATGGAACATAATCAGGGAGAAGAAGTTTTTAAGAGATGAAAGCTGACTTAACCATAAGAGTTTCCTTTGGAGAGCAAGGACCATTTATTTCCACATTTTGACCACACATAGGCTGGCCCTTCCCCATCTCCAGTCTATTCTGCATCTTTCTGGACTTGGGACCTTTTTGGAAAAGGCCCAAATATGTTGTATCTTTAGTGCTATAAGATTTAGATCTCTTAGATCTTTATAATAGATTTTTATGTAATGATTAAGGCTAAGATTTAGTCATGGGCATTATTAGTAAAAGTCATGGACAGGTCACATGCAATATTCAAAAATTCCTGGCCCCATGACCTGTCCATGACTTGTACTATATACCCATACTAAATCTTTGGTGTTCTGGGGTACTCCAGAGGTGCTGATCTGGAGGAGGGCTCCAGGGCTCCTGCTTGTGCTCAGGGGGGCAGAGGGGTTGGCAGCTCCGTGGCACCTGCTGGTTCTGGGGGCTGCGGCGGCTCCAGGGCGCCCCGCTGGTGCTTGGGATGGGGGCAGCTCCAGGGCAGAGCTGGTGCTCAGGGGGGTGGCTCCGGGGCACCTGCTGATACTTGGAGGGGAAGGTGGCCCCGCCGGCCCAGGACTGCTGCTGGCGGGGGGGAGGAGGGGACTGCGGCAGCTGCTGCTAGCAGGGGGTAGCCCGGGACCACCACTGTTGGGGGTGGGGCGGGGTGGCTGGCTCTGGGGCCACCTGAGCTGCTCAGGCGGCCCTGGGGTTAGTCGTACCTGCTGGCTGCAGAAGTCACGGAGGTCCCAAAAAGTCATGGAATTCGTGACTTCCATGACAGACTCGCAGCCTTAGTAATGATGTATCAACTTCAAAAATTTCTGGGCTTAGGTCAGTTCAGTTGTGCATCCATAAACCTAGATGCTCATCAAGCCCTCTTGGGTCTGCCAGAGCAGTCTGGAACACTCATGAGATCATGGTATCTGGCAAGATCCATGGTCCTTATTGCTTCCAGCAGGACTGGATGTACCACAAGAACAGACTCTCTGGTAGCACTGTGAAATTTTTACTTCTGTTCATAGCACAAGTATCCTCTGGACTGTTTCCAATTTGTCCACATCTTTCCTAAACTGTGGTGCCCAGAATTGGACACAGTACTCCAGCTGGGGCCTCACCAGTTCCGAGTAGAGTGAGACAATTACCTCTTGTGTCCTACATACAACACTTCTGTTAATACAGCCCAGAGCCATATTAGTTTTTTTGCAGCAGTAGCATCACATTGAAGACTCATTAGTTTGTGATCTACTGTAACCCCCAGATCCTTTTCAGCAGCACTACCACCTAGACAGTTATTCTACATTTTTAGTTGTGCATTTGATTTTTCCTTCCTAAGTGAAATACTTTTCACTTGTCTTTATTGAATTCAGACTAATTCTCCATTTTCTTAAGGTCATCTTGAATTTGAAACCTGTCTTCCAAAGTGCATGCAACCCCTCCTAGCTCAGTGTCATTTCTGCTAATTTTATAAGCATGCTGTCTACTCCATTATCCAAGCCACTAATGAAAAGATTGAATAGTACCAGATGCAGGACTGACCCCTGCAGAACCCCAGTAGGTACACCCTCCCAATTTGACAGCAAACCATTGATAACTACTCTTGGAGTTTGGTCTTTCAACCAGCTGTGCACCCATCTTATAGTAATTTCATCTAGACCACACTTTCCTAGTTTGCTTATAAGAATGCCATGTGGAACTGTGTCAAAAGCATTACTAAAATCAAGATATATCATATTTACTGCTTCCCCACTATCCACTAGGTCAGTAATCCTATCAAAGAAGGAAATTAAGTTGTTTGGCATGATTTGTTCTTGACAAATCCATGCTGACTATTTCTTATAACCCTATTATCCTCTAGGTGCTTACAAAATGATAATTTAATAATTTGCTCCAGCATCTTTCCAGATATAGAAATTAGGTTGACTGGTCTATAATTCCCTGGATCCTCCTTGTTCCCCTTTTTAAAAATAGGTGCTATGTTTGCCCTTCTCCAGTCTTCTGGGGCCTCTCCTGTCCTCCAGGAGTGCTCAAAGATAATTGCTGACATCTCCAAGATTACTTCATATAATTCCTTAAGTACCCTAGGATTGATTTCATCAGGGCTGCTGATTTGAATACATCTATTTTATCTACATATTCTTTAACCCCTTCTTTCCCTATTTTGGCTTGCGTGTCTTCCCCTGTTAGTTAATATTAATTTTGTTGAGTGTCTGGTCATCATTAACCTTTTTAGTGAGGATTAAAGCAAAATAGGCATTACGCACCTCAACTTTCTTGATGTCATCAGTTACTAGCTCTCCTTCCCTACTAAGTAGAGGACCTACACTTTCCTTTGTCTTGCTCCGAATGGATTAAAATAACCTCTTCTTATGGCCTTTTATGTCCCTTGTAACTCATTTTGTGCCTTAGCCTTTCTGATTTTGTCCCCACATATATGTGCTGTTCTTTTGTACTTCTCCAGTCCTCATCAATTTAATCATGTTTCCACTTTTTGTAGGCTTCCCGTTTGATGTACAGGTCATTAAAGAGCTCCTGATGGAGCCAGGCTTATTATTCTTTCTAGCTTTCCTTTGCATCGGAATAGTTTGCAGTTGTGCCTTTTAATATTGTCTCCTTGAGGATCTACCTGCTCTGCTGAACTTCTTTTCCCCGTAGGTTTTCTTCCCATGCTACGTTACCTACCAGTTCTATTAGTTTGCTAGTCTGTTTTTTGAAGGCCATGATCCTTATTTTACTGTTCTCACTCCTTTCTTTCATTAGAATCACAAAATCTATCATTTCATGATCGCAGTCACTCAAATTGCCTTTTACCTTCAGTTTTGCTGCTACCCATTCATCCCCGTTGGTCAGAATCAAGTCTAAAATGGCTGTTGCCCTGGTTATTTCCTCCACTTTCTGGAACAAAAAGTTGTCCCTGATACATTCCAAGAACTTACTGGAAATTTTGGGCTTTGCTGTATTATTTTCCTAAGAGATGTCTGGGTAATTAAGGCCCCCATTTCTACCAGGTCCTGTATTTTGGATATTTCTATTATTTGTTATAGAAATGCCTAATCCACCTCCTCCTCCTGATTTGGTGGTCTATATTAGACCCCACCATGACATCACCCTCTATTTTTAACCCATTTATCTTTACCAAAGACTCTCACCTCCTCCCTCTGGAGCTCAGAACAAGTGTATATATCCTTTATGTGTAATGCAACCGCTTCTCCCTTTTTCCCTGCCTGTCTTTTCTGAATGAGCACTTATCCCACCAAGTCTCTGTCCAGCCAATTAAATCAGAGTTTAGCATACATACTAATACTTCCAGTTCTATTCCCTATAAACCATGCATGTGTGTACAAACATCTAAATTGTTGATCAGATTCACCTAATGATTTCCTTCTTGCTCCTTTGACCCAATTGTAAGTTTTCCATGATCCTCCCCACCACCCCCAAACATCTAACCCTCTCTGAAGGTCACCTTTTTTTATATATACTTGTCTGTGGGCTTCTGTCCCTGACCTCACTGAATCTACTTCGAAAGTATTTTAGTATAGCATTTTAGAATAAAACCTTTTATTATCATATAATGAGCTTCATAAGAATAAGTGACACTGAAAAACCAGCAAAATATTGTGGTTCTTGCCCTTTGGAGCTTACAGTCTAAGGGCCTGTTCCCTCTTGAAGTCAGTAACGGTTATACAGTTATCTTCAGCAAAAGCAGGATCAGATGCTAAATCAGCCTATAGCCCATTAAGACTTTATTAAAGAAAGGTATTTTCCTGAAGCAGCTGAAAAAAATGCTGCTTAGTCTAACTTACTCCATATTACCAAGCGAGTGATTAAATGTTCAAAATATGCAGAAGTCAAATGTCCTATTTCTGCTTTAAATCTTTTCCTTTTATAGGCTGGGGATTATACTCCCTGCTTTGAAAACCTGTGCTGTTTAAGAACAGGAATTTATTTACAGTTTTAAAACTATGCAACTAAACTTGGATGAATACTATAAATTAACCTTTGGCACAGGAGTTGTAATTTCTCAAGCCAACACACAACTGTATGGTGCATGGGTCCACAAGTACTGGGTGCTTTGAGGGGCTAAGAAGGAAATATTTCTCATGATTCATATCTGTTTTAGTTTGAAAAGTCAACATCTGAATTCCAGTGTAGCCAAAGAAGGGTTTTTGAGTCCAACATGTCTTCCTGTTCGCAAGTTAAGTGGGTTCTTTCAGTCAGGCCTGGGCATCAGCTGCATGACTACTTTTGCCATTTGGTTGAACACAAAATAGTTTGTATATATTACAGAACTGGGACCCATTGTGGTCACTCAGGAAAACCTCCACACTAGCACAGCAGAGAGACAGGTGTCAGGATTGATGCAGAGTTGTGGGGGGAGGCTTGCTCCTGCCCACCCTGCACCTTGCTGTTGCTAGCTACCATTAGTCCCCCTCTTTCATGAGTACTAAAGTCACTCACCAATGGTAGATACAACCTGGAAAAGAGGAAAGAAATTCTATTTTCCTGTAGTTTGAAACACAGTTGATGGTGAACATTAGGGAAAAATAAGGCGGTGCAATCAGAAACTAGTGCTCCTTCCTGCAGACAATTCTGGGGGAGCGGGGAAAGGGATCTGAAAATGATATGAGTTCAGATTTGCAGCATTTCCTCTACTTTCTCCCCTCGAGGGTTAGTATGTTGTGGCCATGCTGAAGGGTTAGGGTGTGTGACCTTCAAGTAGCTACAGGAAAAACAAATTCCAACACTGTGAATCTTAGGGCAACTATGCTGTAACTGTCCACTGGATGATTCCTTCATCCAGCAGCAAGGTCCCTCAGGATCCTTAGTACCACCAGCTCTGCTGCCAAACCTGCATCTTATCCTAAGTCTTCGCCCAGCTGGTAGAATACACAAACCAAGAGTTAGTGACAGATGCGTTTACTTTTGCTGGCTTTTCAAGTGGCATTCGGGTTGCCAGACAGTACTACAGTACATGGAGTAACTTCTCCCAGGCTCTGTCCCACCTTTGGCGCAACATCTCTCCTGCAGATCCCCATTAAGTCCATGTGTAAAATGGGATAGGAGCAAGACTCCCGTCCTCTGTGGCTCAAGCACAGCAGATCACATGTAACACACATCCATTATATAGGTGGGTGGCTTTGTAGGGAGCATGCCAGGTATGTTCTATTTCCCCTTTTACCTTCTTTTAAGGGTCTTCCACTGTATTTTGCAATTCTCTGCGCCACATAGAAAGGAACTTTTGGCCAGTTGTCACTGCTGCACTTGCGATGGGCACAACTGTAATAACACAGAAGTCACCATGCTAGCCCAACAGTTCATCTAATATCTTGTCTCTGGCAATCGCCAACCCCAGATGCTTTGAAGGAAGGTGCAAAATTCTCATAATGGACAGTGATGGAAAAATCTATCTTTAAGGGAAGCTTTTTTCCTTTGCCCATACTGTCTTATTAATAATATGGGTTTATATCCCTTGTGCATATTTTATTTCTATCCAGAGGAACTGTGGAAGTACTCACTACACACACAAATGTCTAATTTTTTTTTAATCCTATTCTGCTTTTAAATCATTTGAGTTCCACTGATTAATTATGTAGTGTATTGTTATGGTAGAGGAATGTAATGTTGTTAAATTGGAGAGGGCTCAGAGAAGAGCCACAACAATGATTTAAGGATAGGAAAACCTTATAGTGGAAGGCTCAAGGAAGGCTCACCCTAATTTAACAAGGAGATTAAGGGGTGACTTGATAATAAGTACCTTTAAGCAGGAACATATATTTGATAACACATTCTTCAATCTAGTAGAGAAAGATATAAGATGATCCAATATCTGGAAGTTGATGCTAGACAAATTCAGGTCTGAAATAAGATGTAAGTTTTTAACAGTGAGAATAATTAACCATTAGAACAATTTACTAAGGGTCATGGTGGATTCTCCATCATTGACAATTCTTAAATCAAGATTGGATGATTTTCTAAATGATATACTCTAGGAATTATTTGGGGGCAGTTCTAGGGCTTGTGTTATACAGGAAGTTAGGCCTCAGAATCTATGAAAATATCCTTCTGTTTAGTGATACGAGAAACGGGGAATTAATTCGATTGCAGCTGTTTGTCTGTGGGATCAGTAGCCAAAAGCTTGGAAGAAGGCAATTGGAAAAGGTAGGAGACAGCAAGAGAAGCACTTTTAGTGTCGTCCTAGGAGAGAGACACAAGAGAGGGTACTTTTTTGGGTAAAGTGCAGGCTGGAGCGAGGCTTGGAACTGTGAGCAAGGAAACAGTCTCCTGTTGTTTGTTTCTGTGTGTTCAGGGAAAGAGGATTTTATGTACATTTCTTTGCAAATAAACAGGATTGCATTAAAGAAATACCCAATTCTATCAGAAATTTCTCATAACAGAAACAATCTGCAAGGCCCTGAATATTAATTAACTGTTCAGGCCAAAAAGGACAGCAGTATTGTTTTTACTCTCATTTTATATTTATGGCCTTTTAATTTTGTATCGCCTTATGCTTGTATTATGAGAAAAGGCAAACAGGAGTGCCTGACTGATCTGCAATATACAGATTGAAAAACAAGTGCAGTTCAGACAGCCTCCTTTGTGATCCTTAACCCCAGGCTGATGGTAAACAACAAAATACAACACATAAGCAATTTTTTTGTGTCTATGTGCTAAAGTGCTCTTGTTTGTGCTTGAGCACTCAGCAGGTGTTTCAGTAACAATAGGATTAAAGCTTATTTTCTACCTTATATTTAAAATAAGCCAGTTTATTTTTCTTTCAGTCTATGCACATTTAAACCTTTAAACATTGCCCAATCAAACAGTTTTCTGGAAAAGTACAGGTATAGCACAATTGTGCATACAAAAAAACCGAGGCAGAATTTGAACAGCGAGTGTAATGAATAGCTAGATGGGAAGAAAGATGAAAATCTTGCCTATTATACTAAGGGTTTCTTTTTCTTCTGACCCATAGATCCCATTGCAAAGTCCTTTTAACCTGAACTAACTTAAACATCAACAAAAGTATCTGATTTACACTCAACTGCAATAATGCCTGCTGGAGTTACTCAGGGTTTAATCACAAATCATCTCTTACAGCGTCTGCACAAATAGAGAATTCTCCACAAACATAGAAGAGGATTTGTGTCAGAGTGTCTGAACAATTCTGGAGTGCCTTCAAGGAGCAGAAAGCTGGCAGTTGTCGTGAGTTTATCAACATCTATACTAGAGCTACCAGCATTAAAATGTGCTGAGCTGCACCAACGTTAGCAATAGTGGGGAGAAATCTTTAGAAAACTTCCCCGCTGCAGGCAAAGTCTTAAAATAAAATCACCCAGGTTACGTGAGGACAGTAGCTGAGAATGACAACCCAGGAGCACGTGTAACCACATGCTTGCATTGCAGCATTTAGTGGTGTAAATAAGAAACAGTGGGGAAAGATACATAGTTCTTGGTTTGGAAGTCTCTGTGTGCCTGCAACCTTGATGCAAGTGGACAGAATGACTCTAAATGGACAAGAAACATCCAGAAATTGAGTGTGATGGGTACTAAGTATGGCCATGGGCTGTTTGAAGCTACATAGATGATTTTCATTAAGGGCAAGCAGCCTGGCAGGACACAGAGTCACTCTGAGAATGGTACCAACGGGAAATCAGGGAGACTTTTATAAATATGAGTGGGAGTCAGACTGACGAACTCAGCAGTGGAGTAGTGCAAGAACCAGAGGGATCTGCTGTAAGGATTGTGTTCCAGGGCCTTGCCACTTTGTTGTATTCAGATTATAGGTCCCCTCACTCCACAGGAAAAGACAACTAGAATTGTTGCAACCTATGCAAATTGCAGACAGTCATTAAAGAGACAGACAAAGTTTGAAGGAGACTCTGGGACTATGACTTGTTTTCCAGTCTTTAAAGGAGCTTTAGTACCCTACAGGGGAGTTGGACATCGTTCCACAGAGACTGGGAGGTTTTACCCTTCTCAGAGAAGAGACTAGCATGTGCCTAATTATATTTTGCATTTGAGCTTGTGATAGTAATAAGTACCAAAACTTGAGGGAGAACTCCCCGGAAGTGTTGTCTTTCAAAGAGTTACCAATAGTCACAGTTATTTCAAGGGTTATAATTAAAATCTGTATTTATGAATTGAGGTGTAATAAATGTTTTCCCTTTGAGATTGTCACTTTCATCCTATCAGAGATTTAACTGTTTAATTGTATAATTGTGTGTATGTGTGACACACACATGCACAGACACAAGTCTCGAAAAAAGACTAAATGCTAGTCTTACCACAGCAGAAAGGCAAACTTAGGAATAGGAAGGAGAAATACTGTACCTGCTGTTAGTATGGCCTCCCCCCAAAACCATTACACATGCTCTGAAGAGAGTGGGCTTGTGGTCAGGAAGGAATTAAGACTCCATGAGACTTTCTCCCATTCATGCTACAGCTGACTTTGTCCCAGCATGTTACATACATGCGAGGACATAGATAATGATGGAAGCTGCTGGCTGGCTGACTGACGGTTTAAACATAGCTCTCTGCTGGCATTTTGTAAGTTTTGATGCTTTTACAGTTGATTCCTTCTCAGAGCACTAATAGGAACAGTGTTCATATTAAAAATAAAATAGGCAAGACTAGCCTGAGTCTTTGCACTCATTTTCTATTCCAATAAAGAAATATCTCACTCTCTGAATGAAATCCTAGCTCCACTGAAAACAATAGCAAAAACTCCCATTGATTTCAGTGAGGCCAGGATTTCACGCATAGAGTCCATCTCTCATTAGCACTGAGTTGAATATAAGATTGTATGTGAATGATCCTTAATTTTCACTTGATACATTTCTTTCCCTGTAATTAAATCCATCCTTTAAATTGTTTGGGTTTTTTTAAAATCCACTAAAAAAAAAATGTCTGAAACCATCTACATTGTTATTAAGTATCTTGGAAAGTGTTCTCAGATTCTATTGATGCTGTAACTCTATCATGAAACAATCAGACATTGACATTGGTACCGGACTCAATGGAGGTGATTCAGAACTTTATAAAAATGTAAATTTCAATTAAATCAATAAACTACGATAATTAAACTAATGTGATAAATCTACAAAGCAAGGAAATTCAGGAGACATGTTTAATTCACACACTAGGCTGAGCACTGCAGGGATCTGGGACCACCTGTTTTGTCTCTCCAAGACACCCAGTTTGGCTTGCAGCTGGTGTAGATAGCATTAATTCTGAATCTCCCTGGTTTTATAGTTTTAAGTCAAACTTTGTTCTGATGGAAAACTTTACTATGTTTTGAGGGGAGAAGAGGTAAGTGGTGTTTTGTTTTTTAGGATAAAAGTTGAAAGATTAATAAATACTTTACTTTGAAATTCCCCATTTGAAGGGAAAATGGAGTTTTGCCATTGGCTTTAACAGGAGTAGGATTGGGCCCAGAAATAGTAACACTAATTATCTTAGTACAGTGGTTCTCAACCTGTGGTCTGCGGACCCCTGGGGGTCTGCAGGCTTTGTCTAACATTTCTAAAGGGGTCCGCACCTCCATTTGAAATTTTTTAGGGGTCAGCAAATGAAAAAAAGGTTGAAAACCACTGTTTTAGTATATGACTTAGGAACTTCTCAGACAGGTTATCTTGGTCTGAGACAATGCCACATGTAATAAATTTATATTTAGGTTGTTTTAAAAATGCAAATTGAATAATCAACAATAGATATTAAGACAAAACCTGTACAGCAGTAGCGATAGCACTTAGATCACGCCCAATTTTCACTGTCCTGTTTAGTCAGTTACATGGGTGCAAAATGCTAACAGTCACTGTTGTTACCAGTTTACATATGTGTAAATGACTATATAAGGTGGAACTTGCAGGGAGAAAACAGCCCTTCTGTAATGGTGCCAAATTTGTGGGAGTATTATAGCCTTTAATCCCCACTAATTTCTCCCCAAAGAGAAAATGTATATTTCAACACCCCCAATCCACAAGTCTTTCTTCACATCACTACCATATGTCCTTCATTTTCTCCTCTCTGCCCCCTACTTTTTTTTTTTTTTTTTGGCATGTTGATGACAGAGTTATAGTTTGAAAGACGAATAGGTTAATTGAATGATGTCTTTGTTAAAAATGTTAAGCTGTTCAGAATCTAACCCAGAGAGCTGAGAGTTATCAGAATATTGTGGGTATCATGGCCTACAGAGTGGCTCTTGGTATGAGTCTACTGGTAATATGAATGAATTTTACAGGTGCTCTTTTACAGTTTGCACAGATCTTTAATAAACTGCCCATGGATGTCAATTATGAAAAGTTAGACCACAAAGTTAACTTCCTAGGTTGCAATAATATTGTTTTTAGATACAACATTGAAAATCATGTTCTCTCACACAACATACTTTTAAAATCTGGTCAGGAAGTGCAATACCTTCAGACTTTTGGGTACCTGTCTTGTGTTTCAGGGTGGAAGCAGTAATTTCATTCCATAGATTTTTAAGGTCAAGTATAACCTGTATAGAATTTCTTAATTCTTGCAATGAGCCAAGGGCTGTGCCCTGAGTTTTAATTCATGAGCACTTGCAGTTCCTGGTGACATCAGTTAGAGTTAAGGTGCTCAGCGCTTCTGAAAATCAGGCCTCTTCTGTACATATATAAAAATCTAGTTTGAACTGCATATAGTTTAGAGGTAGGGAATAAGAGTCTGCATTCTGCTCCCAGTGGTTCCAATGAGAGCAGAATTGGGCCTGTGATGAAAATCTGTTCTGTTACATTTAGATTCATTACTAGGTCTAAACATAACTTGAGATCAGCTAGTAAAAGGAGTCATGGCCTTTGCTTTCTATTTTAAGGCAAATGAGAAATAGCTGAGAGATTTTTTTTTTATTAATGTAGATTATATTTTTGTAACACTGAGAAACAAATCTTACTTCAAGGAAATGTTCCTTAGAGACAGCAACCATTCCTTTCGTCACTGCCTGTGGAAAGATTGCTCCCTGTGACCTCCATGGAATGTGATGAAATATTAGCAGCCTATAAAACCAGATATGGAACGTTAAATTGCTATTTCAATTAGAATTTGCTTTTAGAAACTGCAGCTTTAAAGTCAAGGAGCTGAGTATTCTTTTGTTACAATTTACTTGTAATTTACTTATTTTCATGCGTAGCTCACATCACATTTGAGATACTTGGTGTTTAACAGTGTTTGTGTGTGTGCTTATACTCGTGCACACAATGAATTTCACTCTGGAATAATTTCTCTATTTTCTTTTGTATGAAAAACTGTACAAAATAAAGTTATACAAATTTTATTTGTCAAAGTTTAGGGCAACTGCTCCTATATTTCCTCTCTGTGGTCTACCAAGGGCATCCACTTTTAGGCTTCTGCTCCCCAGCTGTCACCTCTCTTGGTTGGAGACTTGTGTTTCTCTCTCCTGATGGGGATTTTTTTTTTCCAGACTGCACAATTCTGTTTACACTGTGAACTACCCAGTAAGTCAGATTGCCTACTTTGCTTTTTCCTCAGAGTCTATAAAAAGGGCATAAGTTACCACATAAGCAAGTACATTTGTTAAGGTGAAAGCATAAGTGCCTTGGCTCAGAACAAGCACACCCACAAATCAGAGTCACGCCTTTATACAGTTTGGGCCTCTAATCTTGTTACAGGTAATAAACAGACAAGAATCCCCTCCTCGAAAGGCTGAGTTCTGCAGGGCATTCATTTGCCTACACTTTCCTCTCAAGGTTTCCTGGGAAACCTGCTTAACTTTAAAAGTTCATTCTAGTCTGGCACATTGTTTCAAATACTCCTTTGAAACTCATAAGACTTCCCAGATTTACATTAGTAATGTCTCCCCACCCCCACTTTAGACATTGCATTTAATCTCACAATAATACATAAACATTGGCATTTTTAATGCAAGGAACTCATAAGGTACATAATATTAATTCAGTAAGGTTTAACTTTATTCAGTAGTGTTTGTCCAGGACATTACCATATCTGTCATAGTATTGTATTCTGTAGTTGCCAGTCACAAATCTAACTCTCTTCTCACTTACAGCACCAGTGAAAATTCAACAATAATTGCAAGGTGACAATAGATCGACACTGCTGTAAAAAGGGACAGGAGGCAAATCAGGTCCATTATCTATATAAATCATAATTTTGGCCCTAAAGAATAAGAAGAATAAGCTACCACTTGAGTAGAGTACCATTCCCTGAAATACTGAACAGATTTTTCCTTACAGTAACTCTGTCAATGCACCTTTAAATTCTAGCAGGATGAAAATATCTAGAAGGACTGACAAAAGTTGCTTTTCATTTGAACTGCTCATAAAATGGGGTCCTCCACCCATAGAAAATATTTATGAGAAAATTTCATTTTTGCTGAAATTTTCCATGGAAATTTTTGGTGAAATATTAACACTTTCAACTGAAAACTTAAAATTTTAATTGAGAAGTGTTTCCAAGGTGACTTATGGAGGGAATTAGTTCACGTGCCTTCTGTCCTGACTGTCCTGTATAGACCATGTTCTCTGGCCAGACTACATCTCCTGTGATATACTATCCACTTGCCAAACATCATGAATAATATGAGTGCCTGGTCGCAGTGCATGATGGGAGATAAAATCTAGCCAGGGAACCTGGTCCACAGATGAGGACGGGTATGACACACCTGATTTAAAATTCCAAGTTGCAATTTCCCATAAACACCTTTTCATGAAAAATTTTGTTTAGACAAAATTCCAATTATCAGAAGTTTTGACAGAATATTCAGCCAGTCAGCCTGTTTCTTAATGGATCCATTCATTCCCTCTGAGAGTTCTTAGAAAGAGTTTTAGGTGGAGCTGGTCAAAAAATGGGATCAGAGTTAGCATTAATAATTGACCCATTTTTATGGATTAAAATTTTTGAAGGAAAAAAAATCATTCAAATTTTAAAACTTTTCTACCAGTTTTAGTTTTGGGTAATTGCTTCTTGGTCCCAAATGTTCTTGTGTGGAATATGGCAGGAGCCAGTTTTATAGCCCCTTCTTTTCAATGTGTTTACCAGGCTGTTAGGAGAGATCTTAAGGATACATGGGCTGAGGTGTACTGAGTATGCTTAAGAGACCCAGCTCTGCATAGCTTTCACACTAGAAATAGCTTGTGCAGTGGAATGACTATCTCATCCTCATAAAACAAAAGTGTATGAGGGCAAGCGAGATGAGCCTTAATCCAGACAAAATCCAAGGTATGTCAGTGGGTTGCAGTAAGAAGTAACTAGAAGAGTAGATGAAGTTGATATCTATTCCTGGGCTCAGCTTTTCTCCATACTTGGGGCAGTTTACCCTGATTAGATCATGGGGGAAAAGGTTACTTGAAACAGCTTGGCTTTTTGCCCACTGAAAACTGTAAAGATAAGTGCTAGCCAGTTCAAAAAGTGAAGCACTGATGTGATGTGGTTTCATCAGTCAAACTTGCTTAGTTAAGAGGATGCTGCATACTAGACAGCTGTAGAGTAGTTTTCATGTTACTTTCACAGTCAGACCTAGGTGGAGCATGTAGTAGTAGTAATAAAAATAGAGCATGGAGCTAGGTCTGTAGCCAGGAGAAATGGGCAGTCAATCACCAAGGGAAGATGACATTTCTGGCCTTTCTTGGTCTTTGGATGGCTAGAAAAAGCAAGGAACGCAAAAGCATCCTCAGACAGTGCCTCACATTGACAATAAAAGGTTGTGGATGTCCACAATAGGTGGGCAAGCTGTAGGTCCCACTACTTCCATTTTTTTCATACCTGCTAGAGTCTCCTCTATCTTACCTGCACTGAATTTGAGCAACTACTTTTCACCCAGGATTGAGTTTCCTCCAGACAGTGGGTTAACGGAGAAACAACAATATCCATACTTGCTGAGGAGGGACATAGCTAGATGTCCTGGCATATTGCTGGCATTTTTTATTTGAGCATCTTATGATCTCTCCAAACAGCCTTATATGTATGCTGATGAGAAATTATAAGACTGAGTCCCATGGGACTCTGCAGATGACAACTTTCTGAGAGAATGAGCACTACTCTCTCACATCATCAGAGGTGAAACAATGAAGCCATCCTAGCACCATTTTGTCTACTCCTGCATCATCACCACAGTTAGTCCATAGGGATTATATAAATGGTCTGAATCAGTAGCCTTTCTGCATGCTGAGTATCTGCATAGTTCTAAAACATTAAGATCTATATTCTATACACATTGCACATTGTGATTCCATGGGGTGTAAATCAGCGGAATTTGGAACTGAAGTCTCATCTAATTGTGCTTATGGTGCAATGACAGAATACTGCCCTACACAACCCCCATATATATGTAAATGGTGTTAATGACTTCAGGTGAGAAAGAAAGGCCATAAAATGCAATTCAGTATTTGTAAGGTCTTCCAGATGAGGTGAGTTTGTTGATGCCTACTCTTTTCTTTTTCGGTAGCACATAATGCAAAACAATTGCTGGGAACTACAGTTCTAATTATTATGCTGGTATGACTAATGTCCAATATCCATTTTTTGGGAGGCTCGTCACATATGGCAAAAAATATATATGAAGTCTTCTTTTATGTTTAATGCGGCTCCCATCATACTTTGACAATAGATCAGACACACCTGATGAGATCATTGTGTTAATGTTCAATGTGGTTTATCCAATATCCAGAGTTCTGTTTTCATTTATGTTAAAATGTGTGAATCAAGCCAAAATGCACAAGCCAAAAGCTGGAACTGTGAATTCAAGCAAAACCAGATCTGATTAAGATTCTAGTAAGTTTAACCTGGAAAGAGCTACTCATCCAATGTATAGAAATAGAAGACTTGCCATACTGGATCAGACCACTTTATTTCACCTAATCTACCATCTTTCCAGCAGTGGGGTATACCAGTTGTTTTAGAGTAAGGTGAAAATGACACTATTTAGGTCTTGCACATCAGTTTTCATCTTCAGAATGCTTTACAAATGTTAATTGATTGAGCCTCATAACATTCTGTAATGTACGTATGGTAGAAAACCAGAAGCAAAGAGGATCAGGGGCTTGCCTTAAATGTAAGGGGACACAGTGTCAAAGCCATACTGAGAACACCTGTCATAATGCCTTTTTAGGGTATTGTCACAGGTACACTCATCACTGGCAGCTCAAAATAGACAATGATGGAATCTGCTCATAACCTTTGACTTACCCAACCTTGGCATTGGCAAAATGAGATGATGATTATGAAGGAAAAGGAGACGGTGAAGGGGGTGTAAAAGGCATTAACAGTATAATTCAGTTTGGAGGATTAGTAATAAGAAGATTAAAAAACCAACCAAAAAAAACTCTGAGGTGCAAGATGAGACAGCTATAACAAGGGTGGAGGAGTGGGCAGAAAGATTAGACTGCAGGATTTTTAAAAGTGAATACCAGGAAATCTGCTGGGGAAGGGAGGGAGAGCAGGATTACAGCATGGATCAGACCTGGGGGCCACTCTTCCATTCTGTCAAGGTACTTATATGGCACTCATCACAATAGTATCAAACAGGGATGGTAAAACAGAGGTCCGGGGGTGTGGGGGGAGGGCATATGAGGGGTTGGGTTAAGCTAATGCCCCTGCAATGGAAATGTTGTAGGGACTTCACCCCCACATAAACTCGCACCCAGCTAGGCGTGGAGGATGGAGGTGAAAGTGGGACCTAGAGGGGGCAGGAGAAGCTGCCACAGGGCATGGGACTGGGTTGGGAAGCAGAAAGCAGCACCTGGAGGAGTAGGCCAAGCAGGCCCAGGAGCAGATAGGAATCACTGGGATCCTCCTTCTTAGCCTGGAGTTGGCTACTTCACCCTCACCCCAAGTAGTTCCTTCCTTCACTCCCCCTCCTAAGCCTCCACACACCCCATTCAGGGTGTTTCCCCCTCCTTCCACCCAGTGTCAGAGTCCAGATACTCAAAAGATGCCTGTTTAGACACATAGGTTCAGCATTTCAGAACCAAGGACATTTTTCAAAAGTCACTCAGCTGCTACCACCCCCTGTAGGTCCCTAAGTTCCCTGCCCTCCCTAATGTCTGCTGGTCGGCATTTGCAAAGACTCCTAAACCCTGATACCACGCCACAGCTAATAAGCAGCTCAGAGCCCTCACTGAAGCCTTGGAGGCCCTGAAGCAGGATTCTCAAATTAGGTGTGGGGGGGACACCTCTCTCACTAGTGGGGTCCGCTCCTGGCGGCACGCTCAGAGCATACCTAAGACCTAATAGATGTCAACCCTGAAGCAAGTGGCTCCAATAGGTGGGGAGGGCAGCACACCCACACAAAAGACAGCTGGGAGGCACAGGGAAACCTTGAGGGAGTGTGAGGGATGTATCAAGTGTAAGCCGGCGACAGACTGTTTCAGATGCTAGGGGCTGATTTGGTTTAGGTGCCTAACTTCAGGCAAGGATTTGTGGAGGAAGGTGCCTATCAAGTGCACTAGGTCAAATTAGGCAGGTCCCCATAAAGCTTGCTGGCATCTGAGAATTCCTTTCTCGATGGCAGTTAGGGGCTTTAGAAAATCCCACTAGGCACCTAGACCTTTGAGATCTACTGATGAAATGGGTTAAGTAAGAGCTAGATAATATTATTCTAAGGGCTAGTCTACAGTAGAAGCACTACATCAGTGCAGCTGCACTGCTGTAGCACATTCCTGCTGAAGATGCTCTATGCCTCAGCATAATAAATCGACCTCCGTGAGAGGCAGTAGCTATGTCAGTGGGAGAAGCTCTCCCACTGACATAGCGCTATCCACACTGGTGGTAGGTTGCTATAACTTATGTCGCTCAGGGAGGTGCTTATTCACACTCCTCAGCGATCTGATTTAAGTGGTAATGTAAACCTAGCCTAAGAGACTCTGAGCAAGACAACCGTTTGAGATTTTTAGAGTTAAACTCCAGCAAAGATTTTCAGAATCAGCTCAGGGTGACACTCCTATCTGGGAAGTAATTAGGTATAATTAGGTGAGAAAAGGAGGTTGTTGTCTAGAAGCCAAGATGGGAAGCCCTACAGGCAAGAAAGTTGCTTTGTTTATATAGTTGTGTGTCTCTAGAAGGTTCTGTTCTTTGATGTTTAAGGATTTAAGACTCATGAAGAGAATGTGGCTGGAAACTGTGATTGGATGTGTCTATTTGGTTTTACGGAAAGCATGTAAAAAAAATAAACCTGAAACCCAAACCACAGATGATTGCTTAAAAGGGGTCTTCAGGGAAATTTCTTCACACCTTTCCGGACCCTGGCACTACCTCAACTCAATGCAGGAGAATCGTTTTCATTATACAGTGTCAGGCAGTATATTCAGAATATGTCAACATTAACTATTTACAAATCTGTATATAAGTGAGCCAATATCAATGTATTTGAGGAAAATATATACATACTAGGCATGATTCTTAATCTCACTTACATGGATTTTATGTTGCAATATCACCATTGGCTTCCATCCTA
This sequence comes from Lepidochelys kempii, assembly GCF_965140285.1. Taxonomy (NCBI): domain Eukaryota; kingdom Metazoa; phylum Chordata; order Testudines; family Cheloniidae; genus Lepidochelys; species Lepidochelys kempii. The sequence goes on from NC_136383.1 coordinate 61,056,424, forward strand.
CTCCAGCTTTAAACTGTTGCAAGTACGATCAGAATCAGTATCTATTAATATGCATCATATTTTCAGTTTACAGAATATATTTAAGTATTATCCAAAGATAAATTTCATAATTTTAAAAACATTTTAAATGCTGAAATAATGTTCAGTTTCCGAGCAGGCTTTCCTGCAACATGGGGCCTCTTCCTGAGGTTCTCCCTATGCAGTTATCTGTGATGGGGTTGTCTAGTGTGGTGTGGCCAACATAAAGAGGGGAATAGGCTACTTTACCCTATTTTATCTTCAGTTGCTTTTTTGTTGCTTACCTGGTATATGGTAGCCGTAGTGGAACCACTGTGCTCTCTGGGAAACGCTTTTTGCCTGGCCATGCTGCTTCTGCCAGCTATGACAAACTCCTTTCAACCCTGGTCACCATCCTGCATGCTGATTTGTATGAGTGAAACTGTGTGCTAACTCAGAGTCCCATGAAAGTGAATGATGTTCTAGATGGGAGCCAAGTCCATCTGCTTGGAGCACTGGGGGCCTCAAATTTCATCACTACAGATTTGCCAAACGCTGAAAATTTAGACTTTTCCCTTCACTTAGAACTACTTTCGGGCTAACTTGCAACACAAGTGTAACTTAAAGCACCATAGGATTTACTCTCCATGCACTTATTTTGAATTGTCTTAAGATATCATAAATTCCACAATGACAATTGCTCAAAACTTCTCAGAATGAATTATTTAAATATGATTGAAACATCAGCATTCTACTAGTACAACAGGAAAAACTAACTTTCATTTTCAGTGCAATAGATCATAAATCCTCACTCTTATCTTTATTTTTAATGAGTGAGAGTTATTAAATATGCAGTTCAAGCATTTCATACTTAAGTTTTCTTAAGCATACTTTTAGGAAACTGCATTCATTCACACATTCTAGTTCATTTTATTAAGCATTTGAATATTGCCTACAGCCATTAGCATTAGGGGAAAAAGAAATTAAAATGTAGACATTTTTACTGGTCATTAGAGTATATACATTTAGTTACTGTAAAGCCCCATCAGGCATTTGAAAACATCAAAACTCTCATGTGAAAAGTGGTAAAATGGCAAAATGTAGTAGAAAATTACTTTAAAACCCTAAATGACCCAGCATTACGTGCCTTTAATAATAAATTATCTGCTGAAATATTCACTGTGGATCTACTCAGTGTGTGTGTTAATGTTAATCTTTAATATTAATTCAACCATTTTATATCCTTGTTGGTTATGTGATTGCATACCACTAGGCAATGGGACAAAGTATTGGGCAAATATTTGACAAACACAGGTTAACCAGACTCAACTTATAAAAATATTCCATACACTCATTGTAAAGTAGATACATACATTATTGGTTTATAACAATTTATTGTCAAATAGAACATATCAAAATGGTTACAGGAAAAGAACTGTTCCTAAATCCTATACTTTAAGTTCCACAGGAACAAAGTTCAGAATCTGACCCAGACAGTTGCTCAAGTACAATGAGCTGATTTCCTGCATCTCTCCAATTGAAATTGGATATGGGGCAGCATTATCAACAATGGGAGGAATGGGAAGATCCCCTGGTGGCACAAAACTGGTGTAGCAGCTTCTATAAGATGGCTGCCTGCTGAAAATACTGTATTAATATATTGATCATAGCTGGGGCTCCCCCAAGACCCACAAAACCCTGGCTGATATTTTGGCACCTTGGGGGTATTTGGCAGCCAGCATAATACAATGCAACCTCCTGACTACTCTATTTACTGGGCGGGGGGAGGGGGGCACAATGGCACATTGCTGGCCTGGGACTGGGAGAGTGAAAAGTTGAATTTCATGCTGCCTTTTCATTCATCCATACCTGTGCTGTGTGCTTCTTATGGGCTATCCCTGACGATCTGGCAGTCTATTTTGAAGTCAAAACTAAGTTCACCAAAGGGGTCACTATAAAATCCCTGAAGGCTATGTAGGCCCAAAAATAAGAAAACCAAATTGTGAATAAAGCCCTGAAGATGCTGAATTCAAACTGAATAGCAATGTTCTATCTGGCCAGAATCTTTAGTTAAAGGAACTCATCTCAATCCATCGATTTGTGTTTCCAGATAAATTCCATCACAGAATAAGCAGTTCCTACTGTGAATTGCTGGTTTGGAAGGAGAAAGGAAATCTGGGTTTTATTCCCCCACCCCTTCAGATTTATGATGTTGGGAGAGATTTTCAAAAGAATTGGTCTAACTTTGTTCCCATTGCAGGCAATGGCAAAACTCCCATTGCCTTTGGTAGGAGCAGAATTAGGCTGAGTGTTAATGAAAAGCCCACCCTTAGGTTATGTCTACACTGCAATCAGAGGTGTGATTGCAGCTCAGGTCAGCATACCCATCCTAGTTTTAATCTAACTAACATGGTTAAAATAGCAATGAAGATGTATGTGGTGTCACAGGCTTCAGCATGGGCATACAATCCCACTCAGTATCCTTGTTACATATACTCATTCCTCATTTTGCCATATAATTATGAAATAAATCAATTGGAATATAAATTTTGTACTTGCATTTCAGTGTGCAGTATATAGAGCAGTATAAACAAGTCTTTGTATGAAATTTTAGTTTGTACTGACTTCACTATTGCTTTTTACATAGCCTTTTGTAAAACTAGGCAAATATCTAGATGAGTTGATGTATTCTCTGGAAGACCTCTGCATACCCCCAGGGGTATGTGTACCCCTGGTTGTGAACCACTGATCTATATAATGAGATTGGAGAAACACAAATACTGGTTCACCATGACCCACCATTCCCTTTCACCCTCTCTTCTCACCCACCACTGTGCCACACTGTAAGGGCCATACAGAATCTGGCAAACAGAAGGATGATTACAGGAGTCCTACCCCAGGTTTCTTCAAATATATACGCCATGCAGCTTGGAGAATGTTAAACTACAGGACCTGGTCACATGAGATCAATTGAAATCCTTTTTCCCCGGGATGAGGACTTTTATAACAACACATTGACGCAACATCATAAGACACATCACAAACCACTACTGCGATGTAATTTGTGATTCTCTTCACCCATAGGAGAAAGCTGTTCAAGACTGGGTATTGCTGTTACTTAGCCCTTTTCAGCTGTACGTCTCAAAAACCTTTACAAAGACAGGTAGGCATAATCATCATTACAGGCAAGACAACTGAGGCAGAAAGAGATTAAGGTCCCAACTCAGGAAAATTTACCCAAATTGTGAGATCAACTGTAAAACATATGTCAAAGTTTATAAAGAGTTATGATAAGGTACCATAAGAAATGTTAATGGGAAAAGGTGCAAAAGGGAGACAAAAATTGAATTAGTTTAAACAAAAAAGACCAAATTAATATGATTCAAGAACTGTGTTGTAATTATGCTTGTTAAAAACAGAAAATGTGAAACGGAAAGTTAAGAAGCCAAATTGCTATGTCAGATATTAGGCCTAACTGGTAAACAAAGTAATGAAGGGATGGGCTATTCCACCTATCTTTTCTTTTGGGGGTCCTTAAAAGAAAAATGGGGTGGGAAAGTAACAAAAGAATAACAAAAAACACTTGAAAGAACAAAAAAAGCTACTGAAGGAAGCTTCACCATCATGGCTGCCGTCTCTCCCTCCCCCAACTCTATCTTGGGACACTGGGCCTTCATCATCCTGATCTTAAAAATATTTTGATTAGACCAGGCCAGAGAGAGGAAGCCAGATGACCTTGCTACCCCTTACCAGCTCCTACTGAATCCCAGACAGGATTAACAAGAGCAGCAACAACAGCTCCAGCTCATCTCAGCTAGCCTCATCTTTCTTTTTTTCTCCTTTTTTTAAATGACAATTATTACCATCTTTCATACCATCTAAAAAAAAGGTCAAACAAGGCTTGTTTGTTTTCCTTCTAAAACATTCTCCTGCTAAAGGGAATGTTAAAATGAAAGCCTTATTTAATACTCCACATTTCAAATGCTTTAACTGTTTTTCCTTCTTTGAATAAAAGGTTAAAAAAATTAAATGGTGTATTTGTCATGGTACTAAGCGGGCTAAGGTATCTGTATACCAAACCCCAGCCTGCCTTTAAAACTGTTTAATCTTAAACAGTAATGAGGTTATGTCAATACATTTGGCCCACTTATTCCATCTAAATTAATACCAGAGTGACTTATTACATTTGGCCCACTTATTCCATCTAAATTAATATCAGAGTGACAGCAAGCCAATGGCATGGCTAGGAATAACTCATTCCTCCTGACTCCCAGTCAGGTGCCCCGTACTCTGGACTAGAGTCGTGCAGAGAAAAGGTGATTCTATTTTGCAGACGATTTAGATACTTTGACCATGGACCCTGGAAGCGCAGGCTGCTGAGGAACTGGGAGCTGGGGTTTGCAGGCTCCTGGCTCCCCATTAACCTGACTAGTGGTCTGAAGGGAGCCAGGAGTCTGCAAGCCTTTGTGGATCTAGGAGCCTCAAAGCTTGGGATCCACAGTTCCCAGGGCTTCCACACTACTGGCATCCCATCGGACCACAAAATGGGCTGCCAGAGACCTGGGGACCTAGAAGCCCAGGCTGCTGAGAAGTCAGGTGAGTGAGCTGGCAGGAGACCATGCCTGTGTTCCACTGCAACTTTATTGAAATGGAACAATCTCCACAAAATCTTTGGATTTTAACAAATCAGTATTCTCAGAGAGAAAAACATTCTATCTGAGAATTTCCAGCTCTACTTCAGCTTATGCTGCCTGTCACCAGAGGTTATAACCAGTCCCTAATACCTTCACCTTTGAGTCCTAAGTGCCACGCAGAAAGGTAAGAAAGTAGGTGTAGTCTGGGGAGGCTGAATGTAAAGCTAAAAAGCTCCTCCACCATGTAAGCATTCCAGAGCAGGGAGATAGAGACATCCGTAACAATGGACAATTTAATTATTCACTAATGGAATGAGACAAAAATCTCTCACAAGGACCATGCAAATAAAGGAAGAATGTCTGAACAATCCCTTAGAAGTCAATAAATATAATAAATTACCAACGGAACTTTTTAAAACTTGTTTTTCTAATACTTCAGTGGTTACTTTTTAACAAGCCTAGCACAAAATAGCCCTAAGAAATGGATTGCAGATAGCACAGAATTTCATCATTGGCACTTAGGATATTATATCCAGTTATTAATTAATAATGCTTCCCTGACCCCTTCAATTTTAACTGAAACTAAAAGTGTCTTATCGGACACTAGCAGATAAATTACAGCCAGATTCTCACTCTGAATAATCTTTTGCAAAAGGTTAACCATTTATCTCTTCTTCTCTCTCTCTTCGCCCCCACCACCCTGAGGCCAAAAGGAAAAATGGAGAAACAACTTTCTACTAGGTAGGCAGGTGTCAACACGGATTACTGATATGTTTATTTGATTGTTTCTCTATATCTGCCAATTTTTGCATCCATCCATTTTACATAAAAATGTTCCAATGTCTGTTCGCCTCTCTCTTTGCTCATTTCCTATCTGTTAATATACCCACTTACTGTGCCTGGTTTTAAATGTAGGCTCGCAGCCTGCAAGTCATAGCACACAGGACTATCAATAGGGTTCTGCATGAGTACAATAGTCCAACCATGTGCTGTACATTGTAATGTCAGGGTTTTAACCTGTAAGCTCTTCAAAGCAGGAGCAGCCTCTTAAGCATGGCTTACATGCTGTTTTTGTACTAGTATAATTCAGGTAGGGGTATGATTTTTTAAATCTAAATAGATACTTGTACAACCGCCTAGAGTGCATGTAACTATACCACAATAAAGGTGCCAGACTGGTATCTCTGACTTCCCTTCCTGTAGAGGAATAAGCTGTCAGCACTTTTATACTCAGATAATTGCATCCGCACTAGAGGGGTTGGATCACTATACCAGTGCAGTTAAAGCAATATAACTTGTGTGTGCAGACATGACCTTACCGTAAGTTTGTACGCCTACTACAATAGGGCCCATATTAGACTGGGGATTCCGGACACTCCTGTAGATGAATTACAAATATAGAATTTTATAGTACAGTGAATTCACATGTATTTCGTACAATGCAATTAATGTAAATCATTAAAGTTTAGTCGAAAGAGTAAAAATGTTCCGTTAGAGATTTACATTACAGACAAGTCAAAATAAAAATCCTTACAAAGACAACCTCACAAAATGAGGAGGAGATGGGAACAATGTGACTTCGGGGATCTTGTGCTGAACTCTAGTTGCCACTAAAGCGGAGGGATTTGTTTTTTGGGTTTTTTTTGTTGGTTGTTTTTTACCAAACATATGCAGCAAACAAAAACATCTCCTCCCCTTCTACTATCTCTGCCCTTCTCCTCTAAGGAGCCCCCTAATAACGTTCCCCTTTCCACACTTCCTGTCCCCTGCTGCCTCACACTCACATCTACCCTCATTTGCTCTCTTATTTAAATTCACCCTATCTCTGACTTCTCATCCCTTGTTGCAAATCTGTTTGTGCACATTTAGCAAACTCCCTCCCTGCGACTGTAGTGATCAGGTCTATCCTATGTCTATAGTGCTACGAGGGGAAGAATATTGTATAAGAGACACAATCAGTTTCATCCGATGAAGTGAGGTGTAGCTCACGAAAGCTCATGCTCAAATAAATTGGTTAGTCTCTAAGGTGCCACAAGTCCTCCTTTTCTTTTTGCAGATACAGACTAACACAGCTGCTACTGTGAAACCAATCAGAGCATGTACACTAGCCATGCAGAGATAAGAAGCCTCATACCCATATGATCTGAGGGCTCATTTACACAAACACTTAGGATACGTAGCTGGGAGGTGTGATTCTGAGTTCATGAAGATGCTCTAAAGCTAGCATGTTACAAAATAACAATGTAGTCGGAGCACAGCAGGGGGTGGGTCAGGCTAGCCACCCAAGTACCTACTTGCCCAGACCCCCTTGGTATGTAATTGGGGGCCTAGCAATTTTCAGTGTGCGAGCTTGAGCAGAGCTACCACTCATACGTCTATACAAGCTGGGAATCACACTTCACAGCTCAAATGCAGATGTATGTTTAGTTCGTGGCAAGCTGGGCGATAGATCTAACCCCCGCCTGAGTCTGCCATGCACTAAGGCCCAGATTTTCAAGTCTGATGGGGTTTAGACTCCTATGTTTAGGCTGCAGGGAGGTGCCCTAACCGCTAGTCTCTAGAGTCATTCTAACTCTGACAGAAACATAAGCACCTAGGAAACTTTTACTGCAGAAGAGTTGGTGCCAAGTGACCTTAGGAGCATGGCAGGCAAGTGGAAGTTTTGTGGATTGCAGTGGTGGCTAAGTACTTCACGGATTCCCTATTTAACCATGGAGAACAAAATAAATAATTAAATCTGGTGACACAGAAGGAATTGCAAGAGTGTGGGAAAAGCCCAGAAAATATATACAGGGGAAGGCATATGGGAGTGGTGTAGTGTCTCCTCAATGACCATGAAGAGGATAAGTCTTTGATAACATTCTAGTAAAGCTTCATCAGACTCTAGACCTCATGCATTCTGCTAGTTGAAAAGCAACGGAGCACATTCTCATTACTTTCAGTGATGTAGAGGAGCAGCTGCCAAGAGCTTTCTTCTTTTAACAAATTTGTAAGGGGAATTATAAAAACAATGGTAAATCTTCCCTCTCATCCATTAAATAGCCACATCCGCATAATCACTATCTAATTTCTTTCCATATGATAACACTGCATTTCCAGGGATAACTGATGGAAATGACAGAGGGGTAGATGATTACGCTTTAGGACAGCTGTGAATCTGAAGAAGTCCAATAATGGCAGATTTAATCTCAGAGATTTAGTGAAGTGAAAATTAGAACCACTGAACAGCTCTGGTACTGACCAACTAAAACAGTGTAAGCAGCCAGTTCAGAAAACAAGGAACAGTTGTCTCTAGCATGCTGATCATGTTGTTCTTCTCTTTAGCAGGGAATTTTGTTATCAGTTACACTATTAGGAAACAGATTGACAGAGCAAGAGGGGCACCATCAGAAGACCCAGCCACATGAGCCACACCATCAGGAGCTCATTCACCTGCACATCTATTAATGTGATATATGCCATCATGTGCCAGCAATGCCCCTCTGCCATGTACATTGGTCAAACTGGACAGTCTCTACATAAAAGGGTAAATGGACACAAATCTGACATCAGGAATCGTAACATACAAAAGCCAGCAAGAGGACACTTCAATCTCCCTGGACATTCAATGGCAAATTTAAAAGTAGCCATCCTTCAACAAAAAAGCTTCAAAAACAGACTTCAAAGAGAAACTGCAGCGCTACAATTCATTTGCAAACTTAACACCATTAATCTGGGCTTGAAAAGGGACTGGGAGTGGCTGGCGCACTACAAAAGCAATGTTCCCTCTCTTGATATTGACACTTCCTCATCAATTACTGGGAGTGGACCACATCCACCCTGACTGAATTGGCCTTGTCAACACTGGTTCTCCACTTGTAAGGTAACTCCCTTCTCTTCATGTGCCACTATAACTATTACCAGCAGGAGAGTGAGTTTGTGTGTGTATGAGGGTGGGGGGGTGAGAAAACCTGGATTTGTGCTGGAAATGGCTCACCTTGATTTTCATACACATTGTAAGGAGAGTGGTCACTTTGGATAAGCTTTTACCAGCAAGAGAGTGAGTTTGTGTGTGTGGTTTTTGGGGGAAAAAAATGGGGGGGGGGTGAGAAAACCTGGATTTGTGCTGGAAATGGCCCACCTTGATTATCATACACATTGTAAAGAGAGTGGTCACTTTGGATGGGCTATTACCAGCAGGAGAGTGAGTTTGTGGGGGGGTGGAGGGTGAGAAAACCTGGATTTGTGCTGGAAATTGCCCAACTTGATTATCATACACATTGTAAGGAGAGTGATCACTTTAGAGAAGCTATTACCAGCAGGAGAGTGGGGTGGGAGGAGGTATTGTTTCATGGTCTCTGTGTATATAATGTCTTTTGCAGTTTCCACAGTATGCATCCGATGAAGTGAGCTGTAGCTCACGAAAGCTTATGCTCAAATAAATTGGTTAGTCTCTAAGGTGCCACAAGTACTCCTTTTCTTTTTGCAAATACAGACTAACATGGCTGTTACTCAGAAGAATATATCAGCTCTTCCCTTAAGCACTTTTTAAAAGGGGAGCATTTTTAAATCATTCCTCTTTAAATCTTTACAGTTAAATCCAGGATGGAGGGTGAGGGATCCGTTATCTTTTGCAGAGTTAATGTGTCCAATTTAGTGAAGAATTTCAAATCATTAAAGTGGAATTTAAGTGCTGCTTTAAGTGGAGGTCTAAGTAGAACAGCACCTGTGGGCTCACCACCAGCATCTCCATAGTTAGAAAGTTAGTAATGACATACTGCTGACTTTAAACGATTATAATTAGGCCAGGGCCTAATTCATAGCTTACAACAGTGGTAACGAATACAGGTAGATCAGCATAGCGCCAGTTTTGAAGTGAAATTTTATCTGATTGCTGGCACCACTAATGCTAACCTGATCCTTATCGATCTAAAGTAAAAGCACTCCTCCTTAACAGTCTGCGTAATTCTTTATGACTGCACATACCTTACACAAAATTATAGAAGGCCTATTGTATCAAATATGCACTGAAAGAGACATTTGACTTCCCAAAGACATATCTGCAGTTTTTCTGTTAGTTTCACCAGGATAATCTGTTAAACTGTACTTTGTTCCAAAAAGTCGATAAAGATTCATGTTTGACTACAGTGTTCGAAAACTCTTTCCATTTTTCTGTTTATCCTTGTGGCCAGAAAATGAAACATCCCAATGTTGAAAATACTCTGAGTTCTGCATATTGATGCAACAGTTACTACACTTTCAAACAAATAAGTGCCAAATATTTCACAATTTGTAGTTTCCTTTACTAAGCATAAGTTTCATCTTTGTGCATAATCCATCTTCTGTATGGAGTCCAAAGCCATTTGCCACAAGCTTTACTTGCAGGATGTTTGAACTGGCTGTTTTTCTAATGATGTTTGGAGAATGCCAGTGCGCCCTGCTTTGTAAACTCAAAGTTAACCCATAGTCAGGACTTCAATTATTTTTTGTAATAATTGCAATAGCAAATAGAAATCAGAGAGCATTAATGTCCAGTTGATTTTTTCTTGCTCATGCTTACCCTTGCATTTTGGGGTGGCTGAATTTCACCCTTTCGCCCAGAGCCTCTCCTCTGCCTCCCTTGGCTGTTTGCCTCATTCTGGAAGTGAAAGCAGATGGCAGTTACCAAGGCATTCCTCTCACATAAGAGAATCCTTGGGTGCCATGAAGCAATCCAACTAGGAACCTCCGGCATAGGTAATGTATTGGGGGCATGGCTAGAATGAAAAGGTATACAAAAACACTACTGCATTCCAGTGATCCTCAGCTAGGGTAACAGACCATTAGGGGCTGTTGCAAGTGGCATAATTTAGAGTAGCACCCAGGCAGATTAGACACACCTTTCCCCTCACATTCCCTTCATCTGCACAAAGTGGAGGTCTGGTACAGCTGAGAATCTGGCCCTCCATATCTATTTTTGAGATTCTACATATAATTTCAATGCTTACTACAAAATGTATAGAAAATATTCAGATCAGAAATTAAAGCTATGGAAAGCTTAAAGTGCTCTCACAAGCTATTACATTATTGAAAGGTTTGTTGGGATAATGTTCAACATATTTTTTGTCTTTATTCTTTTGAAGGTGGGTTGTTTTTTTGGTTGGGGGGAGGGTTCAGTTAATGTTTCGGAAGAAATCAAAAGGAAACCTTAGAAGTCTTCAAAGAAAATCTACTCCTACCAAACCTAAAGAAGCACAATAAAACAGTCACAGTCACATCATTTAAAAGTTGTTTTTCACATAACTGAGCTGTTCTACAATAAATATTCTGGGCAGTAGATGTCCTAATTGTCCTTTGGCAAGACCTTCTAGCTACACCAATCTAGTCAAATAAAGTATCTGACTGACAGACAGTTATCGACTAAAGTTTACCTTATAAGGCAAGGAGACTACCTCACTTTGATATGGACAATAAAGCAGCAAAGACATTATTCGGTTTTGATTTTGGAATAAAGTAGCCACAGCAAATATGATTCTAATTGTTGAAAGCTCAGCAATTTTCTAGCAATGTTTCTGAGCTTCTGCCTCACTTAACAAATCAAGCAAATTGACAGTCTAGGCAGATCCCTACATATCCTATTGCAATTCTCCCACTGGGGATTTTGTCAGTAAAGCTGATGGGTTTGTTCACAGGATAGAATTAGGTCAGTTGGGATTGATTGAAGATAACTCTGGTGGTTAATCAATGCTTGGAGGCAATCAATTATTCTATAAAATAAAATGGGCCCTTTTATGTAATCAATAGGCCAAACAATGCACTGACACAAACTTAGAGATTGAGAGTTTGGGAAGCATACATACAGAGTCAAATTCTGCCCCCAGTTATATCTAAGCAAGCAATCCTACACCCATTGACCAGTGCAATCTCCTTGATTTATTGTAAAGAAAGTTAGTAAGAGGGAAAAATGCTACAAGTAAAAATATGTAACAATCTTATTTTTCAGTTTTATAAAGCTAGGAAAAGGAGCTGAACATTTAACAGCAAACATAAGGTCATTTTTATTCTTACTATAGTGTGTCTAAAAATAACTGATGGGGTTTCACTGTGCAGTTTTTTTCCCCACAAAACTATTTTGAAATCGACTCTATCTGTATAAAAGATGAAAGAAGAATGACTACAGTAAAAACCATCTTAATAACTGTTTAGGTCTATTTCATAACAATAACAAAATATTCAGAGGCTGAGGTAATTATTATCTAAACTATTAGACCCTCTTGGGTGAATATAACTGGCCTGGAAATTTCAAGAAAACAGACCCTCTCTCAAGAATTTCGGTACATCTTGCTTCTGGAAAATGCCAGAAATGCCAGGAGAATAGCTTTTTTTCCTGGGTCTGACTCTCCTTTCTCTTACACTGGTATAAATCAGGAATAACCACTGCAATTAATGAAGTTGCACGAATGCAAAACTGATGTGGCAAGAAAGTCAGGTCTCTTGTCTAGCTGGATCCAAGAAGTAGGGCATAAAAAATGACAAATAATGAAATAATATAATTACTTTTTTTCAAACCTCAAGATATAGTTCACATTTAGTTCATGTTTCAGTTAAAGGTTTGTGGGGAAGGGAAAGACACTTTCCTTTATTAGCACAATAGTTTCAATCCAAAACTCACAGCAAATTCACATTATTTGGCATAAATTGTATATGGAAGGTCATGTCCTGTGTTGTTGAAACGTTTGCTGACTACAATCATTCATCCAAATACCTGTAAGTGTTACTACTGAAGTGAAGTATGGTCTGAAAGAGGAATAACTATTTTAAAATCTGACCAAGGTCACCAGGCTCCGGTTTTTAATTTAGCCTCTAAGCCAAACCAGATAAATGGACCATATCATAAGATCACTATTTTGGTTTGTGTGTGAACCCCAGGTATTAATTCAGTAGAGGAACCTGTTATAAAAGAAAATAGACAGCATAATCTTGACCTCAACCTTTACGACCACATGTGCTTTTTTTCTAGTCAGCGTAGACTCTGAGTTTCAGACTTGTAAACCTTACCATTTCAGATGGACAGATTTGAAAAAAGTAAAAAAACAGGCTGTCCCCCTGTCCATGGCATTGCAGCTAAAACCTTCTCTTTTTCAGTAAGTCACATGAGAGGTGTTAGCTGCTAAACCCAATTTAAACTGTTTTTGTTTCTTTTCCAGTATGCTCCGATCAGCAGCATGAACCGCAAATAGTGCCTGGCAGTTGGAAGGCGGCAGATGCCTGAATACCATGTTTTTCATCTCATTGCAATATCTTTGACTCATGCATCCTGTCTGAGCTAATGTTAGTTTTCTGATTGCAGTGTGTCTGGAGCTTTGGAGTCTCATCATGCGCCTGAGCTGTTCCAGAAGGGTCACTCCTAATCATTAGTAGTTCTAGTTCTGTGCACGCTTTACTGTCCCCTTGCTGACTGTGTTTGGAAGTGGGCTCATAGGGCCAAATTCTGCTGGCAATTACACCAGTTTATAGGTGGAATTACTCTGGATTTCCACAGATGTAACAAAGCACAATTTAGAACATACATATAAAATAGTCATAATTTATTCCCCAGGTAAACTCAAGCCAGAATGTTATAGTTATTTTCCACTGAAGAGATGGAACTGCCACCCTATTGTATAAGCCAGTAATTCAGCCCCCAGAGAATCCACTGCAAAGTTAAAGCAAAATGAATTACCACTAGGGACTATTGTATCTCCACCCTATAATTCCTGTTATGTTGTCCTATTGCCTCTATCATATGTGATGCCCCAATTTAGAAAAAATGACCAGAATATATCCATCTGCTGCTGTTTTCTTTACAAAACAGGGGGAAAAAATCTGGTAGAATGAACGCCATTTTGACATTTTCAGCATTTTTGTTTTCAGGTTTCTTTTTAAGGAAATTATTCACTGTATTCAGTCTGAATCGGTGAATCATTTTGGTGCTCCACCAAAATTGCCCAACAGTCCTAGGGACTATTATTGCAGAAAGACGAGTACTTTTTTTGAAGGGTATGAAAATAAAGATTCCTTTATGTGCTTGGGGAATACTCTGAGATGCTGAGCACTGAATATTAGTTAAAATGGGCAAAAAGGATACCAGACCACATGGTAGAAGAAAGAAAATTACCTAGTACACTTGTTCTAGTTCACATATGTTAGCTATGATTTAGAACTAGAAACCAGGGACTGGAAGAAAATAATAATGAGTTTTGAGTGGGGGCTTATTTTTATGAATAATGTTTAATTGAGTTTAAAAGTAAAAAAATAATACCTGAGTGGGAAACTCCATTTTGATCAGTTTACCCATTACTAGCACTGAGCTGTGTGAAATGTTCACATGCAAAACCCACCTAATTCAAAATTCAACATTAATTCATTGAAACAATCACAGATATGTGGTATCAATTTGACTTTTAGGTACTGGTAATAGGCACAGTAGGCATGTATATTGAATAGAGCTGGGCAAGTGCTTTATAATTGCTCTTTCAAAACTTTAAATATATTTGCTTCAACTTTTGTTTAATCTATTTAATCACTTTCCATATATGGCCTTTGTCCCCTAGCACCTCACAAATATTTATCCTCACAATACCCCTTTGAGACAGGGAAGTATTCTTATCCCATTTTACAGATGGGGCATTGAGACACAATGCCTAAAGTCACAAAGGAAAATCTGAAGCAGAGTCAGGATTCCAAGTCTCCTGATTCCCAGTCCACGTGTTTAACCACACCACCACCACCGCCCTTCCTCTCCATACTCCTTTGTGCTTGCTTCCCATGAGTATTCTAATGAGTGAGTAAACTAGGAGGAATGTTTGTGGTAACAGCACACTTTAAGAGAAAATATGGAAGAATATTTGGGAAAAGCAAATTTTGAATTCAGACATGAGCCTTCACACCAGAAACCTGATTGTGGCCCCAATCCAGCAAGATACATAAGCATGCACATTTAGTGGGACTACTCATGTGCCTTAAGTCATGAACATTCTTGAGTACCTTGAAGAATCAGGCTCCTTAAGAGCTATGCTCATCCAATCAGGGAACAGAAACATACTGTGTGCCCACTGTAAACTTCAAAAGTCTCTTCTTGTGTGCCATGAGTCTTCATGGATACATGAGAGACACTGTCCTTGGCCCTAAGGGTTCTTAGGGCCTGATCTTGTAACAATATACTGACTTGAACGTAAGACTGCTCATCTGAGCAAGAACTAGCTGAGTGAACAAAGGGTTCCAAGATAGGGTCCAGCCTAAGACACGGCAGCATAGGGCTAAGAGCCGGGAAAATGAGGTTAACAGCTATATGATCATACAGTACCTCTGGTTAGTAATACATACAGCTTGTGGGGTAAGTACTTAAAAAAAAACACAATAATGATGCTGTTAACAATGGATTTGTACTCCCACAGAAGAAGCACATTGTAAAGGGAAGACGTGAAGAACAGGAAGGGGGCATCAATTACCGGGTCAGGAGGGGCAGCTGTTGAAAGCCATTTATAATAAGGCACAAAAACCGAGAGACAGAGATGGAAACAAAGGGAGCAGATGTTGCTGTGGCGCTAGTGATGCGACTTCAAGCAATGATGCCTCACCTGCAGCTGCAGGCAGGTAACCTGTGGGTCAAAAGACCCATCAGGACAAGTATGATCTATACTAGTCATACTCTAGTGCCATGTAGGGTTCAGTAAGTGCTCCTTTAAGATGACTGCGAGCTCTGTGTGATCATTTAAGCTACCTGTGGAGTCATGATGCCTCTCACAGACCAGGTATGTCTTAAGTTCCCCCCTTCTCCTAGGGAACGCAGAACCTCCATCTCGCTTTCTTTCTGCCAATGAACTCACCTCACTTCTGGACACATACATTACCTATTTACTCCACTACAAACCTCTATAGGTATGAACCGCTCCAGTTGTCAAAACATTGGAGTAGCAAATAGAGAGAAAGTCACACACAGAACCTTGAGCCAAATTGAATGGTTGTGCTTGAACGGCTCCTGTCTCTAACGGGCCTTGCTCCAGAGCTGCTTGAAGAACCATCCCTAGGTCAGCTAGAAGTGACCCTATTTGTCCAGCCATTTAGGTAGCCTTTCCATTTTTTGCACAATAGCTATCTACTGATGATATCATGATAATAACAAAGATGCAGCGTTAACATTTATCTTTGTTCTGTATTTGTTTGCTGGGCCACTTTCCTTAAACAATAAAATAGCTTTCAAATAGTATAATCATTATGGCTACATTTGTTTAAATGACAGATTATGCAGCACTTTGTTAAACACATCACACACCAGGTAAGTAGAGGAACAACATTCTCCCTGCCTCCAAATTTCTACTTGAACCATAAAAAAAAAAAAAAAAAGCTCTTTTGCAGGGAAAATGACTCTTACTCCATTTGAACAGGGCATAACTGATCTCAGCAGAGGCCTCTAGACACTACTATTATAAACATATAAATAATGGTAAGAAAAGTCTGGATGAACAGTTTAAAAAATAAATCAGAACCTACACTGTAATTTATATTATTCAGATGTAGCCTAAAATTGTCTACTTGTTTGATGAGCCCCAAAGGACGCTGTCAGATCTAGAGATAAAAATCCATTAGATCTTCCCAATTCTTTTGGCATTCATCTAAATCCAAACTGAAGTGCAGATTTCACTTGTGTTATTCCTCAAGATCAGATTGTAATGGAAATGCAGAGGTTGTACAAGAAGCCTTTTCTCCTAGCATGGCTGAGCAGTCCCCGAGACCCATAAGTCTCAGTTTCATTCCAAAATTTTCATAATTCTACCTAGCTGTCTCTCTTGGGATTACACACAGCAAACAATAGACCTTACCAACACCAAATGGACAGGGCACCAAAATAATAATTATTCCTCCACTGAAGGAGGTAACCTAATAAATCTTTTTCAATCTCTAATTTCTCTGATTAATTGAGAAGCAATCATGCATATTTCATTGGACATAAAACTGGTTGATATAAAGATGAGAATTCATATCACATATTTTACATCATTCATTATGTAGATCATGCATCATTTGTAGTGCACCCTGTATCCTTTTGCTTCCAAAGGGATCCTGAACATTTAGATTCCTCTCTACTGATTATGGTCTTTGAAAAGCTTCACACAGTAATTTTGCTCATTCTTATGGGAGTCTTCACCCATGTGGGATGAAGGTTGCTTGCTAAACAGCCTTGTGACACAGGTAGTGTATTGGAATCATCAGGTAAAGAAAATGAGATTGCGGCGGAAAGGGGAAACATAAGGCATTTGCTCAAGAGTAGACAATTTCTCCCAAGGGAATGTCCATATCCCACTGTGGGAGTTTTAAACAATTTGATATGAGATGTAGTTATGTGGAAGTGTCGCCAAATAAAAGGTGACTGAATTATTTTAAAAACAGATACAGTCCCTTGGACAGATCTTCAGCTGTTGTGAATCAGTATAGTTGATAGAGCTATGACTGTTTTCACCAGCTGAGGATTTGGGGCTCTCTGTCCCCACTCTGCCTCCGGCAATTATCAAAGGGAAGAAAAATCTCCAGATGAGCAGCTATAAAGCAAAGGTGAAGATGTATGACATTTCATTTTCTATCTTCATTTTCTATCTCCAACTCCTTTACAAAAGTACTATGTGATCCATGAACCACACAAGAAACACTGAGAAAAGCCAAGGATCAGCCATGCAATGCTACATGTTCCACCCTCAGTCAGAGCTCTGCACAGCCCCAAACCAGGTCAGAATGTCAGTGACGGAATTTGGCCTGTAGCTAGAGCACCTGATGCAGGCTAAACAAACCCAAACGATCTGAACAGAAGATGTTGCTAAATTATTTTTATAGTGGCTATATATGTAATTTAATTATTACATATTGGCTACATTTTCCCTCCCATTTGAGAGTGAAATCATAAGCTTTAGGCACTTATCTTGTCAACTGTGTGGGGTTTTTGATTGTGTCTGACACTGCTATAATTAATCATTATGATGATTAATATTAGTACTACTGTAGTTGCAGGGGCATTTTATATGGAGCACTAATTACAAAATGCAAATAGGTCTCAAATTCGGACAGTTTAAGATATTATTTATTCCCAGTAGATACCTGTTTGCCTTCAATAGTATAGAGCTCATTTAGCAATGTATCGCTAGTAAATGATCCACACAGATACAAATATTACAATGGAGCAATACAATCAGAATAGTCAAGGTTGAGAATAGCTTACAGGTTTATATACATGAGTGGTAAGTAATTGTCTCTTATACATAAAAGCTGGAATGGGGCCACATACCAATGGTCTTCAAAATCTCAGTTCTCAGGAATGTGAAGAATCTCATCTTATGAATATTTATGCATCTTTCCAGTCCACAGGGAGCTACTGCTCCAGCAGTCAAAAAATCTAAATTCCAAGATTTCTCTCATATTATCTGTTGATAACTCTGTCAAGTCACAACACTGATTTTCACAACTCATTGTTTCTCCTATTTTGCTTTGGATTTCCTCTTTCCTGAAGAAGTAAAATCAAAACTGACGACATTATTAATTTATGAACTGCCTGTATTAAGAATCAGTCTTTTGGGGTATTTAAGCACGTCCACACAAAGAGTTGGTGTGGGGGTGCAGTAGTAAAACCAGGCTTCAGAGAATTAAGAAAGCTAGCATTATGGAGATACTTTTCAACACAACTGTAATAGTTCAGTTCTGCAAACTGACCCACCCTTGTGGAGCCTTACCTCCATGAGAGAAGTCCCATTGACTATCGTGAGACTCTGCATGGGAGCAAGTGTCCACATGTGCCACCGTTTTGGGGCCATAACCTTAATCACCCTCTGAAGGAATGAAGGAAAAAGTATGTTTTCTTTCTAAGTGTAACAAACTGTAGACCAATCTTGCAGGCCTGCCACCTTGCTCAGGAAAAAAATCCCAGGATCAGGCCCATGATTGCTTTTAAAATGAGTGACAAATATTTATCAGTATGTCCACTTTCCAGACTCGGAAAGGGAATACTGTGAATGCAAATGGATCATTCATTTTCACATCATGCATACATTGTAGAGACACATATGTTGTAAAAAATTGAGTCCTGCACACATAAAATACTTCTTGGTAACCCATTATCTCTAAAAAAGGACTAGATCAAAATGCAAGATCTGAATGCCCCAGACATCAGGTAAATTCCAATACAGTTCTGGATTTGAACTTTGCAAATATCCAGTCAGAGCAAGAACTCAGTACCACACTATTTTCTCAGTAAGTGGGGGAGATTCTCTCTCTCCACCTTCCTAACATAGTCCCGAATCCTGCAAAGAATTACACATGTGCTTCATTATATGCGCTGTGTATAGTCCCACTGAAATTATGGTCAATGCATAAAAGTGAAGCACGTGTTTAAGTCTCTACAGAATCAGGGGTTTACTTCCCTCACCTCAAGAGATGGACATCTTACAACCAGTTTAGCCCTTTGCTACTCACAGAGGTCTCTGTGGTTGCAGGTCCCTTTAAATCCTGACAAAATAATCCATCTGTATCACCCATAGTGGAGGTATCTTAAACTACATCTAGTATGGCTTATATAGATGGATTATATTGGGGGCAAAATGCCAATATTTATGTTATACCAGACACCTCAGTTCTAGGTCCAGAAAGCTATCCAGGGTTTAACATATCAACTAGCTGTGATATCTGTCACATATGTTGTCTACTTTTCATGAGGCGGGACGGGCACAGGATGACAGCAACATGACAGCAAAGCTGAAGACTGTTTGGGGCACTTTGCTGCATTTTCATTCTTTCATTTGTTATCCCTTTGTTTAATTTTTTTTTTCCAACTTGTAACCATAACTATGAATTTCATGGCATTTGGGATGTTTGCATTCTTAGAATGTTAAACATTCTATTAAGGTCTACCCCCGTCACATATCCTTTAAAATTATTGTATATTTACACCTTTAACCTCACCATCTCACTTTAACAAACCTTTTTTCTTTGGAAACTCTAGTATCATCACCTCACTCTGCAAGAGATCTATGGTCGTTCACTGTTGATACTTATGCCTGGATTGAAAAGTCTTTAAGGCTATTCAAATGGCTGGTACCCAATACATTTCTATGGCAGTTTTCCTCCCATTTCAGGGAGGAACTGAGTGTATCTAGTCCCAGCTCTAAGACACATACATTATATTACAAATATAAATATCATACAGATAAGTCAATGACTGTTGTACCTAACTGATGCTTATTGCAGTTGGAAAAAGTAGCATTTTCTAACTTTTGAATAAAATTCTACAAAGTTTGGGTTAGACTTTAATTAGTTAACTGTATTTCATAAGACTTATTTAGCAATAGTCTTGATTGACACAAATTGATCACAGTTTTGACTTGTGAAATTGAAGAAGTTTTTACCTTCCCTCCTCCTATTTAATAAGAGCCTGCTCTCTCTAAGTGCATATTTCCAATTTTCACAGCTCAGCCCATGTTGTGTACTGTATTGCCTGAGGTTCATGACTCCAAGCTGGGACTTCCACTGTGTGTACTGAAAGCCAAGAGAAACTGCATTCATCATTCAGTCATTATGAGGAAGAGAGCCAGAAGCCTCAATTTGCAGGGCTGTTCAAAAGAAATCTGCCAGAAAGTTACAGCTAACAAGAGAAAGAAAATTATTTCTTTTTAAGTATTGCAAAACAAAAAACAAAAACTGTGAAAAGTTTTAAAAGTCAAGGTTTTTAACTCTTATGGGAAGTAATTAACAAGTTTAAAAAAAGCCATTTCTGAAGTTCAGTAAGTTACAGATCTACAGAGACAAGACTTTGTTCTATATAGTGCTTTAAGAAGCCAGGAATGCTTTCCATCATGTTCATTTATCTTCTATAGCTATGAAGAATCAGAATGTCCACTCTCTATACCACCCTCACCTAACTCCCACAATTCTAGCAGTACAGTTGCAGCATAATTTACATACTCCCACAGCCCTTGAGAAACCCAAGCTGAAATAATGCCCCAAAAGGAAAAGTTTCATTCTCTGACACTAGTGATAAATAAGTGCTGTGCCTAACCATGTGAACAAAGATTGAGGAGCGAGAATATAAAGCTCAAACAAAAATTTCTTCTGCCACTACTGGTGCCTTGCCATGCAATGCCTACAGTATACAAAAGCTCCACGGAAGTCAAATAGCAGCCTTCCAGCAACCCTCATGGGAGAATTATGAAAATCGCTTTGATCTAGACGTGCCTTTTCAATCTGAGAAGACTCACTCTCCACTAGAATGTCGAGCCAAGGATCCAACCGTTCCAAAGGCCATTGCTCTTCCACTTGAATTTAAAAAAAATATAAATAAATCTTAATGCTGTCAAGTAGTATCTTCTTCCAGGCCTTTAACTCGTAGAGTACAAGTCTATTGCTGATGAGTAACGGTGTTTCTTCTATTCATTAGAAATTGAAATTGTAAGCATTGAAAAGAGGTTTAATTACACAGTATAGAAATAGAACCATAGAAGACGTGTCGTCCCTGACCTTAGCAGAGTTGTGCTGGGGTGGGCACACTCTATACTTGTTCAGGCAGGAAAAGGGTTAATTCTCTATAAGAAACAAGTAAGGCAGAGGACTTTTCATGCCCTGAAGAAGCTGCTCAACCTGCTAATTAGTAGTAGTGTCACCAGATCACACACATATTTGGGAAAAGACAGCAGCTTGAAAGTGGTCAGAGGGAATAAGAAGAGGCCTGTCTCCCTTCTTTCAAGTCTGCCTAGGAGAGATGCAGATTCATAAACTGCTGGCAGTCTCTCCATCTAAAGAGTCTTGGAGGGAAGTGGGAGACTGGAAAAAAGAAGCCTTCAGAAACAGAAGTTTGTTTACTTTGGCATTTCCTCCAAAACTCTGCCCAGTGAGAGGGCCTTTTACTGCTGCTCTTGGGCCTCCATTTCAGTATGGTCCTGCTTCTCTGTATACTAGGCTGAGTTGTTCCTTTCTTCTGTCAGCCGTTCCTCTAACTCCTGCTTAGGTCCAACCTGGAGAAGATCTGCCACTGGTAACCCCGGTCTGCACTTAGGTCATCTAACTTGCTTCTGCTACTGCCACTTCACTTGAGTTGTCTAACCCAGGCATTGCTCTGTCACTCAGTAGCACAATGGTAGTGGTGGAAACAAAGTCAGGGGTTTTTGTCATCCTAGCCAAACCAGAACTTTACGCCTGACTGATGTTTATGCAAATATTTTTCAGGTACCATTGCAAAGGTCAGTGTATGTCTAAATGCTGAAAGTACCTAATAACTCCTGAATATGGTCATTGTGCTATAGGGCCCATCAATCACCTGCTGGGACGATGCAATGGCTCTCCCCATTAACTCTTCCCTGCTAGCAAATACCCACCCCAATAGATAGCACAGCCAAACTGGAGTTAATGCATTCACTGCTTTGGATTATTAGTACTGGAATAATGATGCCATGTCCCCAGTTCTGTCCCTGAAAAGTAACACTGGTTTTTATTATTAAAGTCAAGTGCTATGGGCTAAATACATTCTAGCAATAAGAAAGTGCTCTATTTCTTCTGCAGATTATTACTTTTTATGTATCCAGTCTGGAGATGACACACAGAGTGATTCATTCATTCCATCCTCTTTTAACCTCCCAAATTCTTTCTGGTTGCAGATGCTAAACAACCCATCTCTAACATATTAATCCTGTTCCCTAGTGGGTTATGCTTGTGTCTTCTATGTTTTGGGATTAAATATGCGGTTTGCTTTGGGCACTCATCCTGAATACAGTGCCCTATCAACGTAAAATCTTAGTCTCAAAACCTCTCCAATATGCTGCTTTGCAGAGTTCTCCACTATGCATGAGTATGATACCTCAACATGCCTTACCATTTTATGCCTGTGAGCTTTCTAATGTAATTATAGCAAAAAAAGAGCATGTACTTTTAAGGGCAACTTTTATTTATTTTTTTCAACACCCATAGCTGAATGGCAATATTGCAATCCTAACAGCTGACGTCCACACCTTGCTAAGTCTTCTCTTCCACACACAGCTGTTACTTTTCCAAACCTTTCCCTAGTTATTTTCATTACTTCATCTGCAAATAAAATAAAAAGCAAAATTCAAAGTTAAGTCTGCTATTAGCAGCCAAGAGTATGAGCCATCAACTTGAATGGAGCTGCACCAATGAACACAAGCAGAGAATTTGACTCTGTGTTCTTATAATCCACCCCCATTATGACTAGGGACATTGCCGAGGGAATCAGAGCAGTGCACACCAGAGTACAAGCATATCTTCAGTATTACCTGATCTGCACCACAGCTTTGCACACCGTGCAAGGCATTCAAAAACCGCAGGCATTCAAAAATTGTGAGTCAGGCCCCCAACACGATGAGACTGGTTTAAAAATATGAATTAAAAAATATTAGGCCTTTTAATTTTCCTGATTTTTGAGCTCTTAGTGTCCATGGTTTTTCAGCTTTTTCTTTGCAACCATAAGGACCAGAAACTTGCCTTTCCCCCTCTATTGTTAACACACACACAAGCAAAGATTATCAAGTGATCACCTCATTGCAGGAGACTGCGTTTTAAGAAAAACACCAAATATCATGAGAGTTGGTACCACTCCTGCAAACTGAGGTTATTGTTAAAAAAGAAAAACCACCACCTTCTAGGTTGCATTTGCTAGAAATCCGAATAGTGTTCCCGCTGTAATGGTCTTGCAACATTTGTGTCTGTTGTAACTCTGTTCATGCTATTTGTTTGTTGGATGGAAAAGTGGGTTTTCAATGTAAAAAAACTGCTTTCTGCCAAAAGTTTTGACCTTCCAGTTTTGGGGATTCTGATGAAAAAGTTGAAATTTTCTATAAAAAAATTCAGTAAAACAAAATTATTTGTTTCCATCTAAATCATCTATGAGAAAAAAAAATGTCTGACTTGCTCCACTTTGTTCTTGATTGCATTGCTTCTGTATGTGTTATACTTTTAGGGTATGTCTACACTGCAGTGAGAGGTGTGATTGCAGCTCTGGTTGCCCACGCTAGCCTTAATGTGGGGATGTACTTGCATTGCTAGAGGATTTGTGCAGGCCACATTGAAGCCTGCACCCCTGTGCCATCACTGTTATCATTAGCCACACTAGCTAGGTTAAAGCAGGGTATGCCTGCCGGAGCTACAATCACACCTTTAATGTGAGAATCACTCCACAGTCAACACCTAGAACTGCAGCACTTGGTGGAGTCAGGCCTTGGAGCCCTAGTCATGGACCAGGATCCCATTGTTCTAGGAGGTGTACAAACACTGAACAAAAAGAAAGCCCCTGCCCCCAAAAGGTTATAATCTAAGTAAAAGACAAGAGACAGATGGCTCCAGACATATGGGTCTACCCTAACCTGGCTGCAACCCAAGATATGCATGTGCATATAGAATGTTCACCTTTGTAGTTAGCCAGCTTCTCGTGCTTTACTTAAGCAGTAATAGGAGCCCCGCGCTTGAGCCTGCAGTCACTAGGAAGGAAGGGACTGTGTCATCTCAAAATAAATCATGCAAAGTTAATTACCAGGATATCTTTTGTATAAAAAGAAGCTCTGAAGGGAAAGAAAACTCATAGAAAAGTATGTGGTGATTAAATACAGGTAAAACATGAAATTATTGTTTTAAGCTTTGCTTCAGTGCAACTCACTGAAAATAAGGCCCATCTTTCTTTCTGCCCAGAAGCTGACTCAGTCACTGTTATTGTGCTTGATCAAAACTCAGCATCTGTGTAGCTCATATTTTTCTCTCATAGGATATTGATGTTGCTAGGATGAGCAGAATTTAATGAGGACTAACAGAATAGCTCTCACATGCAGATGTATTGCAGATCTACAAAATGTCACCAGAATTTACTGAGCCTGTCAATGACTCCTTTGTTACAGCTTTTGTTTAAATCCAGTACAGTGTCAGTCTCCAGGGCTGAAAGCTAGTCTTTTTAAAAAGAGGTCCAGATTTATTCCCCCTGATTTGAATAAGTAAGAATGTGTTTTGTTGAAACCTCCCGAGAAGTAAATGGATTTACTCTGGAATTGCCTACTGTTTATGGGTTTTATGAAAGCATTTGGCACTTAATGATTCCCAGACTAATCTGAGGATTTTTTAAGAAAGAAAAAAAACCAGAAGAAATTGAATATGCTGAGTGTTAAAATGTTTTCCACAAACCTCACAGCAAATTTAATATAAAGACTTACTTCAGGTGTCAGAGATTGTTATGATGGTGTAATGCTTACTGACCTACTTCTTAAGCATTTAGACTCAGTATAAACCCATATTCTGGTAAAAAAAACAACAAAGCAAAATAAAAAGTATGGAAAAATAATTAGTCCATCCAGGTGGCCTCCTGAAACCCAAACCTTTTCCTCTCTACTCTGGTTTAATTATCTACCACTCCTCCCATATTCAACTTTCCCACAAAATTTAGTACTCCCCCTCAATCAGCTTTGCAGTCTACCCACTAACCATCCCTTTAATAGCCATAAATATATTCATTTCAACCTGCAATAAATTAAGCACACTGCAAGTGTATTTACAACTGCAAAGCTAGATTGTTGGGCAGATTTGTCATTAAATACTATGGAATAAAACAACTTTAGTGGGACTCTTCCTGAGCAATTATTTAATTTTAGTTCTGCAGGCAACGGGGCTCATTGAGCAAGACCTCTAATAAAAGACACTGGCACCAAAAATGCACAAAGAAGGTCACAATAAGTTGAATCTATTTGAAACATTTATATAGGGACAACTGTAGCAGCAGCATTGGTGGCAGTGGGAATAAATACCATTTATATTACAATAGAGAGAAACTACCAAGCAAGCTTACATAAATATTTTAAAATCGACACACAAAGTTTGGATTAAAATACAGGGAGTTAACCGTTTCTCATGTGTACATCCTCAGATCTATGCACTACCAGTCATATTTTGTACAGTGTGTGTTTATATTCCATTCCTTTCAGTGTAAACACTACTGTTGCTGGAGTGTATGTAGAGTTCAGTAGCAATTAAGAGGTTAATTCCAAATAAATCAAAACTAGAAGTCAGTTACAGCACCATGATTGAGATTAGGATTAGGCCAAAGAAGTGGTCATTACAGAACAGTATAAAGAGAGGGAGTGTTTTGGAACCGCCTGCTCCAACATGGTCCACAGATCCCCTGGAGCAAATGTAGGGGGTTAAATACAGAAAAGTATGGTGTCTGGCCACTCAGATCCCCATGCTCCTCTGAAGCCATCACCAGGGCATGGCACTGGAAGAGAGTTGGAGGGAGGAAATACCTGCCAAATTAAAATGAATGACTGATCCCTTTAACCCATTGTACTCACCAAAACCTGGCTCTCCTCTTCAGACTGTGGCTCATTTAGGGCTTAATCAATCTCTAGCTGACCTCATTAGGCCATTGGTGGCCTCTCACTCCATTATGCTTCCCACCCTAATGGTCTTTGTGGTAGTCCTGGAATCAGGCTCTATAATTCTTGTTACTCGCAGTCCCTCCCCTATCTCCTCACTGCATGTTTCCAGTACCTCTCTGCTCCCATCTCCCACACAGTCTCCTCATTCAAAGTGCTTCCGATTGCAAAGTGCATCTGAGTTTTCTCTTCCTTCTCCCTCCACATGGCTACTGTTGGTTGTCCTCTGGTTCTACATAATCTTCCCCCCCTGAATTTATTATTTGTCATATAACACCTAAAGTATGCTATATACTTTACAAACAAATAACAAGCTAAGGTCTCTGTCCTGAAGGTCTTCCTAGCCAAATAAAGCAGCATTTGGCTGTCCCTCTTGCTTTCATCTCAGCCCCCTACTCTCAGTGATTTTAACCTCTGGTGATGACCTACCTGACTCTGCTGTCTTTCACTTCCATAGGTGCTAGCACTAGGTGTACTGGGGGTGGTGCTGCACTCCCTGGCTTGAAGTGGTTTCCATCATAGTCAGGGTTTACAGTTTGGTTCAGTGGCTCTCAGCCCCCCCACTATACAAATTGTTCCAGTGCCCCTGTACATTTCTGATTTCTAACTTCCTCGTTTGATCTGAAACTCTGAGTCAGTTCATGGACTTACTGCTTTGGTCACCCTATTGCCTACTCTTCACAAAAGTGCCACTTCAGTCTTTCCAGTCATCACCATATTGTCTGTAAAATAAGTTCCTCCTTCTGCATTCTCTGACTTTACTAATCATTTTCCCATGACCTTCTTCCCACCAGCATCCCTGACTTTTTCATAGAATCATAGAAAAGTAGGACTGGGAGGAACCTCAACAGGTCATCTAGTCCAGTGCCCGGCATTGAGGCAAGACTGCGTATTATCTAGACCATCCCTGACAGGTGTTTGTGGTATCTCTGTCATTGGAGATTTTAAAAAACAAATTAGACAGCTTCCCTAGTAATTTGTTCCACTGCTTAACTACCCTTACAGTTAGGAAGGCTTTCTTAATATCTAAACTGAATCTCCCTTTCTGCAATTTAAGATCATTATTTCTTGCCCTGTCCTCTGTGGTTAAGCAGAACAATTTATCATCCTCCTCTTTATAACAACTAATGTACTTGAAGACTGTTATTATATCCCCCCTCAGTCTTCTCTTCTCCAGACTAAACAAACCCAATTTTTTTTTCAATCTTTCCTTGTAGGTCATGTTTTCTAGACTTTTAATCAATTTTGTTGCTCTCCTCTGGACTTTCTCCAGTTTGTCCACATCTTTCCCAAAGAACTCGACACAGTACTCCAGCTGAGGCATTATCAGTGCTGAGTAGAGTGGAAGAATTACTTCTAGTCTCTTGATTACAACACTCCCACTCCTGCTAATACATCCAGAGAATGGTGTTTGCTTTTTTTGGCAACAGTATTACATTGTTGACTCTTATTTGGTTTGTGATCCACTATGATCACCTTTTCTGCAAAACTCCTTCTTAGGCATTCCCATTTTGTATTTGTGCAGTTGGTTATTACTGAATTCCATCCTATTATTTCAGACCATCTTGTTTGTCAAGATAATTTTGAATACTAGTCCTGTCTTCCAGGTTTGTAAGATTTCAGTCCCCTTCCTTCCCCTACTGTCTTCACGGATACCAACTGCTCCAATTTCAACTTCCCTTTCAACATCCTTTGCCTTCTGTTTTCATCCCTCACTCTATACCACCAATCCCAAGCCACTTCCTCTGCGCTTATTTCAATGCATTCCTTTGATCTTGTCTTTTATAGACATCCAAGGACCACATGAACTTCCTCTACTATAAAGGTCATCTGTCTTTTCTTCTATCCTCTCTATAAACTCACAATACTTGTCTCTGCCTTAAACCCTTTCTCCTCCTCCTCCTCTTCTTCCCGGGATCTCCTTAATTTCTCTACGGAGAAGGTAGTTCTGACTTGACTTTCTCATCCAGTCCCTCTCCCCTGTGCCCCTTTCCTTAGCCATTACCCTTTCCTCCCTTCAGCATTTCTTTAAACAGTTCATCCTCCTCTCTCCATTGGTCTCCCAAAGGCTCTGTTCTTAATGTCAATCTGGCTGTTGTACGTGCTCATTGAATTCACATGATACAAGTTCTTTTGAAGTTTTTATTAAAAGAATGTCTTTATTTACAGAAACTGGCTCATATGTAGATATCAGTCCAGAAAACAATGATATGAAATGCCAGTTACTAACAAGGTCGGTCATCACGAGACCTACTCATTAAAATTTAAAAGATGATCTATTTAAAAAAAACACATTTGTTAAAATTTATATATCTGAAAAAAATGTACTTTGTGGTGTTTTTCGTACATGAGTCAAAATGTTTGTGTATATGTTTCCTACACAGTCAAGACACATTATATTTTATTTTAAAAAACCCACAGTATTCAAGTAAAGTTTCAGTGTTATATTTGTATGTTTCACAATTTTGGCTGAAATCTTTAACATGAGAAAAACAGAAGCATTTTGTAACTTGACTGAGCATGTAAATCTATCTTGCAGGATAAGGTTATTCCACTTCCAAGAATATGAATTCTGTGCAATTAGGATAATCACCATCTGTTGATATTCCTTCTCTCCTGGGGAGCTTGATTGCAATTCTCTATAATGAAACACTGACAACAGATTGCTCAAAAAAATCCCTGAAACAACTTGTAAATCAAATGTGTATCTTTCAAAGTCATTCTCTCATTTCATCATAGCTTTTCACTTTTACTTTACACATCTAAAATCCAAATGTTGTTCTACATTAGA
Organism: Lepidochelys kempii; assembly: GCF_965140285.1. Taxonomy (NCBI): domain Eukaryota; kingdom Metazoa; phylum Chordata; order Testudines; family Cheloniidae; genus Lepidochelys; species Lepidochelys kempii. The sequence continues at coordinate 61,085,238 of NC_136383.1, forward strand.
GTTGTGGGAGCTTTGAATTATACTCCTGGCAAGCAAATCCCTCTTTTTAAAAAGATATTCCTTGAGTTTCCCACCTCTAAGGAGGAAAAACTAAATATATTACACTCCAAGAATAGTTAACCTCTGAAATGTAGAGCATTGGTGGCCTCAGCCTATGAAAGATTTTCAAGACTTCTTGCTTGCTTTTCAGTAAAATTGCAGGCTCCTCATTAAACACAATTTATCTCCGGACATCTCCACTGAATAACCATATAGAACCAGTATGTCATGGCAATGGCCTAGCTGCTGCCAAATAACCTAAAAAACCCAAATGTTACACTTGTGAATACAAAAAGTAGTTCATTTTCTGCTTTGCTCCAGTTACTATTATTCCCATCTCTCTATTGACTAAATAAAAGATGACAGGGACAAAAGCTGTTACAAATCCAACCAGAACTGACTCTCTAAATCTCATCAAAACAACCACCTTGTCAAAAATCCCACCGCACAGAACCATTTGCAGAACTGCAACAGGCTTGTGCTCTGTAGTAGAAGAATAGATTCCAGTCTCTCAATTAAACCATTGTAAACCTGGAATAGCTTTTCAGTTCAGCTGAGTTACTTCAGATGTATAGCGGTGTAGCCGAGATCAGAATCTAGCTGACAGTGTGGAGAGTTTGGAAGGAAATGTATTAATGTTTGAAGCAAAATATTGTTCTTCTCGGTTTCATTTGTGTAATTACAATGATAGTTCAAAGGTCAAACAATAATTTATTTACTCCCACAGCTTTGCTCCACATAGTAACTTAAAATCAGTCTTTCCCCCTGAAAGATGACCACTTTGCTGGCTGGATATAGCATTCATTTACTAAAACTTTGTTGAGTAGTTTACCCACAGAATTTTGCTTACCGTTTGTGCTGCTTGACTACAAACATCAAAAAGGACATCATATTTTAATAGTGATCAAATAACTGGGGAGCTGTTTTTTTCTGATGTAACAATAGAGTAAGTTGCTCATTTATGGAGGCATAAAATGTAAAACAGAATTCCATGTAAAGGCCCACTAATCCCAGCAGCAAAGAATAATTTGCCTATGCTTGTCTTGCCATCTGCTTATAGAATCATAGAATATCAGGGATAGAAGGGACCTAAGGAGGTCATCTAGTCCAACCCCCTGCTCAAAGCAGGACCAATTCCCAGTTTTTGCCCCAGATCCCTAAATGGCCCCCTCAAGAATTGAACTCACAACCCTGGGTTTAGCAGGCCAATGCTCAAACCACTGAGCTATCCCCCCGCCATGTGGCTGTGCTAAACAGTGCACTGCTCCAATTATTGAGGATGATCATCATTTAGGATAATACGTGCAACTCCTTTGGAGATGGTGCTTCTGAAATATCACACTGACTCTCCAGGGGACGTACCCTAGACTTTAGTAGCAATGGTAGTAGAGGCTTAAAACTCTTTTTCCCAGACTGCCTAGGATGTGGGGCAGAGACAGAACTGGCTAGAAACACTACCAGAACCAATTACAAGCCGGAACTCCAAGACAAAGAATTTGTTTTTACTATTGGCAGAGTTTGGACTTTGGAGTGGAGCCGAGACACAATAAGGAGGCCCCTTTTACCCTCCACATTCCTACTCAAATGAAGACTTTGGGATTTGTAGGACATTGGACAGTGTTATCTCAGGACAGACCAGAAACTCAGGAGGCTGAGGAGAGTCACTGTTAGGTTCCCAAGAGCCAGCTTACCTATACATTTGAATCCAGACCAGAGAGCCACAAAGACGATCTTACCATCCTTGGGGCGGATACTTTATAAGAACTATACTAATTCTTTATTATAATATTGTATTTTAAGATGGTCCCCAATTTCAGTGCTGCACCACCCATCAAAAACTAAGCCCAAACTCACAGATATTTCTTTGTGGGGGTGTACAAGAGTCCAGTCCTTGATTCCCCTGGTCTCTCAAAGCAGGGGAGTTTCCCCTCTCATTAATCCACACCATGCATGAGCCAGTGCTTCCAGGAGTCAAGTTCTCAGAGACTCCCTGGTGCTCCACCATACAGAAGCAGACTCCCGATGGGCCAGGTTGCAACACCACTCACTGATGTTAGCCCAGTCACCCTGCCCTCTGGACATAAGTATGCTTGATTTAAATCTCAATGGTGTTGCGACCACTCAGCTGGAGCAATGCTCTGGACTGCTGCAGTAGTAACCACATTAGTTAGTACGGCCCTACGGCTCCATAGCCCATGAAACTTTGAGCAAGGCATGGGGAAAGAGAATTCACCCTACTAAATAGCCAGTTGGTGCCACTGGGGGAGACAAGGCACTGTAGCTTTTGCCTCTATGCAACTAGTCAAGGTGTGTGGGGTTTATATTGTAATGCAATGTCAATGAAGCCCCAGTCCAAGATGCACTATTTAAAAGCAGAATATGTAAATGCATTCTTTTTTTCTTAGCAAGAAACATAGTTACATTGCAGAATCACTGAAGCAAAATGTGAAATATAATATATTAATTAAAAGCTCCCTAACCAGCGTAAAGAGCAAGCACTCCTGTGTAGTGAAACAGTGCTGTTTGTGCCTTTTCTAGTTACGGAGAATTTTGCTTTTAGCTTCTGTGAAAATAGGAGCAGACCTATAATTTCTACTGCCAAATATTCTGTTAACACTGGAACAAAGGAACAGCAGAAGGAGATAAGACCAGTTGTCCTTCTAGTCCAATATTTTGTTCACCAAGGTCCTGATTCCATGACAAGTGAAAAGGCTCCCACTGACTTCAGATGGGTGTTGGATAACATCCCAGATGTTTCAAAACAAAGGCAAGACACTTCCTAATAGATAAGTATAGAATAATCTGCTCATAGGGAACGTTTTTGATTTCTCTGCTGCTTCTATTATTTATTTATACAATATATGCAAATTACTTGTACAAATTAACTACAGCATGCATTGAGATAGTAGATACACATATATATTCTGTTGTATAAAACAAAACATTTCTGCAAACAAAGTAGGCAGATTATGGTAACAATGTATCAAAGATCATTTCATTATCTGTGGCAATTCAGTCAAAGGGGTGAAGCAAAGCTACTGGCATTTGAGAGTTAGAATACCTCAAGAAGGGTAAAATAGAAGATAAGTTTTCTGATTAGTCTTAATCCAAGTATAAAATTCTATGCACAGTGTAAGATAGTATACAGAAGTACAATGCAATAAAATACAGCAAAAAAACCTCTTTCTGCACATGAAATAAAAGCTTAAAATTTAAACACTACTCAACATTAAGTGCCCATTTACACACATCCCAAAAATATTTGACTACACCCAACATCGTCTAGGACAGTATTTCCCAAACTTGGGATGCCCCTTGTTCAGGGAAAGCCCTTGGCAGGTCGGGTAACAAACCGGCCCAGACCGCCAGGGGCTTTCCATGAACAAGGGGCGTCCCAAGTTTGGAAAACACTGATATACAGCATAAAGCCTTCTCTGTCCTGCTTGATTAATAGAGGCTTTAAAATACACACAAATCGCTACAGTCCCAAGGGTGTGTCACTACTTGTAAACTTGTAAGCACCTTTGCTGTTCAGTGATCAAATACCTCTTTCCAGGCATTTCAACATATTCATCATTTTTAAACCATTATCTTGGGCCCACTGCATCTATAACCCAGATAGAAAGTACATTGGGAGAAGATTGCTTCGATAAAATCATCCCAATGTTTAAACTTCATGTATTCTCTATTTCAAATCACTCTTCTTGCCAGTAAATGCTGACACTGCTTATCCTTTACCCAGCATCTTCTCTTTAATGGTTCATTGTCATTTTGGAGGATTTCTAGACTATTTCTGGACCACTGATATCTGCTGTCACCTTGCACAGTGCTGCGGTTTGTCACATCAATACAGTCCAAGGGACAGTATTCAGACTGTTCTTAGCATGGAGGTAAAAAATTCAATAAAGCAGAGGAGCATCCATAAGAAACGAACTATGGGAAGGGTTTAAAAAGCAAAGTAGAGTTAATTGTATATTATCCATTAAAGGTGTCGGTACTATATGGTAAAATTGCTAGATAGAAGTTGGATACTATTTTTTGGATTAATTAGGAGGGCAAAAGCAATAAATCCTATGCCTGTAATTTTCCTATGCAATACATCTTATGCTGAAAAGAAACAGTTCCTTCTTCCTGTATTTTGTAACAATTGCAAGGCTATGCAGAGTTATGCTGCACTTCGTGGTCACTCAGAATTTCATGGCAGCAGCCAGGATAGTGAATTCAGGTCCTCCCACTCCATAATCAGTAATCCATTCAACATTTGTTACCCGAGAATCAACGTTAGCTGGTAGGAGTAAGGGTCTATGTCACACAATGAGTAGTTCTGATTGCATTAATTAAAAGGCAGTAGCATATATACTAGCCTCTTTTTTACATTTCAGAATTTGGTTATGAACAATAGGTTTGATTCTCCTCTCAGGAGAGCAGGAATAATTCAAAAGCAAGCAATTTACGGCACTTTGGCTTGTGCCTGCCACTTTGGGAGCAAGAGTCAATCCACTCTGAACCAGCCCTGATTTTGTGATGTGATCACAAAGAGACCATGGGCTTGTCTGTACAGAGAGTTAGCGTGTGGCAATCTGGGGTGTAAATCTACAGAACACTAGCCTGCTGTACACTAGAGTTATCATGTGGGCCCTGCTACCAGACACTAAAAGTTCTGTAGTACGCTGTGACCTACTGCTGTTTTATTCACCCATTTTCACCTGTGCTCAAATCTAGAGCACAGAGTTCAGCCAAGAGAACTGTGCTAAGTAGGGACAGGAAGGGGAATACTTCTCCCAAGCTTTGGAGTGGCTGCACAAGTTGTTATGTGCTTTAGTATAGCCTCCTGCAGGAAGGGGAGGAGGGTTCTGTGCTGTGGTAAATCTTCAAGTTGCATACCCACCCCACGCCACCATGCCATCCAGACATCTTGCTCAGCAAAACCGAATCAGTTCTGCTGTCAAAGGGCCCTCCACAATCACAGGCAAATGGGCTGGATTTACTCTATTGAAACCTAAACCAGCATTAGAGCCTAGCTGTCTAGACATGAAAGTGGCAAATTAAAAATTTGGATTCAGAAGATTAAACTTATAGACATTTGACAGGAACAGCAAAACTGGATTTTGCGTCTTCACTTTTCCAACAACCTTGCACATTTTAAAGACTACTGAGTGCCACTGGGCCACAACATGCGCACCCAAGACAGTAACTGCTTATCTGCTTCTATTCACTGTAAAAGATCAATGCTTTTGATCAATCAGTAGTGCTCAGCATTCATTGAAGGAATTCTTCTTTGAAATGTACCTTCATCTTGATCAATTATCTCAAATTGGCCCAGACTGTAAACATTAGAGCAAAAAGCTGCAGTTGCTTTATGCAGAACTTTATCTGATTACCAGATTTCAAAGCAGTAAATGTGCGATAATCTACCACATGAAAGAGTCAGACTGGATTTGTTGGAATGCACTTCCTTGTTTTTAAAACCTAGCAAAGAACCTAAAATGTAGCACAGTTTTGTCTGTGTCATATAGAAATGCCTGCTACAGTTTGTCACCAAAGTTTATACCCTATTGAGAATACTACTTTAGAGAGAGCATTTTGCATTGATACCTGAAATGAGAAAACTCCGTGGCAAAACCATAAAGCAAAAAGGCAAGAAAATACTTCAATACACCATGAGAATAAATGTGTAAAAAAAAATGATACTGGTTAAGCAAGTTTATGTATATATAAACATTAATTAAAGAGAAATTTACTAGTGCTAGAAGTTACAAATGTCATGTATTCCTATCCAAAGACATCAATATTTTAATTGTTTTGTTCAAAACCAATGACTGACAAAGAACATTGCAGATATAGTAGGTACATCAATTGATCTTTTTTTCAGACTGCAGTAGCTTTAATGCAAACTAAAGCCATTTTTTTACACATAACATCTGTAACTTTTTTAAAAATTATAAATGCTTTAGGATTGGGAGCTCCAGCTAGGGTTAGACTGAAGGAATCCTCATGACATCAGCAAGCAGGAATTGTATTTCATTCACCCTTTTCACCATGGTAAAGAAGTCAACATGATCCAGATGGTTGGTCTGGGTGTTTAAGAGCATCTGCTTTGTAATTGTTATCTGAGACACAAGCCCTTTCTTAATAGTGCTGAAATAATTGATTTCATCCATCCGCAAAGAACTCAGAAATGCAGCAATCTTCTTCCATTATTCTTCAGGGTGAGGAACCTTCTAAATGGCTTAACATGTTGCTGGTTACCATGAAGTTATGTAGTTTACCAAGAGACCAAACAAGTCAGGAGAAAATTGTAATCCAATGATCTGATTTCACTGAGTAATAATATACTAAGAGTGGAGTTAATAATAAACTGGAGTGCTAGCAAAGTGCTAAAGGATCCTATTTTTAATTTTTTGAAAGTGTCATTTGTAATTGCAAATACATAACATTAAAGTGGAAATACACAATTGAAAAGAGATCTGTAGGAATTCAAAGTATGAAGATGGGGGATTGTTGTTTGTTTATTTTAGAAAAAAAAAATCAAAGCAAGTTCTCAGTTTGTACTTCACTATATAATACTCCTTAATGTAAACACACACACTGCTTCTGGGATGCAAAGTACGCAGATACAGTACATGCTTCTGTGAGAATATATTGGTGTTGCTTACATGGATACTTTTTTTTCCTTACAAATCCAGCAGACTTGGAGAAAATAAGCATTCCGTCTTTGCTGTTATATAATTTCTGACAGAGTTTACTTAACACTCAGGAGCTGGGTTTGTTAGGAGAGAAGAGATATGGTCCTCTTATTAAAGGCCTAATCCAACTCCACTGCAGTCAGTTTAACTGCAGAAGCATCCACTTCCTTCTGATCTTGGACATGCTTTTGGAAACACAGTGGACATGCTTAGAAGCTTAATTTAGTCATCAGAATAGACACACTCGTACCAACATGGTAGCAGAAAAATTATACATACTATTTCGTAAGGGACAAGAGGACCACAACTTCATTCCAATTCAAATCTTAATGCTGGTAATTTCTCAGTGTCAGATCTATGAGGTTGAGGATTTATATAGTCTCACACTGTTTTCCCTTAAGTATGCTATTTGTATCCCTTTCCATCATCTCCCGAGCAACAAGATACTATATGATTTTTCTTTCATTGATCACTAAGATGCCATTTCAAAATAGACAGTCAGGGGCCAAAAATTAGTCTTCTCAGTGGAGACTCAAAGCACAATATAGTACCTCATTAACAGCAACACAACTAAGGGTGTTGTTACATTACAGAGCTTCCCAGTACGGGCCACTAGAACTTGTGTGATTATGTCTAAGTGCTCAGAAAGTACTTTCAGGAAAGGTTTGATGAGAGACAGCAATGAATAAAGGAAGAATAAAGCCTGAATGTTGCCCTGTCCAGGCTCTGTCTCTTTATGCTTACATGTAGAACATGCATGTACCAGCACCACATCAGATACACAGTCTCGAGGAGACATTCAGATACCACAGTGGTGAATCAATATCTAGACAGATTAGAGAACACACACATTAAAAAAAGCAAGTACCATCATTACACAGGAAACAGATTTGTGTATCAAGGAAAAATACCATATTATATCCTTGTAACTTCAATACTGTGTAATAGGAGTATACCCACTGGTTATAAACACCACCTCCTCTTCACCCCTTTCTTCCTCCATCCCCACCCGGTAATATCCAAGAGACTCTCAAATTATTGTGTAAACATACCCGACCACCCATGGCTGGCCCATATCAATTGACTTGAGCTTGGGCTTCAGGGCTGTAAAATTGTGTATAGATGTTTGGGCTTGGGCCAAGCTTTGAGACCATGTGAGAGGAGAGGGTCTCAGAGCCCAGTCTCCAGCCCAAGCTGGAACATCTACACCACAATTTTACAGCCCTGCAGTCTGAGCCCCATAAGCCCAAGTCATCTGACCCAGGCCAGTCATGGGTCTTTAACTGTAGCATAGACATGCTACATAGACATGCTCTGAGGCCTCAGAATATACTATATAGGAATGTAATGTTTGGACAAAAGATCAGACGCCAGATACCGGGATATAGCTGACTTACACTGAGAGCAGGTAAGGAACGTAGGAAGGCAATAGTGGCTTATCTTGTCTTTCCATTCCCTGTGCATCGCCAGTACTCTTAGGTACAGTTACAGCAGCTTCTAACTTATTCCAGCTGCCAATGCCTCAAGAAGATGTAACCACAGCAGAGGATTAGCATAGGCCAAGGGCCTTTCAAAAAGCTTCCTCTCTTTGTCCAGCCATGTTCCCTTTTGCCTGTTGAGCTGGCAGTGGAGGTATGTGTGAGTTAAGAGTCCCTGCATCAGCTTTGTGCACTGAGGTGTTCCACCAAGCTGTTTAAAATGTCTTCTGGGCCAAATTATACCTGCAGTGTAGGTATGAGAGGGTCTGACCTCACATCAGCATTAACGGGCTTACAACATCTGGTCGTCAGTTTCCCTAGGACATATCAGAAACAGAGTGTGTGAGTTGTAAAGCCAGATAATGCAAAGCTCCACTACATTGATTATTTTAGGGTATGCCTCACCTAAATCATGTAATCTTCACAATGCACCTGTATTGCATATTGTTGGCAGCAAGGGGACAGGAATCAAAAATGTTGGTCTTTTGATACCTTGTGCAGAGAACATGTTTGCAATGAGCATTTATTTTATACAGTATGTGGTGAGTGCCCAAGGCAGCAAGCTGTGAAAATATCCACCCACATCAGATAGGAGCTATTTGCATTAAGCAGATGTTGCTGCAAGGCTCAAAATCTGGGCAAGAGGAGAAAAAATATATATATCTTAAATGGGAATCCAGATATGCATTGCCAAATGTATAAGCCTCTGGAACAGTTCCTACTGAAACTTCCCCCAGGTTATCAGGAAGCTATAAAACCACAAAACTCATGAGAATTTACTCCCCATCCCCAATCAGGCTAGCAAATTAGTTATGAGACGTAACTATTCCAGGTAGGCATACATAGGTCTCCTGTCCTGGTGCTGAATGGTTGTGATGACATGCAGATGTGTAACTGAAAATAATTAGGTGGAAATAAAAAGCCAGAGGTTGGCACCAGCTTCAAGAATAGACCAAGGAAACTGGGAAGCAGACTGAAAATGCAACCCCCAGATAAGATATGCTATATCCAGGAAAGTAACCAGAATATGGATGACAATGCAGACAAAAATATTAACAAAATGAGGTTTTTCAACATTGAGGTGCTCTCAGCAAAACAATTGAGGAGGCGCTTAAGTGCATTCCTAATCAGAGAACATGTAAACAGAGTTCCATTGACTTCCATGGCATTTAAGCCTATGGTGAAGTGCTTTGTTGACTAGCACTCGACTTAGGGTATGTCGACACTTCAATCACAAGGTATGGTTTCCACTTGCGTAGACATACCCTAGCTAGCATAGCGTCTAGATAGCTAGCATCTAGATAGCTTGGATACAAAAGCAGTGAGGCTGAAGCATGCACTTCAGCATGGACTGTACAAGTTTGCCCAGAATCCTGGGTAATTACCCATGCAGCTAGCCAATGCTGAAGCTCACACTGCCATGGTTTCATTGATCTAAGACCTGAGTTAGCTAGATTGAAACTTGCTTGGATATATCTAAATGAGCTTCAGACACACCCCATGACTACAGTGTAGACATTCCCCTAAATCACATGCCTAAATGATTTGCTCAATCAGAGATTTCTGAAGAAGGCAAAGTCCCATTCTCCTAAATTTTCACTTTAACTATAAAAGAATAGCTTGAAACCAAGCTGCAAACACAGGGAACAAAAGGGAGGAAGCCATTAACAATACACCAAATTCCCCTTTCCATTCTAACCATAAACATACTGCTAAAGAAAGAGACCTCCATTTGGTCAGAAGGTGTTTGACAACCAACTTATACATATAATTATTCGTGTAGGTACCACAGTTACCATAGGTAACTGGTAAAATTTCAGGTAATAATCAATTATTTTGATCATTTGCTCCGGAAGCATATATGATTATCTAAAAATATTTAACAGGGAAGCCTTTTCTATGTCAGAGGTAGAGTTCTCTGCCAATGTGTATCCAATTACTGTACTACATCAACATGATCTGAAAAAAGGTACCTTCTGAAAATCCCACACACTGGTGATAAAAGGGGCTTAGAGAGCACAAGTCCCATTCATTTCAGAAGTATTGAGCATCTTCAACCCCATTTAGAGTAAATGGGAATTGCAGGTGTTCAACATCTCTGAAAAAAACTATCAGAAATTGGGACACCCAAAATTAGTGGAAGCTTTCAAAAAATGTGGCCTTAATCTTTCTGTGCCTCTGTTCTCCATAAGTAACATGGGGATAACAATAGTTTCTCATCTCACAGTGGTATTGTAAGGATGAATTCATTAATGTGAGTAAGTCAAAGAAAAGAAACAAATTTTAAAAAATGAAGAAATTTTTGAAAAGTATTTTAAAATAATTTAGCATTAGAATGATGTGAATTACAGATATTTTTCATTCACTGGCAATTCAAAGCAAAATTAAAAAAAAATTGTTTGGGGTCAAATGAAATGCTTTGTTTTAACAAAAAACAAAACACTTCATTTTGATTTGGACGGCTTTTAAATGTTTGCTCTTAAAAAATAAAATGAAAAGGAAGTTTTGAAGGAAAAAAAAGTAATTTCAAACCAAATAGTCCAAACATTATTTTTGCAATTTTTAAAACAAAATGTTTTGTTTTGTTTTAAATTTTGGGTGGCGGAGAAAATGGGTTGACCAAAACAATTAAGAGAAACTAACATGATTTTGGAAAATGTTCCAGTATTGCCATATCTGCATTTTTTGGTGGAAAAAAGTTTCATCAAAAATTTTCACCTACCTCTGCTTAGGTACACAATCTCATTATAATCCTTTCAGAAACTGCATATAGTACACTTTGTCCAACCTTATCATAGAATCATAGAATCATAGAATATCAGGGTTGGAAGGGACCCCAGAAGGTCATCTAGTCCAACCCCCTGCTCAAAGCAGGACCAATTCCCAGTTAAATCATAAACCTTAATTTGTAGGATTGCAGCAGTCAACCATAGGGCCCTCATGCAAAAGATTCATTATAAAAAGAATGCTAGATCCCTGCTTTCTCACCTCCAAAAAGATACAGAATCCCATAATTGTTTTAAACTATTTTCCATTAATTCCTTTATTAAGTCTGTTACTTTTGTAGCCTGAACACCCTTTCCCATAATCTGCCTGTCAATAAATTACCATCTTCCTTCCCCTTTTCTCCCGCCCCCCCAGATTATTAGCATAACCTATGACCAGAGTAGTATGGACAGAGGTGATATCCTCCCCATTATGGAGGTGAGCAAGGAGGGACCTGGCAATGGAGAAGATCATGTCATGTGTTGCAAAATGCATAGGTCTTCATTTCTTGATTTCTTGATTATTATGCACATTGTGAAGAGAGTGGTCACTTTGGATGGGCTATTACCAGCAGGAGAGTGAGTTTGTGTGTGGGGGGGTGGAGGGTGAGAAAACCTGGATTTGTGCTGGAAATGGCCCAACTTGATGATCATTTTAGATAAGCTATTACCAGCAGGACAGTGGGGTGGGAGGAGGTATTGTTTCATGATCTCTGTGTGTATATAATGTCTGCTGCAGTTTCCACGGTATGCATCCGATGAAGTGAGCTGTAGCTCACAAAAGCTCATGCTCAAATAAATTGGTTAGTCTCTAAGGTGCCACAAGTACTCCTTTTCTTTTTGCGAATACAGACTAACACGGCTGTTACTCTGAAACCTGTCATTTCTACATAGAGTTGCCTGATGCAACCATTTCTCTATTCACTTTCAGTTTGTCAAACTTCCACTGGAAGATAAGGGGTTAGTATTTGTGTTTATGTTCATGAAATTTCTACAGTGAAGACATACATGTTTCTTTTTGCAATAGCCTGGAGAAAAAAAGCAAAAGCACATTATTTACCAAACTAAAAAGACACCATTTTGTGAAGTGACAATTTGCACTCCTTTCTCAGACATCCCCACCACCAAGTGAATCCTGGATTGTTACTGTTTCATAGAGTCCACCTGTTATGATGGGAAGAAAGAGAAGAGACAAGATTGGGTGAAAAAACCCAATCTCCCACTGAAGTAAATGGTAACATTCCCATTAACTTCAATGGGGCCAGGATTTCACCAGCATCTCTGCATTGCCACATCAGTCATATCTTTGACTCCAACAATAACCAAACAGCACTCCCCTTAGTTTAAGCCTCCATTATAACATCATATTTATCATTATAAAAGATACTGTGAATTCAGTATAAAGTTGAAACTGCATTGCATGACATTTAAAATTCTTCTTGATGACGACACTGACCTCTTTTTCCATTTCTATTCAAACCTATTTTTTTGTTAGTGAATTTCATTAAATCCCTAGCTATCTAGAAATTCATATTGTCACAGTGCTGTATACAACATGCACTCTGAGCACTTCACAGCAGCAAAGACAGAATTCAGATTCTCCTGCTTCAAAAATGCAGTCCCCTACAACTCAAGTTAAAATAGAATCTCGATTAGCTCGTATCAATATAGCATCTATGACAAATGGTTGAACAGTACTGATTGCACAAGGTAGAAGGCAGTGATAGATACACTAGCCAGCTCATAACTTTCTTTAAAAAAAAAATAAAGAACATTAATCCTGATTATCCCTTTATATCAGCATAAATCAGGGGGAACGCTGCTGAAGTCAATGGAGTTACATGGGGTGACAATGGATATAAATGAAAGGAAACTTAGGCCCAGTGCTCCTGTTTTTGAACTAGATTACACAAATGACTCAACTGCTTCAAAATATCCAGTATTTATATAACATATTATTGAAAGTTAGGGCATAACTACTGTACCTTACCATGAGGTGGTACATTTTACAGAAGCTTGTATGTGTTCAAACAGTAGGCCTCGATGTGTGATGCTGTCTATGCTTTATTCTTCAGGTTTAAACCCCATCTCCTTGTTAGGCGTTCTGGGTAGAGAAATCCAACAGTACAATTACAACAGTCACTAGAGAGTATATAAAATATTACATTCACAAGTTACTATATTACATGTGATGCGTGAGATAGTTAATACATAGGAAAGTTAAAACCAGTAAGGCCCCACTTTAATGGACGCATAATCAATAGGACTACTCTCATGCTTGAAGTTAAGCATATGCTCAAATACCTTGCAAAACTGGCATCTAAAAATAGTAGACTCTATTGTCCCAAAAACGTTTCTGGGACAGCAAAAAGATTTAGCTAAACCACTTTTCATATAAGCGAGAGAGAGAGAGAGAGTCTGAAACATACACAGGACCTATAACAGCATTAAGGAGGGTTTAACCGGGCTGTACTGTATTAGAGATGCTTTAGTTTTATGCACATTACATGGCACCATTTTATAACTTAGAGGATAAAGTCTCTAAGTGATGAACAAAATCACTAAGATTTTACTGCATAATGAAAACTGATCAGTTACTCGTTTATACTCTGACCCAAACCAAAGCAACAGTTCTTCTATTCCCATCCTTTGTAAAATACAGATGGGTTAAATTGGGCTGCAACATAGCTTAGGGATTTGTTTTAAATAATTCAGAGCTAAAGCTGTCATTCCGCACCTAATTTTAAAACCTTTATGAAAAGGGAGTTGAAATCTTAAACTATTGAATTCCTGACAATGTATAAATGTGTTTAAACAAAGACTGCCTGAGATACTGCATACAAAGAGATAGCTGTGTGAAAGGTGTTTATTCAGCAAAAACCATTTACCTCTGCATTTATTCAGAAAACAAAAAATTATTATCCTAAAATAAATCAAAAGTGCTGTCTGCCTTGAGACTGTCTTATTTTGTATGAATCATTCTGATTTCAGGTCAGTACTGCATTTAGATAATTAAGATGAAAAAAAAGGCTTTTTCTAGCTTCTGATATTATGCAACCAAAAACTTTCCACCTTCAAATATGTAACCGTTTTTCCCAATTATTTTATTTTTTATCTAAACATGTGTCATGATTAAAGCAATTTTGAAAATAATTTTCCTGGCCTGTAATATTTAATATTCCTGTCTTGTTAAAAGTTGTGTTTTATTACAGCTAGTCAGCACACATGGAATCTGTAGATAATTCTAAAGGTTGGAGTTGTAAATGATTAATCTGGGGAACACACACATTTTGCTCCTGCTATTTTAACTGGTCATTGGTGGTTTCCTTCTAGATATTTTCAAACATTCCTTTTTTCAGTGGATTTAAGGTGAATGAAAAAGTGCTGAACTGAAATGGAGGCAAAAGTCCTTTTGCCATAGCACAGTTGCATCTTGGGAGAACCACAAAAGCAAAGACCCAGATACTGAATACTTATTAAACTACTTAAATAATTCCTCCCCTGAGTAGCCCCACTGATTTCAGTGGAACTTCCCACAGTTGTAAAGTCAAATACATGTTTGTTATAACAGAGCCTTATTCACCCACACTCACCACTGTGCCTCATCTCTGCCCTAGAGAAACTATATGTAAGGTCAGTAATTTCGTTTCCCTTCTCATTCAGTCCTTCAGCTTTGCTGAGACCACTATCAATGTCAGTTATTAAGATGTTTTTGTATTGTTGACACATGTAGTGGGAACCACACCATGGTCACAAAGGGTACAATCCACAAAGGTACTTAAGCACTTTTGTGGATTGGAATGATTCCTTAAAATGGGACTAAACCCCAGCCTAGATGCCACCTAACCCTGTAGACACCTAAACTTACTTAGCACCTATGTTTTTGCCTCTGGGCATGCATGCTGCTGCTGCTGCCTCACTCTAGGTGCCTGGGCACCCATCTCCTGCCTGAACATACATGCTACTGCCTCATGCTAGGCATCTGGACACCTGTCTCCTGCCTAAGCCCTAGAGCGATTCACAAACCAGGAAAGATAGGTGCTCAGCCTCTCACATGCAAGGTCCTGATCTGGTAAGTGTGCTCAGAGGTAACCTACCACATCAGGCCCCTCAGGCAAGTTCAAACAACACAGCCTCCCTTATAACTTTTAGCCTACTGGATAGGGCACTCACCCAGGATGTGGGAGAACCCTGGATCAAGTCCTCCCCCAACCCAAGGGGAAAAAAATGGGGATTTGAATAAGGATCAGCCACCTCGCTGGTGAGAGCTTTAACCACTAGGCTATAGGTACTCACTTGACATGAGGACGATCCTTGTTCAAATCCCTTCTCTAGGAGAAGGGGAGACTTCCCACATCCTGGGTTAGTCCCCTATCCGCTGCTCTAATGTTTATGAGAGAAGTCCTCCTCCTGCCCCCAGCTATTTTGTTTCAGGCTCTGCATGCAACTTCCTTCTTCCAATCTTACCCCAGTTCATGGATCTCTAGCGGAGCTAGTCGTCTCCCTGCAGCCTGGATTTAGGCACCTATTTCCATGGCATTTCCCATTAGCTATCTTAGGCAGCTCCTACCCAGCACGTGGCTCAGCGGATTGCAGTCTAAGGCACCTATCTCTCCCCTTTCAGAACTAGGCACCTAACTCAGGCTTTTTGGATCACAGCGTTCTTCCTGTGATTTTCTAGAAGCCTAAAAGTTAGGCACACAACGCGGTCAGTGGTTAGGGCACCCAGATGGGAGACCCAGAGTCCAGTCCCTGGGCTCCAATCAGCCTTTCATTATTTATCCACAGTGGAACAGCTCCAACAGAAGAGACTGAGGGAGCCTCACATCAAAATATCCCATTGCCCAGGTGTTAGAACACTCTCCTGAGAGGTAGGAGAGAGGCTGTTCAAATCATTCTTCCCCTCCCCCCATCGCCCAGAAGAGGGCGGGATTTAACCTGGGTCTCCTACATCCCAGGAAGTTCTCTAGCCACTGGGCTAAAAGTTATGAAGTACGCAACACCACAGGCCAGATTTTGAATGGGACCAATCCGGTAGACATGCTCAAAGACCACCTACTGGATCGGGCACCAAATGCAATGTAGATAGCTGAATATATATGTTCCTCCAGTTGGTGAACTGTTCTGTTGCTTAGGCAGGAGACAGGTGCCCAGATACCTAGAGTGGGGCAGCAGAGTGCCACTGGTACACTGATGATTGCAAGTTAGGAGCGGAGTGAGTTTTTGGCACCTACAGATTAGGCAGCAGCCAAGTGGGACTTTTGTGGATGCTACACACTGGGATTTAGGTGCTTAACTCTGGACTGTTGGTGCCTAAATTGCTTTGTGGATTACACGCTTAGTCACTGTCTGTTTGGACTGGTTTAGAATGAGTGACACAAGAGGAACAGCTCTGTATCCCATGACCAAGTCCCAGCGTCATTCAATTCTGTAGTTTATCACATTCACTGATGCATGTTTCATAAACTCAGTGAAACTAAGGAGGATGCAAATAGCTCAATACACTAACTTTTTGTGTCTTGGCATATTACCTTCTGCTGGCAACTATAGGCTTTGCCACAGATATGCTTTCAGTACATTTCCAGAACTCAGCCCTGGAATATTCTTCTTAAACTTCATACCAGGCATTTTGTGCTAGAGACTAGATCAAACCAAAATCCTGACTGTACACATCTGCTGAACCTTGGGCAAGTTCAGATTTAGAGTTCAGCTCTGAACTTTGTTGTTCATTAGTCCATATCGTAGGAATACTTGTGATGTTTTAGTATCAGACATATATACTGCCAGAATGTGAAATAATGCCAAACTTTCCTTTCAGAGGGTACATTATATATATCCTTAATTTTCATTTGTATACTTTTCTATCCATTTAAAACCAAATGAATAAGTCTACTTTTCTTTGTGTTGGTGAAGAATGTGGATCAGCTGCTTACCTTTGTGGTTGATGAAAAGGTGTCTTGTCCTCAGAAAAAGAGAAACCAAAGACTCCAATTTTGCAACTAAATCTGTGCAAGTAAAACTTGTGCTTTCACAGAGCCCCAGTGATGTTTGCTTACATGATTCAGATTGCAGGATCGGATTAGGGCCTGAGGGAAAACCTAACAGGTGTTAAAAATGTTTATCAGCTGGTTAAGAGGGAGATATAACAAAAAAAGCAGCTAATTGCAACATGGCCACTTTAGGACTACAGCTGCCTACGTCTACCCAATTTAAAGGGCTAGTGCTCAGAAAGGAATACTAGGAAAAAGTTCCTACAAAAGGGCAGTATATGTACTGGAGATAGGAATAGTTGGGACCAACCAGTCACAAAGGAAAATATGCGGGAACAGGCTGCTGCCATATATCATCACCACTATAATCACATGAGCTATTTTCTGATTTTCCCAGGCAAAATTATTTGAGGTGACATCAATGCTACTTCCATCAAGAGGGATTAGAGCTGGTTACAAAAAGTGCAGAAAATGAGATTTTGCCACAGAAACAAACATCAACAACAAAACAGAAATTAAAACGATGAAAATTTGTTGATTTTTTTTCTGTTTCTGACCACATATTGTAAGAATAAGGGGGAGAAAGTATATATAAATTGCATGATAAAAATTGCTTCTTGGCTTCAATTGGATACACAGATATTCTGGCCTATAAGAAATGGTTTGTAAAAACTGACATCTCCCTGCTATGATTTTGTTTTTCACAGCACAAGGAATTAAAACAAATCCCACATTGTTTTTGTACTTTGTTATTCCTTTGTTTATATCTTTGCAAAGCCATAATAACATGTAACCAGCAGTCTTTAATTAGACTGGGAATTTTATATGTTGTTTAGAAATTATTTTATTACAACAGAGAAATAAATATTTCAAACACATCCATTGTTTTTCAAATTGACAATTTATTGGAAAAATTAATACAAATGTCTTCCTTCCTCATTTTCAATTGAATTATATAGTCCTACTCCCACAGAACATCGTGCCTGATTCTGATCACACTTACAATGGTGTGAATCAAGAATAATTCCACTGTAGTCACTGGAATCACACCAATGTAAGGCCCCTATTATGCACTGTCAATCAGATTGCTATGGCCATACATTATACCATAGACTCCACAACCTTTGGGAGATCAGAATCAGACCCATTATATCATGTAGTATGAAAATTAACTATAGCTTGTCATGCAAATAGACAGACTTCAACATTAAAATTAACATGTGGAGTTACTAGTTATTTGTTTCACAGGTGCCCAGAAAAATGGGTTACATGGGTAGAATGTTCATTATAGGGAGTATAATTTTCTTTATATTTGTAAATTTCAGTTTCCTGTTTGGAAGATACTATATAATTAAAAGCAAAGGAGGACTTGTGGCACCTTAGAGACTAACACATTTATTTGAGCATAAGCTTTCGTAGGCTATCATTTTGGAGCTTGAAGCCTGAATTGCTCAGATTTTCTTTTTCGGTAAAGGCTATAAACTCATACCCTTTGACAAAGTGAGACATACTGTCATTGTTATATGGTAAATTTCTGCTCCATTAGGATGAAATTAAGAAACAAAACATTTGGGCTGAACTTCAGAAAAAAATCTTTAAAAGTGAGATCTGTTAGACTGTGGAATCATCTCTCTAGAGAAGTAGTGAAAGCCGCATCACAAGTAATCATTAAAAACAAAAACAACCCTGGAAAATATACTGTGTGCAACAACTGTACGTTCTTACTTTAAATGCTAGGATTTTAGGAATATGGAGTTATTTGATTTAGTCTTTTACCTTTCAATGTCTTTTAGTCTTTCCTTACTCTAGAAATGCATTTCCATGCTCTATGCAAATGATTGTGGCAGAAGTTTCTTTTGATTGTGAGAATCTTGAACTTTTGAGCAATCTGAGGACTGCTTTAATTTAGGCCTTGTCAAAGCTGTGGATTTGAGCAGGGGGGTTGGACTAGATGACTTCCTGAGGTCTCTTCCAAACCTAATATTCTATGATTCTGTGACTTGCCCGGGTTACAGCCACTAGCCAAAAGTGTAGTCACTCTGATGCACCCCCTCCCTCTTAGTGTAAGACAGGAAAAGGTACAAATAGAATCTGAGACAAGTACTGTACCAAAAGCTAGGTGCATTACTGTGTGTATGTTGAGAGCTGCAAAGATGGAAATGAGTTTTCCTACCTCTGGTGTATCACTTATTGACTACTACATGGAGTAGGATAGGCCAATGATCTAAGAAAGTTGGCACATTGAATGGGCCTGTACTGTCATGGCAATTAACATTCCTGACTCTTCAGGTCACATCTGTCTTGCTGCTTAAAATGAACAAACAAATGTTATTTGTTACACCCGGAATTTATTGTAGGACTTTTTAAATCTTTGACAGTCAGAAGAAATGCATTGGTTTTCGTAATTAAAAAATGTTTCAGTCTTCAGGTTCACTTTCCTTCTTTTGAATGTTAAACAGATTGTGCTGATGAGGCATACTTGGCCCTTCGAGGCCCCCTTCTGGAGGTCCTGTGGTCCTAGTACACCCTGTCCCAGGAAGGAGCAGTGGAGGTGAGTCCTCCAGACCTGCCTAGAGAGGTGTGGAAGCAGCCAATCAGAGCCTAGCAGGCTCAGATAAAAGGAGCTGCAGGTGCCAAGCAGGTCAGTTCCTTGCTGGCCAAAAGTGGGTGGCTGGACTGGGGGAAAGGGGGACCTGAGAACTGTAACCCCAAGGGAATGAATGAATAAAGATAAAGGGTTCAAGGGGGAAAGCAGCAGTAACAAACAACAACTAATTAAAGGAAGCTGTATGTGGCTGCCGTTTAAAGGGTTCCTGGGCTGAAACAGGGAGTACTGGGTAGGCCTGGGTTCTGCTGCCCTTCACCAGTGAAGGGGCTTGAACTCTGAGCACAGGACAAGGCTCCTTTAGAGGCCTGAGCAAAGGGCTGATTTAAAAGGCCCAAAGATGGAGCTGAAGACCCTGGTGGGGACAGTATGGTGAACCCATTGCTACCCTGGGAGGGGCTCATATTGACCAAGTGACTTGACTTAAGGGCTGAGCCTATGAAGACCCACCTAATGAGATCACCAGGAGCATGCACAGGAATAAAAATTTGTCTTCTTTTGGAGGCAGTAGCTTGCCCCCCACATGGCTTGAGGTGTTGGCTCATGCTCTCTCTGCCCTGGCCCCTAGAGAAGTTCTGTGCCCTCACTGACTGGGGGGGCCTGTGTCCCAGCTTGCCCCTCTTCTGCACACCCTCAGCAAACAACAGGGGGTGCCAGGAGTGAAAAAAGTGGCATACCACACCTTGCTAGTAGGAGGCACTCAGTAGGTGAGTGCTGCCCCATCACACTCAACCTATGTGTCTAAATAGCAGGCATGATTTTGTAGGCAAGCATGGAAGCCTGGGTTTTACTCCTAGGCTTTTGTACACATCTTGTGACCTAGCACAAGTCTTAAACCTTGTACCTTACTCTCCCCACCTATAAAATGGCAATAATCATCCTTATTTCATTGGGTGCTATGAGACTTAATCTGTTAATATTTGTAAAGCGATCTGAGATCTTCAGATGTAAGGCTGTAGTTAGGTGCAGAGTATTGTCATTATGATAGCTTCTTATTTATTACAAAAATACAACTTGGACCTTAGATATGACAAGAATTAGCTTTCACCAGGCATGCTTTGGAGATTGCTCTGCTCAATAATTAAGGCTTAGTTTACATTGCAATGTTTGTATTTCGTGCTCCATTTTGTCTGTGTACTACAGGAAAGTTGGTGGTCAGAATTTTCTATGATTTATGGTATCAAGCACAGTTTGTTGTACTCTTCAAGAGGGAGTTAGGTATTTTCAGAAGCCTCTAAACCTGATAAACATTTTTTATGTGGCTCTCAAAGGATGCTGCATGATAGTGATACCTGTGGATGACCTGTAAAAGCCTCACCCATGTGCTGAGCTTGTCCATCTTTTGACATCTACATGTAGTTTTCAACATCTGGAACCTTTTGTCTGAACCCCCAACATTTTGATGGTTAGGATAAAATAGACTATATGGACTTGAAACAAACTCATACAAAATTAAAAACAAACAGCTTGCCCAAGTAAAAATAAATCATTATTGGTGTATTCTGGCAACCCATGATCATCTTCTGAGGGATGGAAGGTGAGAAGTTTGTGATTTTTATTATGGTTATTTTTAAAACAATTCTCTAACTCTGAGCTTCACCATGGCATGAGAGAACCTCCTGAGGGTTAGCAAGGTGTATGGGTCTCAACATAGTGAATTGTTGCTGCTTGCATCTTGATCACATTTCTCTAGAGCAAGCAGACTCATTTGTGCTTCCAATGGCCTCTTGGGCTATGCTTACACTATGAACAAGGGGTGTGATTTTCCTGCAGGTGTATGCATACTTGCACTACAATCATTGAGTTAGAATGAGTAGAAATAGCCCAGTAGCAGCATCGGAGAGGCATGACTGAGCTGTGCCAAGCAGAACCCCATCTGAAACACAGAGTTACTGTAAGTATGTGTACGCAAGCATGGGAATCACACCCCTAGCTCGTAGCATGGACATAGCTGTAACGTCAAATGTATGGCTTGAGCATTGAGCTCAGTTTTTTCTCTTCACTTGCAGAAATGCCACATCTGATGTGGCTATATTGTGAACTTATCCTTTAAAATCTGCATTGACTGAGTGAAGAATCACCATTAGAAAACTGACCACTGTACACATAGTTTTGCAACCTGCCAGTTCATCACAATTTGGTTTAAGCAATTTCTCCCTAAGAAGCTCAAAATTGGGTATGTTTTATCCATCCACATTTCCCTGTTTCCCTTCTGTTATGTCTCAGGTTCTTTATCTGGGTTTGAGAGAAATTTAGTGTCATCTCAGTTAGTGTAAATTGGCATCCCTCCATTGCTCTGGCCTTAGTACAGTATGTAAAGAAAGAAAATGGGCTCTAGTCTGGCTGTGAACATTGCACAGATTGAAAATTGGCTTAACTTGGAGCCATTTAACTATGCTGTTGCAATTGAGCAGTTAGAATTCAAAACACTATCTTTAGAAATAAGGAGTTTGATTCTCCTTCCACTGACAGTTTTCAGCAGTGTAGCTGCATTGACTCAAAGCAGTGTAGGTAAGGAATCGGATCTTAATTAGAAACCTGGCTTTTCACTGCCTTGAATCTTGTACAGTCACAATGTGGTTGTAAGTGGTATATCCATATTTTACTTTGTGCTGTTGTAAATTACTACACCGAGTAGAAAGCAATGGAGAATTAGAACCTAGGTGCTCTGTCAGTAGTTGCACAAGTAAAGGGGGCTTTATACAATGTCTCCCTATCCAGTTCTGAGGCTATCTGGAAACCAGTTCAGTGCTGGGATTTCTCTAAGTTGTCTGATTACAACAGCTTCCAGTGGGGTGTTCTGCCAGCTGAGGATCACTGAAATGCAGCAGGACTCCAACCAGGCCTCTGGCTAACACCCCTGTTCCCTAAGTCATGGGCCAAGAGGGGACTTCCGTAGGGCCAGTCCTATACCACTTAAGTATTCATGGAATATTTCAATAGTGTAGGGGAAGAAAGAGAAACTGACTTTACAGCCACTTTGCACCGCCAGTTCAGAATAATAAAGCTGCACTAGGGCTAAGCATCTGGTGTGCTAAGATGCCTAACACAGCTCCCATAATATTAAGATATGCCTGGAGCAGAATCCCAGATGCATTCAAGACAATTAAATCAGAACTTTAAAAAACTCGGCTCCCTTTTATGCTGCTGCTTTACCTCATGCTGCTTTGCCGTTGGTAGCATGCACCAACCTCAGCCTTACTTGTATTCAGATATAGATTCTGCATGTAATTCTATGAATTGTAGGCAGCTTTAATCAGAAATCTTACATGAAAAGAGCAGCAATTTCAAAAGCTCTTACATGGAAGCCTTGGAGACTGTTTGTCAGTGGCTATGTTTGGGGCATGGGGTACAGAGATTTAACTGTCCCATTAACATTAAGGAGTCATGAGGGTAAATGTCTGTGCGCCATTCTAACAATGTACTCAAAGGTCTGGCAAAGAGCCTGCTGCAAGTTCTAAATGTTATGGGGGGTGCGGGCGGGGGGTACCCTCAGCTAATGTGTACTTCCACTGAAGCGGGGGAGTTCAGCTGCCATATACCAGCTGAGGATCTGGCTGAACATTTGTAAATAAAGACTCTGCAAAGCAACACAATAGCTTTTTGGTTTAAAAGTTAAGGGAGAATGTATGGTCACGTACATAAGACTTACATAAAATAGCAAAAAGACATGGCAAATGGCTTCAGTTACATTTTGAAAGCATCTGAGAACACTGTCAGCAAAATCTAAAACACATATTGATTTAATATAAGAGCTATGCTGGCAGTCATATAACTGAAGTGTTACTACCCAAAAAATTAAGATAGTCCATTTAGTTACAGTTTGCAAGAAGGTGCTTTTTGGAGACCCACAATTAAGCTACTGTACACCAGAAGGGGCTAACTTAAAAACGTAGTCCGGAATTTCAAAATCTTTTGATCCTGCAATCTGTTTATGAACACCTGCAGTTATATCGCATGCACGTTCATTGGAAACAATCTGTTAACACTGTAAAATTATTATAGTGTAGTCCCATAGCATGTCACACTGTGGCAGTGCCTTTGATCTCCGCCCCTGGGAAACATTTTTTTCATGTGGGCAGCAGCAGCTGTAAATACAATGTTAATACTATTAGAGTATCAAATCTCCCTTTTATTTTGCTGGCTGAAGTCAGAGGGTTTATGCAGTACTACACTTCCCATATAACATGCTTTTAAGTTTCTGAAGTTTCAAGATAACCTAGTAAATGGACTATCTTAGATAGTTTTACAATGGAAATACATGAGAGGAAAAAAGACCTTTCTGTTCTCTTTAAATCTGGGAACACAATCTGGTGATAAAGATGTGACGATTATGATTTACATTTTGATCCTTGGCTCAGTTGACTCTCAGTCAAGCTTTTGCTCTACGACTTTGACTGGAAACAACCTTTTGGCTAAATCTTTAGCTAAGTTTGGGATGGTGCTTGAAAGTTGTCAGATTGGATTCCCATTGCCTGTGATATTAATGAAGAAAAGTTTTTTAAAAAATTCAAATTAACTCTGTCAGTGCTTCTGTTTGTCTTCTAGCAGCACTGAAAACCTAGTCACATTTACTTTACCCCATACAAATCTCTGCCTGGCTCACTGCCCACCACTGCACCGTGCACACTATTAGCACCCTCTGCCCCCAAATCAACAGATTCGCTAACATTCTCTGAGAAACACTATAAAGGATAACCTGCACTAGGTACCATGTCTGATAAATGTAAACACCTATTCAGAGCTCTAGGGTAATGCTACCCTAATTCCTACTAGTTTACTCTAGTGTAATTATTTTGCAATAGCTTCTTGGCTATTCAACATGTAAAGTTTTAGGCGGGCTACTTTCTAAAGATTAGGCCTTTCTTTTTTCTTATCTCTACTGGGTGTCCATGGTTAGTACATACGTAAATAAAAAATGCTAAGATAAAATTGCAGGCACAAGTTGGTGATGTAATCTTAACTCTGCTCCCTCTTTCTCCTTTTTGCATGCAGAATATGAGAAATGTGCACCAAAGAACCAAGGTTTCATGAGTTGTTTTATCCATGCTGGTCTCGGACATCAGGTGATTTTTCACCCCTCTCTCCCATTTTTGCTTTTTCCATGTAAGTGCTGCAATAGGAAGATATGGTGTGACTGGACAAGGTCCCACCTGTGTCTACACAGACTAGTCAGAGACCTTCAGTTGTCAAACACCACTATGTAACTTATTTACATAACTCTCCCCCCACCCACCTTAGTGATCCATACACCACATCACTTGCAGCTTCAGTTCTCCTCAAACCTCTGCTAAGGAGAAAAGGAAGAGCTCTCTCCACCCCAAGATCTTCTGGGTCTAACTTCTAGCCTGCCTTTCTCACCAAGCATTTACTTCCTATGCTGCTTTCTACCCTCTGTTAATGGGCTAATTAGTGCTTTAGAGCTTCCCAGCTCATTCTAATCCCCACTAATTAGGCAGTCAGGTGTGTGATTGGAATGCGGCCTCAGGTAGTGGTTCTCAGTCCTCTGTCACACAGGGCATATGAGGTTTGTATACGCATTTGGGGTTCTGTGCTTTGGAGCAAGCTGCGTCCAGTTCTTCTTGATAACCAGCCTATGAGAGTGGTGGGACTAAGTTGGAAAAGGCAGACAGTTTGGAGTTTCAGAGCTGAGGAGGGATGCTAAACCAGCCTCTAAAACTGATTAAAAGCTTCACAAGGATAAGAATTTCACAAGGATGTTTCAAAATGAAAAATCTGCAAAAAAACAGGAAAGGATGGAGAATAAAAGACAGGCCTGTGAGTAAAGATAGCCTGAAAAAATCCTTCATTCTGATTAATGGGAATTTTGCCATTGACTTAACTGGGAAAAGGATCAGTACCAACACTTGGAAAACTCTTCAAGACAGTAAAAAATGTTGTTCGGATCGTTGTGTAAAAACAGCAATGAAGTGAATCTCCATGAGAAATCAGAGAAAACAAGTACCTGTATAGCTTGTAAAGTGAGAGGATATTTTTGTGATATTCAGTCCTTAAATCTACCAGTATGTGAGTTGATATTGACTTAAAAGGCCCTCTATGTAAATATCCAAAAGTGAGGATTAAGCAGTTTCTGTATCTATGTAATAGTTCTTGTCTAACTCTAAACTTCTGCTTTTGTTACCCTGTGTTGGCTGACTGATTCTATTACTTTAATAGAAAATGAAACTGAACATTAACAAACCTGAAGTTTTTTAACAATATAAAAGGAGGTAAACAACATTTAACTTCAGATAGGGGGAAAATATGCAAATGAAGAAACCACCAGTGCAGACAGTATAGCAGGTGGAGGTGGTAGATGTGCAATAATCTTCTACATGCACTACTGGTAGAATTCTCAAATTTTGTACAGCTGGAGATGGCCGGTTGTGTGATCTGAGGCTCAGTACATGTTAGGCACTCCGGATATCTCAGAATAGCTTGTTGTAAGATCCAAGTCTCCCATGTTCTCTGTGTGTTTCCACAACTGGATGCTCATCTGGGGTTTTCAAGAGTGCTTAAAAGCTCCCCTATGCTCCTCATTTGTTGTCAGGGACACTGCTGAGCCTGTAGGCCCAGATTAAGCCATGCAGTTTACAGGTACCAGAACCACTCAGTTGCTCTGCATACAACACATCCAGTAACATCACTCCAAAATTATTAAAGTGCTCAAAATATTGGAGAGGGGGAGAGGAGAACTAACAGCTTTTCCCCTGTGTTTTGTTGACATTTCAAAAGTTTCTGACCAACCCTACTAAAACAAACACATGCAGGTTGGGTGACAGAGATTCTGATCCTCAGACAGACCAAGTTAAGGGCTTTGTGGCTACTGTAGAGATAAAAGAGAGGACAGCAGGGAAGAGGACTGGAAGGGTTGGGGGACGTAAGAGGCTGAGTACCTGTCTTGGGCTTTATAGGTCTGGATGGGGGCCGAAACAGTCATAGGCTTCAGCACAGCTCCTGACCATGCTAGGGTCACAGATGCACAAATACTCCAACAACACAGGCACACCCCAAAGGCCAGCATGCACCTGTGAGCTGAGCATAAAGCTCAACAATTTTGGTTCTTTTGTCATAGATGCTCTAATAACATGTGGGCATATAAGGGTGGAATAGGCTGTGATGGCTATCAGTTGCTATTTACTACTTTTGTTTCTTTGTACTTCACAGACCTTCTGATCACTCCTCTCTGCTAGGTCTCTTGTTCCTTCTCCTCTTCCTCCCCATTGATCAGTGAACAGAACGTGGGTGTGGGGGGGATCTTTGCACAGTTCCCCTCCATTAGTAAATAGGGCAGGGGGCTGCCCAGGGTGTGATAAATGAATATAGGTAGTAGTGAAACTTTGTCCTAATAGTGAGTGAGAAAGGATTAATGAATCTCACTTAATCATTTCCTGCTTAGAATGCCCGGTCCAAACTCTATTAAAGTGACTGGAAACTTTCCCATTGACTTCAACTTGCTTTTAATCAGGCCCAGAGCGAGGAGTGATTCCTCTCAGCTCTATTGGCTCTGCTTGACTTAGAGAAGAGCTGATAGGTCAAACAAAAAACTTTTCCTCTTGCCCCAAAAGGTCTTTGTTCCACTTATGAATCAAATTCCCTCAAAACAGTATAGAGTTAAGTCCCCAAATCTATATAATCTTAAAGTCAGAACAATGGTGGCCAGGAACAGTTAGATTTAAGTTTGGCTTTAAGCCTATGCATACAGTGATGGGAAAAGTCTTTTTTAATATAAAAGGAATGAAATCAATAGTGTTCCCAAAACCCATAGTTCTTTAAAGAGAACATTCCATAAGACTCTTCCATATTACAGAAAGCTATTTAACTTTTGTCTGAAGAGTTTCTAATCAATTGCCCATTTTTACCCTTCTTTGTTATACTCCTGTGTGCAAACTTTCTGCTATTTAAATATCTTTACAAGTACTTAATTTTGTTGCATTTAGTAGACATTTTCACTATACATTTTAAAATCCTGAAAACTGGAATTTCTTTTGAATGGTATTTAAAGGGTATTCTAAAACAGAACAATATTTTTCAAATGAAATCTATAATGAGCTGTTGAGAATAATTCAACATTCTGAATGAATGAATGAAGAGAACCAATTAAACAATGCTTGAAACACAGGAAAACACTGCAAATACCACAATCGGAATGCAGAGCTTTGTAAGTAGGGAGAGTTATACTTATTTCAGGAGATAAGAAGTAGCAGCAAATACGTAAGTAATTATAAAGTTCCTTTTTGTTACTGTGGCTACAATAAAGAATTGCCCGTAGAGAGAATTTGGTTTTAACTGTATTAAGAAAAAATTAGCAACTAATTAGTACGCTACTATGTCTTTCAAGGCCACATAATCCAAGTTTTGTGTTTTGGTTTTTTTGGTGGTTTTTTTTTTGGGGGGGAGGGTGGTGGTGGTGGTGGTGGTTGTTTTTAATTTATTGGCTTTTGATATTTTAGAGCATTGTTTTGTGCATAACTGCCAATTTTCATTCTGAAGCTTTTGGTCTCCCTGTTTGAATACATGTGTATATATATATGAAGTTCAGAGTTTGTTTTTCTTTAAAACAACAACAACAACAACAACAAAAACCTTCAGATATCTATCACTTATCTCATGAAAGCAATTAAAAACTTAGACTTTTATGCTGGTGCTCTTAAGGAGCATGAATTGGCACACTAGTAAACACATATTTACCCAGGGCACTTGTGACTCATGTCACACACATGCTAAAGGACTAAGTCCATAGATTATGCTGTAGAATTAAAATCAGAAATGACAGTACAGATACTGAAGTTTTCAAGCACTTTCCTCAAACCCACAGAAATCTGAAAATGGAACTGTGTGGGAGGCATTAGCTTCTACTACCTGCTGTTCATCTTTATGAATGAGTCAGATTTTCTATTAAATCTTTGCTGTATGTGAGCTTTTACCTCTCTGTTGCAGACAGAAGGAATGTGTATGGTACTATATAATTGCTTAGGTATTGAAATGGCACTGGCATCCCACTGTTTTGTGTAGAGAAGGTAGAATCCAATCATAATTCATATCATTTTAAACATTAATGATTCCTGAAGCTAGAAGTTTCAATAATGGTATGAGATTTAAGATTACACAGAGCAGAAAGACAAAAGGAGAGTGATGAGAGCAAGAGGGGGGAGATGCATGCATGCAATTCAAAGAATTCAGATCAAAGTCTGTCTGTCATTAAAGTTCTAGCTCTTTCACAAGGTATCTGGAATATCTTGACAAAACTGGAGAAAATCCTAAAACTTCTCCCAACTGGCTTTTCAGTTAAAGGGGTGGGGAGAACCTATTTCTTTGAATAAAAGTTATAAGGTCTGAAAACAAATAGAGTTACTTAGTTGCTGAAATCTCTATTTTGGCCTCGTGTGTCCCAATGACAGCATTAATAACTCTGGGTGGGATTTTCAGTGTTGGCCAAATTCTGCTTCCACTGAAGTCAGAGATTTCCTGATGACTTCAATGGAAGCAAAGTTAGGACAGTGCTGAATTGTGCTAAAAGTCTATTCTTCATGCTTAAACCAAAATATTTTTTTCCATACATATATCTTGATCTCACCTACATGATTCAGCATAGCACATACAAGTACAGACATATTCCTTCACACCTACTAGTTTTCCCCCTTCTTTCAACTGTGGACTTTCTTCTTGCATATTTTAAGTGGTTAAGCCTGAATTTTTTCCGACATATTCACCCTGATAGAGGCCCTGAGATGTAACCTGTGACAGCCAGGTAGTCATTCTTAAAACCACTTCTGGGTTATAAAAATCTCTTTTACTGAGTCTGAGGTGTTGTATGAAAAAATTACAGACACATGTCCTAATTGGGACCGCCTAATTATATTGAAAGGTACAGTTATAACATATGCTTATCTAGGTAAGGAAAGGATGACCTAGATTCTAAATACTATATGAAGATTTTAAACTTAGGGCTTTAGGCTACCCATATACATAGGTGCTGCACCCTCTGGCTTGAAGTGATTTTCATTATATATATATATATATGGTTTAAAGTTTGAGTCAATGGCTCTCAGCACCCCCACTTTAAAAATTGTTCCAGCACCCATGCCCAAATATGCACCCTCTATATGCTATCCCATGCTATTTTCGTAACATAGAATTAGAAACACTTAAATGAAAAGGAACACATAAATATGATTAGAAATATCACAAGGGGTCGGTCCTGGGGCCGGTTTTGTTCAATATCTTCATAAATGATCTGGAGGATGGTGTGGATTGCACTTTCAGCAAATTTGCGGATGATACTAAACTAGGAGGAGTGGTAGATATGCTGGAGGGCAGGGATAGGATACAGAGGGACCTAGACAAATTGGAGGATTGGGCCAAAAGAAATCTGATGAGGTTCAACAAGGATAAGTGCAGGGTCCTGCACTTAGGACAGAAGAACCCAATGCACCGCTACAGACTAGGGACCGAATGGCTAGGCAGCAGTTCTGCGGAAAAGGACCTAGAGGTGACAGTGGACGAGAAGCTGGATATGAGTCAGTAGTGTGCCCTTGTTGCCAAGAAGGCCAATAGCATTTTGGGATGTATAAGTAGGGGCATAGCCAGCAGATCGAGGGACGTGATCATCCCCCTCTATTCGACATTGGTGAGGCCTCATCTGGAGTACTGTGTCCAGTTTTGGGCCCCACACTACAAGAAGGATGTGGATAAATTGGAAAGAATCCAGCGACGGGCAACAAAAATGATTAGGGGTCTGGAAAACATGACTTATGAGGAGAGGCTGAGGGAACTGGGATTATTTAGTCTGCAGAAGAGAAGAATGAGGGGGGATTTGATAGCTGCTTTCAACTACCTGAGAGGTGGTTTCAGAGAGGATGGTTCTAGACTATTCTCAGTGGTAGAAGAGGACAGGACAAGGAGTAATGGTCTCAAGTTGCAGTGGGGGAGGTTTAGGTTGGATATTAGGAAAAACTTTTTCACAAGGAGGGTGGTGAAACACTGGAATGCGTTACCTAGGGAGGTGGTAGAATCTCCTTCCTTAGAAGTTTTTAAGGTCAGGCTTGACAAAGCCCTGGCTGGCATGCTTTAATTGGGGATTGGTCCTGCTTTGAGCAGGGGGTTGGACTAGATGACCTCCTGAAGTCCCTTCCAACCCTGATATTCTATGATTCTAAGTTATATTAGCATTAGTGTTCTTTTAAAAATCACTATGTACATTTTGAGGAATACAGTTCAAAGGAAGATGTTTGACTTTGCCTTCTAACTTTTATAGTAGTAAGTCAAGCTTTATTTATGGTGTACACTTGTTTTTTCAATGAATGTGTCTATCTATATACCCAGGCAAGTGAGGTGTATTAGGGAAAGGTGAATAGAATACTGTATTTGCCAAATAGCACAACTGAGTGCTATTCAGTGAGATAAATATGGCCTGAATGTTCAGCTTGCAAGCCTTCATCTGCCCATCCTTCATCAAGCTCAGCTAGTTCTCACTGCCTGCAACAGTAGAAAGGTTGAACAGTTCTGTCATCAGCCTGAACATCTAGCCTCCCATTTTCCATATTTTAGACCTAAAGGAAACCTCTTCTAGTGGCCTGAAGCAACACTTACAGTACTAAAGGGTAAACAGTAATGAGAAGGAGCATTTTCTAGTCCCTCTGCTTTTTCAGGATGGGTGGAATGGGCAAAGTGTCTCCCTCTTGCTATGCTTTCAGGTCCCTAACTACTTTACATAGAATGAAATCCTGGCACTGAATTTTGCAATTGACTTCAGTGGAGCCAAAATTTCATGCAGTCCTCCAATACTGATCTCCCTGCTGGTGCTGTCCCCTTGTGTTTGGATATTGTTATTACAGACTTGGTTGGGGAGCCCCTTGTTGGACGCTCACCAGGCTGTTGTGGTTGGGTCCAAGCACTGGATCCTGCAGGCTTGTAAGCCTACTGAATCTGAGCAGTGTCTAGGTACCATTTGACTTGGGTTTCTCAGGCTCACTCCTCCTGTGCAGACCTCCTGTCCTGGTACCCCTTCTCAGAAGTAAAACCCATGGTCCAGGTCCCTTATGCTCCTGAGGTCAGTGCTGAACCGCAAGTCTCCCCAATAGCTTAAGACCACCCTTTCCAGAGCTCTACCCTTGTGGGTACTCCAGTTTACAGCTTAACTCTTCTGGGACATGAGACTCCTAGGAACTTGGAATCTTTGCAAAGGAACTTCTTATTGTAGAGAAAACAGATATTTTTGCATGGGTCTGTAAGTAACACAGCCTGCCCACACAATCTCTCTCTCCAGAGCCCTCCGCACTCCAAGAGCTCTTTAGGTTTTTGGTCAGCCTTCAGGTTAAGCGCTCTGCCCTTGCAACAAGATCTCTAGCTTGTTCGGATCAATCAGTCAAAAGGAACCTTCTAGTTCAGAAAGTACCTGTCCCTTCATTCCTTGATTCCCAGATTCTGGAGTTTTTGAAAGTTAGTTCTTACATCTTGTTTTTCTGTTTTGCTGAGGAATTTCCATTGCTCCGATTCCCACCACCACACTCACCACCTGCAGACAACCTGGAAAAACTAGTTTCCTTTAACAGCAAGTATCGCTAGTATCCATTCTATTGCCAAGGCAAAGACTTAATTACTACTTTGATTTGTTATGTAGTTTCTTCCACAATTGGTGTGGGGGCCGGAAGAGATGATATGTGATCTTGTATTTGCAAAGGATTGCAGAAGGTGCCCCTTTTTGGAAAAGACATTACTCACAGGTTAAAAGGCATGATTCTTCCCTTACTGAAACCATGACAATGTGAAACCGATCAAGTTATATTTGTTTAAATGTTACGCTAGCCTACCTTTAATTAGCCCCTTCAAAAGTCAATGGGACTTGAGCTTCTAAGTCACTTAGAGGTCGATTCAAAGGTACTGAAGTGTTGCAATGCTCAGAGTTCCAGTATCTATCTCCAAGGTACTCTGCTGCCACGTGAGCTTGTCTGCCCTGAGGTAGGTGCCCAGGCTCCCCACACAATGTATGGGAAGAAACTATATGCCTAAGAACAAGAGTCTCAGCAGCTGTCAATCTGCGGCTAAGCTAGCCAGCAATGAAATGCAGAGGAAATGGCTGGGATTTAGGACCCAGATTTACAAAGGGGGCACCTAATTCTGTCTCACCATTGGGCTATTGGGTGTCTGGCATGGGTGTCTCTCTCCTGTTGGAACTGTCTTACTCTCTAGAAATTAAATATTCATTGGGCTATACCAATTAAGATGACTGATGCTATAGCCTGGTGGTTAGGGCACTCACTTGGAATGTGGGAGTCACACTCAAATCTCTGCTCCAATAAATATTTAACTACTTATACAAGTGGAACAGCTTCATGAGAGAGAACAAGCCACCCTAGAATACCCAATAGTTGGATGGTAAAGGCTCCCACATGAGATGTCAGAGAGCTGATTTAAGTCTGTGCTCCAAATCAGGCAGATTGAGCATTTAAACTTGAGTCTTTCACTTCCACATCCCACTTGAGTTCCCTAACCATTGAATTATCGGGTAGACTGAGCCACACCCATGGCAGTATTTTATGCAAGGCCTGATCCTTGAACGTCAGAGCCCAAATGTTGGATTTAGGTGCCTGAATGCCTTTGTGAATCTAGCCCCTAGGTGTCTTTGAAAAACATACCCTTCACCAGTCTAACTCTCTCAGGATTTTTCCTTGACTGTTTTTTTTTTAAATGTGCAATCTGTACCCCATTAGCAACTTTCCAATCCTTCATTGCAAGGAAATAATAGGGCTAATTTATCAAATTTGCTTTAGCAGCTTTCCCAAAATTTTTCATGTCTGATTTAAAGTATTAACAGAATTGGGAAACTTTCTCTACATTAAAAAAGGGAGGGCAAAGACAAAGTTTCATAAACAAGGGGGAAAAGGAATCAATTAAAGTTCCTGAAAAAGAAACAATCACTCACAACATACAGTTCAGCAAGTTTTTAAGAAGTAATTAGTGGGGGAAGGTCCTTGTAATTCCATACTACACTTGGTTTCCAGTGGCTCCATGGCTTATAAAAGGATTGGAAATGTATAAGGAATAATATAATATGAGTAACATATATGCCAGTATAATTGTCACCACTTCCCTGATAAAATCTTAAGGGTTTAAAACTTCTTTCTATAAAGACTGCTGTGCCCTACTGTCTTTCTGAAAATGCCCAAATACCACTTGTCTCAGTAGCATATGTTGCAGTGATGTTATTAGATTATTGAAATTAAATTACAATTGGATTTTCAAGTTTGACTGGAAATGCAGCCTTTTAAAATGGGGGAAGATGCAGAAAAATCAAAGCATCCAATATTATCCCACATACATCAGATTACATGAGATGGCTACACACCCTCACATATTTTATTCTAGACTAATCTCTCTTCAAGACACTTTACTCAGTCTGAGAACAACAAACCTGATGTCACACAGGAACAAAACAATGTTCAGAGCTTTTGACTTGTTGGATTTACTTCACAAATCCTGAATCTCAAAGCAGAGAAGAAAACAGATGTTGTAAGAACTCTAAAGATCATAGCACTCCACCCCCAACCTATTTACTATATTTCTGTCTTCACTTGTAACAACTGCAACACAGACCATATTGAAAGGCTGAGGGAGAATTACTTACCATGTAAGTAACAGTTTTTCCACAAATTTGTGATTTTTGGCTCTCATGACACTTGGCAGCATGAGGGATGACTATAATATTTAAATCTGACAATCATTCAGTGGTGTGTGTGTGTGTATACACAAAAAATATTGTGCTAATGTATATTATGCATTAAATTCAGTGGAGTATTAAAGGTATAGATATGTGAGAACAGAAATAGGCCCCGAAGGATTTTAGTTGTACCCATGTAAATCTGCAGTAACTCTGAAGTCATGTTATACTTGTAGTCAGAGGAGTTTCTCTAGGCAACTGTGTAAATATGAACAACAGTCTCCGGCCTCTTTTGTTTGAATAACACCAATTTAGGGTTTGGTTTGGCTACACTTTGAGCTGGAGGTCTAAGTTCCAGCTCAAGAAAACAGAGCCATGCCAGCTCTGATCAAGCTAGTATGATACAAAACAGCGTAGCCTCAGCTGCATGAGGGGCTAGCCACCCTGAGTACTTGCATAATGCTTTGGGGAGTTATGTACCCAGGTCGGCTAGCCCCTCCCACCACCATGGCTACACTCTATATTGAATATACTAGTTCCATCAGAGCCAGCATGGGTATGTCTCCTGGAGCTGGACTTTAGGCCTCCAGTTCAAAGCAAAGACATACCCTTACACTCAGCTAAATTAGCTTCATGCCCAATTACTGATACATGGCTCACCTTTGCATCTGGAATTACTTACATGATGTAGAACCAGAAAGAAGGTTCTCTGGGAATAAAGCAACTAGGAGGAGGTCAGAAGGTTGAACTTAAAATGCGGGTTTTGTCTGTCACCTGTGAAAGAAACAAAAATAAAACAAAATATTACCTCACCTTCTATGTCTCTCTAATATCCTGAGATAGCTAAAACTATACCGCATAAAAGAACAAGCAATCTTAAATGCACTAATTAAAGCAATCTGATGGCAAAATGTCTCCACGTCATAGCCGACCACTATGATGTCATTTCAGATGAAAGTGAACAAGAGATCACAGTAAGGAGGACAGGACCAGTGAAAAAAATGTACAGGTGTGAAATGGTGGCTTCATGAGGATAAAACTATGGAGAGCTATGTTAGCCCTTGGCTGGCATGTGAAGCATTGGGGAGAGCATGGAAGGGTGAACTTCTTTAAATCCTCCCTAATTTCCTAAACTAAGAATCCCAGCACTGCTAATACTAGAGTTTAGTGGAAAAGCTGTAGGAATATGGAGTTAGAGCTTTGCTAATATGTATCTGAAAGTGTGCCTGGATTTACCTTCTGCAAGACAGTACAGGCTGCAGCCTTTTGAATGGTAAGCCTGCCAGGAAGATGCCCCCCACCTGCCTCAATGAGTGGGGAAACTTGATGGGGCTTGCTGTGACAGGGGACAGTCTCAGCAGCGAGGGAGGGAATACTTGTTGAGGGACACAAGGTAGTGTCTCTCCCAGAAGTCTCTGGCACCCATTGGCTAGCTGGGAGGAGGGTTGCTGGGTGGGCACCACCTCAGCTACCAGGATTCAACCTGGAGTGGGGGCCATGTGGAATCATTCAGCTCCATTCCAGCAGCCCCACCCTGAACTAGGAATGGGGATCGAACCTGACAGGTTCTTCCCATCTAGACAATTACCCATTTGGAGGTAGGGAAGTAATCTTTTCTCCAGTGGGCCAATTCTTTTTTCCCATCATTACTTGCAGCTAGTTTCTAGTGTGATTAAAAGGATAAAAATGAATGGTTCCTAAAGGAGATGGGCCTTGGGCTCATGGGACTGGGTCAGACCTCATGGGCTGAGCTCCCCACCCTTCTGCACCTTCTGTCTGCCTTGCAAGGAGGAGAGTAAGGAAAGCCTACCTCAAGTTATGGGTTATCTTGTAAAAAGCCCTGTAACCCCTGCACTCTAACCAGTTAAATGCCTGGTAGAGTGTGGATGATGGTTGGGTAGAGCCTCTCCCCTATGCTGAAGTTTAATAAAAATTGCAACCTGCCATTTAATTCCATGCATATGTTTGTCCTCAATTCACCACTGTCTGCATCCAGTGAGAGGCACATTGTTCCAACCCTTTAGGTCTGAGTCACCTAGGCTGTGTCATGACACCACAATTTTGTGGTACAAATGCATGCCAAACCCTGCTGTAATCCCATCCTGGTTATCCGTTTCCATTGTATTGTGTTAATCCCCACATGATCATATAATAATAAATAGAATTATTTAAATCGTATACTGTTTTTATCCATAGATTGAAGTGCTGTACAAAAGATGGCAGCATCTCCATCTTACAGATGGGAAACCTGTGGTACGGAGATGAAGTAGCTTCCTTTACGTCTCATAGCAGGTGAATGGCAGAGTCAAACAGAACAAAGGTCTCCTGATTCCCAGTCCAGTGGCCTAGCTGCTGACTCATGCTGTGATCACTTTGTTGATTCTAGAAGTATGAGGTTTTTTTAAAGATGAAACCAATTAACTTACATTTCATAGTCTCAGTTTCTTCATGCACTGCAGTGATCCTTTGGTGCTTTGAAATTTCAGAAGCAATCAGAGTAAAAGTTCCCTGTTGTACAACAAAAGCAATATTAATTCCATACAACATTGATTCGTCTGTAGATCCAAAGGCAACTGGGGAATATCTAAAATCCACATATCCACGAGTGCTGGATTCTGAATGTTGATCTCTTATTTAGCTAAAGTGATATGTAAAAACCAACAAACAGAGGCTCCTAAAATGCTTGGGGCTGCAGCCATGCATGTATGTCTAATTGAAGAATACTATTAACTTGCACTCAAAATTCTTCCTTCTGATTAACCATTTTCCCATAGTGTAATATCATAGTGTTCAATGTGTACTCATTTAATTTATTTTTGTGTCTAATCATTCCCTTTCAGTGTGTATCTCTTGCACAACATACAAAATATAAAGAAACCACATGGGCACAGTGGGGCCCAAATAACTGTTTACTAATTGTACACAACATGCAAGGTTTGTTCAAATTCATATAAACCCTGCTTTTCTGGTAAGATTCTGAGGGCCTCAGAAACATAGACATTGAGGCCACTAAAGGGATCACAAGCTACTTAAAGGGCTATGACCCAATTCCTACAGGGGGTATCTGCAGACTAAACCTGAAGACAGGTGGATCTGGAGATCTGCTCTTTTGGGAAGATGACAGAATGAAAACACTACCATTGCACATATGATTAAAAATAGTCATCTTCAGTTAGGGCAGACATTGAAATAAATATGAATAATGTTTAGTGTACTGGCAAGGGCGTGTGCAGAAATTAACTTTGACCTCTTTGGGGAGGCACACTCTGTGCCCCCTGGCCCCAGCTTGCTCTTCCTTCTCCTGTCCCGGGGCTGGAGGAGGTCTGTGCCCTGATGATTATTGGGGATTCCATGCCTCTGCTAGTCCCCGCCCCTTGCGCATGCCCCTGTGGCAACAAGTTATATACTTACACCTCCTGGAGAAATTAAGATATTAGGCAAGACCATAAATGAGGTTAATACAGTGTCATGACATTTGTCTAACATGAGTTAACATGATGAGGATCCTAGAGATTTATTTTTGGATTAAGATCTTTTTTAACAAAAATACTGTCATGAACAAATGAGTGACTCCATCTCACTTTTTCCCACTTCTTTGACATGACTTTTTTTTTTAGCTTTATCCAAGAATTATACAGGACTGTGTTCTTCAGAATCTAAGTCTCTGTTTAACACTAGAAAACTAAATATAATGTCTCAGTTACTGGAAATACTACTCCCACAGTAAAATTAAAAGGCCAGTAACACCAGTGCCAAGAAACTTAACATTGAAATCTAGGGACAACAGTTTCAAAATAAAACAATTCACCGTGGGAGCAGATTACTATGGGATATGTCCCAGCCTGTTTTGAAATCACTTATCCATTTGCTAGCCTTAGTTCCCCAAGTGGGAACCTTATGGATATGGAAGCTGGGCCCTCTCATGCAAGGTATTGCATCAATTTGAGCTTTAGGGCTTTAAAACATTTGTACATTTGTTGTGTTGTCTTGTAAGTACCTGAAAAGATAGCACTCTAGAGAATCTGTACATGTTTAATAGATATATTTTACAGATTTTAAATCAGTGAGTCAATTGCCCCAAGCAAAAAATAGTTACTGTGTATCCCCTCAGTTACGTTGCGAGTCTGGCTAGATAATCATACTATTCCCTTCTGGCTTTAACGTCTATAAATCTGCTGATCTGTAAACTTGTAGACTAGATTGTGCTTTTGATGCTCAATCACTACTCAAAATTATATAATGGAAGTATCAACTCCAAGTAACATGGATCTACCGGTCTTAATTGTGGAAAGCAGCCCATGCCACAAAAACCATAATCCCTCCACTAAGGCACAATTGGGCACTTCAAATATCAGTTGGGAAGTCCCAAGGACTGAAACTGAAAAGCGACTTTCAATTACTATAATCCAATGAGTTAAAAATGACTGCTAACTTTTAAAAAGTTCCAGGGCATGGGTTGTGTCATTCTGTTACTCTGTAACTGAAAAATTCTTTAACTTACCAAAACCAAATAAATAAAACTAACCTGTGGTTCACACCAATCCTTAAGATACCACAGCTTAGATAAACATTTTAAAAATACATGAGAAGTTATTTTAAATAGCCTCTCAGAACATCAGACAACATGTCCCTTGTTAAGAGGATTTTGGTACGACTTCAACCATAGTGCAAACTTCAAGACTTATCCAAACAAGTATGTACATAGATATCCTATGCACATTTTATAGCACCTTTCATCCCAAAGACTTCAGAATCTATGTATAGTACATGCAGCTTCACTGAAATGTGGTCCACATACTGGCTTCTGAAAGTTTTAAAGATGTAGAGACCATCAGGAGACAACAAAGAGGATTAAAAAACGGTATGATGGTGAGCCACAGCACCTAGGACGACCCTAGAAAGGCATGGTTTCTTCTTCCAACAACCTTGAATTTCTCTCCTGTAATCCTTTTAAATAAGGGTCTGACTTTCATTTACTATAAGGCCCCCTTATGTAATGTAATGGGACCTTAACTGGATGTAAATGAAAATGGGTCCCACTGGAATTAAAGGGCAACAGATGCAGCTCATGAGTGTTCACCAATTCCTGGAATGATTCACACTCCCAAATAGCACATTTAGTTGTGTCCTCCCACACCCGTTCCTTAAAGATGAAATGCTCCTGTCCTCATTTTCTCAGTGCAGGGGGAGATTTTCAAAGGCAATAGTGACTGTTAGGCACTGAGCTGCTATTGGCTTTTAATAGGTGACTGAAGCCTAACTGCCATTTTTGGCTTTGAAAACTTCCCCAGGATCCCTGATTTGTGTCTGTGCAGCTCCTGAGCGTTTATATGTTCATTGGTTGCTCTTTCCGTTGCTCAGCTGCAATGGCTGTGATCTGAAACATCCCTAAAGATTGTTTCTACCTTCTGGAGCACATTAGCACAGCTTCAGGTGGGCAGGAAATTAATGGAAAATAAACAGATTCTGGAGGCACTGCAGGCACTAAATAACAAACTAAATATAACTAAACTGTAGGGAAAAGATACTTATGTTTGCTCTGGCAGGGATGGGAGATTGGGGTGAGGCGGAGGGCAAATTTAAATGTTTCGATGACAAAATAATCCAAGGCTAGGGATAGGACTGCCTTCCCTGCCCAATAGAATCACACTTCTATCCATCTTTCTGAAACCTTAGAATAAATCTGAGACTGACCTTTTCTCTAACATTCAGATAAAAGTGGTTTTCATCCCCTCAATTCTTAATACTCTTCCTCTCACAGGTCACCATGATGATGGTTTGCATTAAGGCAGAGCCTTCTAAGTAACCTATAAAGGAAGTCAAAATTCTCCAACCCTTAAAAACTGTTTAAAACTGAGCCTCCATATTCAAGACAATACCCTTAACCCCAACACACCAACTGGCTTGAAATAATTGTATTAGTATAGCAGTGATATATTAATTACAAGTACTCTATAGAGGAAAATATTTATGAACAAGACCCTCTGTATAACTTTCATACTGGAAAGAATGCTGCTCCCATTGATATAAATGTCATCCTAAAACACTGGCAAAGGGGAGTGCAGTGCAGCTGAAATACTGTATTTGTTGCTTCACATTCCCATGGGTTGAAAAGAGACTCAAATACTTTGTGTCATGATTGTGTAGTGGGCTCTTAGTTCTTTTTTCTGAGTAGAGACACAGGTGATGTCATTTGTCTTTACAAATCACTTCAAATGGACTAGTATGGATAAATCATACTCAGCCCAAAGTGGACACTTTCAACCACAGGGACCCATGTGTAGTGGTCACCCCAACCCACTGGACCACTGAATATTTCACATACTAAACTGGTGGTTATTATCCTGCAGAGCACCATTCCTGGGCACTGCTACTTTCGTAAATAACATGTTAGTCAACCACAAGATCTAACTGGCTGATTTTAAACTGATGCCACTTCCTGGTAGCAGCTTTCCCTCTCTTTGCACTTATCTAGCACCTTTTGTCTGAAAATCTCAAAATAAAATGCACATAAATAGCCATTTTCTTTTGATACCCATTATATGCATATGCATCATGTAACGCAAACCAGTCTTTTGGGAGAGACTAGCAAGTTAATTATTTGGCAACAGTTCAAAGGCTATTGTTTACACTAGAAACTTGATCCTACTTGGAAAAATAAAGGTGTGATTTCACACAGGATATTGTTCCAGATATAGACCTTTTCCCATCACATAACATCCGATAATTCCACATTCTTATCTTTACTTTTTTAACTCTAAAGTAATGATTCACAAAGCAGATAGGAACTGCTTCAGAAGTCCAGGGCAGGGGAAACTGAAAAGTTTGTCAACTATCCGATCACACACATTACAAGGCAATTTAACACTCAAACACAATTTTCATGACATAAGGAAATATTTGACTTTTTGTGTATTAATTCATAATCCTGCTCTAGTTGAAATTATCTCCCACAGTTAGGGTGTAAATTCAGCTTTTCTGGGAGAGAGGGGGAATCTCATTGACATGGTTTCAAAAGTTGTACAATTTATGCTTTTTCTTGGGCTGGGTTGGTCTCTCTCTGGTTCAGCTCCACAAACCGAATAGGGATAAATCAACAAGGCCATAATACATCTATTATTCCTTACTTTTACAAGTACTGAAAGAACTAGATTACCTTGGCATTAACATGACATGTTACTGAATTACTGTAAATGTAAAATTGCCAAGGTTTCTGAAAGGAATTCTTCACAGCCAAGGCTTGTTTTCCATTGTGGTTTGAATCATTTTGTCTCATTTTCTTTGAGGTTTTTACAGCTCATCTGTTTAGATACGACTGCACTTGCAAGTTTATATTACAGTCCTTTAATATTTCTAGCTAGATTATAGTTGTCATTAGTAAAAAAAAAAACTAATTGTTTAGGTTTTCTTGTCTCAACTATTAAATAAATTAGAGGCAGGAAGAGTAGTATTACCCATATGAAAACTACACCCATCTATAGAATTAGACTTATAGAAGGAAAACATATATCTGCCTGCTCCAGTAGATTTTTGTAGAAATCTTCCACAAAATATGGCTTTGGATACAGTTTAAGAATCAATTATTTTTGTAATAATTGAACACCAGTAAATAAAATAGCCTTCTCAAAAAGGACATTATCACTTTTACTGAACTGCTTATGCCATATATTAATGTTCCATTCTTCTGTTAAAGATATTTCTTTGATCTTCAGCAAATTTCTCTCCCCTTGATCTTTGGGTAAAATAGTAAATCTGGTTAGGTGTAGATGTGTGCTTAGTTATATTAGAGGAAATAATATGTTTTATCAAATAATAAACCTACAAATAATATGTTTTATCAAAATCACCAATCTGTCAAACATGGCCAGCATTTAATCCATATCGTATCTCTACTAACTTGTACTGTTGGCCCTGTATCTACTTAAACTCTCTGGGGTTATTATGTGTCTCATTATAACTGACCAATCCAGAGTGAGAGAGACAAGGTAACTGAGGTAATCTTTTGATGGAAGGGTCAAGATTTTGAGCTTCAAAGAGCTCTTCCTCAGGTCTGAATGGGCTTTCTAGTTATGGACCATTCACATTTGCGGTCACTGCACTCCCTGTGATTTGGAGAGCACTGGGACGACTCACTGCTGCTTCCCCCCAAGGGAGAAAGGATGCTGTAAAAGGGGCCGGGGAAAGTATGTCTGCTCTAACCCCTGGATGAAACTGGTTGTAGAAAAAGCAGAACATGGAGAGATTGTGCCTTCCTAAGCTTGTCATCTCACTGCTCTTCCTGGGGTGATGGGTCTCCATGCTGTCCTCTCCACAGTCATGTCTATAACTGTCCTCATGTAACCCTATAACTTAACCACACAACACAACACAGAGCAGAGGTTTCATTACGATCAGCATTGTGTACTGTATAAATCTTTGGATGAACTCATACTCAGTTTAAACAACAGGCATGAGAGAGCTATA
Organism: Lepidochelys kempii; assembly: GCF_965140285.1. Taxonomy (NCBI): domain Eukaryota; kingdom Metazoa; phylum Chordata; order Testudines; family Cheloniidae; genus Lepidochelys; species Lepidochelys kempii. Next base: position 61,127,923 of record NC_136383.1, read on the forward strand.
GTTCTCAAATGTATTATTGCATTAATGTTTGCCTATAATATTAGACATGTGATCTGAGAAATTACAAAAGCTCAAAGATACTGCAAAAGGGGGCACCGGGAGGGTGGCTTCTCACTTGCAGGCTTTGTGCCTCATTTTTCCCCTCTGAAGTGCGTTAATAGTATTTCATATACTTGAATGACTTACAGCAATATGAAGACTGACTTACTACTGTATCTGCTCATTATGATCAGATGGAAGGTCTGCTTACCATTTTAAGGAGGTCACATAAGTGGAGAGGGGGTCCATTTCAGGCAGATCTGCCATCTTGTTTTCACTGCAGGGGGCAGGCAGTCTGCTAGTCATAGTGAAAGAGGACCCTCACACACAAGATGTTATAGAATTGGAGGAGTAGATCTGGCTACATTTTAAAACCCAGGACTCAAAGATGCCTTTGCCTACCTTTCTCCTGCCAGCGAAGCTGACTTATATTCCAGGAAGAGCCCCATAGATTACGTCAGAGGTAAAAACAGATCATCCTTGACTAAAATTGTGGGGGAGCAGTGCAAGCAAAGCTTAAAATCACTAATTCCTGGTCAGCCTCAGGGCACTTCACTTTTATAAGCAGTGCATTTTATTATCTTTTATGCACCAGTGCATTATAATCCTATCAGAGCACCCCACAACATTAAAGTATGCAGCATCTACATGAAGGGCCTGGTGAGGCTCTTAGCTATGTATAGCACAAGCCCACACCACCTCCCTCGCCCTTCCCACTCAGAGGTTTGACTTAGGGTTGGTTTGTTTTTGATGCTAGGCCTATGAGATTTACAAGGCCCAAGTGTACCTCAGGCCACCACCAAAGCACAGTGCCGTGAAACCAGGTGGCACGATTTCCTGCTGCTCCATCCTTTGAATAGGCATTGGATGTCTTCTGGGTAACTAAGTGCAGTGCTGACTTACTGGGGAATGTGTGGCTCATTAGACACCCAACCTGAATATAAGGAAGGTGGGAACAACCTCCTGGGGACAGGAAGTTAGAATCTTGGACAGACTGGCCTTAAAGGAAAGGTGCTCTATGAGCAGCAAAGTCTGAGGAAAGGAATTAGGCTGGTATAGAAGCTGTACAAGCAGACAATATCTGGGGTTTATGTGTTGTTATTATTGAATTAACTTTATTGTTAACAAAAAAAAGTTGAAATTTATTTACTTTGCTTCTTCTCCCCCAACAAAGAAATCACAGAAAATTTGCTACTTATCTCCCAAATGCCACAGCAGTTCAAAGCCACATGTGTGGCTCAGTCACTTGCATGGTTGTCTTTTCGCATTGCCCAATTATTGACTACAATTATTGTGCATTTATTTGTATATTAAGAGCTCCCCATTCCCACTGGCTTCAACAGCACAATACTAGTGCTGTATTAAGGACTAATTTTTGCTCAGATGAGTAAAGGTTGTAAGATTGTTTAGAATTTTTCTGTTAAGGCAAGAAATGTTAACTACACATTTTAAACGTGAATGTCTCTTCTGCAATTATGTTGTAGCTATGTTTGTCCCAGGATATTGAGAATCAACGTGGGTGAGGTAATTTTTTTTTTTTGACCAACTTGTTGGTGAACAAGACAAGCGTTCAAACGTACAGAGCTCTTTTTCAGGTATGGGAAAGGTAATCAGTGTCACAGCAAAATACAAAATGGAACAGATAACTTATCAGTAGTTAACACATAGTTAAAGACCATTCAAGGAAAAGTGGCCAGTTAATCCCTCTGCAGTCAAAGGACAAAAAAAAGTGTGCTAATAAGCCATAAATCCAGTATCAAGTCCATGTCTTTTAGTGTCTAGCAAAATTATGAACTTAAGCTCTCAGTATCTTCTTTGGAAGGTATTGTGCAGGTTTTCTTTAAGGATGAGGACAGAGGTCGGATATGGAGTGATTGTTCTGTAAGTGTTCACCCATAGGTGATATGTTGTTTTTTGTCTTATCACTTTTCTGTGTGAGTCAATATGCTTTCAAATGAACTATCTCATTTCATCAGTGTAATTGATATTGGGGAATTGAGTGCACTAAATGATGTACATCACATGTTGTGATAAGCATGTGTAGAACTGATGGATCTTGAAAGGTTTGTGTGTGTGTGTGTGTGGCTTTTGCATCTGTTTTCACAGGGTCTGGTGCTGCTTTGTGTTGGAGTGTCCTGGTCTGTGGGAGCTTATTTCTGATGATTAACTTAAAGGTTTTGGGGAGGCATGGTTTGAAGGCCAGAAGAGGGCACTCAGGAACAATTGTTCAGGATATTGAGTATGGGTTGTAATTTAATGATACCCTGTATGCATTCCAGTGGGGGGTGATAGATTACAACTAGAGATACAAAGGGTTTCTTCCCTCCCTCATATTGAACAATGTTCTGTTGAGGTATTTGTGTGGCCTGTTCCATGATGTGATCTCTGAAGAGTCCTTGTTTGGTGAAGGCACTTTTAAATATGTTAAGGTGTGTATCCCAGAGTTTCTCCTTGCAGTATGTTCTGTGGTATGAGTGCCTGGCTGTAGATAACAGATTTCTAGGTGTGTTTGGGGTGGGTTTTGGATCAGTGAAGGTAAGTGTGGTGATCTGTGGTTTTCTTGTGTATAGTTATATGTAGGATTCCATTGCTGAAGCTGATGGTGGTGTCCAGGAAGTTGATGCTGGTGTGGGAGTGTTCTAGAAAGAGTTTGAGGGATGGATGCAGGGTAGAGGCTGAAGTTGTGGGGGAAATCTATGAGGGAGTTTAGGTCATCTGTGCAGAGAATGAAAATATCACTAATGTAGATCATTGGGTTTTGTGGTGCATTTGTCCAGAAATTCTTCCTCAAAGTCGCCTCTGAAGTGGTTGGCATGTTGAGGAGCTATCCTAGTGCCCTTGGTTTGGACAAAGTGTTTGACTGTAAAGTTGTTTTTAAGGGTGATGATGAAATGGATGAGTTTGGCAACGTGTTTGGGGTGGATACCTTGTTTTTTAGATATGAGACAGGCAACAATACTATTTTCATGAGGGATATTGAGGTATAGGGAGGCTATGGTGGCAAGGATGGGGTTCTGAGGGAGGTTGCTAATGTTGTAGAGTTTCTAGAGGAAGTCATCAGTGACCTGAAGGAAACTAGACCTTTATGTGGTGAGTGCTTTGAGGATGGTTTCTAAGAGTACTGATGTTCCTTCTGTAGGAATATCATGGGCAGGTCTGCCTGGGTTCCCTTGCTTGTGTATCACAGAAAGCATGTAGAAGGTCCCTGGAGTGAGTTTGTGTGGGGATGAGGTTGTAGAGGTTTCCCTTGGAGCTGTCTGCAGAAGGATTTGATATCCTTAAATTCTTGGATGAATTGTGGTATGGTGTTTTGGAGTTCCTTGTAGTAGGTGGTGTTGGAGAATTGTGGGTTGGCCTTGTTAACATAGTCATCGCTGTTGAGGACTACAGTGGTGTACCCCCTTTGTCTGCTGGTTTTATTTGCAACTGTGTTGCAAGTTTGAAGACATAATTGAAAATAATTTTTTAAATAAAAAAGCTAGAGCTAAATTACTTTTAAATAACTAGGGTTATTTAAAAGGAAAGTAAGTCCATAATACACCAATGGGTACATGAAGGAATGTGTGTGTAAATTATAGGGACTTATTTGCATTCAGATACAGTGCCCATCTGTTACAGCCTGTGACAAAAGAGAATTTTCCATATCCATAAATACAGAGCACTTGCAGGCAACAGGACGACTTTCCACATGTATATTGGAAACTTTGAGTTATTTTAAAAATTTTGCATTAGATCACCTGCTTTATTGGTAAAATTTGATTTTCTTCCTTTAGCAGATATTATATGCTTATAACGTTCATTTAAGATACTGAATTAACTTATTTGTCATTTCTATATTGCTTACCACTATTGCAGGTAACATCAATGAGAGAATAAAAACAAAATAAAGACTCCAGTCATGCTGGGAGGCATGACTACAATGAAAGCGATTGTGACCATGATTGTTGCTATGAAAAATTAGCAAGGTGGCCGATGGGAAAGATGACTAACCCAGAAACAGGTCAAGACCAAACAATGTGAGTTAGGTACCTAAGCACCTAGTGGGATTTTTCAAGATTGCCTATCTGCATCTTTAGATGCCTAAATACTTTTAAAATTTGGCCTTCGGCACTTTTGGAAATTTCACTCAGTACATCTAAGTTAAAGGTTAGCAGTTACCCATGACAACTGCATCAGTTCTGTGGACATGAGGCGGTGAAGCCTCATAGCCGGAAAATCCATGAAGAGCACTGTAATTGCACTTCTAGGGTTACAGACGCTCTTCGCTTTGGTGGGGAGAGAAGGCTTGCTCAGGCAGCTGGCCACTGAAGTTCCTACTGCAGGGCCTGAACATTTTTTTTTGCTTAGCAGCTGAGAGACGGCAGAGCTTATCTGTTAACAAGCAGAGAAGACAAATTTAGGGCTCCCCAGGTGTTAAAGTATTGACTGAAAGATGGAGGAATAATAACAATCAGGTGCCTTTTCTTCAGCAGTAATGGCCAGAGAGGCAGGTTTCTCTCTAAACAGCGTTGTCCTATTTAAACTGAACTGTTCCAATCTGAGGAGTTAAAATTTTCCTCTGGGATTTTGGTGGGAACATGGTGGGTTTTTTCCTGAGTGTCATCAACAGGATTGGTGGACTAGAAGGGCTGTGGGGGAGAAATGCTCAGGGGAGGAAATAGGACGCAGAAGGTCTGGGGAGTGTTGCCAAGGGACAGCAGCTCTTTGTGACTTTCTCAGACTCTGAACAACTCCCTGATCTGAAGAAGATTGAGTTAATGGAAACAGACTGACTCTTGGGTGGTGGAGTAACCAGTATTCTTAAGCTAATTAGACTAGCTAATGCTCCTAAGTGGAAGAGACTGTTTTTTTTCCTTTTTCTGTAGACATGGTGCATCCAACACAAGTTGATTTTAAGCAACTAATGGCTGAATGCCAAAGTGTAAAACTTATCTTTGATATGGTCCTCCATCACTGTTCAGAGTCCTCAGGGTACCCCAACCAAAGACTCAGTAGGTGTTAGATATAGTGAGTCTGCATGATAAACACTTCTTGCCCACCTTTCTTTGTTCATCCATACTCTGTTTCATGAGCCACAAATCTTTTCTTTTCAGATGGAAAGGAGAGAGCGTAATCTTCTAAGACTGCAGGCTTCTGGGGCAGGGACTGTCTCTTACTAGGTGTTTACACTGCAGTTAGAACTTGATTGTAATACATTGATACCCAGAGGGATCAAACAATCAATAAATGCCAACGTTTGCTTCCGTAACTGCAGCAAGGCAAAGCAAGAACTAGGGCAATTGGGAGTGAGTAGGAACCAAAGCTCTCAGTAACAATATTTTTGTGCTGCCCATCACTCATGCACTGAAGTGGCTGATGCAAGAGTTTCAGAAAGGTAAATGCTCATAGTGTCCATAGAACAATGCACAGCGTGGCTCACTGAGACCACATTTTTCTCACAGGGTTGGCTTACTTGTATTGTAAGGCTTCTGAAGTGATTCATGGCAGAACCCTCCCTGTACTGCCTACAGTGTTTTGACCTTGGCTACTTACAGTAGCTGCTTTAGTCTAGCTGTTTCAATTAGTTAGGCCCATTAGCAACATACTTATTTTGCCACCTCTTCTGACTTCCTTCTCATGTAAATGCCTATGCTATTGTAAGTTAGCAACTCTCAGCTTGAAAAACCCTAAAACAAAGCTTAGCAGTGCCACTTCAATGAATAACTCAGAGGCTTTTTACCCAGCTTGCCAGTTTTCAACCTCTGCCCACATAGCACATTGTTACATGGTGATTCAACTTCACTGGAGCCCTGCAAAACCAGAAGTGAAAACACTGTCTATATTATTACTGATTCAAGATTAATAGCTAGATTACACTATAACAAAAATTAACTTTTGAAATAAGGCACAAGCAATTCTATTTAGATGACAATCATAGGACTATTGCTTGAATGTCAGATGTTGATTTGGATATACATAAAATCTTTGGTCTGCCTTGTGACAGCAACAAACTACATTTTTTTTAATGTTATCTTACTGTCACATTTCATTTTACAGTGACAATCTTCAAAAATAAACAAACTACTCCATGATTTAAAGCAGTGTTTCCCAAACCTGGGACACCGCTTGTTCAGGGAAAGCCCCTGGCAGGCCGGCCCGGTTTGTTTACCTGCCGCGTCCGCAGGTTTGGCCCATGGCGGCTCCTACTGGCCGTGGTTCGCCGCTGCAGGCCAATGGGGGCTGCGGGAAGTGGCGTGGCCAGTGGGAGCCGTGACCGGCCAAACCTGAGGATGCGGCAGGTAAACAAAGCGGCCCGGCCCGCCAGGGGCTTTCCCTGAACAAGCGGTGTCCCAAGTTTGGGAAACGCTGCTTTAAAGGATTACATGGGGGATATTTATATGAAGTAAAGCAAGCAGGGCACTATGGGTGATTGTCAAAGAACAGTAGGATTTTTTTTGTTTAAAGACAATTACGTAACCCACTGCAAAAAATCTCATTAGAAGCAGCTCAGTTACAATATTTAAAGTAAGACTAAATGTCAGTGAATAACGATGTGTCCAAACAAAAAAAGTAGTACTAGTTGATACTTTCTTCCTTCAGTGGTTCTTACCATTCACCATGCTCATCATTTCCTGTGTGTATAGTTAGTGCACTGAGGGGACCTAATAAGGACCAAGCACTGTCCAAGTACCCAGAAACTAAGCCTGCCCCAAAGAGTTTATTAATTTACCCTTCTCACGTTTGTACCTGCATTATTTTTCTCCTGCCCTCACCATTTTTTAATACTGTCCCCCATACATGCCCTGCTCCGACTGTTCTTTACCTCCTGTCGTTTCAAAGCCCACATTATTTCTAACTCCTGCCTATATCCCCCCTCTTGCAATAACCAAGCCTCAACCAGGGCTCACAGTCCCATGCGTACTGAGTCAGGCTGGGAGCCATTGTTGCGGTAGCAGTGGTGCAACTTGCATCTCACAGCTGTAAATCAAATCAGGGTTGACTTCAGTTCTTGTGCTGATCAACTGAGAAGGAGTACATCATCTGGAGCAGGGAAATGGTTGAGACATAGCCCTTGAAGCCATTTCTGTGTGAATTGCACACAGTCACAGGGATTAGAGCAGATGACGGGAAGCACTGGAGAGTGACCAGATATCCCAGAATGTTAATTCAAGATAAGACACACTCCTAATTTTGACGAAGCCAGCAGGAACATCAGGATGTGCCCTTAGAAACCTGGCCATCTATCATTTTACAGTGACTAAATATTGTAATGTTTAGTGTAGACAGCACCTCCGCTATTAGATGGCGCTATATTTTTATTTTAGTGTTAAATTGTTGTCTGTTGTTAATTTGATTTGGCAGGGGTTAGAAGGCTCTTAAGTCTTTTTTTCTGTGGGCAGGAGTTGGTACTTGAGGGTCCCAATAAATCAGTGATTCTATACATATTACAAATGTTGTATTTGTGTCTTTGCTTTCATTTTACTCATATCCCTCCTAAAATCTTACTACTGCTGTGATGGATGTCTACAACTTGTAAATTTGTAATGAAACGGAAAAACTCTCACAATATTTCTTCCTGCAGTTTTCCAAGTGCAGCCTGTTTTCTTTGAGTCTGTTTATTGTCCAATACAGGATATAGAAATGCCTGTCTCACAAAGTGGATGCAAAATACTGCCATTCAAAGTTACTTACACTAAAACAGATGGCTGGTGCAACTTTGAAAACATGCATAATGCAAAAACTCACTAGTACTTACCCTGCATGCAATATATTATAGAATAAACAACTCTGATTATCTGTTGGGTATAACAAGCCTTTAGAGTCTGAAAATCCTATTTGTGCTGATAACAGCCTTTGCTCAGAATACCATGTATCACTACTGCTAGGTGGGCCCCCACTCCCAAAAACCAGACCTGGACCAACAACTATCTATTGGGCCAAATCCTGCTCAAGCAACCCATCACTGACTTCACAAGAGTTGCAGAAGAACTGAGGGTAAAATTTAGCCCATTAGAACTATATAATATTATGCTTGGTACCTAATTATTGATTTAGATTTTCCTGTTTTTTACTTCAAGCATCTCATTCAGTAAATTATAAATAAAGCTCATGTTTCCCTGTATCATATTTTTACCCACATCTAATTAAAGGCTGATGATTATTTCTACAATGGGTTTTCAGTTATGTCAATATCTAATCTAAACTATGCCTCACAACCACCACATACACCAAGAATTTTTCTTCAGTGTTTATAGTTCTGAATACAAATATATTGAAAATAAGTGGAATAAATACAACTAATAGACAAGATGTATGTTATCAGCACATTGATATGAATAATCCCACACCCTAGTAACACTGAGATTGAGATCCAACCTAGGAGACTCTGACACTTTATCCTTAATATCTCATAGTAGTATGTTTTCCAAATTTGGCCTAGGTATAAGTCTGAAAAGTTTCAGGTCACACATGCTCAGTATAGACTGATTAGAGTATGGCAGCTAAATTTTCTGAATATTCAGATGGACTGGCTGGGCAAGGAGACAAACTCAGTGAGCTGGGGGTAGGGTAGAGGAAAAGGCTCAGAAGAGGGAGACTGGGACTGGAAGCCAAGGTGGGGGAGAAGAATGGGATGAGATGGCCAGGAGTGTGCAGACTTTTCCTGGAAAAGGGAGATGGGAGAGAGACTAGGACAATAAGGCAGGGGGATGATTGCAGGGACAGACAGAACTGTGACAAGGTCAGGCTCAAGGGGACAGGGAAAGATCAGGTCAGGGGTCAAAGAGTTTGTGACCACTAGAACCTGCTATCCCTCCAAACCTGGAATGGAACCTAAGATTCCTGAGTGTCATCCTTCATATACTGGTCCACACAGAGAATGGTAACCTATTACTGCATTTGGCGCCAGAGGTCTGTGAGGTGGATCTAAAGGTTCCAGCCTTGCTGATAAATCATGTGGTGTCAGTATCATGATATATGATGGGATTTTTTTCAGGTTTTTTTTCCTTTTAACTCTGGGAAACTATACACAAAAATGTTAAAAGAATATTATTAAGTTTGCAAATTCAAGAACTCAAAAACTAGGAAATGTGGATTTCTCTCTAGCAGTTACTGTATAGAAGACTTACATTTCTCTAATTGATTTTCATTCCGGCAAATACATTTCAGGTTTATTTTCATTTAATATATACCAGACACCCAATACATAACCACACAGACATTTTTTCTCCCAAAATTAGCTTTATGACTTTATTTGGTGCTTTGTTACAATCTGTAAATCCAAGAGTCAAAATATAAACTAGGCATAATGTTAAAGCATTTTACAAGCAAAATACTTTACTCTTTTTTTTCCAATTTGCATAGGATGGGATATGTGTATTGGTTAAAGGATATACTGTACATAAACAAAACCATAATTCATAAAACTGTTCTGAACAGAGTTAAAATCTTGGAAGTCAACTGCTTTTAAATGGATATAACCATAAATGAAAAACCATACACCTGGAGCAATAAATATGGCTGCCTTTTTATGAACACACTGTTTCATGAAGGCAACAAACCATTGACCTTCTCTTCTCATGATGTTCTCTTTCTACTTCAAAGAAATTAAACAATAAAACAAACCAGAATGGGTATATATATATACCTGATTATTTTTTCCTATTTGACAAAAGGCCAGAATATAGAGGGATTTTGATAGCTATTTCTGAAATCATTTATAGTAACATCTGTTTTTCATATTTTCAGTACCATGGAGCCATCAAGCTTAGAGCTTCATCCACACTGATAATCTTTGCATTTGTCATTACTCTGTTTAAATGTGTAAACCCAGATTTGTTCCACTGTCTAGCACCAGACAATGTAGAAATAGATGCTTTGCCATAGTAACCACATCTCTGTTCCTTCAACTGTATACCTCTGGCTTTAAAGTCTTACAAAACTAAAATATAGTTGATCTAGGTTGTAATAAAAAAGAATATTAAATACCTTTGGTAAAAATAGATATATTTAACAAGATTAGAAAAAGCAAATAGTTATATTGTCAAAAGGAGAGTATAAAAATGTACACGATAAAAAATACAAACAAAAGTCATAGGCCATAGTAATTAAAGTAAAGCCACTGTTCTTTTCAATGTTTGCCTCCTTAGCTCATGCTTATTGTCCAGTCAGCTTTTCTAAAAGGCAGGAGCTTTAATAGTGTGTGTGGAAAAATCCAGTCTTTCCTACTAGTATCAGACAAATTAAGTTTAATTCAGAACAAGACCATTTTTTTTAAAGCAAGTTTGTAAGACCTAGAACTATGATTTAGAGCATGTGGGAGTGGCTGAGTACAGAAAGACAGATTCCAGATGTCAATCACAGACCAGGTGTACTGGAGCTGTAGAAGTAAGGTAGCCAGCAGAGTCAAGTCTTCGTGGTGTGAAATTTGCAATTTTTTACACTAAATTCTTAAATCCGTGTAATGTCAAGCCAACTGGAAATGACAATATATACTTTGAATCATCCCTCACTGATGCCTTTCTCCCATCCTTTGACTGGGCCTCCAAGCAACAGAGCTTTTACACAACATATAATCCCAGTTTGTTTTCTCCTCTCTTTAGAACTCACTGTAAATCCTGAAGATGGAAGATCCCCAAAGCAAACAACTGAGATTACGGAAGGAGATAATGCACAAGCCCCATAACAGAATCAGCCATTGATTGAATGTACTTTGAAAGAAAGAAGCACACTTAGCCACATTTATCCTTCAGTATTCCCTTTGCACACACAGGCACACTCCTCATGGTGTTCCAGAGGTACATCTGTCAATGATTTATGCAATCCTTTTACACCGCTCCTGGGCTTCAGCTGAAGAACCTGAAAGAGGACAATTGGAGCCAGGCTTTTAAGTAAATCATTAAACATCTTGTTCATGATCTACAATACACTGGAAGTAGTAAACTGGAAGACAGGGAAACTACTAAAGGAAACTCAATCAACTTCACAACTGAGTTTCTTCATTTATTCTGCTCATTAATATATATTACTGTATTTTTTTTTTGGCTTTACCTCAAGCCTTCCACAAACTTGATTAAGACATTAAGATATGCTAGACAGACATATTTTTTGGTCAAAGAAAACTTTACTGCAGTGGGGTTTGGGTGTTTTTTCTTTTTCTTTTTTGTTTGAAGGACTACTTATATAGTTGACTTAAAAATTAAATATTATTAGATGGTACTGGTAAAATAATATTGACTTTAGCTATACATATTCAGGGATATGCAGTTTATAAAAAAGGTTTTTCCACTCACAGCTATGGAACATTTTTATAGACAGTTAAAAATATCTAATAGCTTTTTAAAATGATAAATTATTATAAGGTGTATACAATATAGTTTAAAAGGTATACTGTTGTATATTTATATAATAGGCTAATTTATCTGCTCTTAGATGGTCCAGTGATATTTATGAACTTGCACATTATGTCAAGTGTTTTTTTCTCTAGAAAGCTATAATTTCTGTGATAACATGAGAACACAGATGATGTAACTAGTTGTAACCTGTAAATTAACTCAAGCCACTGTGTTACATATGCCCCTTCCTTTCCCTTTAGAAAATTAGCACTAGTCATATCTGTTTCTTTACAATTGGATCATACCATTATGGCAATATATATAAAAATTAGTGAGTCACTGAATCCATGCAAGTTTAGAATATAAATAGAGATATTAAACTGATATATTTAGGTCTACAATTAATTACAGACACTGGAGAAATCTTACTTGACCTAGAGGTTGTTTATTGTCTTTGACATTCTAAAAAGTATGTTAGAGGATTTCTTCGGGCTTGGCATATCAACAACAAAACTGTAAAATGCTAACTTTCAAACTGGCCCAGTTGCTTGTTAAGCTGAGCATGAACAAACAGCAGTTTCAATTCACTTTTGTTTTTAAAAATAGAACATGTCATTTTGCCCAACTTAGCTAAATTCTTCAAATGTAGAGCTCCTCAGTCCACAATAACTTCACAGGTAAAAGCCCTTCTTGTGTACAAAAATAACCTCTATTCAAAAAATAACATTTGGAATAATTTACAACATAAATAGAACAGTTATATTTTCCACAGAGGTCCCCAAAAGAATGGAGTAAGAGAGCGCAGGCTCTGATTTTTTTTAACTCTTAGTAAAAGAGAAAGCTTCCTCCAAATTAGAGACTAACCAATTTATTTGAGCATAAGCTTTTGTGAGCTACAGCTCACTTCATCGGATGCTCACGAAAGCTTATGCTCAAATAAATTGGTTAGTCTCTAAGGTGCCACAAGTCCTCCTTTTCTTTTTGCGAATACAGACTAACACGGCTGTTACTTTGAAACCTTCCTCCAAATGTGTCACTGTACTGTGACATTAGCCTTATCCTATCAACTGCATTCTGGTCAGCATTCACATTCCCAATAAAGATTGTTTCTTGAATGGATTTTCTCTGGTCTCAAATATAAAAACACAAAATGAGGTACATACCTCATGGTATTTTTTGGTGACTTTGGTTGGGACGCATTGGCACTCATTGCAAGTATGGTGACAGCAGGCACAGTTTCCACCGCAACGTTTAACCAATAGACATAGTGGCCAGAAGATGGTGTCAGTTCGCTTCAGCTCCTCCCTCAATGACACAGAGAAGTTGCGAGGAGTACAGCTGTAGAGTCGCACCTCCTCCTTTAGAAGATTCAGATCCACCACTGAAGAGCAAACATATCTTTCTGTGACTTGTCTTTCAAATGCCATCAATAAACAAACACACTTGAATGCTCTTGTAGCTTCTCTAAGGAGTGCAAATCCAAGGCCTCCAGAGCCACTGCAGTCCAGATCCTCAATGGTATTTAAGTGTCTAAACCCCCATTGACTTCTGTGGGAGTTCATTTCAGTGGGACTGAGATACTAAAATATTTTAAGGCGTCTGGGCCTGAGAGCTTTGCCATTGTGGAACTTACACAAAGTGCGCTTCAGCTCCTAGGCTGCAATACCGGCCTTAGTGTGGCTACATTCCCAGGATTCGCCCTCTCCTCAACCCCAATGTAATTTCCCTGTCAAACTACTGTACTGACACAGGATTTAGCCTGTAAATTAAACTGCAATACACTAAAGCTGTCTGTGGATTTTTATTCTACTTCATTATTAATAAGGACTGGTAAAATCCACTGCAATTAAGGAATCTTGCAAACATCTTTTTTTTTTTTTGAGTTTGTAAAACTTGTTCAAAGTGTGCAAACATTGTCTTCATTATATTTTCAATGCATGCTTTCAGTAAGGGAGATTCAATTGAAAGGAAAAACAAAACCTATTTTTCTAGCTAAAGCCTAATCATGGAACTTCTGGAAAGCTATGCTTACATCAGTGAATGTCCTATATACAGGGTGTGTGTGTATATATATACATTTATATACTTACTATATATTTACTATACATATATATACACAGAGGGAGAGCGAGAGGGACTTATAAAATAAAACAATAATTATCAGAAAAGTGTTAAGATTTTTCTTTTGTCCCCTCCTTGTCCCTTTTATAATCAGTCTGTCTGTGTCAACCTGTGTTGCCTCTCTCCATGCCATTTTCACCGTATTTATTTATTTATTTATTTATTCATTCTTGCTCCTCCCACTACCCACCCTCTGTCACCAAAGTGGAACTCAATAATATTCCTCCGTTGAATCAAACTTTTAAATCTGTTACATTTGAGTAAGTTCAAAACTTGGTAAAACAAGTTAAGCCATCTCCACCACACATGAAACTTCACTATATCAGTTTCCTTATAGACAGGTTCCACTGTAGCATATGAAAGTTTTAGCATGTTGAGGGCTGAACAACTTATGGAAAAACCAAAAATAGGGCAGTATACTTCTTGTTCCTTTTATTCTATGGGCAAGAATTAATGGACCTTAAAAAGAGAAAATGCCATTCTTTAAAAAAACTGGGGTTGGTTTTGTGGAACATTGAACACATTTTATTAGTGCAGGCTTTGATGAAAAGCACTGTAATTTGGCTTCTGGCAGAAAAGGAGGTTATAATGATCTGTGATATTTGTACTGATTCCTCCCCCCCAAGGAATAGATGCAATGTGTAATGGTATCGCCGATTCTTTTCACTGGTGGGTTAGCAGCATTACATTTTCATCTTTGTATACACCTCTGCTAGTGTGGCTATTGGAAATACTGAAATAAAAATCTCAGACGAACTAGCCCTGACATTTAAAAATAACCCTTTTCTAGAGGACCTATGATAGACACCTGGGGGAAAAAAACAACCTCAAATCATCCGATTTATACTACAAATACATTCATATTAACATTTGGTAAAAAGAAATCCTTTGTGTACATTTCTAGTGGTTCAGGGAGGGAGAAAATAATCCTGGAACAGATTACTTCAGTTCCAATTAAAAATGTAACTACTGAAAATGAACAAAACAGAAGAAAGAATGTATGTATTATTAATCAATGGTTACCTGCTCCTTTTGATAAATACTGATTGGCATGTATTCTTAATGGGAGATGGTCTCTGGTTTCAAATGGACTAAATATAATTTCCCCACCATTATCCTCATGGCTATATCATGTTTTCTGGACACTGTCAGCTAATTCACTATATGCCAAGATGAGATGGCTTAACACTTTGTTTTTCCTTTTAAAGACGAACATGTGAAGAACATGTACTGCAGTGCAACTATAAACCGGTTGGGCCAATTGAGGGATAAACTGGCTGCTAAACTAACTGATAACAACAGAAAAAAGAACACAGTGAGAACTGTTTGCCAATTCCTACCCCCTTCCCCCCCTTCCCCCCCCCCGCCTGGTGTATGAGGAAGTAACCCTTTGTCCACTTTAAAAGAGTCATTTCAGTTCTAAGATGTCCTATTGGGAATTTTCTATGTTCAAAACCACCATGTTAAATGTAAAATAAAGCTGCTATCATTACTACAATGGGCTAGCCATTACCCACACATCAAGAAAGACACACATCTTGCTATAACAATCCTGCAATCTAAAGGTTAAAATACAGTTATGGGATTTTGTACTCATTGTGGCTAAGATGAGAAGGCAAACAAATTATGTTTGTATTAGCTAATAATACAATAAAGTGTAATATTAATTGTTTGCCATGGCATGGCAATAGAGGGGCAGACAAATGGAGTATACTTGCCTCTTCTGGTCATCAGCCTGGATGTGCCAAGCAGGACAAAGATATTTTTGTTTTTAACCTTGCTGCAGGCAGGCTTACTTTGATGACTTTCAGAACAAAGTAGAGTTTTTTTATCACTAGTCTCTCATCCTAGAGCTGGCACCAAAGAAAGCAGTGCTGTCCCATAAAAATAATCATCAGGTAGGAAAATATGTTTTTCCCTTGGCATGACTGTCACTGTCATAGAGGGATGGTTCTGACTAATAGTATACCTAACTTTAGTGAGTGAGAACTAATCACTCAGCCAGAGGGAACAATAAACCGGAAAAGAAAGGTTTAAAGAGGAAGGTGGGAAGGCTGGCACTGGATAACCTCTCCTCAGCAATAGCAACCCTTGTGTTGCTAAGGGAGAAATGCTTTATGCACTCAGTATTCAAACCCTGAAGGGGCCAATGTGCTTGGTGAAGGTGTATGTATTGTATCACGTGGCCATTGAGCACAGCTTGTCCAAGGAGATCTATTCCCCTTCCCAGGAAGTGGTTACTGCTATAGTGGAATGGTCTACCGTTCAGGAGAGTAAAGGAAGTGATAAGGAATAGACTAGATGAATAC
Source organism: Lepidochelys kempii (assembly GCF_965140285.1). Classification (NCBI taxonomy): domain Eukaryota; kingdom Metazoa; phylum Chordata; order Testudines; family Cheloniidae; genus Lepidochelys; species Lepidochelys kempii. The sequence goes on from NC_136383.1 coordinate 61,143,704, forward strand.
TGGATCTTGGGTCTGGGTATCTGCTGCAGAACTTGGGTGTCTGGTGGCTAATGCTTTAGGCAAACAAGTCATGGATGAAATCTGTATGTTGCCTGCAATCCATGAGAATTCCACTTGGAAGAGGGACCTCAAGGATGTTCCTATGAATAATGGATGGATCTGGGTTCTGTTGAGAGTAGTCAGCATGGATGTTCAGATGGCTCAGGATATAGAGGGTTTTCAGAAACACCAAGTGTTTTTCAGCAGGGATTTCCTCTTGGTTCCTACCCTTGATGGTTTAAATAAGCCTTGAGAGTATGATATAGGACCTGATAAGGATTTGTTGCAGGCTGTGGCCTTCCCCAGTGGAAGGAGAACTAGTTAGCTCTCCCATAAATACAAGATACCGATGTTGAGCCTTCACTCTAAATTTGATCACTTTCTCTAAAAAGACATGAGAAAGCTGTAGTCCCCATTCCGCCATAACAAATGTGATAAAGGGAATTTAGTAAAACATGACAGGGATGTAAGGGGTGGCCTAGTTCATTTTAGAAATAACTAAGTATAAAATTCCAAATGGAATCCCTGGAGTCAACCCCAGCATTGATCAACAGTGGGGATTTGCTGGCTTCTTTCAGTAAGACAATCCAATGGTTCGGTTGCATGGGGAAGCTGATACTTTTTAAAATTCATGTCTGGCCCCTTGCATGCCCAGTACAAAGCTCTTCCATTCAAACTGGAACCTGTGTCACAGAACAAAGACCATGATAATTGCCACTTTCAGAAATCAGGTCTCTGTGTGTGAATGCTCCAACGGAACACTGGATTAATTGAGGAAAGTAATTTCAGGAAGCATCCAGAGCAGTCACCAAACTTCTATAGCTATTTCTGACTTTCAGCCTGATTATAAACAGTGTCACATGTTCCCTGATCCTCTGAAGTATCTGAACCACCTGAGGACAGACATCAGTATAGCAGATCAGAAAAGCCTTTCTTTCTCTGAAAGAATCTCAAGACTTGAGTCTGCTGTCTAGTTCTCCCTTGACAGCTATGTCTTTCCAATGCAGCCTTGTATGTCACTTATATGAATATTAATATCATGTCAGGACCCAGTCTTGTGGCTGCAATTCCACTCCAGAGCCTTTCAAAAATTCCTCATGTGTGCCCTGTTCACATACTGGCATACAAAAAGATGTGTGTGTTGTGATGGATTGTTCAGTCAAATACACTGAAGTCCTGCCTTTCCTTCTGTGTATTGGACTGGGCACTTCATTCCATTACTATCAGGTTATGTTTGGCTCCTAAATGAACAATCTGATTTTCAAAAGTGCCCAGTGTGCAACAGCTCCCACTGAAGTGATTGATATGAAGCCAGCCTGCCTCCCAGGGTGGAGAAAAAAAATTCCTAGAGAAAACAGAGGAGGGAGCAGAGGAAGGGGAACTAGACTAGGAGAACTTTTTTGGAAGGGATATGTGTGGTAGCAAAGAGGGGAATGGTTTTAGCCTTGTTGGTCCAGGCAATAGTCCTGGGCTCAGAATCACTTTACATGCGCGGAGGGGATGAGCGCTGCACCTAAGCTGGGAATGGGGTGCCTACTGTGCAGGAAAAACTCCCAATCCCGCCAGCAGTTTTCTGCTGAGATTGAAGTGGTCTGCTGAAGTGGAGAGAGAGACAGACTGTAAATCACAGGCACGTCAGACTTATAATAAGGGCTGAAGGGCAGCTTTTGGACTTCCTGACACATTTCTTTGGCTTGCCTTTCTGCTCCACCCTGAAGATCTTCTAAAATGGGGACCTGAACCAGACACGTCACATGCTTCTCTAAGCAAGGCCAGAAGCAAGCCAGGTGGAAGGATGGGGGGAGGCTACTGCAGGGAGTTCAAAAAGGATAGAGCTTGGCACAAAAAAATCTCATCCTCCTGCCTGACACCTCCTGCCTGAGCAACAGCAGAGTTACATGCCCATTTGCCTATGGCTATTACTGACACGTCATGGGGCACGGGGGATGAGGGTGGGGAGGGAGGAGAGTGGGGATTGTTCAAAATGGAAATTAAATGGATTATCATTTTAGAAACAATTTGGAGATGGGTTTGAACAAAGCCCTAGATCCAAACACCCCAATTCTGGAAGGGTTCTGAACGTGAACCTAGACCCAACATTTTCAATTCAGTATATTTTAGTGTGCTTTATTGTAACAACAGAACTTCTGAGGTGTTGAAAAGCTTCACATTAAGCTTCTAGTCTAACAAAGTATCCAAGGTATACAGCTTTTATATCACACCATTCACCCTTGCCCTAGCTATCTTCCTATGTAATGCACTTGCATTAAAAGGTCTGTGACAAGTTTGTCCAGTGCTTATGTAATCATTTCTTTGAACTGTGTGAATGAAGCTCTTATTTTTTCAAAGAGTATCTGTCTGTCCAAAATGTATTTTAACATACTGTGGGCACAAAACTAGGTGACAGAATGTATATATTCCCTTAAAATGTTTACTTAACCATAATTTCCCAAGTGAACTAAGTTACAATACCTGTTATAATGTACTTGGCTTTCATTCATTTATCATGGTTGACGCAAAAGTCAAAAGTTCTTTTTTAGCACTAGCTCAGAAAAAATGCAGTTTTTTCCCCCCAGAACCAAGATATTACTGAGGAAAGAAAGAAAGAAAGAAAGTGATGCAGGTTGGTCTAAAATAAAATTGTATTTCAAAATAATGTATCTTCATTAGTTTATATAATTTAAATATACTAAGTTCACATCAATCTGAAATGAATTGCTTTTTATAACTGAGGCTATAACTTTCTAACTAATCTCCAGAGATGTGTACTAAAAAATACTCCCTCTTTCCCAAAGCATTGTACCAGCTAGATCCTAGTCTAAATAAAGCCGGGGGGGGGGGGGGCAGATTTTCTCCTGCAGGTGGAGGTTGGTATGTGTGTGTATGTGCATCAGGGACTTGGTTACACAGAAATGCTCTCAGTGGCATAGGGGATTTAACTGCCCCTACAACAATAAAGGATTGGCATAACACACCTGCCTCTGGCTCTTCTTGTCCTTTACCAGGCGTGCAAGGAGCAGAGGCACATGGTCTCAGTACAGACATATGAACAGGAGGTTCCCACATACCAGGGGAATAATCTGCTTAACATAAGAACATAAAAATGGCCATACTGGGTCAGATCAAAGGTCCATCCAGCCCAGTATCCTGTCTACCAACAGTGACCAATGCCCAGAGGGAGTGAACTTAACAGGTAATGATCAAGTGATCTCTCTCCTGCCATCCATCTCCATCCTCTGACAAACAGAAGCTAGGAACACCATTCCTTACCCATCCTGGCTAATAGCCATTAATGGACTTAACCTCCATGAATTTACCCATTTGTCTTTTAAACCCTGTTATAGTCCTAACCTTCACAATCTCCTCAGGCATGGAGTTCCACACGTTGACTGTGCACTGAGTGAAGAAGAACTTCCTTTTATTTGTTTTAAACCTGCTACACATTAATTTCATTTGGTGGCCCCTAGTTCTTATATTATGGGAACAAGTAAATAACTTTTCCTTATTCATTTTCTCCACACCACTCATGATTTTATATACCTCTATCATATCCCCCCCAGTCTCCTCTTTTCCAAGCTGAAAAGTCCTAGCCTCTTTAATCTCTCCTCATATGGGACCCGTTCCAAAGCCCTAATCATTTTAGTTGCCCTTTTCTGAACCTTTTCTAATGCCAGTATATCTTTTTTGAGAAGAGGAGACCACATCTGTATGCAGTATTCAAGATGTGGGCATACCATGGATTTATATAAGGACAATAAGATATTCTCCATCCTATTCTCTATCCCTTTTTTAATGATTCCTAACGTCCCATTTGCTTTTTTGACTGCTGCTGCACACTGCATGGACGTCTTCAGAGAACTATCCACGATGACTCCAAGATCTTTCTCCTGATTAGTTGTAGCTAAATTAGCCCCCATTATATTGTATGTATAGTTGAGGTTATTTTTTCCAGTGTGCATTACTTTACATTTATCCACATTAAATTTCATTTGCCATTTTATTGCCCAATCACTTAGTTTTGTGAGATCTTTTTGAAGTTCTTCACAGTCTGCTTTGGTCTTAACTATCTTGAGCAGTTTAGTATCGTCTGCAAAGTTTGCCACCTCACTGTTTACCTCTTTCTCCAGATCATTTATGAATAAGTTGAATAGGATTGGTCCTAGGACTGACCCTTGGGGAACACCACTAGTTTCTCCTTTCCATTCTGAAAATTTACCATTTATTCCTACCCTTTGTTCCCTGTCTTTTAACCATTTCTCAATCCATGAAAGGATCTTCCCTCTTATCCCATGACAACTTAATTTACGTAAGAGCCTTTGGTGAGGGACCTTGTCAAAGGCTTTCTGGAAATCTAAGTACACTATATCCACTGGATCCCTCTTGTCCACATGTTTGTTGACCCCCCCTCAAAGAACTCTAGTAAGATATGATCTCCCTTTACAGAAACCATGTGGACTTTTGCACAACAATTTATGTTCTTCTATGTGTCAGACAATTTTATTTTTTACTATTGTTTCAACTAATTTGCCCGGTACTGACATTAGACTTACCAGTCTGTAATTGCCAGAATCACTTCTAGAACCCTTCTTAAATATTGGCTGTACATTAGCTATCTTCCAGTCATTGGGAACAGTAGCTGATTTAAAGGACAGGTTACAAACCATAGTTAATAGTTCCGCAATTTCACATTTGAGTTCTTTCAGAACTCTTGGGTGAATGCCATCTGGTCCCGGTGACTTGTTACTGTTAAGTTTCTCAATTAATTCCAAAACCTTCTCTAGTGATACTTCAATCTGTGACAATTCCTCAGATCTGTCACCTACAAAAGACAGCTCAGGTTTGGGAATCTCCCTAACATCCTCAGCCGTGAAAACTGAAGCAAAGAATTAATTTAGTTTCTCTGCGATGACTTTATCATCTTTTGTAGCTCAAATGTCCAGGGCCCCCCCTGCTTCTGATGTACTTAAAAATCATTTTGTTATTACCTTTTAAGTTTTTGGCTAGCTGTTCTTCAAACTCCTTTTTGGCTTTTCTTATTACATTTTTACATTTAATTTGGCAGTGTTTATGCTCCTTTCTATTTACCTCACTAGGATTTGATTTCCACTTTTTAAAAGATGCCTTTTTATCTCTCACTGCTTCTTTTACATGGTTGTTAAGCCACAGTGGCTGTTTTTTAGTTCTTTTACTGTTTTTTTTAATTTTGGGTATACATTTAAGTTGAGCCTCTATTATGGTGTCTTTGAAAAGTGGACACTCAGCTTGCAGGGATTTCACTCTAGTCACTGTACCTTTTAATTTCTGTTTAACTAACCTCCTCATTTTTGCATAGTTCCCCTTTCTGAAATTAAATGCCACAGTGTTGGGCTGTTGAGGTGTTCTTCCCACCACAGGAATGTTAAATGTTATTATATTATGGTCACTATTTCCAAGTGGTCCTGTTATAGTTACCTCTTGGACCAGATCCTGTGCTCCACTCAGGACTAGATCGAGAGTTGCCTCTCCCCTTGTGGGTTCCTGTACCAGCTGCTCCAAAAAGCAGTCATTTAAAGTATCGAGAAATTTTGTCTCTACATTTCGTCCTGAGGTGACATGTACCCAGTCAATATGGGGATAATTGAAATCCCCCATTAGCATTGAGTTTTTTATTTTGATAGCCTCTCTAATCTCCCTTAGCATTTCATCGTCACTATCACTGTCTTGGTCAGATGGTCAATAATAGATCCCTACTGTTATATTCTTATTAGAGCATGGAATTACTATCCATAGAGATTCTATGGAACATTTGGATTCATTTCAGATTTTTATTTCATTTGATTCTACATTTTCTTTCACATATAGTGCCACACCCCTGCCCTCCTGCACGACCTGTTCTGTCCTTCTGATATATTTTGTACCCCGGAATGACTGTGTCCCATTGATTGTCCTCACTCCACCAGGTTTCTGTGATGCCTATTATATCAATATCCTCCTTTAACACGAGGCACTCTAGTTCACCCATCTTATTATTTAGACTTCTAGCATTTGTATACAAGCACTTTAAAAACTTGTCACTGCTTATTTGTCTGCCCTTTTCTGATTGTCAGATTCTTTATAAGAATGTTTCTCATCTGATCTGACCCATACTTTATCCTCTTCCATCCTCTCCTGACTAAAACCTAGAGAATCTCTATCAATAGACTCTCCTCTAAGAGAAGTCTCTGTCCAATCCACGTGCGCCTCTGCAGCAATTGGCTTTGCCCCATCTCTTAGTTTAAAAACTGCTCTGCAACCTTTTTAATGTTAAGTGCCAGCAGTCTGGATCCACTTTGGTTTAGGTGAAGCCCATCCTTCCTGTATAGGCTCCTCCTATCCCAAAATTTTCCCCAGTTCCTAATAAATCTAAACCCCTCCTCTCTACACTGTCATCTTATCCACTCATTGAGACTCTGAAGCTCTGCCTGCCTACCTGGCCCTGTGCATGGAACTGGAAGCATTTCTGAGAATGCCACCGTAGAGGTTCTGGATTTCAGTCTCTTTCCTAGCAGCCTAAATTTGGCCTCCAGGACGTCTCTCCTACCCTTCCCTATGCCATTGGTACCTACATGTACCACGACCACTGGCTCCTCCCCAGCACTACACATAAGTCTATCTAGATGCCTTGAGAGATCTGCAACCTTCGCACCAGGCAGACAAGTCACCATACAGTTCTCCTGGTCATCACAAACCCAGCTAACTATGTTTCTAATGATCAAATCTCCCATTACTAACACCTGCCTTTTCCTAATGACTGGAGTAACCTCAGTGCGAAAGGATACCCCAACATCATTTGGAAGGAGGGTCCCAAGTATGGGAAGGTTTCCCTCTGTTCCCATTGACTGCTCTCCTTATCTGGGCCTTTTATCCTCCTTAACAGCGCAGGGGCTGTGTGACCGGAGGTGGGACAAATCTACAGTGTCCCGGAAAGCCTCATGAACATACCTCTCTGCCTCCCTTAGCTCTTCCAGTTCCACCACCCTGGCCTCCAAAGCCCGTACACGGTCTCTGAGGGCCAGGAGCTCCTTGCACTGAATGCACACATATGCCACCTGCCCACAGGGCAGGTAATCATACATGCTACACTTAGTGCAATTAACAGGATAGCTCCGACTCTTCTGTTGGGCTTCTGCCTGCATTTCTCCTACAGTTACCTAGGTTAATGATAGGGTGTTTGTTTAAATCAAGAAGTTTTGATTATAGTTTAGTTTAAAGGTTTTAAAGAAGGCCAAGTGTACCTTCTTCTTGCACCATTCATGTAGCATAAAAGAGCTGTAATTAGGCTGCAGAATGTGGCCCAATGATTACTCATTGATTTTTGTGGGAGTAAGACTGGACTACTTTTTTTCACTGCAATGCACTTTTTAGTGTTTACTATGTATAATATTCAAAAGGAACTTAGTTTTTATATATGAAAATACTTTGGAATACAGAACCAAATTTTGTTTTTATCTACATGGAATAACTCCTTTGACCTAACAGAGGTATTCCAGATTTACACGGATATAATTGAGATCATAGTTTGGTCCTAAATTCTGGTCATAAATATGGCCTTAAATTAAAATGAATAAAACAAAAAGAAATCTGGCCTAATTATAGAATTTGAAGGGTACAATGTAGTTTTAATTAACTGATAAACATTTTAGGCCAGATAATTTTCTATAATACTTCTTAAAATAGATTTTAAATGCAGTAGAGAGCATGTTATTAAAAACAACAACAATAAAAATAAAAACAAGCAAAAAGTTCACATTCTCTAACTATTCAAAGCAGCTAACAGTTAATACTGTGTCATCTTAATGGGACACATTTTCTGCCCCAGGCTATAACATTACACACTCAGTAATGCAGTCTGAGGGTGGTCCTTTTAAGATGAATGTGGCAATACTCTGATATGTTTATTCAAAGGCAAATCTATTTCATTGTCTAATTAGAAGTCTTTAAAAGATTTACTCTGATCGTTTCTTGGGAAGATCACTGTCTTGTATGTAGAAAGTTGCTTTTGTCTAAATAGATGTTATCCAACACCTGCATCTTTGTTTATGTAAGGTTCCACAAATATATATTGCTTTTCTCTCACTTATTATATGCTTAAAATGGTAATGCAGTTGACAAATGGTGAAACTCTTTAATTAGGAAAGTGCTAAACGAATATTTGAAAGATGTGCTTCATAGCTGAAAGCTTTTAAAGACAAACTGCCTCCTGTCCAAGTCTTGATTTACCTATGCACAGCTGTAGCAATAAAAGCATGGCTAGAAGGGTAGATTTTTAGCTCTGATCCAGGGATCAGCTGTCAAAAAACTAATCTGAGTTATGAAAAGGATTCACCTTCTCTTCTTCCTTGCTGACTGAATGATAATCTACTTTACATTTGCCAACATAGGCATTGCTCACTGACATTTCATTTACACTTAAATATCTTCATTTTCATGCTATGTGACAGGGAGGGAAGAGAGTGTTGTCTGCATGCTGTTCATCAACATGGAATCCATAAATATGAAATAGTAGTAGTATCTGCAGGAGATTTGGTGGAAAATGCACAAATCTCCAATGTAAGCAGAAGGATATGTCTTTCCTTGATTCCTTGATTCCTTGTCTTTCCTTGATTTACTCTATGTAAGGTAAAATCCTTAATACAGGGTATATACTTTACACCTTTAATTAAGCAATTGCCTACCTCACCTAGGCCTGGACTACACTACAGGGTTAGGTTGAATTTAGCCATGTTAGGTTGATTTAAAAGTGACTGCATCCACACGACCAATCCCATTCCGTTGACCTAAAGAGCTCTTAAAATCGACTTCTGTACTCCTCCCCGATGAGGGGAGTAGCGCTAAAATTGACCTTGCTGGGTCAAATTTGGGGTAGTGCGGACGCAAATCTATGGTATTGGCCTCCAGGAATTATCTCAGAGTGCTCCATTGTGAGTGCTCTGGACAGCACTTTGAACTCCGATGCATTAGCCAGGTACACAGGAAAAGCCCTGGGGAACTTTTGAATTTCATTTCCTGTTTGGTCAGAGTGGCGAACTCAGCAGCACAAGTGACCATACAGGCCCCACAGAATTGTAGCATGTAGAATGTTTCTACACTCCCCCTATAATCTCCGTCCCTGAGGTTATTGCAGATTAGAAGGCGAAAAAACCGCACTCGCGATGACATGTTTTCTGAGCTCATGCAGTTCTCCTGCACTGATAGGGCACAGCTTAATGCATGGAGACATTCAGTGGCAGAGGCCAGGAAAGAATTAAGTGAGCGTGAAGAGCGGAGGCAGGGCGCGATGTTGAGGCTAATGGGGGAGCAAACAGACATGATGAAGCGTCTGCTGGAGGAGCAAATGGACATGATGAAGCATCTGTTGGAGCTGCAGGAAAGCCAGCAAGAGCACGGACCCCCGCTGCATCCACTGTATAACCACCTACCCTCCCCATGTTCCCATAGCCTCCATACCCAGACACCCAAGAACGCGGGGGGGGGAGGCTCCGAGCACCCAGCCACTCCACTCCAGAGGATGGCCCAAGCAACAGAAGGCTTTCATTCAAACAGTATGAATTTTAGAGTGGCTACAATAAGCAATGTGGCCTTGCCCTTCCCTCCTCCCCCACCCCACCCAGGCTACCTTGTCTGTTATCTCTCTTTTTCTTTAAATTAATAAAGAAAGAATGCATGGTTTCAAAACAATAGTTACTTTAATTTGAAGGGGGGAGGGTGGTTGGCTTACAGGAATTAAAATCAACAGAGTGGGAGGGTTTGCATCAAGGAGAAACACATACAACTGTCACACCGAAGCCTGGCCAGTGAAGAAACTGGTTTTCAAAGCCTCTCTGATGTGCAGCGCACCTTCCTGTGCTCTTCTAATTGCCCTAGTGTCTGGCTGTTCAAAATCGGATGCCAAGCGATTTGCCTCAACCTCCCACCCTGCCATAAACGTCTCCCCCTTACTCTCACAGATATTATGGAGCACACAGCAAGCAGCAATAACAATGGGAATGTTGGTTGCGCTGAGGTCTGACCGAGTCAGCAAACAGCACCAGCGAGCTGTTAAATGTCCAAAGGCACATGCCACCACCATTCTGCACTTGCTCAGCCTAAAGTTGAACTGCTCCTTACTACTGTCCAGGCTTCATGAGCCATGGGAGCAAGGGGTAGGCTGGGGTAGGTGTGACCGTGTGGTGCTGCCGGCTGGGAGAGCAGCCTGGGGCAGAAGCCTCCAGCTCGCATGATATCCAGGCAGAACTAAATCTCCATGAGACGAAACTTAAAGAAGAGAATGTCCTGGAGTCTCTGGCTCCCATTCGGTGCTTTAAGAAGAGGATAGCCATGTCTGTCCAAGCACCCCTGATCGACCTCACTGAGGTCTGCCAGGAGAACCCAGGAGATTTATGACGGCTATCAGTCCTACTGCACCATCTACCGCGAAGGCAAGGAGCTGCTGCTGTGTAGCAATGCAGTACCGCGTCTGCCAGCAGCACCCAGGAGACATACAGTGATGGTGAGCTGAGCAGGCTCCATGCTTGCTGTGGTATGGCGTCTGCTTGGGTAACCCAGGAAAAAAGGCTCGAAACGATTGTCTGCTGTTGCTTTCATGGAGGGAGAGAGGGAGGGAGGCGGGCCTGACGACATGTACCCAAAACCACCTGCGGCAATGTTTTTGCCCCATCAGGCATTGGGAGCTTAACCCAGAATTCCAATGGGCAGCGGAGACTGCGGGAACTGTGGGATAGCTACCCACAGTGCACCGCTCTGTAAGTCGATGCTAGCCACGGTAGTGAGGATGCACTCCACCGACTTAATGCACTTAGTGTGGACATACGCAATCTACTGTATAAAATCAGTTTCTAAAAATCGACTTCTATAAAATCGACCTAATTTCGTAGTGTAGACATACCTCAAGTGGTGGACAGGGACACCACTGTTTCATGGAATAGTGTGGAAGAGGGCATTGACACAACTTGCTCTGAGGCCATGAAGATGGCTACATTCACATTCTGAGACAATCCAGACTACACCACCTGAAAGGAAGGTCAGGGATGGGCTGCACATCGGAAAGGTACAGTTCCTTCCTGAATACCCCAATGCACAGTTTGTGAGCACTGCAGCATACTGTAAGTGGTAAAGAATATTGGCCAATTTGTGATTGGCCTTTGTGTGCTGGATGCTGAGAGACTGTCCTTTTTTTGCACACAACAGACAATCAGAATCCTTGCATTTGGAGGCAATGAGAAGTCATGTGCCCACAGCACCCGTCAGCAGAACATGTCAGATGCAACCTTTCACCCCACTTTGGTCTCTCTTCTGTGTATACAATCTATTGCCTCCATAGATTAGATCAATAGATTAGAGAGATACTGCATCCCCATCTGAGGATACAGTATTTTCTTCAGTTACAATGTCATAGAGTACTACACATAGATTGCACATTAGTTGAGTTATAAAAGTACATGCTAGCTTTTACCATTTGAATGGGCAGGCTATCATTTTATGTCCTTCCTCCAGGCTTGACATACCCAGTTCAGGAAACACAGTTCAGGCCATTATTTGTCAGCCAAATGAGTAAAGCTCTGCTCCATGGCCTGAACAGATATCTACTGAGTCCACCTTTACAGCAAACATCCATTATTGTTACTGAAAGGCTACTGGGATTCTTTACACCTGGTCACATCATTGTTTTTCCTGAGAGTAAACTCCCTAAGGTGCCGTACTCATTTTGTTCTAATGGGAACATTCTCATCTCCACTTGGAACTCTCATCCCCTGCCTATGCCTCTTCTCAGTTAGCCTGGCAGCTTAGCTACATCCAGAGAAACCCCTTTCTGGTGTTATGGCCCTTTTTGTTCCCAGTTGCTGTAATCTTTTTGGTAAGAAAAAAATATGCCATGATGTAAAAGAGTTAATGGCTGATCAGATTGGGAACAGGGAAGATACTCTGCAACCATAATCAAACTCACCAGCCCACAAGCTGGTTGGTAAAAGGGAGGAGTACAGGACCCAGGGCAGTATTAGGTAAGAAGCTCCATCAAAGTCCATCTATTGCTCTGAAGAAGGGGGACTTCACTTTGAGTTCTATATTTTGGAAATTTCAATATAATATTATTATTTTAAATAGGACCTGGAGTGGCTATTCTCTCCCAGGGATGAGCCTGGTGCAAATGCCTCCATATTCCCTGTGCTATGAATAGGGCCCTACCAAATTCAAGGTCCATTTTGGTCAATTTCACAGTCATAGAATTTTAAAGACCATACATTTCATGATTTCAGGTATTTAAATCTGAAATTTCACGGTATTGTAATTGGAGGGCTCCTGACCCAAAAAGGAGTTGTGGTGGGGGAGGGCGCAATGTTAGTGTATGGGGGTTGTGGTATTACCACCCTTACTTCTGCGCTGCTATTGGTGGAGTGCTGCCTTCATAGCTGGGCGCCCAGTCAACAGCCACCACCCTCCGGCTGCCCAGCTCTGAAGGCAGCTCAGAAGTAAGGGTGGCAATACCATGATCCCCCTAAAATAACCTTGCAAACCTCCTCCATCCCCTCTTTTGGGTCAGGACCCCAGTTTGAGAAACACTTGTTCCCCCAGGAAATCTGTATAGTACAAGAGACCAGATTTCAAGGTCCATGATGCGTTTTTCCTGGCTGTGAATTTGGTAGGGCCCTAGCATTGAAACATGGAGAGATGCTCTGGCATTGGCTGCTTCAAAACCTATCTCATTATTTCATTTTGCTAAATTTCTCCATATTTTTGTGGAGACATTTTTAGTTATTGCCCTTTGTCCAAATCATAAAAATGTGAGAGTATCTATACTCTGCAAAGACTATAGAAAGTTAAAAGCTGTAAGACAGGGTGAAGAATGCGTAAAATGACTGTTCCTTTGCCAAGATAAACTTCTATGCAGAGCCATAAATTACAGAAGTGGGGGTTACCTCTTGATTTTCTCCCACGAATATATGCCTTTCCAAGGATTTGCCATGATGGTCTGTACAGGTCTTCCAAGTCCAGTTGCCACCTGTCTGGTTCGAGATACCGGATAAGTTCTTCTACAGTACTAAATCCAGCAACAGCATTGTTTAGTAAATCTAATGGTAAAGCTGACGGGGGTAACATGGATGGACTGGCAGCTTCTGTATGGTGCTGCAATAAAACAAAGAACAGTATCAGTTAGATATGTAATGTAATTGCTTAGGTCAAACATTGTACTTTATAAAGCTGGATAAACTTGGCAGTCGAGATTATAAAAGTAACTAGCTGTTTAACCAATTTACTGACTAAGACTAATGATAATCCAAGGAGCACCTAAACATTCCTCCCATTTAAAGTGCTAATTTGACTACACATTTTTTTCTTCTTATTTTCTTGTTTTTTAGGAATGACATGCTACTATACCTCTTTTCTGGAGAAGTTCATTAAATGATGGATGATATGTCAGAAATAATTAGAGCAAATGGTGCGCTAAACCTTTGATGGAAAAATATAGCTCCATTACAAGCAATTACTCCCTCCTGAAATCTTAAGAAACTCACATTTCTCATGCTGTTTTTAGCACAAGGATTAACTGGCCTTTTGTGGGGTTTGGTGTTGTAGAGTCAAATATGAAACAATTCTAGTGTAACAATAGTAGAAAATCCTGTTGCTACCTATTGATGAAAAAGGGACTGTGTTCAGTGAAGTGCCAAGCATAGTGATGGTGCCGACCAAATAATTCAGAAGGGTAACAGTAGCATTGTATGTTATCTGCACAGATTAACAGTGTTATATAACAGCTAGGTATTACTTAATCTGAAATGCCCTCTCAACACTGCACACTAAACAGAACTTCTTTAAAATATTGAAAACAGCCCTGAAAAAGCCACGACACACACCATCGGAATTTGCTGCTATTATAGCAATGTTTTATTCCACTAACTGTAAGTGAGCCAACACTTAAACTCTCCAGGAGGACGGGCACTAGATTAAGTGTGCGTCTGAGGGCTGATCTGAGGGTGAGGAGGAAAGGTAATAAGTGGAAGTAGTCAACATGCCTTTCCCAATATTTGCTTTCAAGAAATACCACGAGAATGGCTGTCCTTGCTTTATTTCTATCATATCCATGGTCCTTGGTTGTTGTTTTTTTAACTAAGTATCATGCAAGCATAGAAATATGTACAGCAATATCTAGACTGTTGGTATTGGTAACTTCTGTAGGGATCTGTATCCTGTCATTCTAGCATTATTTCCAACAGAGAGGCTGAAGCCATCCAGCTGCTCAATGATTTAAATGAACACTGATCGCAGAAAACTAAGTGTTCGTTTTCCTCATCTTTCTGATGCCCACATTACAAATAGCATGACCATTGGGTTATGATAATAAACCAACATATTCTGGACAGTAATTTAAACCTTATACTGCATGGTGCTTCAAATTTCAAAACAGTGCTGTAATGCTATCCAGACTATAAAGAAAAATAAATATTGTAAGATTTTTCTTCCTGTTTTCCTTCAGAAAGAGTATTTATATATAAATATATGTTAATATTGATGTTTTCTGTTTTGAAAGTGTGGGGTTTTCTTTTGCTCAATAATAAGTAAATATCAGGAAGATTAACCTAGCAATCATTCTGAAGAAAACTCATTTCCTATCAGTGATTTCTGACAATTTTTTTACAGCATGTTCTCATTTTTGATGCACATACAAGGCCTGATTCACCAGTGTGGTACTCTAATATTATCCTGATGTAACTCCAGTGAAATCATTCAGTTGTTTCAGTGTAAAACTGCAGTAAGGAACTGGTGAACCAGACCCATATTGCTTCACTGCAAAATGGATAAAGTAGTTTAAACACAAAAATTGTCATCACTGTCCACTAGTCTCACTTTAGAAGAACAAAATAAAACATCATTAAAAGATAGCAAAATTGCACAAAATTGAAGATTCACATCTTGATGAACCGTAGTTACAAATGTATAACATCATTTATAAAAAATAATTAAGTTTAATAAAATTATATAAATCAGTGTAAAAATGTTTATTGAGTACCCAATTTATAGAGTACATAATCACAAAATTGTCTTTAAAGATGTGAATACTGTAATTGATATTTACCACATAGCAACTTCTGACTAAGTCTCAATTACATGCATAGCTAAGTATTTTATGACAATTAAAATGTTATTCTTTGTTAAAACTGCAAATAGTTGTTTATTTTTCATTTAAGCATTTTAGGCAGAATGTCAAGAGTAGCAATAAATAGTATTATTTTTCCTTTGGCTATTCCCATCATTCATAACACGTTATTAGGAGTGGTGGCTTTATCTAGCTTGCAAACGACAAAAATTCACTAACATTTCAAAGCTTTTTAAAAATTATTTGATCTGTAGAAGTGTCATGATTTCTGAACACTGACAAAAGTTTGGATTCTAGGAGGGGGAACTCTCTTGTTAGGAGTGAAATGAATTGACAAAAGATACAGTATCCTAACTTATTTACAAGTATGTACATTCTTTACAGGGATGTCAGATGGCAAAAGGCAAAGTGTAGATCTGTGGTTTTCAATCTGGGGTCCAAAGACTATATCTAAGATTTTCAAAGTGATCTGCACCTCCATTTGAAATTTTTTAGAGGTCCACAAATGAAAAAAGGTTGAAAACCACTGGCATAGATGATAATTCTCAGGAGTTAGCACGGGAGTTGTAACCTCAAGCAAACAACTCTATATTCAAGTTCTCAACCAGTTTCTCTCTTTCTGCTGTAGCAATGGGACAACAATGTAAGAGTATCAAAATCTGTCCATTTGTTAGTGGAATGTGCTTGGACTGTCACTCAAATTCACAGCACAGTCAGCTGATCAGGCATATATAAAAACCATCTATGGGTGTTGCCAGCTATACAGCTATTGATGTTTTGCAAGATAAAATGAAAACTATTTGAATTCAGCAACCATCCCTCAAACATAAGGGCTCAACATCTGCCATTAACAGATTCTCCACTTCGATAGCACTTATTGTTCTATCTAAAGTGTGATTCTGTTCCGCAGTTTGTTTAAAAACATCATGAAATTCCATATTTGTGTTTAATTGATAACTGCACACCTAGTGACTCCCCCAAAAAACTGGCTCAGCTTTATGATGTAACAACTCCTAAGGGTTAATTAAGCCCATCAGTATCATTAAAAATTCTTAATACAAATGAAAAAAATTAATCCCTGTTGAAAATCCATAGGGCTAGAATCTCACTGAGTAAATCTCGGTGTATTCTGGCTCCTTGGGTCCTGCTGCTGCCTGTCACAATTTAAAGCTGTTGTCAGCAGCTTTAAATTGCACCATTGGTTTAAGATCCTCAACAGACCTGATGATTGTGTGCAAAAAAGTGGTCTTTTACAGTGCGATAGCTAATGTACAACAGTTATCTCACTGTGAAATCCTAGTGGATACAAGGCACTTTAGTTTTTACCACATGGTAGCAAGGTCAGCACTCTATCCTCTGGCCTTGATTAACCATGCCTAGTTCACCTCACTTCTTTGCAGAGAGGGTAGCAGGTCAGGCACTGACTGCCCCAAAAGCAAGCTCCCCTCCAACAGGGGAACTCCATAGTGGGCATTTGCAGTTGGGCTATGGGCAAGGGGGCTGTAATACAGCTTATGAATGGGGCCCATTGTATCCAGTGGGCTTACACCAGGGAGAAATCTGGCCCAGTCTTTCTAGTGAAGTTGAGGCACTCCAGAATATGGACTAAACACTTAAACTTTTCTTTCACAGCTCCACATATTTGATTAATAGGAATGTTTGGGGCTTCCCCCTCCCCCGAGGATGAGTGATTCACATCAAAACTGCAAAATGCAAAATAATAATTTGAAAAATATCTTGACAAATGATATATTTTAACATGTTCCTCCCCCCACATTAAAAACAAACTTAAAACTTTTTCAACTTTTTTTATACCCAGGGAACCATTTTCATTTATTTTAATAGGATGAAACATGTTTAAATACTAGATAGAGACAAACAATTTTGTCTTTACCGTGTTATTAAATATGAATCAGAGCAAAAACCAAAAACCATAGTAAAATACACTAGACCAGCAGCTGCTATAGTAAAAGCCAAGAATGACAATTGGTGTTGGATCAAATGGAATTTCCAGTTAGGCTATTTATACTGTATTTTTCTGGGTACATTTGAGCCTATTGAAATGAATATCTTACAGATGTGCCTGAAGGAACTCTCAAGCTTTAAAAAAAGTGGGAGGGGGCAAAAGATTGGGGCGGAGGGGAAGGTTGCGAGGAAGAGATGCGACAGGAACCAAATGACTAGACTGTAACTTTACAATCAGCCTCATTTAAGGGTTGACTTATAGCTGCACTGCCTCAGGAACAGCTCAGAGAATGAACTTTGACTGAGAAAGTTAGAATTACTCCCCTGCTACCTCTTTGCTCAGGGACTGTAAGTTATTTCATCCCTTTTCATGCAGCAGGTTCCTTCCCACCATACTCCCCTCCCCCATTCTTCCCATGTGCATGACTAGCTATTCTGGCTGGAAAGGGGGCAGGGATGTAGCCATGCTTCCTCTCACCCTCTACCCACTCACTTGATGAGGTGAATATCAGTCAGGTGGTCTTTGCTGCCTCTGAGGCCAGAGTCCTTATCTGAGCAAAACTGACAGGAGAGCAAAGGGGGCCTTATTCCTCTATGTGGGTCAGAAATAGCTGTAACAATCCAGCCCAAAGTGAGTATTCTGATGTTAGGAGAGGAAGGATGGTACAGTGGTAGGGATGCTACCCTGGAAAGCAAGAGTTTTGTGTACACTGCCCTGTTCAGCTACAGACTTCCCGTGAGACCTTGGGCATGTCACTTTGCCACAGTTTCCCATCTGTAAAAATGAGGATAAATAGCTCTTCCCTATGTCACAGGGGTTTGGTAAGGCTCAATACACTAATGATGGGGAGGTACTTAGATGCTACAGTAATGAGGACCATAGAAGTACCTTAGATAGATAGGTGCACAGTTGGTGCAGGTTATTTTTCTAAACCCTTCCTTTTCTTCTTCATCTCTCAGCCCTGCCTTCTGCCACACTTACCTCAGTAGCTGTGGCTGTGCAAAAAGAAAAAAACCCAAACAAACACATAATCACATGACATCAGTCAGCTGGCGCTACAATTCAGAATGGCCCAGAAATCAAGGAAATTCTAGGTATCAAAAATATAACAGGATTATCTCAGTAACTATGTTAAGATGAGTCATGAGACGCACATCGCTCCATTTCTTCTTTTCTGTCTCAGAGGAAGATGTGTGGTAGCTTGATGGCTTGAAGGCTCTATAGGTCTGCAGCGTCATCTAACTTGATTAGATGACCAATTGAACAACTTGATTAGATGTCCAATTGAACAAACTCCTTCCAAATTACAGTATCAGATTTTTGGGAATGCAGACAAGAAGTCAAAGAGCTTCTTCAAAGTGGTTTAGCTTGCCCCTTGTTGTTGAAGCCTACCATCTGTGTAATGTATAGGAATAGTGTAATATCCCTTTAAATAGCTTGAGCTTTCTAGTGGTGCTTACTGTGTTCTGTGTTTTAGAAGCTGCCTGAAAATCAGTCAGAGCAGCAGAGTGGGTGTGTGAGCTCATGTGCGTACACAGACTTTGCATGGTGGGTGGGTGTAGCTAGACCAGAGTTTCTCAAACTGGGGGTCCTGACCCAACAGGGGGTTGGAAGGCTATTGTAGGGGGGTTGTGAGATCACAACAGTTTTGCTGGGGGAAGGGAAAGCTGAAGAGGGAGTTACAGCAGCTGCTGCTTTCTGGCCACCCAGCTCTGAAGGCAGCACTGTTGCCAACAGCAGAGCAGATGTAAGGATGGCATGAGCATGAGTATGCTTCTATGGGTAACTACAGTAATTTACTATCACTTTATTTTGTGTGTGTGGAGGGGTGTCATCACAGCCTGAAATATTTTCAAAGGCGGGTCCTAGCAAAAAAAGTTTGAGAGCCCCAGAGCTAGACTTTGCATGTTGTGTATATTTAGTAAAAACAGTTATCTGGACCCCAAGTATGATTTTCTCATATTGTATTTGTTATGCAAAAAACAAAAGGCACAACACAACCTGGAACGATAGGATATCAAAAATGTCTCCGGACATGGCACTGCCCTGGGCGTCCATCCCTGGTTCAGCAGACTGGGAGTGGGATTTGGATGTTAATGCTTTCAATCAGTTCTGGGGGATGATGTCCTTATAGGCATCTCCAAGATGTAGCATTTAGATGTAGTTCCCCCAAGTTCACTGTGGATAGTTTTTAAAAAGACTGTCAAACAGAGCATTGACTGGCTGTGCCCCAGTCCTAGGCAGAAAAGGCACTGAGTATTATCATCCTTTATTGATGTGGGTTCTCAGATATTATGGAGAGGGGCTATATATTACCTTAATGATGCCATTGCTTGAAGGGGCAGGGCTTAAAGTCAGTAGATTTGGCCTCAGCCATGATCAGTATAGTGGACCCTCAATCCTGCTAGGATCCTCTTAGAGGTACCATAATGTACATTAATAATAACTATATCAGGAAATATTGAGTGACATTGCTGATTTCCTGATCTTTGTCTACAGTATAGATAATTACCTGAGTAGAAGTTGGGGCTGTGCGCCCTTATATATTTTTACATAGGTGGTACAAAGACGTGAGAATCAGGCATGCCCAGCCCCATGGAAAACTGCTGTCTGAAGAATTGCAAACTTACGTGCTGAGGGCATGTATATAATCTGTAGTGGGGCTCCCTGCAGGCAATTTTAAAAGAACAACAGTTATTTAATTTGGATTTCTCTAAGACCACAAATGTCAGAAATAACCCACGGTAACTTGCCCTAAATGCAACAAAAACAGAACTAATGCCATGCTGTCCAATGTCATGTTGGAGACTTTGAAATCAATTCACTGTATTGGTGGCCTATGTGCCTGGACTGCAGTAGTTGTAATGTTTCTATACATAGAAAGGAGAATATAGAATGATAAATGTTTAGGAACCTATATCTATGATGCATTTGTATGGCCACATTGGAATTATGGAAGTGGAAGTGTTCAGTCCTAGGAAGTCCAGTTAACAATAAGATAAATGTCACCAAAGTAGTATTCAGTATCCCATGAAGAATTCATTGAAATTGCACTCTCACCTACTGTCAGCTGTATGTTCTTTATTCTACAAAATACAGCATCAGGAGAACTTGTGGCATCCATGTGAAATAACTCTGTTATTTATTGATTCTTTCATTCTTTCTATTAACTTATGAGAGAAGTAGTAAACAGCTCTGTTAAACAGCCATGCTTCCAGAGAGCCTGGGGATTGCCAGGACCTGGAAACAGAGCAAATGTACAGGGCCTCTGTGCAGGTGGCTTATCTCCTTTGGCTTCCCTGGGCTCCATAGGGCTTCTGGTTTAAATGCGTGCCTCACCTTGTTGGTGGGGAGATGATTCCTGGAGCTTTGCTTTCTGTTAGCCTCTAAACATAGGCTTTTTTACTGTGGATGGGGCCACACATGCTTGTATTGGGATCACCGCATGGTGATAAATGCAGTCTAAGGACCTAAGCAGACAAGAAGTAATAAAGAGCAAATGAGATCCCCAGTGACTAAACCCCAATTCAACCAAACACACAAGCATGTGGTTAATTTAAAGCACATGCTTAAGTGCTTTGCTTAACTGGGATGGACTTAAGCACGTGCCTCGATGCTTTGCTGAACTAGGACGAAAACTATACAAGTTATTGCTATGAATCAATTTTGCCATATGAACGCAAACAAAGCTGGCTTCAAAAGGAAGCCCTTTAACTCATTTATTTCCCAACTTTAAATCGGTATTTTTGGGTTTGTTTGTTTCTATTTAAATTACTATAGCTACACTGAATGTTTTATTAATTTAATATCTGTCTTTTAATGCCTATAAAATAGAATTTCTTTTTGGAACATTAATATTGGAATTATTACTGTTTTCACAAATGATGTAGTTGCTTATCTTTTAGCAAGCATAATCTCATCATTTACAAGTCTTTTCCTTGTTAATGTAACTTTTAAAATATTTCATTTACAATGAGCCTTTCCCACCCCACGCACACCATACACCCTCCAAGAAAAAGAAAGTTTACCTTTCAAGTCCTAGCAACAGCTGCAAAATATTTTGGCCTCTGAACTTGAAAAAGATTTATGCCTCAGCTTTCTTAAGCCAAACTCATAAGGTACATTTAAAACTGATAAGATGCCTTTTCACCTTGTGCATATCCAACAGAAGAGTGAGGAGTGAAGATTAGGTTTTATTGTTGAACACTAAGGAAAAATAGAGTTAATCTAGTGGAAAACAAACTTTTTAGTACTGTAGCTCCATATCAATGCAAAGGTGTAGCTAATCTCATTCAGGCCACATGAAACTTTTATCTGCACTTTAAAGAGCTTAGGAAGAAGATGAGGCATGCAGACAAAAATGCCTGCCAGTAACAACTGAGAGTAGGCTCTGCAAAGGCACAACTATGCCCTGGAACAATTTATTGAAATCTGTAAAAGCGGCAAAGAGTCCTGTGGCATCTTATAGACTAACAGACATATGGTATTCACCCACGAAAGCTTATGCTCCAATATGTCTGTTAGTCTATAAGGTGCCACAGGACTCTTTGCTGCTTTTATTGAAATACTGTTTCTCTCACCCTATCAAACCTTTCCTGAGAAAGAACTGCCAAAAATGTATGTTGTTTGGGTTACTGCATATGACATTTAAACAAACAAAAAAAAAACTATGGAGGAAAAGGAAAATCATAAATGCTTATTCTGATCATAAAATTCAGGGTGCTGTACGTTTAAGGATAATATACATTGCTAACTGCAAGTGTGAAATCATTTTGATGTTTGGGAGTATCCTAATGAAATAAATCTTGAATGTAAATCAAAATGTGTATAATTCTTGTGTAAAAGGTCTAACACATACAAAAAAGTATGTTTTTTTTCCCCTTACTGTTTTTTGTCCCCTTCAGAGTCTGTTTGGTTACATAACTGAATTTATTTCTTACAGACACAATGTGGTCTAGTACATTAACACACAGCTGGGAATCAGAAATGCGTAGGATTAATTCTGGTTTTACCATGGACTCGCTAGGCCAAGCTGAGTTCTAGTATAAGAAAGTCCAAACCAAATCCCCTATGTGATAATTAAGGAAATGTTATCCCCATTGTCCACATTTTACACGTGATAAAATTGACTCACGGACAAGATAAGTGTATTACCTACAATCTACTTGCTTATCCAGACCCCAATTTAACCTACTGTATAGCAGCGGGCAAGAAATTTATTGTGTGGCTTAGTTTTCCAATCTGCAAAATGGGAACAATATTTACTTACTCTACCTCACAAAGGAATTGTGAAGAATAACTATTGTGGATTGTAAGCTTTTGGCAGCAGTGACTTTTTTTTCATTATGTGTTTACTTAATGTTTAGTACATGATGGTCTCTGATACAGTCTCCAAGGTGTTAACACAACACAAATAATAAATGTTTGTACAGTGCTTTTGGAAATGTGAAGTTCTGTGGTGTATACTTGGCTATTATATAGCTGGCAGAGCTGGTTAAGTTATTCACTGTGAATAAATTATCTAATGAATTTAACCCTTATTTCTGTTCACATACTCTTCAAAACATATTCTGATTACCACTATGGTATTTGTCATTTGTAAGTATTTGCTCAATAATCTGGGTGAACCACTTTTACAAGACTTTGTTTACAGATTCTTCAACTTTGAGTATTCGTTATTCCTGAAATGACTAATCATATGCAAGTCGTGTGGTATCGTTTCTACTTCCTGAATGGGTGACTACATTTTTTGAAAACAAAATATTGAGTATGTCTATTCTTGTAGCTGCATAAAGTCCCTTGTTTGCACGTAAAAACAGAATTCAAATAAGAACAATTATTTCTTAAACATGAGAATGTACAGATATAAACAGGAATTAGCACATAATTGAAGAAATTGTGTGGTTTTTTGAGTATTTCTCCAGGTTTACTGGTTGGGGTTCCCTCCCACCCCGCTTCTTTATACAGTATATATTGGCATAGTTGTATAATGTTTTGTCCATGAAATGCTATTTTTGGAATGCCATGTTTTGATAGGTATTTTGTGGTACATTTGTTATCCCTTTCTACAACAGAAATCTTATCAAGAATTATATTTTAAAATTTTGCCACAATAAAAGAGACAGTTTGAGAATGTTTCTCTGCTCTTCTGCTCATAAAGGTATCCCAATAGGTACTTTTTATAGCTCAGATCAAAATTCAAACTTAAGTTTATAAGTTTCCTGACTCTAAAGCTTTACAGAAACTCTGAATTATACTATGTAATAATATGCGAATCCAAACAATGTCAAAATGGCCAAGCTTCTTTCACTAAATCTTTGGTCTAAATAAAGCACTCTGTATGTGAATTGTATCAAACAGTTTGAGCAAAGCCTCTTGTTCTGTACACTGAGAAGCAAAACAACCATCATGGCTAACTGCCTCTCACTCAGTTAAGAAGAAGGCCTTGCAACACCACAAACTGATTATTTATTGATATTTTAAACTGATATCATCCATACAGAAACTATCAGCATCTGTGATCAGATAAGTAATAATGGAGACCACAATCCTGCAACTGGATACATGCCAGAGGACATTTGGGCTCATGAGGAGCCCAAATGAATTCCATCTTGCTGCACACTGGTGCAAAGATCCACTTGCACACATCCGGTCTCAGGATCAGGGACACAATTTCTAATTGTTTCATTTATACATTAAAATTTGCACCAGGATGGGCTTCGATGCATGCATCCGATGAAGTGAGCTGTAGCTCACAAAAGCATATGCTCAAATAAATTTGTTAGTTTCTAAGGTGCCACAAGTACTCCTTTTCTTTTTGCGAATCAATTACATTTTCTTATGCTCTACAGTAGAAAATTATTTTTTCTGCTTTATTTGCTGAGCACTAACCTGACAGTTAGTAAGGAATAAACAGCCCAACATATTAATATGTTTTCATATAAAAGGCATATAACTGCCCCCAGTAACAGCAACTTGGTGCACAATTCTGACAGGGAATGTGGTCAGCCATAATTAAAGGATGTGTTCTTAGCAGCACATTTTTAAATTACTCATTTAAGTCAAAATATGTGAAGTTCTATGGAAACTAAACTAAACGGAGCATCTGTAAGTGTTTGGAATCTCAGTGGGAGATTATTTTTCTCAGTTTTTGCACAGTAGCCTGCTTGTGAGCTGGCTATTTTGCAATGTAAAGAAAGGATCAACAGTGTGTAATGTCCGATAGGGAGGATATGATACACCCCCCGCGAATGGATTAGAAAGCTATTCATCACAGCATTCCAGAAGTCACTGAGGGCCAGATCCTCAAAGGTATTTAGGCACCTAGCTCTTATTGATTTCTAGGGGAGTTAGTCTCCTAAATACATCTGAGGATCTGGACCTGAGCATTCAATAGAATTTTGTGGACAATTTCTTCGTGAGACCTGTTCTGTTTACTTAGTAGAACAACTGGTTAATTTTCAGACCTGTGTAAAGTTATATTTTCCCCACACTGAATTTCAAGTGAAAACGTTCACCATTTCCTTTATACTGAAGAGTTTGGAAGTCCTGAAATTTGCAGTTTATGTGAGCAGCCATCTTCACTCAAAAATAAACCCAACTTCACTAACCATTGTGAATTACCTTTAAAATTGTGTGCATCTCACTGAAATTTCTGCAAATCTGTGCCCATTTTCTTGTTTTCAATTAAATCAAAAAAATAAAATAAAAATCAGAAATTACCAATAATTTTGTGCTTTTATTGAAGTCTTTTATAAAGTGTTAATTTCCCATTACCCATTTCCATGTACCCCTACATGACAGCCTTTTGCTTTTGCTGGCACTCTTAATTATCCTTTAAGATTCCTCTGTGAATTAGAAATTGATAACTGCTGTCAAAAATCTTCATTTTCCTGGTATAAACACATAAGATTAATTAACCTATAAGTGTCTGGAACTACTGTCTATTGCCAAATGTACTTGAGGATCTTAACAACACTGAAAAAGTCTTCTACAATGTAAGAAATTTTAATTTGATTTAGAATCCCTCAATTTACATTTGTTAAACTATATTTCATTCCAGGTTTGTGTGGAGATAATGTGTGTTCACATCACAGTACAAATACAAGTGAAAAACTTGGGCTTTATCATGTAACAAATCCACAAGGTTAACAAATGCACATTGTGGTAGAACAGAGGGATCGAGTTCCAGAGCCAAAGATCCTGCATGTAGAATAGCATGCCAACAAACAACTACCTTCCACTTTACCTGAAGGGGAGGGATTTAGCTAGAGCATCTCCACTAATCACAGATATGGCAATATCACAAGGCGAGTAAAGTGATTTCTAAATTAGCTAAATCCCAAACACATTAGGGAATTTTAAAGGTTATGATACTTAGGGTATTTTAGGTTAACATGAATAAAGGTTACACAATCTATCAAATAAGGATAGTGATAGAATTACAGTGGTGTGGTGTGTTCTCAAGCATGTTGTAGATTTCCTTTCAGAGATTTTAAAATAATCTGTTCAGTTAGAGACTATAGCTTGAATCTCCTGTAATGCAAATGTCTAGCTTGGACCCTGATCTCATGTAAAGACCCACTGACTTCACTGACATGCTGCATAGGCACAGGGGTCTATACTATCTTACAAATTTGCAATGCTGTGAAATAACAAACTCAAATACCGTCATCTGCAAAAGAACAAGTGTTACACACTGAAGCACCACTAATCTCAACCCATTTACAAAGCATTATTCTACCCTATTAACATCAAAAAAGGGGAACATTTTATTTCAAAGGAATAGTTTTCATAAATATTGTAAAGTCTTCAGAAAAGCCACTGTTCATTCAATTTCACATGTGCCATTTTATCAATTTAAAAACTGAATACACCAAGTAATGACTGAAACATACTTTTGCTTTTATTTATGCCAGAAATTATTTACACTTAAAAATATTTTCTCTCTCTTAACTTCTTATTTTCCTGTTCTACAACTGGGTGTTTTCTGATGATTTCATGCAGAATGTATGGAAATAATCAGAGAACAGAGTCATCAAAACTGTGGTTTTTCAAGCTTTGACTAATTGTGGTTTCATGGGCTGCTGATCTCCACAATCTAGGAAGTGGCTAGCTGTGGGGGTTTTCTGTGTTTTGTTCGTTCACACACAGAACTGTATTATGCGCCACACTGATTTCACCTGAATTCTCCAGTACTTTAGTAAATCTCTGAACTTTAGACATTGTTTATATTTTACTGAATCCAGCATTGCTGCCTATATAATTTATTGCATTTGCTTACCAGATTGGGAGATGCTTGATAACTGCTAGCTCTGTCCTTTGATCAAAAGACAGTCTCGCAGGGACATATACTCTTATGATAATAAATGACACCAATTCCTCCTCTCTTCACTCAAGCAAAACTTTTACTGAAGGATGGCACAACATATTACCCAAATAAATTAATACATATGTAACGGTTGTCTTTAAAAAAAGTCATCATTTTCCAGAATTTGCCACTGAGATACCACATATGAGACACCATGTTTTCCCCAGGTGCTAACTGTAATTCTTGCATTACCCTGCTGAGGGGAAAAAAAAATCAGTATCAAGCTTGGCAGGTAGGTATGGCCAGAAACAGCCCTTGAAATGATCCAAATGCTGAGGGCTGTGGTCATGAGGCTCTCCGTGGGGATACTGCCTATATTGGAGCTGTGGCATGAGGCCCCACAAGATGATTTGTTTAAACCAGAACAAACCAGTTTTTAATTGCTCACTGCTAAAATAAAATGTAATTGAACTGGCATAGATAAATAATAGAAATGTTGACATTAAATGAAATAGTGTAAACAGGCCAACCGAATGGCCTACAACATCAGCCATGCTCTGTAATTGTTTTAACAGAGCTGTTGAAAGTAGGAAAGATTCCAAATTGATATGTGGAGAATAACCAAAGAATAAAGGCTTCTCTACATATGGAAGTTAACGTGGAATAAGTTTGGGTGTGAATTTACAGTAGATTAAACTATCTTGATTAACTCTATATTTGGTGCTCTTTCTGTTGATTAAGCCAATTTTGAATAAGGAAGTCTTATTTCAGAGTAAGAGCATGAGCACAAAGAGTTAATCAGGAATAACTCCTCATGTAAACGAGTCCTAAAATTTATCTTCCACTGCATTTTCATATAATATATTCAATTACCAAAGAAACAATATTGTTTCTCTGTTTTTAACCTTTACTCACCCTTCAGTTAAAAGATATAATACAACTCTCAAAACATTTGTGCAGTCCTTTAGGGTAAATGTGCATTACAAGGATTTAAATTAATTAGGAGACAGGTGTGAAAAGGGGGCAAATTCTGCTCTCATTTACACCCTATAAACCTGGTGTAAATCCACTGCATTCAGTGAAGTTACAGTAGATTTATCTCAGGGTACCAGAGATTAAAATTTGCCCTACTAGCATTACACTTGAGTGAAGATTTCTGTTCTCTGGACAGAGGTAAAAATTAGCTAGGCTACAGTCACATATTCCTCTATTCTTGTTCATATGAAAAAAAAAGTTCACTATCCCTGTGAATCCTCATCTGATTATAAAACACATACAATAACAAATTCTAACTGGGAGTCATTTAATCTTTTCCATATAACCTTTGGCATCCCAGTGACATCTTTCGATATGTTTCCGATGTCCTCTCTAATAATCTCAAATTGCCCTGAACAGCATTCTGATGTTGTTGACGTATTTTATTTCTAACATACAGTTCCTCATTCTGCAGGGGAAATTTTAGAGGTTCAAGCAATGCAGAATCAGATCCACATAGCATTACAGTTACAATGTAATACAATTTAATTATGCATGATTTGGAATCTAAAAATTCCAAGTACAATATAAATAAGTGGATAATAGTTCTGAGATCAGGCACTCAGATACTACTGTGATGAGGACAGCATAAAAACCTATAGGAGATAAAATGTAATAGATCGGTCTCCAAGCATAAATTTGAAGTAGGACCCCTTTATGTAATTTTGGAGTACTTTATTCCCACACTTAACCCCTTCACCACCAAACCCAAATGTCCCGTGTTACCCATGCCACTGGTCTACTTATCCTCCCTCCTCATAAAATCTGTGTCTTGTCCCCCTCCACAGACTCCAAATCTCTAATCCTCTCCTTGCCTACCTTGGCTTGTCTGGCCCTTGCCTCCCTGACCCTTGATGTCTGTGGCTGCTTGCCACAGGGCTACTACTGGCATGTGCTGTTCTCCGGGGTCAAAGTTACTAATTTCCATCATTGCCTGCCCCTTTTAGCCCCACCCCAATGTAACCATCAGATAGTCAGATAGTCTTGACTGGCTGGGAGGGAGGCAAATATTTGACTCTGGGATCAATAAGGTGATTGGACCAAATGGTGGACAACAATCAGAGTGATCAGCTACAGTTAGCCATAGTAGTAAAATCTATATGCTTCCCCTTTTGTTATTTATTTAACAAGTTACAGGCTTTGCTCCAGTGTGGTGCTTTTTTCTTGAGATTACATTAGGCAACTGTTACATGCTGAGGGAGCTGAAGGAGGTTAAGAATAGCACCTCTCTGACACACATACATTTACATTTAATTTATGCCCACACTATCCAAACACCCCTACAGAACATTAAACCACTATGAAGTACATGCATTTGGGACACTGAATGCCAACTTGGTCCAAGTTCCACTAATTTGCTACCTGTAGACACTTCCACCATTTTTAAAACACAATTTCTACCAATATATAATTTACATCACCATTTATTTCACTGCTGAATTTGGCCCAGGGTGTATAGTTCATTAAATTCTGATTACACATTCAATCAAAAAGAAAGATAAGAGGAGTGAGAAGGTTCTGTAAAATAAGAGCCCAGGTAACAGAATAATACACACATATCCTCCAAGCTGTTGTACAATAGAGAGACAGATTTTCAAACATGTTCACCTTCCATTTTAATAGGCACCAAATTTAAGTGCCCAGATTTTCAAAAGAGCTCAGCACCTAAACAGCTCCCATTGAGAACAATGGGAACTGTTTGCTGCTGAGAACTTTTGAAAATCTGGGCCTTAATTTTCAGAATGCCTGGACCTTAAGGCTATTAGGGCAGAATTAAAATCACACTAATAGCCAAAGCTTCCAAATTCCTATGGTTTGGAAAGTGCAACTGGATTTATTTCTTGAATTTATACAGTGTACCCATCACTATATGTCTTGGAATATGAATACGGTTTAAAAAACAAATCAATATCTTCATAAATGATCTGGAGGATGGTGTGGATTGCACTCTCAGCAAATTTGCGGATGATACTAAATTGGGAGGAGTGGTAGATACGCTGGAGGGCAGGGATAGGATACAGAGGGACCTAGACAAATTGGAGGATTGGGCCAAAAGAAATCTGATGAGGTTCAATAAGGATAAGTGCAGGGTCCTGCACTTAGGACAGAAGAACCCAATGCACCACTACAGACTAGGGACCAAATGGCTAGGCAGCAGTTCTGCGGAAAAGGACCTAGGGGTGACAGTGGACGAGAAGCTGGATATGAGTCAGCAGTGTGCCCTTGTTGCCAAGAAGGCCAATAGCATTTTGGGATGTATAAGTAGGGGCATAGCCAGCAGATCGAGGGACGTGATCGTCCCCCTCTATTCGACATTGGTGAGGCCTCATCTGGAGTACTGTGTCCAGTTTTGGGCCCCACACTACAAGAAGGATGTGGATACATTGGAGAGAGTCCAGCGAAGGGCAACAAAAATGATTAGGGATCTGGAACACATGACTTATGAGGAGAGGCTTAGGGAACTGGGATTGTTTAGCCTGCAGAAGAGAAGAATGAGGGGGGATTTGATAGCTGCTTTCAACTACCTGAGAGGTGGTTCCAGAGAGGATGGTTCTAGACTATTCTCAGTGGTAGAAGAGGACAGGACAAGGAGTAATGGTCTCAAGTTGCAGTGCGGGAGGTTTAGGTTGGATATTAGGAAAAACTTTTTCACTAGGAGGGTGGTGAAATACTGGAATACGTTACCTAGGGAGGTGGTAGAATCTCCTTCCTTAGAAGTTTTTAAGGTCAGGCTTGACAAAGCCCTGGCTGGGATGATTTAATTGGGGAATGGTCCTGCTTTGAGCAGGGGGTTGGACTAGATGACCTCCTGAGGTCCCTTCCAACCCTGATATTCTATGATTCTATGAAATCCAAACTGAGATAATGTTAACAATAACCCTTAAAGTACCCTCCTCTACAAAAGATTAAAACTTCCCTTTAATGCATCTCTCAGAGGAAAAGCCTGAATAAATAGATATGTCTTAAAGCCAGAAGGTCATTGCAAGACCTTTTGCATACTTAAAAAAACCTCTATAATTTAAAAAGTTTTTTTTTCTTTTCCCTTTAAAAGAGCCACTATGTTTCAACAGGAACATAAGAATGTGTTTCAATAGGAATATAAGAACTGCCATAATGGAAGAAACCAATAGTTCATTTAATCTAGTGTTCTATTTCCAGTAATGGTCAGACCTCAAAGGAGGACATAAAATGTCCATAATGCATAATTACCTGCAGGTCCATAAACTGTCCATAATGCATAATACCAGGCCATAGGAAGATGTTTCTGCTGGAGGACTCCTGTTAGAATATATAATTTCTCATCCCTGAACTGAAGGGGACAAGGTGTGGATTCCTTCACAAAGAAAATTCTTCTCATGTTTTGGTTAGGGATTTGATGTAAACAAACAGAAAATAGTGTTTTAAATAGTTGTTATTGAAAAACATTTCCTTTCTCCTTTGCCATAGATGTAATAATCCTACTATTTTCCTTGTCTTCCAAGGAGTTACCTTTAGATTTAGACAAATCCACACCCATGAACCTCAGCGAATTTTGTATACTAAGCTATAGCACATTTCAGAAATGTCAACTTGCATCTCTCATTTAATGATGTCTTGGGAACCTGCACAATTCTTTTTAAAATCTATGAATCTTTTTATCATTTTCAGAGGAAAAGGTGTTGTTTCTGTTCACATTAAAGCTGCTTTTGATTTACTAATTTTTTAGTTTTCCTCTGTAATCCCTGAGTGCCATGTGAATTTTATTTTATGATTTTTTTTCTTTAACTGCAAGGCAATCTGCTTTTTAACTTAAAGGAACAGTTTTCCATTGTAACTGATGGAAACTTCTGAAGATAAACATTCGTTTTTTTAGGTTGCACATTCAGCCCCCTGTTTAGTTTAGTTTTACTGGGAGGGATGAGAAAGATAAGTATAGTTATGAATAGCAGATGATAAAATAAAGAAAGTGAAAAATGTGTGGTGATTTAATTACAATGGGGTGAGGTGGGGGAGATAGAAAAGACTGAAAACTTTACCATTATCTTAAATGTGTAGCTGCTGCCAGCAAAGTACATTTCCAAACATTTTTAGCTTATAACTTTTTCCCTCTTAAATCTTATTCCTACGAAAGTGTTCTTTAACTAAATGAAATATATACAGTAGTGCCTCTCAAAAGTAATAGTTGGGTTGCTTTGTTCATCTCTCATCATGGGATCAGCCCAAAGATGTTCTCAATGTTTAAATTTGGACATATTGTTGCTGCTCCATAGCACATAGCTACAGCAGTGTGGTTTACCACAGTAGAACAGAAAGCTGCTGTGTGGTTGGCAATCTTCCACTAGGCCGCACTTGTGCTCTTGTATAGTGGGCTGCTTTACAAATGGTGAGTTTTACCCATACAGCAATCATACTACATTCACTAACAAACTATGAATCTCAACAAAACATACCTTTTATTTTTTACTTTAAATTTACTTCTGGGACCAAGTGGCTTGACATAGACACACATTTTTACCCTGTCCTTGAATAAACTGAACTCTCTTCAAACAAAATATAATTAAAAGAACCCTCAGGTAGCAGCTAGAATACGTATTTATCAACTTTGCAAAATGAGCTCTTCAACTTGAAATTCTAGTTAGCCTTGTGTCTAACATTTTTAAACTGTCACGCATTCTAACTCAGCACTAGCTGAACAGTGAATATATTTGCAGCTTGCTTCTCTGAAGTTCTAGCATTTTTAGACTTGCTTTGTTAGTGAAGTGGTAAACTACTTTCAAATTTACATATTTTCCCATCCCACATAAATATTTAGATCTAAAAGTAATTCCTCAGTTATTCTTTCTTAATGACCTTTAGGTATGTACTGTGAAAACCCCTTTGGCAATGTATTGCTTTCTTTCTTTCTACTGTTCATTCAGCTATCTTTGGTTTCCAGTGAAAGGCTGAGCTATGTGCTGAAGCCTTTCATGCCAGTGAATGGTTTGGAAATGCACACATGACGCTTATGTTTATATTTATTTTGCATGCAAAATGTATAAATACTTTAAGCCTTTGATTGTTGGCCTTTTCTCGATGATAGATGCCTATCTGTTGCTTAGGAAGCCAGGCAGTTAAAAAAGTAAAAGTAATATTTATTGGCTGGTATAAAACTAGTGCAAATGACACAGGGCTAGAACAGACACAGGGCTTGACAACACTGCCCTGCATTAATGTAGTCCACTTTGAAAAGAACTATACTAGGAACCATTTAGTTCACCCTCACAATGTCCATGCAGAGGAATTACAGCACGGCACTTTGGTGTGCACCACTATTCGTACCCTCATAGTCCAAATTGCCGGCCAGTGTAGGCACAGCCTAAGGCCCCAAATCGACTTGAACCAAACAAGGATGTGAATTCCACACTCAAGTGGTCATTCCATAGAAAATTCAAGACCTGGAAGTCTTAAGACATATCTATGATTTACTAAAGCACCCTGTATTTTTAGGTCTCAGAGCATGGATACACACACAGAGAGAAGTTTCAGAGAGTACATCAGATCAGACTGATGATGAACTTTAAAAGATTAACAAAATCAACTTTATTTGCAATATTAAATTTAATAGGGGATGAGTATAAAGACTAATGTTGAAGAAATACACTGGAGATGACCACCTTTAAGCAGGGGGGGGGGGGTTTGGCTGGCACGCGGAGTGAAGGGAAGAGTGCTTTATGGCTGGGAGGGGGAGGGAGAGATGAAAACTGCTGCAAAAGGGGCAGTGTGGTTGCTAACTCATCCCATGGGAATGCAGGGTTTAAAAAGGGGCAGAGTGGTACCTCAAGCCTTCCTTTTTACATGGACCAAGGCTGAAGCAGGACCCACCCTCCCTCCCTCCCTTTTAGGTGGTAAAATACCAGGTTTGGTCAACACCTGCTGTGGGCCTCCTGTGGGACTACCACAGCAAAGCAAATGGGTCAAATTTGTGGGCTGGGTTTTCAATGCAGATTCTTATCCCCTTTATAATTAAAGTCAGGAGTGTAGTTGGGCCATGTTGTTAAGACAATAATTCAACACAAATGAATTTGGGGTACAGTAACAGGGCTGTCCAACCAATTGCCTGTGGACCACTTGTGGGTTCCCCCCTCCCCCAACGCTAGCTTCAAGCAGCAGTGGAATGGGCTAAGGCCTCCTGTGGGAATACCCAGCAAAGCTGTTGGGTCAAATTTGTGAGTTGGGTTTAATGGGGTGTTCTTTTCCCCTTTGTGTAAAATAATAATAATTAAAGTCAGAGATGGGGTTTGGCCATGTTGTTAAAACAATAATTCCACAAGAATTAATTTGGGAATAAAGTGGCAGTGCTATCCAACCAATTGCCTGTGCACAACTTGTGTGTTTTGCCCCAAGGCTTGACCCCCAAAAAGGCTCCAGGGAATTACATTGCTTCATAACCTCTCTGGGCTTGACAATGGCATAACACATGCCTTGTCTCATTTTCAGGTCCACAGATTTCTGGAGCTGGTACCAGGAGCCAGCCGGGAACCCAGCCAGATGCCACTAGCCCTATGGAACCTAGGTACAATGGTTGTCAGTGTGGTACGAAGATCAGTTGCTCTGTGCACGTGGCAGAGCTATGAGAGAAGTTTTAATGATTTAATGCCATTTCAGGATCAGAAAGGCCAGACAACGATATGGCCTATTACAGAGGACCAGGTGTTGTGCTCCATGCTGTCGTTGGCAAACCGTCAACTGGCATCCTCCACAATCTCGAATTGCCTTTCTGCCATGACATTCGTCAGTAGGCCATAAACGGTTATCCTGATCCTTGGATTTTTTTAGTTCGAAGGTTTTTGGCTGGATGCTCACGTACCAGTGGTGCCAGGGTGGATTTCCGTCATCCCATCATGGTTACCATACTCAGGGATCTCGTTGAGATACTTGGCACCATGTCATAGTGGACACGGGGCGGCTTTATTCAGGGCTGAATTCTTGACAGCATTTTTTGGTGCTTTCAGGATCAGTGGGTCCAGCAGGGACTCTACAGGCATGGCTTTGCAACTGCGGGATATACAATGGCATGAGCGTTCAGTGATCCTACACTTGCGACGGTCAAAGACAGATCAAGTTGGCAGGGGCAAATTTGTTGTCCTCCGGCAGGGTGGTGAGCCTGTAGTCTGCCCAGTTTAGGCTTTGAAGTCCTACAAAGTGATATGGTGAAGGGAAAAGGGCCCCATTTTATGCATGGTGATGGGAGTCCCCTCACAGCATATCAATTTGTTGCCATGTTCCGATGGGGCCTGCCAGCCCATGAATTTGGTTCCCACTCATTCAGAACTGGGGCAGCAGCAACAGCAGCCCAGCTGTCTATGGGAGCAGAGGCAATCCTGGCAATCGGGCATTGGCATTTGGACACATACCGAACATATGTAAGACCTCAGGTGGTAAGTCAGCATTAATTTGTTGTAATCTCATTACAGATGTTGGACGACCAGCCATGCAGATGGTGGTGTGGTTACACGGGCACAGTGTTGTCTTTTGGGAACATAGGCACGCGTCCAGGTTGCCCAAGGGTTCCCAGCTGGGCTTTGGTGGATGAAGCAATACTCAGTTGGCATGCTAGGAGGGGCATGTTATGGGATCAACTGATACCAATATTATATGCTGTGCAGGCCCATAATCAGCCACCAGATATAATTATGTTGCATCTTGGGGAAAACTATTTGGAAATCTTTAAAGGGGTGGAACTAATGCTCAGAGCAAGGAGGAAATTGAGGCTGATTCTTGAACTTTTTCCAGGAGTTAACATTGTTTGGTCAGACATGCTTCAGCGCAGGATCTAGCGGGGAGCTGTGAGCCCCCCCAGGGTGGACAAGGCAAGGAGGTATGTGAACAGGGAGGTGGCCAAAGTCCTTGAGACCATAGGAGGGAGAGTAATTTCACATCCTGGCCAGTGGTGCCATTTCAGATTTTGGTGGCGGTGGTGGTGGGACTTTAACCATGATTCCAAGCGGTACTTAGGCACCTGAAAACTCTAGGTTTTTTGGAAAATAACTTAGAAATTAGCTGATAGGAGCACTGTATCTAATTCCTATTTAAAAAAAGATGATTTAATAAATATCAGACTCAGCTCTAATACTAACATGTTCTCACATCTTGTGTCAAGTCACTTAAGTAACACTGGTTAGGTTTAAAATTTTAATGCATACTCTTTGTTACTAACTCTTGAATACAACAATTTAAACAACTGTAGAAAAATCTAGATTACTTTCTATCACTTTGTTGCAGTTCACCAAGCCTGGAATAGATCATTTAACTTTGGAAACATCCTATGAGGGCAAGGCCCTGTGAGTTTATACTGCACCTGCCTGGGGCTCTAGAGGTGTTACCTCACTACAAATAATCGACTAGAAACTAACAGGAGTGAAACTGACACTTTCAAGTCACTTTCACAGTATTGCCAATCCCAAATGTTCAAAAATCATGAATCATGCTCACCAAAAATCATGAGATTGGCTTTAAAATCATGAGATTATGAAAAAATAACAGATTTGGGGGTTCTTTTTATTTGCCTTCTGCTTTTTGAGCCTTCAGGGTGCACTGGGGTCACATTTTGAAGCTTTCTCCACAGCCACAAGGACTAGAAACTTCATTTTTCTTTAAGAAAGAAGACTGAAATCATCACATATCCACATGACTCCAGGAGCTGCGGCTTTAAGGAAAACAATTATCATGGGACTCATGACAAAATCATGAGAGCTGGCAACACTTGCTTTTACTTCTGTTTAAAGGCTAGTTAGTTACTTTCATAGAATCATAGAATATCAGGGTTGGAAGGGACCTCAAGAGGTCATCTAGTCCAACCCCCTGCTCAAAGCAGGACCAATCCCCAGTAAGGCTCTTAAATACAACACTACAGTGATTGAGTTGCAGTTCTCATAGGAGAATATTTAAAACCAAACGCCCAAGAAAATTGTATATTTTAAAGTTGAGAAAAAAAAACTGAGACCTCTGAGGTGTATCAGGGCCATTGCAGGCAGGAAAGGAAAGTAAACAGGCACAGGAGATCTGGACAGCTCTTCCTTTAGAAAGAAAGTTGGGAGAGTTAAAACTTCTATTCCCATCAGTGCCTCCAATCATAGATATAAACATCACAGTGAACATGTGATAACATGTGTGGTCAATAACTATACACTTCATACTTAAATATTTGAGCCATCTTATCCAGAGTTACACATCTTATATGTATTGGCTCAGGGACTGGATTTTCTGGTATATTCTGAACAGTGCTGAGCACACAGATGGTGCCCAGTGAATAAAACAAATCATGACAATAATCACTGACTTTATGGACTCTGTGGATGCAGTTTCTGTTCTTTGTTCTGGAATTGGCCTGAATACAGCTGAAACACTAAGAAATTAAGGTATAATCACTTCTGATACTCGTACGACACTTTCTCATTCCTTCCTTTCTCAAACTCAGAACAAAAAATGACTGACCAAAATGGTTTTCAGTTAAACTGTAAAATTGCACCACAGCCATTGCTGTACAACCCAGCCTGGGGCAGAACCTGACACCCCTTAGGAGTTAAGTGACCTTCTCTCATCTGACTTTCATTCTCCGTCCTTCCTAACCTCTGTGCTGCTTTTCATGCTGTCAACTATGATATCCATCCTGGGACCATTTGCTGGAGTCTCAGAGAACTGGCCGCCTTGGTTTTGCTCCCATCTATCAGAGTCCTCTTTTTTCGCAGCATGCAGCAGAGGGAGAATGGCTGGTCTGCTTGATAGGGAGCTAGCTCTGAAAGACTTGGGTTCTACTCCCCCCACGGACTTCCTGTCTGACTCCTGGCCAGTGCTTTAAGGACAGAATTTCAAAGGTTTTTAGGTGCCAAAAGATGTAGCTAGATACCTAGTGGGGTTTAAAAAGAATCAAACCTTCTAAGTACATTTGAAAATCTCACTAGGTGCCTAAATACCTTTGAAAATCTGGCCCTTAGTCTGTGTGCACCTCAGTGCCCATCTGTACAATGCTCTACCTCACCGAAAGACTGGGAGAAGAAATAGGTTAGACATGGTGATACCTCAGATACCATGGTGATGGGGCCACATAAGTACCACAGTTAGAGTGGGAACTTCTCTATACACTGCTAGCCCTTCCCTGGATTTGACCTCTTCTTTTTACCTACACCCCAAATCTCCCCCTTTTCTGAATGTAACCTAGGCTCAGTGCTTTGCTGTATTTTTTCTGAGTCCCCCCATTTCCTCCCCCATGTTTTCTCTAAAATAACCCCTCTTCCTACTCCCTCCTCCACAGAGGGATTCCTCTTTTACAAGCTAAACTTCCATATCCTTAATTTAATCACCAGCCCTTTCTTATCTTAAGTTTCAGAGTAGCAGCCGTGTTAGTCTGTATTCGCAAAAAGAAAAGGAGTACTTGTGGCACCTGAGAGACTAACAAATTTATTTGAGCATAAGCTTTCGTGACTTACAGCTCACTTCACCGGATTCAGTGGAAAACTCAGTCTGAATACATCCGATGAAGTGAGCGCAAATAAATTTGTTAGTCTCTAAGGTGCCACAAGTACTCCTTTTCTTCTTATCTTAATCACCCTGCCTCTGTTTGTAAACAAAATACTGATTCCCTGCCCCAGGGGCACCTCTCCTCTGCAGAACTTACATTTCACAATAATGCTGTGCTGTAGTTAAGAGCTCCACCTGGGAGCTTGCACACCTCCTGTATGAAACTCAGGCGGGGGTGGAAGAAGGGGGGCTTCTGCCCTCCCTTGTCCCCCCAATTGGCACCCTTGATTATGGCATAGTATATGGGGCAGCAGAGTTGTTTCGGGAGGATGGGGTTCACCTGTCCAACTTAGGTGCTGTCATGTTTTTAACTGATATAAAATATTGTATTAGGAGATATCTGGGAACCCGACTGGGTATGGGGAGGAGGCAGCCAAGTTAATTGCTGGCGTCTCCTTGTGATGGATGTCCAGTGCAGACACTCAACAGGAAAGGTACAGAGTGACTGGATAAATGGCTTGGAAAAGGACTTAAAAAGAGGCGTTCATTAAGGAATGAATGGGGGGCAATTGGGAATGCCTATGATTGGTACAGCAGAGAGCCAACCCCCCCATTCTTATAGCCCAGTGGTTCTCAACTCTGGTCCACTGCTTGTTCAGGGAAAGCCCTGGCGGGCCGGGCCGGTTTGTTTACCTGCCATGTCCACATGTTCGGCCGATCGCGGCTCCCACTGGCCATGGTTCGCTGCTCCAAGCCAATGGGGGCTGCAGAAAGTGGCACGGGCCGAGGGATGTGCTGGCTGCCCTTCCCGCTGAGAACCACTGTTGTAGCCCATCTTAACCCTTCTGTGAGGGTGGGGGTGGATGGTAAGGTTCCAGCAATAGATTTGTTGGAGGGATTGAGAGGGAAAAAGAGGGTAAGCTGGTGAAAGCCCCCCACCCTGGGTATGGTAAGGTCTCAGCAATGGATTTGTTGGAGGGAC
Source organism: Lepidochelys kempii (assembly GCF_965140285.1). Classification (NCBI taxonomy): domain Eukaryota; kingdom Metazoa; phylum Chordata; order Testudines; family Cheloniidae; genus Lepidochelys; species Lepidochelys kempii. The sequence continues at coordinate 61,182,621 of NC_136383.1, forward strand.
CTGGACAGAAAAAGAGACAGAAATGGTAAAAGCCCCCCCCAGGATAATTATGGAATAAACATGGGGTTACCTACACTGTACACTGTTATCTGCCGAGTAGTCTCAGACATCTAATAATAAAGTTGCAGCCTGATTAGTCTCTCCCAGTCTTATTAATCTCTCCCCATGTCAAATGTCTCCTGTCCTTCTTTCGGCATAGCCAGACAATGACCGCACTGCATCTTTAAGCAGGAGGGTGTTTGGGTGGCAGGCCGAGTGAAGGGAACAGTGCTTTATGGCTGGGGGTAATATGAAACGGCTAGTCACTCTGACCTGTATGTTTGTTTTTTTGTATCTCTAATTCATGAATTTGGAACAATACTAATAGTATTGGATTTGATTCTTGTTTATTAGCTAGCTGACTAATATTGTTTGTGTTAGGAATGTGAGTTCTTTAAATTATAAGTGTTTTCAATTAGTTATATCATTCCAAACTGGTACAACAGCTCACAACAAATAACGTTTATTAGACTAGATCCTGCTACTGCAAAATATTAGATATATTGAAAAGAAAATGTTTATGTTAAATTGTAATTTACATTCGACTTTTCTTCTGTAGTCCCAGAAAGGGAACCATCTAGTACTGTATTTAAGACCAGTTTCTGTCAAACTTCTAAATAAGAGAATGAGCATGTTTCCCTTCCAGGCAAAACACTTATTAATTCAGGTTATATGAATCAGGCCAGATTCCAGCTTCTGCTGCTCATTTTTCAGTGGCTTTAGGATAGTTAAGTAAAGGAGTAGTGGCTGGGGATTCTAGCATCCCTGTGAGTGAGTTTATAGCCTAGAAGACAGAATGCAGTGGGAGGCCCAGATGAAAAGGGGCAACACGGTGCCTCGAGCCTTCCTTTTTACATGGACCAAGGCTAAAAAAGGACCTACCCTCCCTCCCTTTTAGGTAGTAAAATAAGAGAACATACAAACATAAGAACGGCCATACTGGATCAGACCAAAGGTCCATCAAGCCCAGTATCCTGTCCTCTGACAGTGGCCAATGGCAGGTGTCCCAAAGGGAATGAACAGACAGGTTATCATCAAGTGATCCATGCCCTGTCACCCAATACCAGCTTCTGGCAAACAGAGGCTCGGGACAACATTCCTGCCCATCCTGGCTAATAGCCATTGTTGGACCTATCTTCCATGAATCTATCTAGCTCCCTTTTGAACCCCATAATAGCATTGGCCTTCACAACAGTCTCTGGCAAGGAGTTCCAGAGATTGACAGTGCGTTGCGTGAAAAAATACTTTCTTGTGTTTGTTTTAAACCTGCTACCTATTAATTTCATTTGGTGGCCCCTTGTTCTTGTATTATGAGAAGGAGTAAATAACACTTCCTTATTTGCTTTATCTATACCACTCATGATTTTATAAACCTCTATCATATCCCCCCTTAGTCACCTCTTTTCAAAGCTGAAAAGTCCCAGTCTTATTAATCTCTCCTCATAGGAAGCCGTTAATCATTTTTGTTGCCCTTTTCTGAACCTTTTCCAATTCCAATATATCTGTTTTGAGATGGGGCGACCACATCTATACCCAGTATTCAAGGTGTGGGTGTACCATGGATTTATATATAGGCAATATGATATTTTCTGTCTTATTTTCTATCCCTTTCTTGATGATTCTCAACATTCTGTTAGCTTTTTTGACTGCTGCTGCACATTGAGTGGATGATTTCGGAGAACTATCCACAATGACTCCAAGATCTCTTTCTTGAGTGGTAATAGCTAGTTTAGACCTCATCATTGTATATGTACAGTTAGGATTATGTTTTCCAATGTGCATTACTTTGCATTTATCAACATTACATTTCATCTGTCATTTTGTTGCCCAGTCACCCAATTTTGTGAGATCTTTTTTTAGCTCTTCACAGTCTGCCAGGGACTTAACTATCTTGAGTAGTTTTGTATCATCTGTAAATTTTGCCACCTCACCGTTTACCCCTTTTTCCAGCTCATTTATGAATATGTTAAATAGGACTGGGCCCAATACAGAACCCAGGGGGACACCACTATTTACCTCTCTCCATTCTGAAAACTGACCATCTATTCCTACCCTTTGTTTCCTATCTTTTAACCAGTTACCAATCCATGAGAGAACTGTCCCTCTTATCCCATGACTGCTTATTTTGCTTAAGAGCCTTTGGTGAGGGACCTTGTCAAAGGCTTTCTGAAAATCTAAATACATTATATCCACTGGATCTCCTTTGTCGGCATGCTTGTTGACCCCCTCATTTAACCCAAGTCTTTGGCACACTAAATGGCTTCCTTTGATTTCTCTCAACTATTAGAGCCTGGCACATACTGTTCTCTCTCATAAAAGATTATTAATATTTTTTCTTTTCCCCGATGAATGTTTTTATTACTTAGCTCATAAGTAGTGTGAAATGTACACTCAAATTGCATGAGAATTCTATCTCTAGAAATGCCTTTTGCCAGCTTGAAATTCCTGCAGTGCTCACACATAACATTTTTAATACATACAGTTCTTCAACAGTGTGTACCAACCATCAATAGATGGCATGTTAGTGACCTCACAGAATTCTTTTCCTTTCTTCCAAGAGCTGGATGCATATTCAGAGATGAATGAAAGCATAAGTACAATGGCTTTGCTATTACTTATACTTTCTCAAGAAAAAGCATTTCAGCAAAACTCTTGGCTTGCTCTGTCATACATTTAATCATAATAATTTACGAATTCTTGATCATTCATGAAAGATGAGAAAATGACAGCTCATAATCCTTTTCTGTATCACCACAGGACAGGCACTGTAAAGACAGGACAGGTGCAAATCTCGGCATTTCCACAATGCATATTATCCAGGCCTTCTTAGAAACAAAAGTGATTCTTTTAACAACACTAACAACATCTATGCATTAACCTTTCCATGACCAGACACTTGCCCTGGAGCTACTGCACAGTGTTATTATTCTGCCAAGAATTTCTCCCCTCAGTTCCAAAGGTGCTTTCAGTCATCTATAGCATTCAACTGTGCAGCCAGTCTTCTACAGAAACAGCTGCATGGTTTGATCTTGCATGCTTAGAACTGCATCAGTTATTCCATTTCCTTCACAACTCTGCTTTTGCTAACAGCCCCTTTCATACCTAGAGTATACACATCAGGATAAGTAGGCTATACTAAGGTATTCTTTTGTTTGTCTTTTCTCAAATAGTCTTCATTTCTATTTTTATCTTATCTTACATGTTCAAAAAGAAAACTCATACCCCCTAATTATTCACTCAAGCCCTGTTTTGTTAGGAAGAGGTGACAGGCGGTGTTCTGGCATGACAGTCTCTAAGAGATGGATATTAACTTGACAGGAAAGCAGCGAGAATGGTTTAGCTGTTATAAAAATTATGCTGCTAAGTAAAATCTAATGTCAAATGTGTATCTATTTTCATTTTTCATCAGTGAGAAAATCAGAAAATTTATTTCTTTATTTATATTTTATCTTTATATTTTATCTTTATTTCTAAAGTATAAATAGATTGACGGTCATATTGCAAAGGAAGGTACAAAGGTCCTTGTGCCTTCCCTTGTGCACATGTGCATGGATCAGGGATTAAGCTAGCCTCTAGTAAGAAGCTACAGGAGGAAACAATAGAATCTGACAGTTGGGTACCTTAAATATATGGGGCATAAGGCACAAAATGACATAAAAGAACCATGATATTAGTAATTGGAAAGGGATAGGCAACCACACAAATGTATTCCATAATTCCTAGCGCTTTAAGACAAAAGATAAATGAAGCAAAACAAGGCAAATCAAGCCAATGGTGAGAGAAGAATAAGAGTGACTTTACAAATATATTAAGGGGAAAAGTACTACATAAAGAAAGTAGGTCTAAAAAAAATGAAGAGATGGATGAAATTAAAGATGACACAAAAATGGCTGAGAGACTGTACTCTTAAAAATCTGTCATCAACAGTAAAAATATAGAAATTAAATTTCAAAAAGGGGAAGAATGTAAAACTAACTATTGGAAAGATCAGATAAAGAAATATTTGGAAAATATTTATATTGCTGTAGCACCCATAGACCAGAGACCCCAATTAGAAGTCTTGACACATCATGATAAGAGTCATACAAACATATATGAAGACATATATGAATTCCTCTCATTCAGAGCTTGCAATCAAGAAGTCAAGTGACTTACACATTGTTCTTTTTAATTTGTGTGTGTGTGTGTAAGGTTGCATAGGCAACCTTCATTTGGTATTTCCTAATCTTACCTGTGCAACCTTAATACATGTGATAATGTAATTAAAAACTATATCAGAATGCATAAATACAAGGTGGCTGGATTATAGTTGCACTGGTGACTTTTCCATTGGCATTTCCAAACTTATGAGAGCTTGATTTTGAAAACTTAACAATGTACTCTTAATATATTTTTTTCTGTGAAATTTCTTAGGTTTAAAGAAAAGAAAAAAATCAAACAAATTCCATCAGGTAGCATCATATTGAGACCCACATGGGGCACCGGTAGGGTTGGAACTTTTAGATTCACAGCACAGACCTCTGTCACATGAACAAATAGTGTAACTGATAGCAGCAGTATGTTGTCATCCTTTATGTGGAGCAGCATTAGAGGGGGATGAGACAGACTCTTTGCCATGGATTTTCACAGAAATTTGTTGACAGCTAAGGCATAATGAGATTCCAGAATCTTGGGTTCTACTCCAGACTCTGAGGGGAGTGTTGTCTAGGGGACACAGACTCTTCTGCCCATTCCTCCCAAACTTGATCCTTTATACCCCATCCCCCCATTCCCCTCTTTCTCAGTCCTGTCTGGTGCAACCTGAACTGTGGAATGGCTGCATCCTCTGTCCCACCAACCTGGGGTATGCCTCTCACACTGCGAAGCTGTGACAAGCTACAAAGCTCTTGCAGGTACTGCCCTTACACAGACATCCACAGGCAGGAACACCCAACTGAGTTACATGAATGCTTTGCCAGCCACTCATGAGCTAACAATAGAGAGGCTCCAGCCAATTCCCCCCAGCTCCCCAGCCTTGCACCCCAGAACTGTACCATCTTGTCCTGGTCAGAAGCATGACCAGTGTAAGTTCATTACCCGGTCTACCCCACCCTCAATGTGGAAAGGACACACACTAGCTTGGGAAATCTCAGCTCTGTTTACAAAGGCACTTCATAAGAACGATCGTATTGGGTCAGACCAAAGGTCCATCTAGCCCAGTATCCTGTGTCTTCTGACAGTGGCCAGTGCCAGGTGCCCCAAAGGGAATGAACAGAACAAGTAATCATCAAGTGATCCATCCCCTGTCACTCATTCCCACCTTCTGGCAAACAGAGGCTAGAGACACCATCCCTGCCCATCCTGGCTAAATAGTCATTGTTGGACCTATCCTCCATGAATTTATCTAGTGTTTTTTTTAATGCTGTTATGGTGTTGGCCTTCACAACATCCTCTGGCAAGGAGTTCCATAGGTTGACTGTGTATTGTGTGAAGAAATACTTCCTTTTATTTGTTTTAAACCTTCAACCAAAATACACTGTTTTGGATCACATATAAAACAGATCGATTAACTACAGAAAGATAGATCTTAAGTGATTATAAGTAGTAAGCACAGAGATCAAAGTTGGTTACCTAAGAAATAAAATAAATTCATAGTGTAAGTTCTATAAACTAAACAAGATTTGAATCAAGCAGTGTCTCACCTTGGCAGATGGTATAAATACACAATTACACAGGCTGGGACTCTCCTCCAGCCCAGGACCACCCTCCCCAGTTCAAAGTCATTGTCCTCCAGACGTGTTTTCAGGTTTTGAGTTGTGGGGGGAGTGAGGCCAAGTCACGATGTCACTTCCCCTCTTTATAAGATCTTTCCAGCATGCTGGAAGAAACATGCTTGTGATGTGGAGATCCACTCCCATTGGTCAAGCAGCCTCCAGTGTTTATGTGCTCTCTCTGAGAAGTCTTCTGGGGCGGTTGTTGGGAAAGTGGATTCCCTTTAATGGGTCATTAGCATGTCTGGCTAGTCCACTGTTGAACCTGAAAGGCTGATTGTGGGTATTCCCAACCTCACAACATATTTCAGTAACACATACGTAATAAAATTTCATAACATCACATAGAATGATAACACATTATATCCAACAGGATAATAATATTCAACAGATCAAGACTTTTAAAATGATGCCTCACAAGACGTACTTTGTACAAAACATTATAATCATACCACCATGGTACATATGGGGGTGTCAGGGTGTTGGTTTGGGGTACAGAGTGCCATATATACCCCATCCCCTTCCAATCCATCTCTGACCCAGTCCTATCTCTTCCACATTCATGGCTCATTGTTTCAATCTCATTCTCCTCACATAGCCAGTCCTAGTCTCCGCACCCCAAACTTCTCATCATAATCTTGGTCTGCTTGCCCAGCCAGTTCTACTCTCCCACTTCAGATATCCCAGTCTGAGTCTCCCTCCCACGACCAGTCCCATTCTCTTTGCTTAGCCAGCTCCAATTTCCCCCTCCTACCTCCTTTTCTGATTTGTCTCCCCTCACCACTGGCCTCCAATTTCCATCTCCCACTCATGTTTCCCATCCCCCATTGCTCCTAATTTTCCTCTCCAGGATCCTTATCCAATCACGCTCCCTCCATGGCTCTCCCAATACCTATCATAGCTATTCCCCTTCCTGGCTCCTTGTTCCAGTGTATTTGCCTACCCTGTTCTCCCCATGCACCTTTTCAGATCCATCTGTCCAACTTCCTTTCTTCCACCCCTGTATCCTTGCCATCCAGTCCCAGTCTCCTTCCCCTGCTCACTCCACATCCAAATTTCAGCCTATCCCCAATGGGTCCCAGTTCCCCAGGTTCCCGCTCTGGCTCCCAGTCCCTCTTTTTTCCCAGTCAGTCCCAGTCTTTTCTCACCCCAGTCTCAGTCTCCTTGCCCAACCACTCTGTCTCCTCTGGCTCCCAATCACAGTTTCCCCTACCCCAATTCAGAGTCCCAGTTTCCCTCTACCCCTGCCTCCTGTCCCAGTTTCCAGCACCCTCAAGGCATTTATCCCCAGATCTACCTCCCCATCCCACCCAGTTGGTCTGTCTCTTAGCGCCTCTGCATTCAATTCAGGCACCTTCTTTCTCCATGTTTCCAGGGCCCAGCAGGGGGACAGAGAACACAGGAGACACAAACTCACAGTTGTCAGTACCAGTGCCTAGAGCTAGCCCAGAGCAGCAATTGCAGGGACAGTCCTGCTCAGCCCTGGGCTGGAACATGCACTGTGCAGATGGAATCTTCAGAGATTTTAGATGGGAACCTCAAGCAAGTCTCTACATATGTGCAAACTGATGTTTTTCAAAGGCTTATAACTTGTCCAAATTTGGGTGGATATTTACAGAACAGCAAAAGGCACATCCCTGATGCAAAGGCCACCGCTTGACAAATTTTAAGTCCCTACTCCAAAGCATGGAGGTTCTAGAGCTTCTTAAAGAAAAGTTTGCTAGAATTTCATAACATGCAAAATAACATTTTTCCCCCATCGATTCCAGCTGAAGTTTTCCTAAAGCCTCAGGCAGATACTCAGCATGGCAAATGTCAGCCTGAAATGTTAATATTTGGCAAAGTCATAAGCAATTCATATTTTTTTATAATGGGAAGTGTTCACCAACCTTATAGTTGGTGCTCCAGCTCTGCCTACATTTACATACACACACACACACATTTTATTGTATCATTCTAAATTGATAAATGGTCAACTAGCCCCATCTCCCCCTCAACATAGCCATAATTAATTTGGTGATTTTTTAAAAACACACATTCTAGCAGAAATTGGTCTTAAGGACAGCTTTGAAAGAAGAGACAATATCAGCCCTAAAGATCAGTTCAAAAAAGGTTCGTCATGTGTGCAAGCAGAAAACAACAAATTGTTTAAAAAAAGACCAATATTTTTAGCTGCCTTCCCCTAATTAGCTGTAAGAAAGATAAGGTAGCAACACAGCTACAACAACACTGCATACTAATCAGCTGTAGTTAGCCATATTTGCATAAATGTAATTTTAAAAAAGAAAAGACAATCCCCAAATATTCTAGGAAAGTGTTTTACCATTTGGAAAAATAGGAACTGTTTCTTTCACTATGTTAATTACATGCAAATTTGAAATGTCCTTCAAATGTCCAGTCAATCATAAAATGCAAATAAGGATATATTTAAGTACAACATACAGTTCCCAAAACTTTTTAGGTGGTGCACGTTTTATTTCTTCAACCTTGAGGATATTTAAAAGTTGTAAATAAAGAAACAGCATTTGCCAAAGACATTTCATTAAATTAAATAAAAATACTAAAAAATAAATGTTAGGATTATATTTCTAGGGCATCATGAGAGGAACAATTTATTTGTGAAGATAAACATTTTAAAATCTTTAAAATCATTTAAAACATTTAAAATCAGGCCACTTATTTAGATGCCCACATTTGCACTCAAGAGCCTGACCTTAGGCATCCATATTTTAAAATCTTGAGGTCTATCTAATCTCTACTGTCTGATTAGTGAATGCAATCTCAGAGCTAATCCAGTAAGATTTTTTGAAATACTTCAACATTTTTATAACTTATTTAGAGTACTCACAAACTCTCCTTTAAATTTAAAGAAAGGCTCCCAGAAAAATCACATGACTGGTAATGCTAAAACCCCAGGACTGAAAATTACTTTAAGATCCCTGGTCTGCATTCCCTGCCCTTAATAACATAGTAGGTGTAAACTATATTTAAGGTCAATAAAATCAAGTTGTATGGCAGGGATAATACCAAGACTAATTACTGTGATAATTCAAATGGCTATCCAATCAATTCTTTTCAATTTCCCCAAAGCACTTATATACATGCATAGCATTTTTCTTTTTTCCATTAACACAGACCTGATCTGCATGGTTCTCAGTTTCCTAGGATTGTATAGGATTTGATCTCTTGAACTTTTCAGAAAAATTGGTGAAATATTGTTCCTTTAGAAATTTACCCGGCTGAAACCAAATTACTTGAGGTGATATACATATATGGCAGTCAGATCACTAAACACATCTTAAGAGCTCAAAGTTTTTAGAAGGTTTTTGAACTTGTAAGAGTCAAGGAAAAGGAAGACATTTTCAAAATTTTCTGTCTACCCTTAATTTCTCTTGTAGACATTTCAAATAAAAGGGAGCGACACGCAAAAGAGTAAGTGATATATAATGAATTTGTAAAGAGGACTTTTCATATTCCCTATTCTGGCACAGAAACAGGTGATTGAAACACTGGATATTATATGAAACATCCTAAAGGTTTCCACCCCTCACAATTACAGTCCTCCAAGTTATACCTTGACTTTACCAAAGCTTTTGATACAGTCTTCCACAGTATTCTTGCCAGCAGTATGGATTGGATGAATGGACAATAAGGTGGATAGAAACATGGCTAGATCATCGGGCTCAATGGATAGTGATCAACGGCTTGATGTCTAATTGGCAGCCGGTATCAAGTGGAGTGCCCCAGGGGTCAGACCTGGGTCCGGTTTTGTTCAACATCTTCATTAATGATCTGGATGATTGGATGGATTGCACCCTTAGCAAGTTCACGGATGACACTAAGCTTGGCGGAGAGGTAGATATACTTGAGGGTAGGGATAGGGTCCAGAGTGACCTAGACAAATTGGAGGACTGGGTCAAAAGAAACCTGATGAGGTTCAACAAGGATAAGCGCAGAGTCCTGCACTTAGAATGGAAGAATCCCATACACCGCGACAGGCTGGGGCCAACTGGCTAAGCGGCAGTTCTGCAGAAAAGGACCTGGGGATTACAGTGGAAAAGAAGCTGGATATGAGTCAACAGTGTTCCCTTGTTTCCAAGAAGGCTAACAGCATATGGGCTGCATTAGTAGGAGCATTGCCAGCAGATTAAGGGAAGTGATTATTCCCCTCTATTCGGCACTGGTGAGGCCACATCCGAAGTACTGCATCCAGTTTTGGGCCCCCCATTACAGAAAGGATGTAGACAAATTGGAGAAAGTCCAGTGGAGGGCAATGAAAATGATTAGGGGGTTGGGACACATGACTTATGAAGAGAGGCTGAGGGAACTGGGATTATTTAGTCTGCAGAAGAGTGAGGGGGGATTTGATAACAGCCTTCAACTACCTGAAGAGGGGTTCCAAAGAGCATGGAGCTCGGCTGTTCTCAGTGACAGAACAAGGAGCAATGGTGTCAAGTTGCAGTGGGAGAGGTCTAGGTTGGATATTAGGAAAAACTATTTCACTAGGAGGGTGGTGAAGCACTGGAATGGGTTACCTAGGGAGGTGGTGGAACCTCCATCTGTAGAGGTTTTTAAGGTCTGGCTTGACAAAGCCCTGGCTGGGATGATTTAGTTAGTGTTGGTCCTGTTTTGAGCAGGGGGTTGGACTAGACTCTTCCAACCCTAATCTTCTATGATTCTAAATTGGTCTCATCACAACATCACCCGCCCTTCACCTCAGCTCCAAACTTCCCCTCACCAACACACAGAGTCCAGCTTCCTTTCTGCTCCCACTTTCTTTCTGCGTATGAAATTTCCTTGGGTTTTTTCAGTGTCCCCTCTCACCCTTCACACCCAGTCAAATTTCTCCATCTATCTCTCTCTATCCCTATTGAAGGAGGAGAGGTAGAGAGGGACATGAGAAGAGTATCCCCTCTTCTCTGAGTGCCTTACCATTTTCAGAAAATAAATATTACACCAATTCATAGATACATTGAAACGTAAGGCTGGAAAGAACCTTGAGAAGCCACCTTGTCTCTCCCCGTGCAATGAGGCAAGAGGAAATATACCTAGACCATCCCTGACAGATGGTCTAACCTGTTTGTCTAACCTGTTCTTAAAAACCTGCAGTGATGGGGATTCCACAATCTCTCTCAGTAATCTATTCCAATACTTAACTATACTTGCAGTATGAAAATTTTTCTAGTATCTACCCTAAATCTCTCTTAGTGTCATCTGCAAATTTTAAAAGCATACTCTACTCCATTATCAAAATAATTAATTAAAATATTGAATAGTAATGGAACCAGGACAGACATTTACAGGATCTCACCTTCCTGTTTGACAGTGATCCATTAATAACTACTCTGAGTAAACTTTTTCAACCAGCTGTGCAACCACCTCATAATTTTTTCATCTAGACCACATTTTCCTACTTTGCTTATGAGACTGTCATGTGGGACTGTGACAAAAGCCTTACTAAAATCAAGATAAATCACATCTACAGCTTCCCCACATCCACTACAACAGTAACCCTGTCAGAGAAGGAAATTAGGTTGCTTTGTCATGATTTGTTCTCGTCAAATCCTATTATCCTCTAGGTGCTAGCAAACTGATTGTTTAATCCTCCCTGTTGTATCCTTTTCAGAGGAACAGCCGTGTTAGTCTGTATTCGCAAAAAGAAAAGGAGTACTTGTGGCACCTTAGAGACTAACCAATTTATTTGAGCATGAGCTTTCGTGAGCTACAGCTCACTTCATCAGATGTTTACCGTGGAAACTGCAGCAGACTTTATATACACACAGAAATCATGAAACAATACCTCCTCCCACCCCACTGTCCTGCTGGTAATAGCTTATCTAAAGTGATCAACAGGTGGGCCATTTCCAGCACAAATCCAGGTTTTCTCACCCTCCACCCCCCCACACAAATTCACTCTCCTGCTGGTGCTAGCCCATCCAAAGTGACAACTCTTTACATAATCAAGTCGGGCTATTTCCTGCATAGATCAAGGTTTTCTCACATCCCCCCCACCCCCATACACACACAAACTCACTCTCCTGCTGGTAATAGCTCATCTAAACTGACCATTCTCCAGGTTTAAATCCAAGTTAAACCAGAACATCTGGGGGGGGGGGGTAGGAAAAAGCAAGAGGAAACAGGCTACCTTGCATAATGACTTAGCCACTCCCAGTCTCTATTTAAGCCTAAATTAATAGTATCCAATTTGCAAATGAATTCCAATTCAGCAGTTTCTCGCTGGAGTCTGGATTTGAAGTTTTTTTGTTTTAAGATAGCGACCTTCATGTCTCCCACTCATTCCTCACAAGTCAAGGCAGAGAGGGCACTAAGTGGTGTTCTCCCCACTTGCCTGATAAGGAAGAAAGCAATGATTTGGGGAGCATGGCACTAGGGGTCTTTCTCCTCAGAGGCTGGGGGTTATCAGTTACTTGGTTCAGGTATTTGTGGGGTGGCTGGCAGGCAAAGTAAGTGTAAAGAGTAAGTGTTCCCTCCTAAATTGCCCTGCCTCCTGCTAGTTTCTGTCAGCTCTGCTTGAATGGTTGGCTCTAGGAGTGGGATATCCTGAGAGACCAACATGCAGCCAGTGTCATTGCAAGTTAGAGAGAGAGAGAGAGAGAGAAGTTTTCACAGGAGACCTCTGCCCTCTAAAGTGACAGATGCTGGGATCCCCTTGGATCCAGCCTTTGAAAATCCTAAGGCACCCTAAAAATTGATTAGATTAATGGGAAAATATCAGATGTGGAAACAGGATATCAGATGTGGAAACGGCTGAACAATTGAACACCATTACTAATAGAGATGAAAAAAATCAAAATTGAAAGAGAAAAAAAGAAATAGAATTAAAGCTGGAGGACACAGAAAATGGAGACTGCAGGAATAACATAAGGATGAGAGGTATTCCAGAGGAGACTGAATTGAGAAATCTACTGGACACATTAGATGATATTTTCCATGACACATTAAAAGTGGCCAATAAAGATTGCATTCATATTGAGGAGGCAGATCTCTTTTCTTCAGGCCCCCAAGCAGGCTCCAGACCAAGAGACATGACTGTCCAACTACTGTCAAGACAAGGATAAAACACAGAGGATAATGAGGAAGAGAAGCTGAACCAATGATGATTCTTAACCAGTACATACAAATTTTCCCAGATCTGGCATCCTCAACCTGAGAAAGCAAAAAGGAACTATACCAGGTGACCACAATTCTTAGAAAGAACATAGGATACGAAGGGGCATTCCCATTTAGACAGTCCTTTAAATGGAAGGACAGATATATGTCTATTTCAGATCCAAAAGAAGGGAAACAGGTACTTATGGACACGGGAATAGGCGATTTAGCTCAAAAAAATCTGAATGGGATTAAAGACATCGGTTCTACAGATCACCAAGAAATCACTGGAAATCAGGGAGACCAAAGAGAGCCAGAACAGCTCAAAAAGATGCATCACCAATACAACAGCACAGATATGACAGCAGAAGAAACAGTCCAGATCCAGAAGAACAAGATTAGTATATGGGCTAAGACATTACAATAGATAATAGATACTATATTCATGTGGTTATAAGGATAAAGGGATATAGTGAAATGAAAGCTGGGCTGTATAGCACCCAGGATATTTTACTCTAGGTGGATACAGTATACTTAATAGATATAATGTTATAGTTAACTTATTTTATAATATAAACCACAACATTAAATTAATAACAAACTAGCAGGAGACCCAGATCTCCCTTATTGAAGTAAGTTTGACGTTAGAGTTATTACAAACATTCCAAATTTTATGTTAATTGAAGGGTCATCTATGGTAGAATATTTTAAGAATAGGTAAACTCAAAGATGGTCTAATAATCTCACAAGATCCAATGTTATAAAGGTGTTTGGCCCGATTAAATAAGGCTTGGTTCTTAAGAATATACATTTAAAAAAAGAAAAGAGAAAGAAACCCCTCTTTGAGCAGGGAACTAACAAGCCCATGGAGGAAATAAGGAAAGTCTGGGCTCTCATAGTTAGAGGGGACCAAGTGACAATGGGGGAATGCCCAGGGATGGCGAAGGAGGGAAACAGGAGATAAGGGAACAGATGTTAAATATGGTTGTATGCTTTAATAGAAAAGATTACATTAATAAAAAAATGTTCGGGCACAGAATTTAAAAGTTTATGGTAAATCAGACTCAGGATCAGGGTACAACAATATAGGCATTACAAAAGGAAAAGCAACATATGTGTGAGTTTTAAAATGACTGTGTGTTTGATGGGAACACTATCAACAATTTTACTTACAGAAGAATCACAAATATAATGGAGCCCTGGCATCTGGCCAGGGGTGGGGTGTCTCACTACTTTTAACAAAGGGCAGTATACAGGGTGAGAGCAGAGCTGGTAGTCATGGGTAAGTTTATCAACATCACGTTTGTTAAGGTGAAGGGGATGAACAGTCCAACAAAAAGGAAAAGTATATTCTGCTCACTGAAAATATTTTACTATTATAATCTATTTACAAAAAACACGCTTCAAGAAAAATGAGTATAAATACCTGAACGTTTCTTGGATACAAATACCACATGTCTCACCAGAGCAATCTAACAGAAGAGGGGTGACAACACTCTGCTAAATACTTCCCTTTTATTGTTTCAGCACACACTGTAGATACAGAGGGCAGATGTATTTTAATTAAGGGGTCCTTTAGAAGTAAACTTTTCACCTTAGCCAAGATGTACACTCCCAGTTAGAGGCAAACTTCTCTTTTTAATCAGTTTTTTAGGGATTTAGGACATTTTAGTGAAGATGATATTATTCTAAGAGGTACATTCCTAGCAGGAGCTGAATCTGAATGTCAGGGACTATATATATTATTCTGCTCCTCATGGATCGTATTCCAGGATTTATATGATTTTTGTGTCTAGGACCCTGACTAATTTAGTCAAAAAAATTATCTGGCAGATATAAATTGGTCTGTTCATGCCCCTGCATATATCAGATTAAAAGACTGGTACTCAGTGGAAAAACAAAAGGCCTGGAAGTTGAACAAAGCTTTTATGTATGACTCCCTTAGAATTCAAGAGATGGAAGAAAATGTTAAGCAACATATAGATGAAAACTATAAGGAAATGATTAATAAAAGTGTTCACTGGTATGCTGTAAAGGTGGTAAAGAGGAGGATCCTTATAAATAAAGCATCATACCTCAAAAAGATGAGAGGTCTTGAAGAAGAGAGTTTGGTTCAAGAACTTTCTGTTTTGGAAGGTAGACATAAATCTACAGGATCTAAAATAGTATAAGAAAATAAATTAGAAGAGGGAAGATTAACCTGTTACAAACAGGTAAGGCTGAGCAAACACTTAGATATATTAAACAAAAATATTATGAAAAGGGCAATAAAGTCGATAGGCTTTTAGCCAGAAAGTTAAAAAAAAGTAACAGGATAAATCAGACATCCTTTGATTAAAAGTAAAAAGGGAGATTTACTAATTGGCATGAAACAGATCTCTGAAACATTTCCTAACTTTTTCCATACTTTGTATGGTTCAAAAAATACAAATCTTGAACAGCTCTCAGAAGATGATGTGGCAGCTCTTAACAGGCAAACTACTGCTGAAGAAGTCAAAGTTGTAATTAAGAATTTAAAATCGAATAAAGCTCAAGGTGCCAATGGGTTTTCTGCAGAGTATTATAGAGCTCTAAAGCAAGTATTGGTCCCTTTTCTTAACTGAATTGTTTCATGGTATATCGCAGGGGAACAAGATTCCTGGTTCATGGGAAGAGGCAAAAACTGTGGTCATTCCTAAAGAAGGAAAATATCTTACCAATTGTGCATCATATAGGCCTATTTTTTTAATTAACATGGATGCTAAAGTTAATGCCAAGGTGCTAGCAAACAGATTGACCATCATCTTGCCCAAATTCGCTTACCCTCTTCAATCTGATATTATCAGAAGAACTCTGAATTTGATATGTCATGTCAATTCTAGCAATTCTTGCTGTACGCTTCTTTAGATGCTGAGAAAGCCTTCAACCCAGCTGGAGTGGGAGAACCTCAGACAGATTTTGGTAAGGTTTGGCTTTGGAAATCACCGTTTTATAGGGGCACCTTGGCCTTGTATACTCATCCTTGAGGGTCTGCCTGGGTTAATGGTCATCAATCCCCTTCTTTTAATTTGGCTAGGGTACAAGATAGGTTTATCCCCCTGTGTGTTTTTGCAATGGTGCCATTTGCAGCAAATGTGAGAAACGTCTCCTCGGTAAAGGGCATCAGAACACCTTCTGGATTAGAACCCACAATAGTTTTGTATGATGATGATGTCTTCTTACATTTGTAGGATCTAAATCCTTGTTAAAAATTACAGAACAATTGATATTGGAATTTGGGCAGGAAATGTTAGGAATTTATATCCCCTAAAGGGTCAATATTTAGGAATGAATATTGTAGAGAAAAATATCTTTTAAAGGCAAATTACTCTCCAACGTGGAATAAAATAATAAGAGACTTGCAGGAATAGAACAAATATGAAAATTTTTGAGGCTACCCTACCTAGCAAAGATGAATATCCTCCCGAAGTTGTTATTTTTGTTTGAGTGCATCCCTGTTGATATCGCTGACATGACAGTAAAAACATGACAGAATGTGGTATTAAAATTTACATGGAAACAAAAGACAAAGGGTGAGTTCTAAATTTCTGTATAAGCCTACAAAGTGTGGTAGACTAACTTTCCCTAACACGGTTTATTATTATTACGCAACATAATTAAAAGATGTGACCAACTGAGTTAATAACAGATTACTCAAACAGGACTGGAGCCCCCATAGTAACTCTTGGGTAACAAGTAATGCAGGTCACCAATTTTAAAAATCGGTCAAGTAATCAAGCAATCACCCATTCATCCAGACCACCTAAGCAGCTTTTGGCCAAATTTTTTTTTTAATTCCCATTGTTTGGGCCCTCTCCCTTAAATACTTTCATTAAGAATTAGGAATTGATCCCTAGGAAATATCAAAGTTACTATTTATTGTGGTTTCAGAGGAACAGCCGTGTTAGTCTGTATTCGCAAAAAGAAAAGGAGTACTTGTGGCACCTTAGAGACTAACCAATTTATTTGAGCATGAGCTTTCGTGAGCTACAGCTCACTTCATCAGATGTTTACCGTGGAAACTGCAGCAGACTTTATATACACACAGAAATCATGAAACAATACCTCCTCCCACCCCACTGTCCTGCTGGTAATAGCTTATCTAAAGTGATCAACAGGTGGGCCATTTCCAGCACAAATCCAGGTTTTCTCACCCTCCACCCCCCCACACAAATTCACTCTCCTGCTGGTGCTAGCCCATCCAAAGTGACAACTCTTAACATAATCAAGTCGGGCTATTTCCTGCATAGATCAAGGTTTTCTCACATCCCCCCCGCCCCCATACACACACAAACTCACTGTCCTGCTGGTAATAGCTCATCTAAACTGACCACCCCCCCCCCCAGATGCTCTGGTTTAACTTGGATTTTAACTTGGATTTATTGTGGGTAAGAGCTGAGATTACTCAATTTGGACAGCTGTTCCTAGATCCTGACTTGAAATCATACCAAGTAGCATGTACCAATGTAAATAAAAGATCCCATATTTTTAATATTTACAAGTCAAATGTTTTATTGTGAAATCTGGATACAAGGCAGCTCTTGTAAAGATAAACCTTGTAAAGAGAGAACTTCTATCCATATTCGAGGAGGTAATCCAGGAGCAAACTGGAACAAAAACTTCAATTTATATATACAATTTTCATTGACAAAGATGCTGGTAAGAAACAACCCAGATAGTAAAATGGGAGAGGTATTTGGACAAAGAAATTTATCTGAATGAGTGGGTCTCTATATGGGAAAGGGGATATACATCTTCAATTTATATAGCTCAGAAATCATAGAATCCTAGAATATCAGGGTTGGAAGGGACTTCAGGAGGTCATCTAGTCGAACCCCCTGCTCAAAGCAGGACCAATCCCCAACTAAATCATCCTCGCCAGGGCTTTGTCAAGCCTGACCTTCAAAACCTCTAAGGAAGAAGATCCCACCACCTCCCTAGGTAACCCATTCTAGTGCTTCACCACCCTCCTAGTGAAAAAGTTTTTCCTAATATCCAACCTAAAAACCTCCCGCACTGCAACTTGAGACCATTACTCCTTGTCCTGTCATCTTTTACAACTGAGAACAGTCTAGATCCATCCTCTTTGGAACCCTCTTTCAGGTAGTTGATAGCAGCTATCAAATCCCCCCTCATTCTTCTCTTCTGCCGACTAAATAATCCCAGTCCCCTCAGCCTCTCCTCATAAGTCATGTGCTCCAGCCCCCTAATCATTTTTACTGCCCTCTGCTGGACTCTTTCCAATGTTTTGTTTAGCATTGGACTCCAGTTAATATCCATTGTATTTTTGCTGGTAGGAAGGCACTCTGCTGGAGGGGTTGTGAGGAAAGGGGAACATGCTTGCACATGTGGTGGTTGTGCCCAGAAATTAGATGATTTGTGGAGGTTATTCTCATTATTATTGTTAGGGGACAGAGTTAAACAGCCCTGGGACTCACTTTGAGTGTATGTCTTATGTTCTAAAAATTCATGCTTTGGGAGTTCAGCCAGCCACTGGCAGGGGTCAGGAAGGGATGTTTCCATTGCTTGCATGTTTTCTGGGAGGGTTTGTTTGGTTTTGCTTTGCTTTTATCTCTTTCCTCTGAACTGTTAGGAGTAGCCACATGGAATATGTTCTGTAAAAATTAAATGTTTTCCTCATTTTTAAAAAATCATTGATTTCTAGGCAATGAAACATATTATGTTACACTGGAATAAAGAGTGGGATAAACAGGATAACACAAAATCTTAAGCATGTCTCAGATCCCTGTGTCATGCACATGATGAACTCATAAGACTAAGCAAAAATACTTGGCAAAAAATACTAACTATTTTTTTCTACAAACACTACACTCCACCCAATTAATCATTAAGTACTTTCACATTCTGAGCACTGAAAGTGTTTTTCTTTTCCTTTTATTTTTTAAAATGATTTTCAGTATGAGCTTCTGTCAAAATGCTTTTACAGACCAATTTACAAGAAGAGGCACTCCAGTGCCGAGTAAACTAAGTATATTCCAAGTTGAGCGTGAGGGTAAGAAACCTGGTAAATTTAGCAGATAAGCTAAAAACATTTATTTAGTGGAGCAGTTATTAAGAGAAGTATATTCATCTTTTTCTTCTGAGAACTCAGGGAAACAAGATTTGGCTTTAATGATCTTTTCCCAGCAGGGTTTATGAGAATTAACATCGCAAAACAGCTAGATGAAATCCTGGCCTCAGCAAAGTCAAGGGCAAAACTCCTATTGACTTCAGTGGGGCCAGGATTTCACCCCTCAGTGGGCTCTGACTTGGAGTAAAGGATTGCCCATCAGATTTACTCTGCAGGATAAGAGCCTTCATTCTCTCTTGTTGCTGCACTGGTCCCCTCCCCTTATCCTCATTGTTTCAGTTTTTGATTTTTTTTTTTTTAGTTGTGAGGGGTAGGTGGGACAAATATGTTCTTATATAAAGACACAACAAAAACTACTGAGCAAATCAAACTAACACACATTTAATATAAGCTAAATGGGGTGAAACAAGTCTTTGACGTTCCACAGTTTGGCTGACCTGGAGGGAATACAGTAAAAAGTGACGAAATGGTTCTAAAGAGAAGATCT
Organism: Lepidochelys kempii; assembly: GCF_965140285.1. Taxonomy (NCBI): domain Eukaryota; kingdom Metazoa; phylum Chordata; order Testudines; family Cheloniidae; genus Lepidochelys; species Lepidochelys kempii. The sequence continues at coordinate 61,202,116 of NC_136383.1, forward strand.
CTGTAAATATCTACTCCAGTGGCCTCTCTTAAAGACTCTTCTCTTACGCCAATAGTACAAATTTTAAAATTTTATTAAAGCTGATGTTAAAAAAAAGTATATAATACATAGGTTGAGAAAAGAGTGTTTGTACATCTGGGTATAGTGCTTAGATTATCCACAAATACAAAGTCACAAGATACATATAGTGCATAATCAGCAATAACCCAAATTTAGTTGAATGAATTTAGGAAGACAGTTTAGATATTAGCTTCCATGCATTCAGGTACATTACTCATGAAAAAAGTTATACAGAGAGTTGGTGGTGGAAAGCAAAATATATCAATGAGTGAGACTGTTCCTCAGTAATTGAGAATTTTGGATAGGTTGTCCATTTAGAGAAAAAACAGTCCATCATGAAAGTATTTCAGTTACTTTCCTGACTGCGCTTCTCATCGGCACTCCAGTTCATTCCTCCTGATATTGCCGATGTCCGGTGATGTATTCCATGTAGATGTGCCTCGACCACCTGATGGCATCTGACACCATGAGTTGCCGCATCAGCTGAGCATAGCATTGACTGACTCCACATTCTCTCAGCACTCGCTTGTTACGGGGTCCCATGTGCCCAGGGCTCCAACGATCAGCATGTGAATTTGGACCTCATAGCCCCTACCTCTCAGGGTGCTGGCCAGAGGGGCATATTTCTCTAGCTTTCAAGATCAGGCATTGTGGAAAGCCGGGGTCCTGTTTTCGAAGACCGCTGTGACATCCACTATGATGATCTTCTTCCGGTCCTCATTGGTGATGACAATGTTTGGTTGCAGTTGGCTGTCCATTCTGGGGATGACGAAGTTCACGGCAACCTTCCCCACAGGTGGCAGGATGGCTCTAACCAGATGATCTTGGATGGTGTTGTGTCACAGCTGCCAGGCTCTGGAATGGGGCTTGCAGCTACACAAGATATGGAGTAGTCTCTCACTGGCATAGCCGCACTGCTTTCATCGCTTGTCCCAATTTACACGGTGGACGGTTCCGTTCAGTGGGATGCAGTTGAGCCAGGACTGGTGGATGAACCTCCACTTGGCAAATCGGGAGACGTTGCCCCCGGGGAGGAAGTGGTTGCTGGCGTCCCACTTGCACATCACCTTGAAGGCCCTGCTCTGGTCTGGCTTCCATTTCAGGTTTTCCACATATTGGCAGTGGATGGCATCCTTCAGGGTCCTCTCCAGCTTGGTTCTGGTTCTCGGAGTGATGATGGTGTGCTCCATGTTCTTCACCTGTGGTACCAGGCCTCCCATCTATTACATCTAAAGCTCAAGCATCTGACAAATTACCTTTAAAACTAGGGTGATCTATCAGAAACTTCTTGGATTTCCATTTCCATCTCAACTTGTGTACAAGAGGGTAAGTATATTCCTTGCAAAGAAATTTTGGCATGATCTTCAGTGACAAATGACATGCTACCATGTGCCAAGAAAGATGGGTGATATAGTCACCTCTGACTTCAACTTTAACTGGAGAAGCTTTGTTCGCAATCTGCTGAATAATTACTAACTACTTTGGCAATCAGTCATGCATTCCTTAATGGCACCACAGGCATCAAGTGTCCTATTCACTTGCTCCCCCAAGTAATAATAGATTTTATTACATCAAACTCTCTATGCCAAAGTGGTAACTGACATAATTGAAACTAAACAAGTCACCAGAAAGAATGTTACCCAGACACATATTGTAATAGTTCAGAAGGTCTATTTCAACCATATATGGTTACTATGTAAATTACCGATGTATTGGGGTGAGGAGGGGTAGAAGTGAAATAGGCTTTCACAACGTACTTGGAGATTACTGGAAATCATTTCTTTGGCAATATTTTTTTCCCCTTTGTGATATAGCATGGCCAGAGGGCAGCAGGAGGGTGATAGAGGGGAGATATGTAAGCCCCAGGATGATGAGAGCCTTATTCCCTGTAAAGGGAAGAGAGGTTGCTATAGATTAATTAGAGCACCTGAAGCCAATTAGAGCATCTGAAGTCAGTCACCTGATAAACCCCCCCTGCTTCAATCAGACAGTTGGAGGAGTTGAAGCAGAGTGGTTTGGTACTGGAGCAGAGAGCAGTTTGAAGGAGAGCAGTTTGGAGGGAAGCAGAGGAGAGTTTGGAAAAGTGCTGTGGCGGGCCAGAAGACCAAGACCCTAGGTAAAGGGAAACCCGGCTTGTGCAGAGCAGAGGGACTCCACAGACACAAGGGGTTGGGAGAAACCTGGCCCAAGCAGAGATAGGGCAGGAAGCTCCACAAGCTGAAGGGCCAGAGAGGGAAGGAATTGCTAGTTCAAGTGGTTTGTCGCTATCCCTAGGGCCCCTGGGCTGGGACCTGGAATAGAGGGCGGGCCTGGGTCCCTCCCTCTCCACTCCCCTTCTCTGGGATACTAGTGGGACAATTAACACCCCAGATCAGGGGTAAGAAAAGGCGCCCTGACCACCCCTCCCCCGCATAAGAAGAGAAAGCACGGGACCCATCATAGTAGTGGCGGCAATTTGCCACACCTTTTACACACCAAAAAAGCTGAATTGCGAAGTCATCATTAAGTAATCCTTAGTGCATAATGTACCTCTCACGAAGAAAAGACTCAAAACAATTGGATGCAACATGGAAGAATGACTCAAAATGATGGACATTTTAAAAAAAAGTTTGAAAGCTTAAAATGATACCAAATTAGTTTCTATAGTACGGACAATTTCCAACACTTCTGCTTCATAAGATTCCAAAACAAATAATTTACAAGTATAAATTATATATACAAGTGTATGAAGTTTCTGAAGAACAAGTATAAAACAGAGGAGATGAAGTAATATTAGGTCTAAAATAAGGGATGGCCAGCTGGTAAGTACTCGAAAAGTGAAGAGCTTCACATGTCTGATAAGTACACAAGTATTTGAAGAAAAGCCATTAGATCTGGTCAGGGAATCTTTGCCATCTACACTGGGTTGGGCCTTTATATAGTAGAACTGAAGTAAGAGCTTTCTATAAAATGATGCTGCAACTAGTGACACTACTGCTGGAACTCCTTTTGTCTGATTAAGTCTGAGAAATAACATCATCAGACTTACCACCATTCTTCAGATACTAAATCATCAAGTAAAATGTTGGTTTGCAATTTAGTATACAAAAGATTTTTTAAAAACTATTATAAATTACAGCAGAATTAAACAAAGTCATTCCCCCCTCCTTAAGAGACCTGAAATGTGTCCTGTGCCCCGCACTGTGTGTGGCCTCCAATAACAGAAACAAGCTTGCACTGCTTTATTTCAGTTTTGCTTCATTTCTCCTCAAACAATCCTCATTGCTAATCTGCCAGCCTACCCCACCCCCCCACCAGAATTGGGGTGGGGAGGGGGTGGGAACATGTTAACTGTTTAGGACCAAGTCATAAAAGTAGACCAGTTATTTCTCAGCATCCATTTCATTACTCTGCATTCATTTAAACTTTTTGCTTCTGCACAAACAGGACCATCTTTCATTTTTGGACATGTGGATTTCTACCTCTTTTGAAATATAGTGTGATAAAGGATTACACAGAGGGGGTGGAAGGTCTCTGGGAATTGGGGAGAGGTAGAGGAACAGGAAGGTAGTTAGGTGTTCTCCAGGCTGGGAAGGAGGGTCTCAGGGTTCCTACCTACTCCCAGGCCTGTTCCAGACACTCTGTTTTCTGCTTCCTGATCCCAGGCTCCATGGCGGTTACTCCAGACCATCTGGGTCCCTCTCCCATCATGTGCCCCTCTTCCCTCCATAGCATACACAGGTTTAGGTGGAGGTAAAGCCCCCCACAATATTTCCATTGTAGAAGTGCTAATCTCCCACCCCCCAGAATTACAGTTAACAGCAAAATTAGTGACAGTAAGTTTTGTGCAATAGTTTTCAATATCTGTAGCTTAGATTAAGTAAATTCAGTTTTGAAGCTCATCACTTGTGATTAATGTGAAATATATAATGCCACATATTTGATGGCTGCATGGGCTGCATATTGAAATATTAAATATTATACCTTATAACTTGTAACACGATAACATTTGGGGTGATAAAGAGTATTTCCTATTCCAAAGGGAGAAATGGATACATAGCCACACAATTACTTTTGAAATTGAAAAAGGGGTATCTGTTATTCTTAGGGCTTCTATTTGGGAGGGTTTATTAACTCAATTTTGGGGGGTTATTTTTACTATTTTTGACTTGTACATAGATGTCCAAAATCAAGATGGGGGGGGGGGCTTTCTCCATTATATACTGTAATGAGGAATGTATATTATATACATTCCACATTACAGTAGTATATACTGTAATCTCTCTGTAATGTTCCCTAGTGCACAGCAGCAAGGTCTATATAGACCAATTAATACACAACACATAAAATTATAGTCCCCATCACCCACCTTATTGCTCTATCTAGACAAGTATCCATTTCCACTGTTTTTCCAGGGTTTACTAGATAAACACTGATTTCCTTTTTCTTTTTAAATCAAGGGTGTTTTATCTGATTCTGAACTCAAACCAGTGAGATTCCACTGATTTGAATGGAAATACTCCTGACTGATATCTATGCAAGTGAAATGAGTATTACTACTTCTGTATATCTAATATGATGTATATTTGTACCATATTGTACATACAATTTTATGCTTCAAGCCAACGGAGTTACAATATGGGTTATTACAATATGGATTACTTTGACCCAATATGTTTTTTTCTTCAATAATGAGTTTAAAAATAGTTTTAGCCAACAGGGCCAGTAAGGGTAATTAGGAGATAAAACACACAGAATAAGCTATGAGGAACTGGATAAAAAAACAACAACATATAGTTTTGAAATATAGAGTAGGCATTCTGGACCAAATTCATTCGTGGTGTAACTCCACTGATGACTTTGACCCTTTATCAATATTTTCTCATCCTTGGAAACATATCAAAATTATTTTGGCTGCCAGAGGGCTTCCATATTGTTTAACAAAGGCAACAGCAATATGCTGAAGAAGAAAATTGATATACATTAGTGAGTGATATTTCAGAGAGAGAACCTCGTCTTGAGATGTGTTGAGTACCTGGAAGTTAAAAGTGCAACTCTCAGGATCAGTCCCAAAGTGTGTTCCCCAAGAAAAATGTAATGAAAAGCAAGATATAACTAATTGAGTGTTTTGCTTCTACTATAAAACAATTAGCAATGACCACCATTTTTCTGTATTTTAGCTATTTATAACCATTTATACTACACAGAAGCTTGGCTGTGCCCTTGTAATGGCAAGTCACAACTAACAAATTAATTTATTATTTCAATTTTTCCCCTGGAAGAATGCTGGCTTCTCTGTGTAATTTCCCAATGAGCTTTGAAATGTTGTTTTCCAGTAGACAAGCAACTGATTCTTTATGCTGGCTAAATTCTTCCCAAAACTAGAAAAAATATCTTTTTTTCTGTACGGCGTTAGTAATGCAAGAGTTTTTCTGAAGTTTCTACATGAACAACTGAGCCCACAACTTCCCAATCCAAAGCCATCCATGCTAACCACATGAACATTTGGCTAGTTATATTACAGATATAAAATTTATGGTCCTGTAAGACAGACTTAAGAATAATCATTGTGATAATAATGAAAGATAAACAATTAGTAACTAACCCTAAACTATCCTGAGAAGTAGTATTGTTAAAATTTTGTTTTCCTGATACCTTTTGGTCCTGAAAAGATGTTACTTACTGGCATAAGGAGAGTATAATGGATGCAGAATCCAGGTTCAGAAGAAAAATATTCATCGGATACAAATCTTATCCTGATCTGGTTTCCTTTGGAGATTTGTTTGCTTGGCACAGTATTGGAACCACACCAGCGCCCTAAAATAGTGCCATCACTCGGCTCTTCAACTTCTACAAAGTCATACCTGGAAGGAAAAGAAAATGAAACATGTCTTGACTGATGCATTTCCTATAGAATCCTCATGATTTAATCAACATAGTCACATTTCATTTTAAAAAAAAACAACAACAAATGTCTCTTTTCATGCTGAAAGTATATCACTGAAGCCAGTAATTTTATTCCTAGGTTCTTCATCCAAGTTGCTACTGGCTTAAACACATAATAAAGTCATTCAGTGGAGTTCAAAAAGAGCTAGATTCCAGAGTTAGCATTCTGAACAAAACCTCTCAGTAACAAATGTATGTTTCTTATATGGAAAACAAGTACAATATATGGAACAGAGAGGAAGAAAATAATCATGAAAGAGAAAAGAAATAACATAATTTTGAAATATTTTAAAGTGTGATACAGTAATTGGTATGTGCTATATTAGCGGCAGAGGTAGTCATATTTTGCTGACGATCAATGTTCAATGGCTTCTTTTGCAGCTAACAACTTTCTCCTCCTGTGCTCTGACAGGAAAGAAAGCTTGGAAAGGCTTGAAGTGGCATTAAGTTCTCAGTCCAGCAAAGCTCTTAAGCATATTCTTAACTTTAAGCATGTGTGTAGTTCCACTGAGAGCTTTGCTGGATAGGGCCTATCTATAGAATGTACCAAACATTATCCAGCATTTTGGGCAACTGTCTCACAATAGGTGGTCTGGAGATTGAGTTTTGAAGAAATAACACAAACAATGAAGGTATATCTCATCCCAGTCTTTTGTCATTCCTATCCACTCCACTCATCATCTGCTCTAAGGAACAGTTATTAAGAATAACCCTTGGAGCAGACTGCTTTCTAATTCACCCCTCAAATAGAGGCACAGACATTATTAGGAAGGGGTGGGCAAGACACATAGGGATAATCCAGTGCTGAAACTCCCAGGAGATGTTGCACAAAAAGGGTACAAATGTGCTTAAAGCCACCTTTGTGTAAACCAGATCCCTGACCAGTAGAAGGCCAAAGTGGACCCTAATGTAAGTTAGAGTACTTGTGGAGTTTGTTTCCATTACTCTATCACTTTCTCACTGCTACAAAGTACACACTTCCTTTACTCCACCTTTCTTGCCATCTTGGTTTTTCTGTCACACTGCATCAATGAATAACTCTAGTTTCTAGATTCTCAGACCTTCCCCAAACAGTCATGAAAGGAAATTATTGCTGTTCACATGATTCTGAACAGGAGTGAAAATGTGGCAGTTCTGGGTCAGTTTTCCCTCTGCTGCAGCCTGGGAATCTCGGTGCAACAGCAGAGGCACTAGAGTTGTCCATCTGGTGACGTACAAAGGCAACACAGCTATTTAAGCTTAAAGGTGCCTTTGGAAGGTTATATTCATAACCATTAGGGATGGATGTTATATATCATTCAGATTTTGAAAACAGTGATTGCAAATGCCTGGGGAAGTTTCCTACTCTCCCTCAATTTTTCAAGTATTGCTCACATTCTCATATATACATACACACACATATACATACATGAACACACACAAAATACATTTCTCAAAGCAACCTGAATTGATAAATCATAAATACAGTTCAATTCTGTTCTTAGAAACAAATAGTACTACCCACAACTGTAACTAATACTCTGATTTTAAAAAAGAAGAGAAACACACACACTCTTCCAAATAAGGCAGGCATTGTTTAATGTGAAAATCATTACTTCATAACAATTTTCCATTAAAGTTTTCTGTATTTTTTTTCTTCAGTAAACTTACTCTCTATAATTATTCCCAGTTCCCTAGCTAGACAGCAGGCAATAAATTCTTGTGTTTCATGTCTGTGCAAGTCAGGCTCGTACATTTATTATCTCTTTTAAAGGACCAGTATTTTTTCCACTTAATTAAAAATGAATAAAATGAACATGCTCATTAACATGTGTTCACAAGATATTATTGGCATGTACTTGAGTTTTAAATCTTCACTGAAATCATGATATACTACTAATTGCTTTATCACTATTGTATTTGATTTTCCAAATCAGCATCATGTATTTATACAATTTGATTCTTAAATTCATCCATCAATATTTTTCTTTGATGATCATGTGTTAGCATGAACACAATGTATATGTAATAGCACTACAGGCTCAGGGATTTGAGAACATGTTTTAATTTGCTGTTTAAACGCAGTGTATAAGTTTTTAAGAGGGTCTTTTTGTAGTTTATAGCCTCAGCTAGAAAACAAAAGAAAGAAGCCATCTCTTCTTCTGTTTCATGGAATGTGAATAAAAATCTGTTAGGTGTTATATTTATTGACTTCAGACTCAAAAGTATTGGATGTCAGGCATACTACAGTCACCAGTGCATCTATGTAATTTATGCACTTCTTTCTATTGCACCTTCCAGACTCCCGGCACCCTAGGGGTAAAAGCACAATTCAAATTCCATAGCTTTAAACCTAGAGCTTTTTTAAATGAACACTAATAACTCAGCTAAATGGGAGACTAAGTAAGGATTCTGTCTAGCGAACAAAAGCCAGGAATGAGAATTATGACTCATATGCAAAATAGGCCCAGATAACACGGTTCATCTTTGGCTCACTTTTATATTCAGTTCGTCTTTCCAATCTTTGCACATGTTATTTGAAAACAAGCTTCTGTTGCAACCAGTATAGTTTTAATTCAGCATGTGTGTCACTAACAATAACTTGATTGAGCCTGACTTTGAAACACTTGAAAGCGGTTTTATATTAAAAGAACAGATCACGTACAAGTGAAAAAAAACAAAACAAACAAACCCAGTATCACTGATAAGTAGAAAGCCATATGTCCCTAGGTGACCATTCTGGAGACACTGTAATCCTTATAATGCACTCACTAATACTGTATTGCAGTGTGCACAATTGCCCAAATCACTATTTAAAGGATTTACTAAACCTATTTTATGAGCCAATTAAACATAACTTTCTCACAGCAACATGATACAGTACATACAGCACTAAGTGGTTTATAATGATTACTCCCTTTTTCTAACATCTCCCTGGGGACCTATTGAGGATTTATGTTCAACAAACAAATCTGGTATTTCAGACAAAATTTCTGCTCTCTTATGGGAATCTACAAGCTGTAAAGATCAGTTTCTTGCTGTTGAGCACAGCGGTAGGCAGCCTTTTGTACAGAATAGGTAGCACACCATTAAAAGGGGAGAATCTTTACATGGTCTATCTACATCAGCAGAAAAACAGCACATTTCCCAGACATACTGAAATTCTGTCAATTAACTTTATCCCTGTCAGTTATCTAAACCAACTGTTCAGTCAGAGCCTGCCAAATGGATCAGATGTGCATCTCCAAATTCCTAGCATTGCATGTGTTGACTGGGGTCTAAACTTTGTGTGAAAGATAACAAAACAAACAAAATGGTTAGGAGTCTCCAGTGTTTACAGGCCCACACTGTACTTGGACGATGTGCAAAACTGAACCTTCATGTGACAAGGTTGAACAGTAGCAGTGGCAAAATCCACAGCTATCCAAAACTATACTTTCCTATGTAGAGATTTGTTAGTCAAAACTGAGAAGGCGCTGACAACAGATAAATGGTTTCACATTTTCCAGTGAAGTTACAAAGATGATTTATACACTAAACAGTTTGCCTTTAAATAAACTACCTTTCCAGTTTTTCTTCTGCTGTATAAAAGCTAGCTTGAGACTGCACTGTCTTCAATACTATAATTAATTATAGCACTAATATAGCACTTTACATTTTCAGTATATTATACAAACATTAGTCAGATTTTGGACTACAGTGCGGTTTATTCAGGAAGCCAGGTAGGCTTTTTAGTCATGATCAGCCCATTTTTCTTTCCTCTATTTCTGTGGTGGCATGTATATTCCACTTATTATTGGTATATGTGCCCGGGACAGCGGACTGAATTAACAGATTATTTCGGCAAAGGATTATTTATTTGTAATGAGTAAATAAGCAACAAAAATTGCTCTCTAAATTTCAAGGGCTTTCTAGCCAGGCAATGTGTTTTTTCCTGAGGAATGTATTTTCCCCGCCTCTCTGTATTTTTCTGTGGTTTTGCAGGGCTGGCTCTAGGTTTTTTGCCGCCCCAAGCAAAAAAAATTTTGCGCCCCTCCCCACCCCTTTTATTTTGGCTTTTACACGTTCGCACTTCGCAATGTTTTTTGTTTTGTTTTGTTTTTGACTGTGTAAAATTAAAAAAAAGAGAACAGAGAATTTGTAGTTAGTAAAATAAAATAATTTCCTACTAGTGAATTCATTTAATTTTAACAAAATCACAATTACAAACAATTTGGGTTCAACTACACACTGTAATGAAAAAGTTAGTGTCTTCCGGTGCACCCAGTTTCTCATAAATTAAAAGAATTTATATGAACTGAATTTTTCTGTTTTTTATACTTGCATAGTCTTTTAATAATTCAGTGAAATCTAATTTTTTTGCAATGGTACTTTCAATTTAAATTAATGTGAGTCCTGACAAACGATTTTGAGACATGATGGACCTCAAATAATTTTTTAGTAATTTCAGTTTTGAGAAACTGCGCTCACCAGAAGCCACTGATATTTGTAATGTTAAAAGAATGTGTAATGTTATACCAGTGTTTGGAGTGAGGTGCTCAGGGCTGTACATTCCGACTGTGGGCCCCCAGCCCGATCTCAGACCCGGCCCCACCCCTGCAGAGGGGACAGTAACCGACAGAGCGGCTGGGGGGCGGGTTAGCCGCAGGGAGGGGGACAGACCAGGGGCGCCAGCCCAGCACTGAGCTGCCCAGGGCAGCAGGTTCCTTATTGGCTGCGGGTCCTGCCCCGATCCCGGGCTCCGCTTGGCTCTGGCTTCTCCGCCGCTTGTGACACTTGCGGTAGGAGCAGGCGGGGGGTTGGGGGGAGGAGCCGCATCGCCCCGCTCCCCCCATGGCGGGGGGCCAGGGCAAAGACTGCCCTGGGCCGGGACCTCCACGCTGAGCCCGCTGCCTCTTCCCCATGCCTCTAGTAATTTCAAAAAATAAATCAATGAATCTATAAACAGAAGCCTATAGATAGTATAATTCACTGTTTCAGAGAACTTGGCTCTATTTCTGTTCTTCTATGTGTGCATCTATGTTTTATAAATGAACATTTACTTAATAAAAATGACTTTGCTTTGGTGAAGTGTAATATTACTCCCTCCCTCAGTTGTTAGTTAGAATACAGAATTGTTCTTTTATGGAAGAATAGGAAATTGGTAAGAACCTCCCACTTTTATAGTTATTTGCATGATCCCTTTGTCAATATATTTGCTCTACCTCTCTTTAGAGAAGATTGTTAGGGACTAGAGCTGGCCAAAAATTTTCTGACCGAATGTTTTGCCTTTGGAAAATGCTGATTCATCAACATTGATAGATCGGTGGGAATGTGACTATTTCAACAAATTCTGACCAAAATCCGTTAGGTTTCTGATAGCTCCTTGGTTGCCAGGAAATATTTCAAAAAGGTGAAAAGGAAGTGTCATTTTGACTTTTGCTAAACAAAATTTTGGAATTCACATTCCATAGGAAATTTCGCCTTGTTTTTAATTTTTATTTATTTGTTACATTTTGGAACTAATTTTTATTTTTGCAATTGGATGGGAAAGTCAGTTTCTGGCCTGCCTTACTTGGGACAGTGGGTTGGATTAATTGAATATCTGTCTACATAAGGGGACCAAGGGATTGGTAGCAGCTAGCAGGCTATATAGAATTCACTCTAACTTACTGGTGGTGTAAGTGATTATTAGATGTTCCTTCAGGGGCAGCAGAAACTTCCTAAAAGTGAGGGGGGCCAGCAGTGCCCCAACTATGGCCCCGCCCCTGCAGTGCCTCTCCCGCCACCCTTTCCCCCCAAGGCCCCGCCCTCATGGCACCCCTTTCCCCCAAGGCCCCGCTCCTGCTGTGTCCCTTCCCCCTGAGGCCCCACCGCCTGCTTGCTCTTCTCTGCCTCTCCCGCCTTGCTCGCCATTACAGCCAGTAAAAAGTGGGGGGAGCGATGGCCCCCTGGCCACCCCCTTCCAGCACACCTGTGTTTCTGGTGACATTACTATTGTCATTTTTGGCCAAGCAAAATGAGGTTCTACCCTTAACTTAATGGCATTTATGTTTGCCTGGTTTTTTGTAATGTGATAACTATTAAACACCACATCTGATCAATTCCAAATTTACAGAGAATGTTCTAGGCACCATCAGGCACAGAGAAATCCCTGGCATGGAGGAAGGGGACATGGGGAACATACAGAACTCCTGGAATGTGGCAGAGGGTGAATGGGGGGCTCAGGGCTCCTGCAATGATGGAGGAGGAGGAGAAGGGGGACATGGGGGAATAATTGCTACCTGTACTGCACATTTTAGTATGTATACTACCAGTCCAGTACCTTTCCCTGAGACTAAAATACGTTAGCCCATAAGACAAATGCACTGTGTGTCTTGTCTTTTTATACAGGAAATAAAAAAAACACAATAAAAACTGAAAACCAAAATGCTATAATAATATAAATGTAAGTAATGTTACCACGATGAATACAAGTACACTGTGTTTGAACCTGGAAGACGGAGTGTGAAAACTGAGTGGGAATTTCCTACTGTGGCAGATTTCATCCCCTTCTCCAGCTATTGTCAAAATCATCTCACCAGGGTAGAATTTTATTCCTAGATCTTATATGTCTACACTGGCAAGTTTCTGCACCACAAGTTATACCACTTTTATTAAAACGCTGGAATTAAACCGCTGTTGCATGTCCACACTGTGCTCCTTGTGATGCTGCAGTGCATCCACATTAGCAGCTCTTGCAACGGCAAAGACAGCAGTGCATTGTGGTAGCCATCCCTCTGTGCAACTGGCCACATGGTGCTTTAGGAAGGGTTTGCAATGCCTCATAGGGCAGGCACAGCATCACATGATGCAGGTTTCCCAATCCCATTGTTCCCTGGGCATCCTACTACATTGCCAGCTGCTTTTCAACTGGGGGGGAGGGAAAAGAGTGTGTGACAGGGAGTGTGAGTGTGTGTATGGAGGGGAAGAGAGACAATGTGCTTTGGAGGACAGAGAGTGTGTCAGCATGCTGTCTTTTAAGTTCAGACAGTGGCAGGAAGAAACCTCAACATCAACCCCCGCCTCCCTCACAGAAATCTCTGCAGATCAGCATAGTATGCAAATGATGTCAGAGATAGTGCTTTGAAAGGGGAGGGGAGCATGTCTCCAGTGCAGCCGAGTTCAAAACAATGGGCAGAGCAGTCACTTGAGGCATTATGGAACAACTCCGGAGGCCAATTACAGAGCAGAAAGCAATCAAGTATCTACACTGGCAATAGAGCACTGGAGCCTCGGTGCAAATAGCCTTATAACTCTCGATGAGGTGGGATTTTTTGCAGCGTTGCAACTTAGGAGTTTCTGCGCACAAAGTGGCTTGGCAGTGTGTACAAAAAGCTGCTTTACTGCGCAGAAACTTGCCAGTGTAGACAAGCCCCAAGAAACTTCAAAACAGCCATTTAGTACTTCTGCCTTTGAAATGGACCAGGTAACATTACATTTATTTATTTATTCATTTCCACAGGAGGATATTCCCCTGACAAATTTCCTTGTAGGCAGGATAAAAAGATATCATTCAGACCACTTAGCAGCTGTCAAAACAAAACAAAAAACCCCACCACTCCTCCATACTTTAGGGGGAAAAAAACACCTTGGCAGACTCTGAACCCTTGTATCAGCACCAACAAAGATTGAGTGTTTGTATGGCAAAGGAATAGGTGGAGCCATTTTGATTACAATTAATAGAAATGTGTGACCCAGGTGCTGAGAATTTCAAGAAATTTGAGAAAAGCTGTTCTAAACAACATCACCCCAATTTAAAATGTTTGTAAGAACTCACCTCCGGCTAGTCTCCTTCTGTAAAAAGGTGCCTAAAAGCAGTTTTCCTGCAAAAGAGAGCAGCCTGTGTAGTGTACTACCCCTAGCCCTCCTCCCCTCTACATGGACTTGGCTGGACCTTACACTAGGTCAGAGAGAACTCTTTAGGACACCACTACAGATTACACAGCAGTTGGAAAGGAGACAAGATGTGCTTATTAAATTACAATTTTGACTATGGTTGCTTCTTTTAAATAAAAATGTAATAATGATTTCTCATCATCAGTGATTTGAGCTGAAACTAATTTCCAGACTAGTATCTCTATATTGCATGGTATAATTTGTGTGCTCTAATAGCTGGTAGCAAGATGCAGCCTAGTCAGACCTGATTAAAAAAAAAAAAAAAAAAAAAGTACAAACTCTTTCGTAGTTGGAAAATGCTTATAAACTTATATATTTCCAGTCGTAAATATTACTTCCTGCCTATATACAGATGAGTGTGGTACTGAAAAACAATATACCGCCATATCTATATTTACCATGAAGTAGTGATATTTACTGGCACAATCCAGCGACTAAGAACAAGTTTTGCTGCTGTTCAACGCATATGTATGGGAGATATGCCTCAGACACATGTGTGATAGAGATATCTGATATGAATCAACAATAACATACTGTAGATTCTGCACCAATCTAATTTTATTTATTTCAGTCTAGAACATGCAATGTCTCTGGTCTTACAGACCACGTTTCATTTTTTCTGACTCTGCCTTAGCCAAGGCATCACCTGAAGCTGGAGCCTCTACATCTTGTTCAGTACATCTCATTGCTTAAAGCTTTGGCTTTAATCTAAGATTAAAGAACTCTTGTCTTCATCTAACAGCTCTTAGAGCATATTTCAGTGCTGCCTAGCAGTGAAAATGAAATAAAAAGAGCTATGGGGAATAAACCATCACTGCTACTATCATAAGTGTTTGCAAGAGCAGTACCTAAGCAAATGCTTAATTTTAAGAATATGAGTAGTAGCACTGATATCAGAGCCTTAGTGATTCAGTGCAAGTGAACTGGTAGTGCCCATACTAGCTGTACTGGTAGATCCATGACAGGTTATGTGCTTAAAGAATTCCATATTTAAGCATTGATACTGAACTACTCATGAATCCATCTCAAAAAATGTACTGGAATTGGAAAAAGTACAGAAAAGGGCAACAAAAATTATTAGAGGTATGGAACAGCTTCCATATGAGGAGAGATTAAAAAGACTGGGAGTTTTCAGCTTGGGAAAAGAGACAACTAAGGGGGGATAAGATAGATGTCTATAAAATCATGACTGGTGAGGACTGCTGTGGACAAATGCCTGCCAGCGGAGGGCAATGAAAATGATTAGGGGGCTGGGACACATGACTTATGAGGAGAGGCTGAGGGAACTGGGCTTATTTAGTCTGCGGAAGAGAAGAGTGAAGGGGGATTTGATAGCAGTCATCAACTACCTGAAGGGGGGTTCCAAAGAACATGGAGCTATTCCGTTCTCAGTGGCAGCAGATGACAGAATAAGGAGCAATGCAGTGGGGGAGGTCTATGTTGGATATTAGGAAAAACTATTTCACTAGGACGGTGGTGAAGCACTGGAATGGGTTATCTAGGGAGGTGGAGGAATCTCCATCCTTAGAGGTTTTTAAGGCCTGGCTTGACAAAGCCCTGGCTGGGATGATTTAGTTTTGGTTGGTCCTACTTTGAGCAGGGGGTGGGACTAGATGACCTCCTGAGGTATCTTCCAACCCTGACCTTCTATGTGTTATTTACTCCTCTCAACATAAGAAGTAGGGAGTCACCAAATAAATTAATAGGCAGCAGGTTAAAACAAACGAAATGAAGTATTTCTTCACACAACACACAGTCAACCTGTGAAACTCTTTGCCAGAGGATGTTGTGAAGCCCAAGACTGTAACAGGGTTCAAAAAAGAACTAGATAAATTCATGGAGGATAGGTCCATCAATGGCTATTAGCCAGATAGGCAGGGATGGTGTCCCTAACCTCTGTTTGCCAGAAGCTGAGAATGGGCGACAGGGGATGGATTACTTGATGATTAACTGTTCTATTCATTCCCTCCGAGGCACCTGGCATTGGCCACTGCCGAAAGACAGGATACTGGGCTAGATGGACTTTTGGTTTGAGCCAGTATGGCCGTTCTTATGTTATGTTCTAAAGAATGCACAGGTTTGCAGGATCAGGACCTTGGTCATTCCAAAATTCAGCTCTAAGTAGCCTTTTGGATAAATGTGTACCCACCTATAAAGCATTTTTCTGTTACTAATCTGTTACTAAAATGGCATGAAGCATCGTTAGAAAATACAGTGATACAACATCACTGTTTACAGACAAAAATCAGAGGCAAGACACTAAAATATTGCCATTCAGGACTCTCTCTTATAATTTGTATTATTGTTAGGACTGAAAAAAAATTCCAGCCTTGTACCTTGTTTTATTTTATGCAGAGTTCTTTTTCCACCAACCACACACTCCTGGGGTTATGGGAGCAGCCACAGCCAAAGAAGACCAAAGATAACAGATATATATTGTTATCTTACACTAACCAAAATTTAGGCTCATGCAGATTTCCTTCCCCCAAGATCCTTCCTGTGGGATTTACCAAGTGAAAAATCCTCATAGTGCACCCAAGCAGTTTTGCAGTTCTGTACATGGGGGAAGAAATGTGCTTCTAACACTTGCAGGAGATCAGCTTACATTTGAAGCATTTAAGGACTTTACTCTCATTTCAGTTTGCATAGCTACAAGTTAGTGGTCATAACATTATCCAAGCCTATATTAAGCCCACCAACAGTACGTGAACCAATGACCTGTATGAAATAGTATTTCTATTATTTGTTGTCATTTTATGGGCCTTTGTTTTGTGTTATGGAATTGTTCCTTTGCCCTACAGAATTGTTTTTTCCTTCCCAGACTAAATCTAATTTTTGTACGTCCTCATTATGCATACATCCTGCCAGACTTCCCATGGTTGCTCCCCACTACCACACATTTGCCCTATGCTTCAATGATTCTCCCATAGCTGGTAGGGCTGCCAACTTTCTACTCACACAAAATTGAACATCCTTGCCCTGCCCCTGGCCTCGCCCAGCCCAAAGGCCCAGTCCCTGCCCCTTCTCTGAGGCCCCGCCCCCACTCAGTCAATTCTCCATTGCTCGCTCTCCCCCCACCCTCACTCACTTTCATCAGGCTGGGGCAGGGGGTTGGGGTGCAGGAAGGGGTGAGGGCCTGCGGTGGGGCCAGAAATTAGGGGTTCAGGATGTGGGAGGGGGCTCCAGGCTGGGACGGGGGAGTGGAGTGCGGGAGGGGGTGCGGACTCTGGAGTGGGGCCAGAGATGAGGGTTTTGGGTGCAGGGGGGGGCTCCAGGCTGGGGACAAGGAGCTTGGAGTGCAGGAGGGGGGCTCAGGGCTGTGCAGGGGGTTGGGGTGTGGGCTCTGGGGTAGGTCAGCAGATGAGGGGTTTTGGGTGCAGGAGGGGACTCAGGGCTGGGGCGGGCTCTGGGAGGGAGTTCCGGTGCAGAAGGGGGCTCAGGGTTGGCGTGTCGGAGGGAGTGTGGGGAGCAGGCTCCGGAAGGGAGTTTGGGTGTGGGAGGGGGTTCCGACCTGGGGCAGGGGGTTGGGGTGTGGAAGGAGTTTTGGGGTGTGGGCTCTGGCTGGGCAGCTCTTAGCTCAGGCGGCTCCTGGTCAGAGGCACAACGGGGCTAAGGAAGTCTCCGCGTGGGTCCCAGAAGTGGCCAGCATGTCCAGCTCCTAGGTGGAGAGGCTGGGGGGCTCTGCACACTGCCGCACCCACAGGCGCCACCCCCACAGCTCTCACTGACCGTGGGGCCCGGCCAATGGGAGCTGTGGAGCTGGTGCTCAGGGTAGGGGCAGCACACGGAGCCCCTGTGGCTACCCCTGTACTTAGGAGCCAGACATGCTGGACGCTTCCAGGAGTTGCACGGAGCCAGGGCTGGCAGGGAGCCTGCTTTCGGCCCACTGGGCTGTCGACCAGACTTTTAGTGGCCCAGTCAATGGTGCTGACCAGAACCACCAGAGTCCCTTTTTGACCAGCCATTCCAGTCGAAAACCAGATTCCTGGCAATCCTAATAGCTGACTATGTTGGGTTTCAGGCTGCTTTGTACCAGTGGAGCAGCTTAAAGCAGCCACAGTGCACAATAGGATCGGGGACAATATTTTAAAGTTAACCAAATATAATACATACTACTCTTGATTTATTTCACCTGAATTTAGCAGTTCATCCCAGTATATAGAAAAATCCATATAATTTGCTTGAAGGTGCTGAGTATTTAGGTAAAAAGTATGAGACAAAAGGAGAGTGAGAAAAAGAAGTGAAGCTGAACAACAGGTGAGGAAACACAAATGTCTGTCTAGGATTAGGACAGTTGGTATGTCTGCTATTTCTGCTGATTAAACAGGAGGAAGATGCTTATAAACCTGACAGTGAGCCTGCTGACTGTACCGTACTCAGACTTTCAGTAACTGAAAAACACCAGGGTGGGAGTGCATGCTATGTATAACTTACAGTATTTAGAGACTATACATAGTAAGTTTAGATTATGCTGTTGGCCTTTTCTTTGTAGTTTGCATTTAACTCCTGACATCATGGTTTAAGAAACCAGACAAGAAAGTATCTGGACTCTTGGAATCAATGCTGCTAAACTGTCTACACCACTGAACATAGAAAGCCAGGGCTGTGAAGTAAGAAAGTCTGTTTTTAAGCCTTTCAGTGTATTCATTTACTTGTATCTTTTAATAAGTAACCAGAGGAAAAAACTTCATCAACATTAATTGTTCCCAGAATATCAGAGACAGAAACTAGATCTAATAGTGCAGCACTCATTTTCAAAGAAATAACTTCAGTCTACACCATTAGAAACAGACCCAACAACAGTAACATGAAACAATTTTAGAAGCAATAAATTAGGATTAGGTTCATTTACCAAAATATTTTGATACCGGGGATCCAGTTTACTTTATTTGAACAGCCTGCTTGAGACAGAGTACCAGTGAGGAATTTTAAGGAGTATGAAATGTTTTCTAAATCAATGCATGCAGTCTCTGGTGTGAGGAAAGAGAAGGAGTTAAATCAGCTGTCTCCTGTATGGCACACTCCCTGCTAAACTAGGAACAAAACTGATATTGGCAGTGAAAAAAGATATTCAAATGCTTTCCAAACAATAGAAACAACTGGAGGCAGTAGCTTTTCAAGCTAAGTATAGGTAGTGAATGTGATAGTCAAATTTGTAGCTATATACTCAGCTTCTGTAGAGTACAGTTAGTGCATTTGAGCTTTAAATATTTTGTTGTCTCAGTAATCTTTGTTGTAACTGCAGAATATTTTGAGTATTCTAATTTTGTCTCCTTGTGTATTGTTTATGACTTTTTTGCTTTATCAACTCTGCATAAAAAGTAGAATAAAATAGACAAACCTCACAGAATTTAGATCCATATTCTACATTCATGATTACCCCTTCACTTGATGTATCTCTCTAAACTTTGCTGATATTACTACCAACTCCACTGCAAGTTTTCAGCAAGTCTAGCAGTTTATAATCAGCCAGGTTTCTTCTACAAAACTGGAGTGCTCTGGGACTTCTACGTGCCATAGAGTCTCCAGGAGACTGTGCACTGGCTCTCAAGGCAACAGCTGATTCAACAGAGATTGTCAAACCCAGTGAAGCCCCACCATGGATGATTCTACGAAATATTATCCTGTATGCCAGGAGGAGAATTATCAGAGATCATGGAGAGCCTGGGATACACATACAGATCTTCCAAAACAAAAAGTCAAGATATAAACGGTTTCTTCCTCCGCTGCCCCCCTCCCCCCAAAAAAACCCTTAACTTACTCATCAGTAGTTTCAGCTAAAAGCTAGCATCTTCATAGAATGAACTACAGCAGTTCACCCATCCTGGATTTATTCACAAGCAGATCATGTCATTTCTGTGATGTGACAAAGTTTGCCAGTGCTTCATTAATAACAACAAACCAGATGGAATGAGGCAACCATACTTTTTCTCTGTTCATTAGACCACAATATCACAACCGTTGAAGTCACTTAAAAACTGAATTATTAGTTTACTATTGCCTTTTCCAGGATTTTTTCATGTGAATCAGGATGCTCCATGTGCGCCAAGATCTCACAACCATGGATCAATTTAGCTTCTTGATTAAATTTCACCCAGCTTTTAAATCTCTCCCAAGTAGTGCCATCATTCAGCCATCTTACACCACACTGGTTGGGAAACTCTACCAGGCATGAGAGCCATATACTGAGAGTTATTGAATCTGATCATCTGCACAAAGATTTAAGGTGCTGCCTATAGCCTGCTCCCACTTTTTTGTCTGTTCATAAGCATTAAAATATACATAAAAACGTCTATCAGTTTTAAGTCATCTATCTCAGTCCTACTAATTCTCCCTCATAAACAATTAAATCACATCACTGTATGGAGTTCATCCTCACTTATCTAGACACCAGCATTCTACATTCTTACCCTTCATATGGCATGGATCTCTCTTCCAGAGCCAAATAAACAGCAACAAAAAATTGTTAATATAATGTAGATATTTTAAAAATCATCCCAATAAACAGGCTTACAAAGTGCACACACATTTCTTCTTTGCACATGAAGGGGCTAAGAGTGAAAAATAGCACAAGCAGCAAATGGATACTATACTATAGAATCACTGTAGATTGTATAGCTGGTGAAGCAAGAGGCATTTAAATGTTATAGATCACTTAGGTACCATGTGTACAGAGTCACCTTTGTATGTGCTGCAGCATCCTCCGCTTTCTCAAAGCATAGCCAAAATCAGTGCCTGGATAAACAGTGTCTGGCTAAAGCTGAACCCAGGTAATACTGAAGTGATAATTGTGAGAAGGAAGCACTATGAAGATTTGGCCTCTTCCATAACACCCTCTATTAGAGAGGGTGCCTGGCCATAGACTGTTATCAATTTGCAGCCGTGGCGTCTTTTTGGGCTCCTCACTGCTTTTGAATGCCTAAATAGCCATGGCAGGGGGAAAGAAAAGTCCTTCCATCTGTGAATGGCCACAAGATAATGCCACTCCCCATCAGACAGAGCCCTGGACATAGTGATCCAAGCAGTGATGATCTTCCAGCGTGTCTGTCACCACTCATTATACAGGCACCCAGGAATGAAACCACACACCCAAAAAAGCACAAAATGCAGCAACCTAGCTTCTTAGTAACATTCTCTGTTTGAGTTCCCCTTTAAATAGAGTCCAGTTCAAGCTCAGCCAATAAGGACTGGCTCATAAGTGTACAGAAAAGAACCTTCACATGCACCGTGCCTAGCCTATGGCTCTCATTGCCACAAAAAGCTAAAAATGGCCAGATATCAACCCTTTTAGAACTAAGTGTAAATCTTATTTCTTCATCTTAACTTGACATTACTATGTTCTTCATGCATACATAGACATAAACACACACCCAATCCCACAAGCACAAACAATAAATAAATCTAGATTTATTTGAGAGGCTGCTCAAGATAATCTACCGCCCTAAGCAAAACTTCAGCCTGCCAGCCCCTTCAAGCCCCCTTAGAAGTTTTTAGCCAATTGCTAGCACCTCCCCCACTGCTTCCACTCACATGCCTCATGCAGCTGGGGCAAAGGCTAGTGGGGCAGACCCAAGCCTGGGGCTGCAGAGACCCCTGGGTCTCTGCAGGATGGGAACAGTCCAAGGCCAAGATGATAATTGTAGTCCCCCTACCCCAGCCTCTGCCCTAGGCCCTGAAAGTGGCCAAGACCCACTCCCTGGGTGGGCGATGACCCTCATCTAGGGCTGCCCTTTCCTGGGAGGTCAGTACCACCCGCCTGTGGCTCAAAAAGGAAGCGAGTGAGCCCTGGCTCAGCACACCTGGACAGCAGAGCCTCCTTCCCCCAATTGGGATGTGGGCCAGGGGTGGCAGAAACTTCCTAAAATGTGGGGGGGCACCAGTGCCCTGCCCCCACAGTTCCCCTTCTCCCTAAGGCCCCACTCTCTCAGCGTCCCGTCCCCCACCCCTAAGGCCCCATCCCCTGCTCACTCTTCTCTGCCTCCTCTTCCCCTTGCTTGCCCTTACGGCCAGTAAAAAGTGTGTGTGTGTGTGTGTGGAGGGGGGGGGGCATGGCCCCCTGGTCCTTCCGTTCCAGCACCTGGTCCTGGTTAACAGGCAGCAGAGATCCACTCCCCAACCACACATGAAGGCACCTGGACTGGAAGCATTGTTCTGGATGGAGTTGGGGTCTCCACACCTCAGCCCCCACACTCCTGGCCAGACCCCAAGTCCAGATCCCCTGGCTCAGCCCCCCACATCCACATCCCATCCAGCTGCCCTCATGCTCCACCATCACCAATCTCTCACCCCAGGAAGCTGCCAAGTCTGCCTATAGCTAGAGTGGCATCTGAATCAAGCTATTTTTTCTACTAGCTGTGAAGGAAGATACAGAAATATGGTTATTTCTACTTTGAAATATTTTGGAGGTGCTCCGACACTATAGTGATGGGGGCCACATAAGTATCTAGTAATAATCATCTTAATCAGTTTTAGCAGTAACACCTAAGAGTCTCAGTCAAGGACCAATAGGTCTCATCTCATCAGAACAAAGTTGTTCCACATACTATGTCCAGTTCCTATGGATGTTGTAATCCTTCTGTTACAGGGAAACCTCTCTTGGAGCATAATGTATCCAAATGTTTAGTCTATTTATTATGTTTATCATAACTCAACACTGTATAATACTTATGTCCCTGAGTACAACAGCTAAGCAAATAATTTTCCATTGCACAGCTACAGACTAGACAGAGAATGCTACATTTCAGCCGTCTGTGTGCTTCTTTTTTATACTTTTGTGTCACTGCCAAAAGTTAAGCAACAGCTACAGAAACAATGTTGATAATTTTCTAGCCTCAGATTAATTAAGGAAATAAATGAGTACTCAGAAGGCACATGTTGCAAAATACTTCTCCAAACTGGTTGATAGTCTGCCTATGTTATCTGGCCACCAGAGGACTTCTGTACTGGTCCATGTGGTCAACAGGTTTCAGCTCCCTCCTTGTAACTTATGCTGGATCAACACCTTTAATTATCCTTCAGGGGAGGAGACTCTTCTCTACCTGTCCAACAGCAACAGGCCCCAGAAGCTCTGTAAGCCTCATCATTGTGCCACTGCTGAATTCAAACCTAAGGTGAATCACAGAATATGCTAAATCTCTGTAAAAGATCAAACAAGCACCATGTGAACCTGTTGTAAAAAGGTATTAGGACCTGCAGTAGGATCAAGAAAAGTTAAAAAAGGCAGCAAAAGTAGGACTGTAGGATTAAGTGAGAGCCAGGGAAGCTGCATGCAAAGTAAAAATATGGTTGGAGGGACTGAGCTAAGATATGATGGAAGGGCAGAAACTAGTGTTGGAGGAGCTGAGAATTTATTGGTAGGCAGACCATTCATAACTGTAAGCAGCATCTGATGACAACATTGATCATTGTGTGCAGTTCTGGTTGCTCCAAAGCATAATAGATGTATTAGAATTGGAAAAGGTATGGAAAAGGGCTACAAAAATGATTTAGGGTATGGAACAGCTTCCATATGAGGAGAGATTTAAAAAATTGGGACTGTTCAGCTTGGAAAAGAGATGACTAAGGGGTGGACATGATAGAGGTCTATAAAATCGTGAATGGTGTGGAGAAAGCAAATAAGGAAGTGTTATCTACTCCTTCACCTAACACAAGAACCAGAGGGTCACTCAATGAAATTAATAGGCAGCAGGTTTAAAACAAAAGGAAGTACTAGTTCACACAACACACAGTCAACCTATGGAACTCATTGCCACAAGATGTTGTGAAGGCCAACTACAATGGAGTTCAAGAAAGATTAGATAAGTTCATGGAGGATAGGTCCGTCAATTGCTATTAGCCAAGATGATCAGGGACACAACCCCAGAAGCTGGGAGTGGATGACAGAGGATGGGTCACTTCATGATTACTGCTCTGTTCAGTCCCTCTGAAGTACCTGATATTGGCCACTTTCAGAATACAGAATAGCGGGTTAGATGAACCATTGGTCTGACCTTCTTATGTAACATGATTTGTTTTAAGAAAGTGCTAAATCATTTGCATTTGTTCTTAAAAATCAGCATCTGTATACTTTTTCAGCAGAAAATCTACGGCAAAATTTTTGTCAGCATTTAAATATTCAAAGGAAAATATTATTGTATAATCTTTCCATTATGCAGTGAGATCATCAAATAATTTATTCTGACCTCAGTCATCCACCGGCCCAGTTTGGTTAACTTAGTTTTACAACAAGCTTTTATGCATTCTGTACCTCAAAGGACCACTTCAGGTTTCCTCAAAGGGGCCATATTTGCTGAAATAGTTACATAACTTGATAAATACATAACTTCAGAATATTATTCAAAGATATTTGATCCATTGTTAACAGTTTAGCACTGGAATTGCCTTCAAGTAACAAAATTGTCTTCAGGTAAAAAGTTCTCCATATTGCACATGTAAACTAGACCCACTTTGTGCAAGTTTTTTTTTTTTTAAATTATAACTGTAGGCCCTTGTTTAAGTAATGTTTACTATACTGGGAAGCCTGAGCAATATTAGATGCTGAAAAAAAAAACAGAGTGAAGCTACTGCTGATATTCAAAATGCTCATAGCAATGAAGAAAAAGCTTTCATAACAGAGGTGCTGACTTTTGTTTTTGATGGTGGGAATTCCTCTCTGGCCCCTCCCCTCCACGTGAGCGGGTTCTTGGGGGGGAAAGGCCCAGTGGGGTGGAGCCTCAGAAGGGAGCGTGGGTGGAGTGGGGCCACTGTTCAGGCACCTGGACCCATAAAAGATTAATCCAGCCCTGCGTGTGCTGAGAACCTCCTACTTTTTTGGGTGGGCTTCATAATGAATGCATTTGGTTTCTTAAAAATCAAGCTCATTTCCAGTAAATGCCCCTTTCTCAGTAATCAATGAGTTGTACCTTATTTTACTTTCACACAGTTACCATCACAATTCTATCTAAGACATTTATAAAGCACCCATTACTGTGCTATCAGGGCACGTTCCTGTGTTTTCTTAAAGCCTATAAAGTAATCTTAAGGAATGGTAATTGATATTTAAAAAAAACCTAAAACAAAGAAAAACAATTGCATGCAGAATGCCTAAAAGAAACAGAGTAAAGGAGGCATAAGACAAATTATTAATATACAACAGAGTTTTTTTATTTCTTCTGTTGTAGACCCTTGATGTGATGTTCCAGCATGCAAACTGCTGACAACACCTGCTATTAAAAGGGACTGCCGCACACAAGCTCCCTATAAGGATACTGTACAATTTACCAAAGCTTTGATTATTTGCTATCCTTAGAGATATTAAACAGCAATTTAGGAAACTAATTGGGCTAAATTTTCTCCTGAGCTCCACTCAGTGCAGAATAGGAGATAGGGGTCACCAAGGAGCTGGTTACAACTCCCTGATCACTTTTAGAGATGCTATCAGGCTACTCTAAAATATGCCACTAATCTAATGACCTAGAGGGTTAATACACCGCTGAAAGACTGGCATAATGGAGCTATGGGCTTGCCATGCCACCTGTCTACTCCAAACTCTTCTTCCCACAACCCCCTCCCCTCTTTATTGGGAAGGGGAGGTTTGCAGGACCTGAATCCAACACATCTTTCCAACTGGGAGATCTCTGCTCGCCAACCATGGATATTTTCTGGACTCTTTGCACCATCTGTAGAGAATCTGCCACTGTCTTCTGAAGTAATGAGTGAAATCAAATGGAATAAAGCACACAGGTGAGTCTGAAAATATTGTAATATTTCAGAAACCTATATATCCATGTTACTCTTGATAAATACACTTAAGGGCTATTTTGGCTCTAAGACACATGGATCTAACTCCCATTCAAGTCAACGGGATTTGTACTCACCTATCTAAAGACATAACTGAGGGCAGGTTTACACTTAAAACACTGCAGTGGAGCAGCTGCACTGATGCAGTTGTAGCACTTCAGTGAAGATGCTACTACACCAACAGGAGAGCTTCATGAGAGGGGGCAACTATGTGACGTCAGGAGAAGCCCTTTGCTCAATATAGCACTGTGTACACTAGGGGTTAGGTCGGTGTAACTGCGCTGCTCGGAGGTGTGGATTTTTCACACCCCTGAGTGATGATGTACTTATACCAATGTCTTTGAATTATGGAGACAAGGTGGGTGTGTTGACATCTTTTACTGGACACACCTCTGTTGGGGAGAGAGACAAGCTTTCAAGCTACACAACAAGCTGAGGTCTGTGTCTCCTAATATCCTGGGACCGACACAGCTACAAAAACACTGCATACATCCTTTGAATAATGTTTTTTTAAAGGGTCCATGTGAATGGCCAAGGAAGTAGTAAAAAAATCACTGTTGAGAAACAAGGTGGGTAAGGCAATATCTTTCATTGAACTAACTTCTGTTAGTGAGAAAGACAAGAATTAAATATAATATAAAATATTAATTGGACTATGAATATGAATGGCTGCTCACCAAAGTAAGCAAGTAAGATTATCACCAGTTGGCTCTAAATTTAGAAAGTTGTGGTAAGAGATATTTTTAGCAGAAACAGGCTAGAGAGAAGGTAATACAAGATCATTCTGGCCGTGAGTCAGGAAAGCATTTAAGCACAGACTTCAATTGGACTTCACACATGCTTAAAGTTAAACACATGTTTAAGTGCTTTCCTGAATTGGGGCATCCCCCCTCAGGAGGCTATACAGCATATCCAGAATATTAGAGATTTCCCCAAGTCAGACTCCTATAGTGGGGATGAAACTGATAATCTAGGAAAATAGAAAAAACAACTAATAACTCTAAAATTATAATTAACAGAAATATATTGTTCCACACCCACAGAAATGGGTGTGAACCCACTAAAGAGATTCAAAGTGTCAGAGGTAACTGTTAGGAATTCAGTATTTTTTTTCTTCACAAGGTTTATATGCTCATCTTAAAGGCTAAACCCTTTATGTGTTTGGAGGTTTGTTTGTTTTTAAATGTGTAAACAATATGTGAATTGGTCCCATACGCATTAGGAGAAACTTTTAAATGGTTAGTTACTTTAATCAAATATGTTGTAATACAATTATAATTGTGCATTGGGATTTGAACTAAAAGACAGAGCTAATCTGCAACATACTAACAAAGACTTAGCACCTTGGATTGACACAGTCTCAATGGACTATAAACAAGGCATCTTCAGTTACATAGAACATACTAACCTCAAGGGGAGGCTGAAATAGAGACAGAGGGAAACAATGACCTTTGGGCATAACTCAGTGGGTCATGTCACACCTTGCCAGAGAAATAAATGCTGTAATACAAGTAGCATGTTGCTGCTAAAAGAGCCAAAAAACTTACTGCACTGCGGTTTTCGTCTTGTCTAACCAATAGATTGTAAAAGGGTTGGGCATTTCATCAGTGCAAAAAATAATTGGTCAATAGTCTGGTAAAATATTATCAAACAATGTAAAAAATGATCCAGTACCTTAAAGCACTAATGTATATTAGCACAGTAACAAAAAGGAGTAAGGCTTTATGGCCTCCATTTGGCTTAGCCTTAGAGAGATACTTATGCCTAATTACAAAAACAGGTTACTTAACTTGAGTTATTTTCACTCAGAAAAATGTGAAACAATGAAATAAATCTCTAAAGAAGGAAAAAAAAATTACTACGACCACCTTTTAGTGATGTTAAGTTATCATTAAAATGTGAACGTTATTCAAGACAAGACAGTTACCTTTTCCGTAACTGGTGTTCTTCGAGATTTGTTGCTCATGTCCATTCCATGTTAGGCGTGTGTGCGCTCGCCACATGCACCGGTGCCAGAAGTTTTTACCTTAGCAGTATCCGTAGGGGACTGGCTCTGGCACATGGAGCGGTATAAGGGGCACCGCCAACTCCTCAATTCCTTCTCGCCGGAAATTCCAACAGTGGGGATGGAGGGCGGGTCATGAAATGGACATGAGCAACACATCTCGAAGAACACCAGTTACGGAAAAGATAACTGTCTTCTCTTCTTTGAGTGCTTGCTCATGTCCATTCCATATTAGGTGACTCCAAAGCAGTATCCCTGGAAGTGGGTAGGAGTTCACGGACGTGTAGATTACAACACAGCTCTGCCGACCCAGTGTCGTCCCTCGCCTGCTTAGTGATGGCATAATGAGTGGTAAACGTGTGGACAGAGGACCACGCTGCAGCTCTACAGATGTCCTTGATATGGATGTGTGCCAGGAAGGCTGCCAAAGATGCCTGCACTCTCATCGAGTGGGCTCTGACAATCGGCAGCGGCAGAACCCCTGCCAGGTTGTAACAGGTCCTTATGCACGAGGTAATCCAACTGGAAATCTTCTCCGAGGATACTGGATGATCCTCCATCCTATCTGCTGTTGCGATGAAGAGTTGAGTTGATTTACAGAAAGGTTTGGTACGGAAAGCCAAGGCCCTCTGGACATCCAGGGCGTGAAGACGCCTCTCTTCATTGGTCTTGTGCTGTTTGGGACAGAACACTGGGAGGAAGATGTCCTGATTCATATAGAAGGTGGAGACCACCTTTGGCAGGAAGGCCAGGTGGGGCTGCAACTGAACGTTATCTTTGTAGAAGACCATATACAGTGGTTCTGAGGTCAAGGCTTTAATTTCTGAGATCTGTCTCACCGACGTCACTGCTACCAGGAACGCGACCTTCCATGACAAATGGGAAAGGGAGCAGGAACCCAGCAGTTCAAAGGGTGGGTCAGTGAGCCTAGAGAGGAGCAACTTAAGATCCCTCTGTGGGATGGGTGCCCGAACCTGCGGGAAGAGTCTCTCCAGACCTCTCAAAAATCTGACTGTAATGTCATGGGAGAACACCATCTGTCCTTGGATCGGCGGGTGAAAAGGGGAGATGGCTGCAAGATGCACTCTAATGGAAGTGTGTGCCAGGCCCTGGTTCTTCAAATGGAGCAGGTAGTCCAGACAGCCTGTATGGAGAAACGCGAGGGAGAGATGCCCCATTCAGACGCCCCGTGGGAAAACCTCATCCACTTGGCCAGGTAAGTCAGTCTAGTTGAGGGCTTCCTACTTTCTAGGAGGACCTGTTGGACTCCTTCCGAACAGGTCCGCTCCTATGGGTTCAGCAACACAGCATCCACACCAAGAGGTGGAGGGACATGAGGTTGGGGTTTAAGAGCTGACTGTGGTCCTGAGACAGCAGGTCTGGTCGGTTGGGCAGGGGCCAGGGAGGGGCCAGGGAGGGGCCGCTGACAGGCTCATGAGCGTGCCAAATCAATGCTGGCGAGGTCATGCTGGGGTGATCATGATAACCCATGCCTGGTCTTTTTTGATCTTCTCCAGGGCCCTGCTGATTAGTGGAATCAGAGGGAATGCATATATCAGGCTCCCTGATCACGACAGGAGGAAGGCACTGGAGAGGGAGTCCTTGCTCAGACCCTATTAAGAACAAAACTGTGGCATTTCCTGTTCTGTCTGGTAGCGAACAGGTCCACTTCAGGAGTTCCCCACCTCTGGAAGATCATGCAGGCTACCTCCGTATGGAGCGACCACTTGTGGTGAGAGGAGAAGTCCCTGCTGAGCTGGTCTGCCAGCATATTCCAGACGCCGGGAAGGTGACAAGCTTCCAGGTGGATTTCGTGGCTGATGCAGAAGTCCCACAGACGGAGTGCCTCCTGATACAGAGCCAACAAGCACACTTCTCCTTGACTGTTGATATAGAACTTTGAGACTGTACTGTCCGTCAGGACACATACCACGAAGCCTGACAGGCGGAGCAAGATGACTCCACATGCCAGCCGGACTGCTTGGAGCTCTTTGACGTTTATGTGTAACCGTGCCTCCTCCAGGGCCACATCCCGTGTCTGGAGGTTGCTGAGATGCGCACCCCAGCTGACGTCTGAGGCATCCGAGACTAACACGATGGAGTGAGGAGGGTTGTTGAACGGAACCCCCTCCAGGACTGTCCTGCGGTCAGTCCACCATCTCAGCAAGGTAAGTATCACCTGGGGAATGGTAACCATCTTCTTCAGGGGGTCTCGGAACTGGGAATAGACTGTCGCCAGCCATTGTTGCAGGGGCCAAATCCAGAGCCTGGCACGGCAGACCACTGAAGTACATGCTACTATGTGGCCCAGCAGGCGCAGACAGATCCTGGCTGTAGTCAGAGGGAAAGTGGAGACTTCCATGATGAGGTCTGCCAACGTGTGGAACCCTTCCAGAGGCAGGAACACTCTGGAGCAGGCAGTGTCAAGGACTGCTCCAATGAACTCTAGCCTCTGCACCAGCACTGGCACTGACTTTTTGTCATTCACCAGTAGGCCCAGAGAGTGACATGTGGCTTGAAGCACCGCAACATCGCTTTGGACTTGAGACCTGGAGCCACCCTGGACGAGCCAGTCATTGAGGTATGGTTAGATCTGGATACCCCGGCGCCTGAGGTAAGCCACTACCACCGACATGCTCTTGGTAAACACCCTCGGTGCTGTTGCCAGGCTGAACAGGAGGACCGTAAACTGGTAGTGGTGGGGCCCACCATAAAACGGAGGAAGCGTCTCTGTCCTTGAAAGACCACTATGTGGAAGTATGCGTCCTTCTAGTCGAGTGCGTCATACCACTGGATCCAGGGAGGGGACAATAGAAGCCAGAGAAACCATGTGGAACTTTAGCTTCTGAAGGTACTTGTTGAGGTCTCGCAGGTTCAGGATGGGCCGTAGACCACCCTTGGCCTTTGGGATTAAAAAGTACCAGGAACAGAACCACTAGTTCCTGTATTCGAGAGGAACTTCTTCCACTACACCCAGCTGTAGTAACCCCTGTACCTCCTGCATGAGGAGACTCTTGTGAAAGGGTCCCTGAAGAGGAATAGGGAAGGCGGGTGGGAAGTGGGGGTAGAAAGGAATTGGAGGATATAACCACATTCCACTGTGCTGAGGACCCAACAGTCCAAAGTTATAGCAGTCCAAGCTGGGAGGAAAGATGAAAGGCGGTTGGAGAACACTAGAAAAGATGGATTCAGGGAATAGTCTGGTAGGTCGCCTTTGGGTGCACCATCAAAAATGACTGTTTGGCCCCCTGCTTATTACGGGTCGAGCCCGACTGGGCCGAGGGTGGAGGTGGGTGGCTTGGGCAGCACTTCTAGCCCTTGGCTTGTTTATGGGGCTGGTCCTGCTGAGGCTGGCTCCCCGGCCCTGAGTCTGCTGCAGTTTGAACCACTTACGTGCTGGGGCTGGGACATAGAGACCCAGGGTTTTCAGGGTGGTGTGGGAGTCCTTGAGGCCATGCAACTAGCTGTCTGTCTGTTCCACAAATAGGGCCCTGCCATCGAAGGGCAGGTCCTGCAATGACGGCTGGATCTCAGTGGATAACCAAGAGAGGAGCAGCCAAGAGACTCGCCACATGGAGATAGCGGAAGCCATGGTGTGGGCAGCAGCATCGGCAGCATCTGACACCGCCTGGAGGGCTGCCCTGGTCGCAGTCGTGCCCTCATCGAGGATCACTCAGAACTACTTCTTAGAAGCCTCGGAGAGCGACCCTTCGAACTTGGCCATGGCTAGCCACATACTAAAGTCATGTCGGCCAAGGAGGCCTTGGTGGTTGGCTACGCTCAGCTGAAGGCTGGAAGACAAATAAACATTACATCCGAAAACATCCAGCCTCCTCGAGTCTTTATTTTTTGGGGTGGGCCTGGGTTGTCCCTGCCTCTCCTTGTGATTAACTGCCTCGACCACAAGGGAATTGGGGGCTGGGTGGGAGTATAGTACTCATGCCCTTTGGTTGGCACGAAGTATTTACATTCGGTGCTTTTAGAGATAGGGGCCAGGGAAGAGGGGGTCTGCCACAGGGCATCAGTGATTTTGGAGACCGTAGGGCCACCCTGGAGGGCACCGAGGACCAGAGGATATCAAACAGAGAGTTTGAGGACTCTTCCAATTCCTCTGCCTGAAGCCCCAGGTTAGAAGCGACCCTCTTCAAAAGTTCCTGGTGCACCTTGGCATAATCCTGAGGAACCGGGTGAGGGGGCTCAGTGATAGCCTCATCTGGCAATGACGAGGATGATGGCAGTGCCATAGGAAACGCCACGTCCATTGCTGGTCCAGTCGCTTGCTCCCCTGGGTCCTCCTGGACCTGCAGGGTCTTACTCCCTGAAGCCTTAAGCACCAGAGGGGGACAGGATACCGAGGCCGCTGGCCTCTCTGAGGCTCTCAACACCTATCGGGCAGCCTGGGAAGGTTGGGTGAACCCCCAGGGGTTCCATGGGTACCATGGCACCGGCCACTGCACTTGGGGCCATGGGGTAGGTTGCAGTGCTGATAATGTAGTTGGCACCGCTGGTACTGGGGCTTGTCCCGCAGTCAGGGAACCTCGCTCCGAGCCAGAGCTACCAGCGGAGTGGTCTGTATTGGGCAACCAGTATTGGGTTGAGCGATGGCTCTTGTCTGACCGGTTCCTATCATTACATCCCGAAGCTGACGTGTCCAAGCGAGATTGTCTTGGTTGGGCTCTCAGGGACTGACAGTGTCCAGCGGGTCTGCGTTGGATACCTGGCAATCAATGCCTCACGCTACTTGACCTGTACCGGGATGTCGAACGGGACCAGGAGCTACTGTGGGCCGGTTGCCAGGAGGATCGTCCTGAGTAGGACAATCTCCTTCTTGGAGATGGGTGATGATGGCCCTGTGATCGGCGGTCTCTGGTGTTGGATCAGTCCCGGGATTGGTACAGGGCCCTTGGAGACGGTCAGGGCCAGTCCCGGAGTTCTTGCAAGGTGGCACGTGCCCCAGAGGGTCTGCGCCATTCCACGGGTGAGGTACGCCTCGAGTCCCTCAATCGGTGCCCCTAGTGCAGGGACTGAAGAGGGCTCAGCTGAGCCTGCCTCTCCAGCCCTGAGGCGTGATGGCTTCGGGCAGGCAAGCGATGACGGGATGCCCCTCTCGATGGGGAATGGTGTTGCTAAGGCTGGAACACACATACAAGTCCCAACGCAGGTTTTCCCCGAGACCGGGGTACCGCTGGAGCCAGGAGGGTCAGGATTTCCTGAGCCACTTGAAGGGATTTGCGTAGCTATCCGTGGTCGCAGGCGAAGTATGGAATGGGCTGCACCGCTCAACCTGAGCTGGGGCCCGAGTTTCGAATGGGGGCATTGAGCTGCCTGGCACGGGTCGTGGCTTGCCCTCAGCCCTCTCCTTTCCCTTACAGGAGGTAGGAGATCTTCCCTTCATAGTCTTTTTCAGTTTCTTCACTGGAGCTGTGGATGGGGACTGGTGCCGGCTCGAGGACAGCGCTGGCGGATCACTGCGCATGGAGGCCGTGGTGCTCGGTGCAGAGTCGGACCGCTGCTCCGGTGCTGGAGTCAGTGCTGACGGCATCAGGAGCACTTTCAGATGGATATTGTGCTCCTTCTTTGTCCTAGGTTTGAAGGACTTGCAGATATGCCACTTGTCACTTATGTGCCCTTCACCTAAGCACCTTAGGCAGCTGGTATGTGGATCACTAACGGGCATAGGGCGTCTGCAGCAATCACAGGGCTTCAAGCCTGGGGACCGGGGCATGCCTCATCCCCTGGCTGAGTCCAGTTCAGGACCAATGAAGAGTTGGGAACTACTACTCAGGGTAACTAAGAACTACTAACTATATACAACTATATTACAGGTTTTCAAAGTTCGCAAGAACTGAGAACAAAACGCTAGCCGAAGCAGCAGAAGTTCCAGGACCGTCACCGGCGGCAAGAAGGAACTCAGGCTTGGGGAAGTCGGTGGCACCCCTTATACCACGCCATGAGGGGGCAAGTCCAAGGGGCACCAGAGCCAATCCCCTCAGATACTGCTGAGGGAAAATCTTCTAGCACCGGTGCATGTGGCGAGCGCACACACCTAATATGGAGTGGAGATGAGCAGCACTCGAAGAAGAATGAACAATTACAAAAAAAAAATTAATCAGAAATAAACACAACTATAAAGGAAAAAAGTTATTTTTAATTAATAAAATAAACTGTGACATATTAGTTTGAGAACTGAAAGACCCTAGAATTGCTAGACACAGTTCCAAAAGGTATTACTGTAGCCATTTACTTGGCTTGTGTAGGATGTTTTCATTACAGCAGAGCAAAAGCTCTGCTAAAGTTAAATTTGAAAACAGCTTTGTGTCTAACGCTGCCGTCTTCTAAGTGCTCTAAATTCCATGTGGTTAAATCATATTGCCTTGAAACTTGGTGTGCTTCATGGGGGCACAGGGCACGGTCAGTGATCCAAATTTGGGGCCATTTGACCCTGAGATAGAGCTCTTGGGGGTGGGGGGAAGAACAGCTTTTCTTAAAGTTGCCTGACACACAGGGAATATGCAGTGTTTGGAGATGTGTTGGTCGCAGGATATTAGAGAGACAAGGTAGGTGAGGTAATCTCTTTTCTTGAGCCAATTTCTGTTGGTGAGAGAGACAAGCTTTTGATCTTACTCAGAGCTCTTCAGGTCTAGGAAATATACTCACAGTGTCACAGCTAAATACAAGGTGGAACAGATTGTTTAAAGCTTGTCTCTTTCACCAACAGACACCAGTCCAAGAAAAGATATTACCTCACCCACTTTGTGTCTCTAACATTTTGGCAATGATTTTTTCCTCACAGATGGAGATCAAACACAGATTCAGATAACTGTACTAAAGTCTGAAATATTTGAGGGTTACCCCAACAGAATGCATGGCACTCACCAGCCCATTCAGGAAAATCAAATTTAAATGTTATTTGAAAAAAAAAAAGCTGCTTCTCCAGTTAGGCAAACTAAGGCCATATCTACATTAGCAATTATGTCAGCAAAACTCTTGTCACTCCGGCGTATGAAAAAACACACCTCTGAGAGACGTAAGTTTTGCCAGCATAAGCATTCGTGTGCACAGTGCTATGTCAGTATGAGACGCTCTCCCGCCAACGTAGCTTGTTGAGCTGGTTTTATTATGTCGACGGGAGAGCTCTCTGGTTTACACTGAGCATGTGCAGAGAGAGGGGCAGGCTAACGATCTGTAAAAGTACCCCTTTTTCACAGGACCTGGGTAATTCTTAGGATGAGTGTAGGGTAGTCATCAAATCTGAGTATCATCCCAGGCACTGAGTTCAAATTGAGCCCTGGAGTAAACAAACAAACGAAAAACCAGGCATTTTGCTCCAATCTGCCTCTGTCAAATAGGGATTTCTGTTTGGGGGAAATGTAATCTGAATATTCAGAAGACACTGAAAAACTACATAAGCAAATGTTTGCTAGGAAGGGAGGGTGATTAGGAGTGAAAGAGTAAGTGGGAATGGAAGAGAAGTTGCAGGATCAGGTCAAAAGGAAGGGATGAGGATTAGGTGCACTGGGAGGGGAAGGAAAGGGATGGAACCTGGAGAAGGGAGCCATGGGGATGAATGACAGCAGGACTGGGGGTCAATGGGGGAGGGGCACCGTCAGCCCCACATTCTCCTCACATGTATGTGTCACGATCTGCAACCCCCCCAGCCCATATATGAGGACATGACCCCCTGCCCCTTACTTGCACCCTCTCCTGTGAGCCAGGTCCTGGAGGGGACTTACTTACCTTGGGGGGTCTGAGTTCCTTTCCTTACTCCCTCCTTTTTGAGCTGGGATCTGGGGGTCCCTGTCCACCACAATGGTGTTTGAGCCCCACTCCCTGACATCATGTGTGACAGGATCTGGGGGTCTTCTGCCCATCTGTGGGGATGAGACTCCTCTTTCCTGCCCCCCCATGTGTGCCAGATTCTGGGGGACTTGCCTTTCTGAGTATGTCTGAGCCCCTCTCCCTACTCTTGCCATGTGAGCCAAGATCTGGGGAAGCTTAGGACACACATGTTCAGATGCACCGAGAACACACTGGCGAGACAGGGGTGCAGAGCTGAGAATGGATATGTCTGACGCATACCAGAAACCCTCCAGCACTGGGGAAAGTGGAAGGGAACACTCACTGACATGAACAGAGCTACTGTTTTAGGCTGTATTCATCTCCATTGGGTATTCTCTTTTCGCTGAAAACATCTAACTGAAATGGACGGACTATTTAATGCCGCTCTGAGACTGCCCTCCCTTCCATTCTCCCTTAAATTCTTTACAATATTATAAGGGAGCACCAGCTCTCCTCTAGCTAAGGTTGGGAAGACTTTTCTCTTTAAAAGATGATTCTTCTTAGTACTCAAAATCTGTGTGCTTCCACGGATTGTTCTGCAATTTGTGCCTTGCCTCATGGGAGTATAGGGCAGGGTTAGTGATCCAAATTGGGGTCATCTGAGCAAGGAGTTCCTGAGATACAGCTCCCAGGGCAAAAAACCCCAACAAAATAGCATTTCATTAACTTCACAGATTCTAGCAATTTTGAAACCCACCCTGGTCAAGAGGGGAAGAGAGGTTTGGGTCTGCAGCAAGGCATGAGGGTATTTTGGGGAGGGAGATACATTCAAATGGTAGTAGGGGAGGAAAGAGAGTTTGAGGGGGCTCGGGTAAAAGACTGAGGGATAGGGATTGGGGGAGTGGGAGAGAGGAAGACAGGAGGTGTTGAGGAATGTGACAGGGAGAGAAGAAAGTTGGGGGGTTAGAGGTAGTGTGGCCTGTTGGCCCTGAATTCTCCCCTTCCATGTATGCGCTGGGATCTGGGGGAGCCCTACCCCTCCATAAAGGTCTGAGCTTCTCTTCCTCCTGGCTGTGTGTTCTGGAATCTAGGGAATCCTGCTTTTCTTGGGGTGTGTGTGCCCCTCTCCCTACCACTTCAGATGAGCTGGGATCTGGGGTGGAGGGGATAAAGGTAACAGAAATGTAAACACCTGAAATCCAAAAATGAATAGTTAAGATGCACATCACCCTGGTGTGGGATGGCGGGAGCTGGCAAGAATGTGTGAGGACAGGGCCCAGTTTGGAGGAAGGGCAGACTGGGTGGACCAGGGACTTCGCTGGGGAAGCCTGGCTAAAGCACAGGCAGGAGGACCAGCTGGGTCAGTAGAGGAAGTGAGGGGCCCAACTCAGTGTGAAGCTTGGGCTGCATAACCACGGTAATGTGCAGCCCTTCAGTAAGCTGCTACCTGTGATATATATACGCAACAGCATAGGGCTGGAGACACCAAGGAGCAACTTCTTACATGTGAATGGTTTCTGTAGTGCCAACTAATGGCTTACTAGGATTAGAAGGAGAGAGGGAGGCTACATGTTGCAAGTAATGGTGAGGGAGGGGGTGGAGAAGAAACATACACCAGTCTTCTCTCGCACACTTAAAATTATTATAATAATCATGTAATAAAACTATCAGTGTTTCAGGACATAGACCATGGATAAAATTTCTCTTTCATGCTCTGTTAGCAGTTGCACATTACAAACATTTCAAAGCTTGACCAATATCTCCAATTCACTGTAGCAAATGAACAAGAGCTGGGAGGAGCACTGAGGAATCACACAGCAACCGTGTGGCCTAGAGGAAACAGCCATGAACTGGGATTATTCCTAGGTTCTGCTACTGTCTTGCTGGCTGACCATGGGCAAGTCACTTCACTTCTCTGTGCCGCACTCTCCCATCTATTAAAAATGGTGATAATGACGTCAAGTTCTTTGAGATTTACTTATGAAAAGCACTATATAAAAGCTTAGTTTCTATTATTGCCTCACCACAGTAGCATATCAACTGCAAATCTAGTTGACACCTAAACTTCCTAAATGACCACCAGTTCCTACTACCAAACATTGCTCTTTCTGTTTAAAAAATTAGAAAATGAAATGGCAAAAAAACTGTGCTAATGCAGAGTTAAGGTTGCTCAGTGATAGCTTGTCCCATTCCAGAACACTGAGTCCAGCAAAACTCAAACTGCTGAAAAGTAGGAAATACAGAGTTAAGGTAACCATACACACAACCTTAACTCTTCCCCCTTTAAGCAATGCCCCAGTATGCCCATAACACACCCACTCCTATTCTGCCTTTTCACTGTAATGGACAAGTGCTTTACACTTGCCCTATGATCAAACACTGATCCTACTCCCCCAATAGAATACCACATTTGTAAAATTTAACAACCACCTTTTACAGCCCTTGAACACTTGCATTCAGGGTGCCACCTAAACCTATACTTTCCCCTACCTATCATTAAATCCACAGACTGCTCTCATATTCCACTTCACTACTGACAGTACCTATGGCAAAAAAAAAAAAAAAAAAAAAAAAAGTCCCCAGCACCCTGCTACTGACACAACCTATACAATTCTGTACTGAAATGAGGCAGACTCAAACGTTAAGTTACATATGTATCTCTTTCCTTTGATAACACGCAAAGGGATAACACGCTCAGACCCAGATCTCCTTATAACACAATCAGAGCTCTTCCAAGCTGCATCAGTTTACTACACCACCATTCAATACAGATGTAACCTAGCAGCTCTGTGTTCTTGGGGAACCAGGGCGCAGTACCCAACCTGTCTGACTCATGAAAGACCTCTCCACCCGCACCTCCTAGCCTTTGCTTGAACAAAATCTGCATCAGAAGAAAGTCTTACAAAAAGCAATGAAAAGGCAGTGGGAGACACACCTACACCCCTGTGATAAGGATGACAGAATTAAGGAAACTCCC
Source organism: Lepidochelys kempii (assembly GCF_965140285.1). Lineage (NCBI taxonomy): Eukaryota > Metazoa > Chordata > Testudines > Cheloniidae > Lepidochelys > Lepidochelys kempii. The sequence goes on from NC_136383.1 coordinate 61,240,536, forward strand.
CTAGCCTTATTTGCATCGAAGATGGGACAAGGAGGCATCTCCATTAGCATACAGAATAGTGAACAGAGATTCCAAGGCAAGAACTGCACGGAACTCTAGGATCAGAAAAGCAGGGAAGCACTGCATGATGAGGGATCTCTGCTCCAGATGTTAATGAATGCATGCCTGCACACACCCAGCTCAGTAGTGATCAGACCAATTCTAGTAATAAATCCTTTATTAGTATCCAAAATAATGAAGCTCCCTAATTGCATTGTGAGCTCCCTCCAAGGAACACTGCCCAAAGCTAGGAATGATCAGCTCCCATTGTGTAGCCTCAACAAAACAACTTTGGTATTCTCCCTTGTTTACACATAAACAAATCTAGTGTTCTCCCTTGAACCATTGTTGTTTCTCTACAAAAGCCCTATTATCCATGCGCAAGTGTTCTGATGCTTGGATCCAAAATCTGCATCAGTTGCATTGGTACTTCAACTTCTCCTGACTTGTCATGCTGTGGGCTCTGCCTGTTTCTAGCACTCTGGACCCTCAGCTATCACCACCACCTGGGACCCCTGATCAATTCAAGCTTCATGGAGAGGTGAGAACCCAGCTCTCTCTCTCTCTCTCTTTCTCTAGGTACAGCCTTCTGACCCTGACTTGTATGATCAGTTATAGTTTTGTAAACCTAACTTTTATAATCAAATGTAAGTTAGATTTAATATTATAACTGTTTTGTTTCCTTGGCTCCCCTATGGTTATTACCTGGCAATAAATAACTTTCATGAGTAAGCTGGTTGCTTCTCTCTCTCTCTCCCCCCTACACTCATGGGTGTTTTTTGGTTTCCTCATTTGCTCTGCAGCAACGCTCCTTGTACCTAAGCTAAAAGATCCCTGCAGCGCCAAAAATCCTGTGGGGTCTGCTCATCAAGTGGGTTACTACCAGAACAATTGTAACATGTAAGTGGGGACAGAGACGTGCTGAACCTGGGACATATGAGGGTGGCAGCTTGAAAGTGCTGCTCGACCCAGCCTGCTCAGGCATGCTCTATTCCGGTGCGGTACCGATGGCAAATGAGGGTGACAGCTTGGAGGTTCTGTTCGACCCAGCCTGCTGAGTCCAGGGACATATAAGGGGTCAGCTTGGGCGTGCTGATTAACCCAGTCCTCTCAGGTCCTCCCATGCTCTGTTAGTGTGTGTGTGTGTGTGTGTGTGTGTGTGTGTGTGTGTGTGTGTGTGTGTGTGTGTGTGTGTGTGTGTGTGTGTGTGTGTGTGTGTGTGTGAGATCGGATTCTGGGGCTGGAAGAACCTAGCCCTGGGGAACCTAGGTCCTGCAGGATAGCTCCATTGGGAGGGAACCTGCAGCAGGGAGAAGTAGAGCTCCGTATGAGAACACAAGTGACACAAGCAGTACATTGATAGAAGTACACAACCCACCCACCCGCCCCAGAAGAGTAACCCTAATAAATGAGCATGCCCCAAAGTAACGGGCAAATCTGGTAACAGGTACACTCAGCACAGTTGATGCAGTTGGAGTGCACGCAGATAATTCTCAGTAGCAATTGCCAACTTCAGGGTCCATTTAATATCGTAATATGTTAATCACATTTCCATACTTCCTGAATTTGACTTAAATAGCTATTTATCTTCCTTTCACACCAGATAAGTTAGTTGATATCCTCCGTCTTCCTTTATTTAGTTTTAGTAGTAGTAGTAGTATTTTAAGTTTTATTTTAAATTAGGTCAGAATATTGGTTGTTCTCTTTTGTTTTGTTTAGAAATTAAATTAATCGCTTACATTTCACCTTCTCTGAGCACTTAAGTCTAACTTTTAAAGCCAAAACACCCTCAAAAATATACATTCACTACACAACCACCAATTACATTTGCACATCAGGTAATTTCCTGTACAACTTCCTGGTTTGCATGCACTAGGACTGTCAAGCGATTAACAGCACAATTAATTTTTTTTAAACAATAACAGAATACCATTTATTTAAATTTTTTGATGTTTTCTACATTTTCAAATATATTGATTTCAGTTACAACACAGAATACAAAGTGCACAGGGCTCACTTTATATTTTTGATAACAAATATTTGTACTGTAAACAAAAATAGTATTTTTCAATTCACCTAATGCAAGTACTATAGTGCAATCTCTTTGTCATGAATGTTAAATGTACTAATGCAGAGTTATGTACAAAAAATGCATTCAAAAATAAAACAATGTAAAACTTTAGAGCCTACAAATCCAGTCAGTCCTACTTCAGCCAATCACTTAGACCAACAAGTTTGGTTACAATTTGCAGGAGATAATGCTGCCCGCTTCTTGTTTACAGTGTAACCTGAAAGTGAGAACAGGTGTTCTCGTGACACTGTTGTAGCTGGCGTTGCAAGATATTTATGTGCAAGATGCATTAAAGATTCATATGTCATGCTTCAACCACCACTCCAGAGGTGCTTCAACCACCACTCCAGCATGCGTCCATGCTGATGATGGGTTCTGCTCGATAATGATCCAAAGCAGAGCAGACTGATGCATGTTCATTTTCATCATCTGAGCCAGATGCCACAAGCAGAAAGTTGATTCTCTTTTTTGGTGGTTCGGGTTCTGTAGTTTCCTCATTGGAGTGTTGCTCTTTTAAGACTTCTGAAAGCATGCTCCACATCTCTTCCCTCTCAGATTTTGGATAGTACTTCAGATTCTTAAACCTTAGGTCAAGTGCTGTAGATATTTTTAGAAATCTCACACTGGTATCTTCTTTGCATTTTGTCAAATCTGCTTTGAAAGTGTTCTTAAAACGAACATGTGATGGGTCATCAGCCAAGACTGCTATAGCATTTGCACATCAGGTAATTTCAAGACTGCTATAGCATGAAATATATGTCAGAATGCGGGTAAAACAGAACAGGAGACATACAATTCTCCCCGAAGGAGTTCAGTCACAATTTTAATCAATACATTTTCTTTAAATGATCATCATCAGCATGGAAGCATGTCTTCTGGAATGGTGGCCAAAGCATGAAGGGGCATATGAATGGTTAGCATATCTGGCATGTAAATACCTTGCAGTGCTAGCTACAAAAGTGCCATGCAAACACCTTTTCTCACTTTCAGGTGACATTGTAAATAAGAAGCAGGCAGCAGTATCTCCCATAAATATAAACAAACTTATTTGTCTTATGATTGGCTGAACAAGAAGTAGAACTGAGTGGACTTGTAGACTCTAAAGTTTTACATTGTTTTGTTTTTGAGGGCAGATATGTAACAAAAAACCCCCTACATTTGTAAGTTACACGTTCACAATAAAGAGATTGCACTACAGTATATGTATGATGTGAACTGAAAAATACTATTTTTTTTATCATTTTTACAAGACAAATATTTGTAATAGAAATAATAATATAAAGTGAGCACTGTACACTTTGTATTCATGGTTGTAATAGAAATCAATATATTTGAAACTGTAGAAAAACATCCAAAAATATTTAATAAATTTCAATTGGTATTCTATTGCTTAACATGGAGATTAATTATAATTAATTTTTTGAGTTAATCGCATGAGTTAACCGTGATTAATTGACAGCCCTAACATGCACAAATTTGAGCATGCAATGATTGTAAGTATTTTTGTGAGTGCACCTTTTGCTTTGGGATTTTTTAAATTTCACCACTAATATCTATTTGCATTCAATAACTGTTTACTCAGAATAAGTGTACTCCCAGAAAAATATCGCTCAATAGCTGTCAAGTTAAATAATTAAAAGAACATTTCAACTAGTCTTACTTTTTCTTTGCAAGTGGACAAATGAAGCACCTTACTTGGATTTTCTTTCACTTGTCACTTCACTCTGCCATATGCAAAGAAAAGAAAAAGCAAGCTAAGTTTTCACTTGGAAATATGTACATATAAAATACTGTGCAAAGGGAGTGCACGCATTTCAGCAAACATATGCTGCACAGTAGGTAGTATGTCTGATAAGGCTGCTATAAGAGGAAAGAATTACTCCCTTCAGAAGTAAGAAAGGTGTATATTTGTATATTAGTTATGGAAAGGAGGAAAAAAGGCAAACAGAACAAAATAAAGATGAGTGCAAAAATATCCTCATTTAGAATTAAAATTTTGTAACAAAATACTGGTAAAGAAAACATAAAACAAGTCACAAAATCAAGAGAGATTAAAAGAAAGCATCAAATTAAGTGAATACACAGGGTAAACAGCTCACAGTAAGAAGGAGCTATTTGGTAAATATTTGTCTATGAACACATAAATGCAATGACATATTCAATATTTTGCTCAGGTGAACTAACCCAGTTGAAGTATCATTATCCATATATGCCTTTTTTTTCCCGTTTTGCCACCATATCCCACTGCACTGTGATCTTGTCTATCTTATGAATTAAGAGTTTCATCTACCTGGAGATTAAGCACACAGCAAGCTGGGGTGTAAATCTACAGTGCACTAGCCTGCTTCACAGAAACCGACTGTGAACCCTGCTACTACACACTAAAATGTCCACAGTCCCACTTGGATGAACCTACAGCCAAAGTGTATTATAGAACTTTTAGTGTGTGGTACAAGGGTCCACATGGTGACTGAGTGTGTGGCAGGTTAGCACACTGTAGATTTACTACCCAGCTTGCTGTGTATTAAGTCTCTCTATGGACAAACCTTCACCAGCATCAGGCTGCTAAACATACTCAGTTCCAGTAGAAAGCTGTGTTGGTGATCCAATAGATGAAACTCTACACTGAATGATTATGAAACCAGTGCCATGGCTTGGCTTGTTTAGCCTAACCAAAAGAAGGCTGAGGGGAGATATGATTGCTCTCTGTAAATACATCAGGGATAAATACCAGGGAGGCAGAGGAGTTATTTAAATTAAGCACCAATGTGGACATAAATACAAATGGATATAAACTAGCCATCAACAAGTTTAGACTTGAAATTAGGCAAATGTTTCTAACCATCAGAAGAATGAAGTTCTGGAACAGCCTTCCAAGGGAAGTAGTGGGGGCAAAAACCTAACTGGCCTCAAGACAGCTTATTAAAGTTACGGAGGGAATGATATGATGGGACTGCCTACAATGGCATGTGGCCCATCAGCGACTGCCAGTAGCAAAACTCCCCAATGGCTAGAGACAGGACACTAGATGGGTAGTGCTCTGAGTTACTACAGAGAATTCTTTACCCAGGTATCTGCCTGGTGGGCTTGCCCACATGCTCAGGGTCTAACTGATTGTCATATTTGGGGTCAGGAAAAGATTTTCCCCCAGGTCAGATTGGCAGAGACTGTGGGGTTTTTTTGCCTTCCTCTGCAGCATGGGACACTTGCAGGTTTAAACCAGCATAAACGGTGAATTCTCTATTATGTGATATCTTTAAACCATGATTTGAGGACTTCAGTAACTCAGCCAGAGTGGATGGATGAGGTTCTGTGGCCTGCAATATGCAGGAGGTCAGACTAGATGATCATGATGGTCCCTTCTGACCTTAAAATCTATGAGTTTATGTCAAGGGGCACTTTATCTTTTTCATATAGAAATGAGAACCTGACCATTTGTGAACATTATAAGATTGTATAGTACTTTTATCAGAATAGGGGTGTTACATTCTAATGCCTTGACCAGAATTCCATCTGAGATCATAAGCCTATGCAAATTTCCTCTGAAGAACCAACTGGAGATACTTTCTTCTTTACTTCCTGCACTGAACTGTGTAGTGTTGCTCTGCACCTCTAAACAGAAGCTGTATTCCCCCAAATATGACTATATATATTTTTTGGTTGAGGTTAGGGATGTTGTTCTGGATTTTCAAACCTGCCTGTTTGCTTTTGAGAGGGTAAGAGTTTAAACATTTTAATGCCAGCATAATTCTATGGCTTATATGTTAAATGAAGGGGGGAAGCTTTTTACTGTAAGCGTAGATAATTTTCTAACATCAGTCTGAAGACAACATATTACTAAGGTACATTTTATTACTGTGTAAGTGCTGTGTTTTGGCAAACTTGATCAGTGCCAACACAGCTGTCACCATCCCCTCTTCAAGTTGTATATCAGCTAGGTAACTTACTTGCATATGTCATCTTCTGGGTCCTCAAGCCCAAATCTTTCATCAAAAGTAAGCTGTATCCACACATTCTCCTCTACTGCTACTAATCTCCATACCAGTACAGTGTTGCGTGGGTAAGCGTGTGGGAACTTGGGACTGTGAATACTTCCATTAGTAGACACAGTAATAATCTTCTCATGCTGGGGATCTTGTACTCCTATAGCAGAGAGACATACACAAAACCAGATATAGTTAAGTCTTTATTATTTTTTTGCAACAGTTTGTTTCCTGCACAATCAAAGGCTTTTATTTTGTTTTAGGGTTTTTTTGGGGGGGCGGGAAAGGGTGGGCAAGGATTGCTCGATCTAGGAAGATTTATATAAAAACAACATAGCAGACTGCAGAAGAAAATACATATTTACCTTTTTGGCTTCTAAGTAAAATTTTCAGATCTAGATCCTCAGGTATGGCTGAGGAGAGCACAGTGAAACTCAGGAGAGGGACATCTGCAGCAGGTGCTCCCCGATCCCAGGCAAGCTGTGTGCCAGGACAGTCCCCTGGCAAAAATTAAAGCAGCCACAAGGACTATTTAAACTGTTCAGGTTGCCAATGGCCCGTATAGGTCATTACAACAACCAAGGGTCACTGAAGTTTAGGAAAGCCCTGGTTATGCCTGCCACAGGAAAAAGGATGATGTTGGAGCAGTTATACTGACTCCACCCCAACAGAGGTTATCCCTAAATTGGTGGTTTCTTCTTGTGGCTGACTAAGCTGGCTTTAGGGCTGTCCAAACACAGGGAAGACTCTGGGTCATAGTTTTAGAAGGTTACTAAATGTGTGAAGCAAGACATTTATGGATGAATTTAGAGCAGCATATTACCCTTACATGATGGCGAACCCTCCTCGTAGGGGGTCATTGCCTCAAAATCTTAACAGGTGTCAGCCTATCATAAAACACTGGAAACTGAAATGCTTGCCTTACCATAAGACAGCATTTGAACCATGAAATGAATAAACCACCAACTATCTTTGCCCTTTAAAGCACACAACAACCAAACCCTACTGCAAAGATTACCTACTTCAAGTTGGGAACTAACTACTATAAGGAATCACAGGAAGAAAAAACATTTTTTCACTGGACAGCGGTGATGTACACACACACACATTATTACAATATTTAGTCAAATCTTATTTCTAAGGGTCCGAAATTCACATAAATTCACATTCAGTAGTTAGACATTAGTTTGTAACAAGTTAGTAACTGCAAAGAGATGCTGACAAAACTGGATAGATTTTTATGAGATACAAATATTTTTAATTTTATGAGATAGAACCCTGTAGCCCCCAAAATAGAGTTCCCAACACCTCAGATAAAGAAGAAATTTCATTAGTTATAGTAATAGGATTTCCATCCTCTGTGAACTAGCCACTGACTAGAGCAGAGGTGGGCAAACTTTTTGGCCTGAGGGCCACACTGGAGTTGCAAAACTGTATGGCGGGCCAGATAGGGAAGGTTGTGCCTCCACAAACAGCCTGCCCCTGCCTCCTATTTGCCCCCTCCCACTTCCCACCCCCTGACTGCCCCCTCAGAACCCCTGACCCATCCAAACTCCCCTGCTCCTTGTCCCCTGACCACCCCCTCCCGGGACCTCCCACCCCTAACAGCCCCCCCCCCCCCGCGGGACCCCACCCCCTATCCAACATGGTGGCATAGCTGTGAGGGAGAGGGGACAGGGGGGAGGGGCCAGGGGCCAGCCTCCCCGGCTGGGAGCTCAAGGGCCAGGCAGGACAGTCCCGCAGGCTGGATGTTTGCCCACTTCTGGACTAGAGGATGACAAAAATCACACACATAAGCAAGTATGATATCCCATCCAGTAGAGGGGAATGGTGCACATATGTACATAGTGATCATTATAGTAACTAAATTTTTCTTGTAGTTTTATACTGTGCCATACTGGTTCATGAAAATTATTTATTAATTTTGTTTCCAGAGGAATAGTCTCTTACAATTTACTATTTTATCCTATTATATTTTATTTTTATTTTTATTTAAAAATGCGAATACATATTTTCAATTATGTTGAACATTTCAAAAATGTTTACCCATTGGTTTATAGTGAAGAAAACTACAATGCAATTGTAATCCTTCTTTTAGATCCACAGCTAAATTTTGACAGCTAGAATGAATGTATTTCAGAGGGAAGAGTACAGTAATAGCATTACAATTTCAGAGGAATTAATCTGTAATTAAATATAATTTAAAGTCTGAAGGACTAAAGCCTTTTATTTGTGGTACAAGAATAGTAAATTCTCTTTCAAGTTGAATTGCTACTCGCATAAAACTGATAAAGAAAACTGTGGTTTTACTGAACATCCACACACAATTTACAGATGACTGTCAATCTTGTGTACAACTAAAATAGCACAACCTATAATAATAAAAAAGAAACAAAATGCAATGAGGAATGTCCTAATTTAGACTCTTTGTGAGTTTTTTTTGTTGGCTGAATCACAGAGCATTTCTTCAATAAGGTATAAACTGAGATTTCCACACTAAACACTGGAGCCAACAGTAATAAAGATGACATTATTAGAGATTATTATATGAGAGTGCTATTTTCAAAGTATGTAATGGCCTACTATTTTGCCTATGTCTCAACCTCGCTACTGTGGCATTCATGTCACTACATCAAGCACCACACTTTTTGAGACCATATTTAGAGGTTCATTTTCCTTTAAAATGTGCACAAAACTGCCATTAATACTAAGTTTTACAGCACACGTGAATATCCTGAGAAAACTGTGGGGTTTTGTGCCTCCCTTCTTTTCTATACTCAAGATTATCCTCTAAAGAATGCTGCAAGTTAGGAGTGAAAACTATTGGCTCATCAAAAGATTACAGCCAATTCACCAGAAATGGGCAAAAAAAAAAAATTATGGGGTAATTTAGTCAATGGAAGTTTCAGAGCCTCCATTTCCTTGAACTCATAATCTGTTTACAATGTAAAAATATATTTGCTTTAGCATACAGCCTTGTTCTATGAACACATCAACTTCTCTTGTGCATTGCTTGTTTCATTTTAAATATTTGCTCTTGCATAGTAGAATTTCTTCTCTTTCAAGAATAATATTTTATGTAACTACAAAGGCAATTGCTGTCACTGGAGAATAAAGCTTGCTATTTGTCTTTAGAGATGGTGTACTATTCCTTCTCATTCACTGTACACAAATGCATGCCAACCAGAAAAAACCTGAAAAAATAGTCTCTTCTAGCAAGACTAATTGGCTGTTCATGCGGATTCATTTCTGAAACCTCTTTTGAACAAATTGGGTGTGAAGAACAATGTCACAGGAATATTGCTAAGAATACTTAGCACCTTTCACACTGGATTTGAGCCAAAAGTATTAAAGTCACTTCACGGGGAGGACATATCATATCCTCGTTATTTTAGGGATAAATCAATCAAAATCAGCATTTAAAAGGGAGTGATCCAATTTAGTTGAGTTCATGGTTCCATCAGCATAACTTCCAAAATATTTACATTAATTCTCTATTATGCTCCATCTGCTTTTCAATTAAAAAAAAATAAGAGCAGCTTTGGACCATGTGGGCAGAAAGTTTCAATGAACGTCTTCTAACAATCAGTTTAAGGAACAGCGGGGACTGAAGCAGCTGAGGCCTCCTACTGTTTTAGTGAGAGGGAAATAACAGACAAGGTGGTTGACAATATGTTTGTTTCTGTGTGTGTGGGTGTAAAAATGTAAGAAAAATGGAAAACACATTGGTGGTTTCAGAATGGGATGGACATAGCTGTAGATCAGTGGTAAAAGAAAGTTAGATCAAAGAATTCTGTGTAGAGAAAAACTGAGATAACTAAGCCTAAGGGGTCTGTGAATATGTAGTGATGTCATTTTCACTGGTTATTGGGCAATAAAATCACAAACTTGCTGTTAGTTACAGGATGTTCCATTCTGAGAAATAGGCTCGCAGCAGTTTCCTTCAATGTGACACCAGATACTAATCATCTAATTTAAACATTTATCAAGGTAGAATGTCCACCACAGAAAAGAATAGGATTCCAAACATTCTTAAAGCACTACACTGTACTGACCCCTTAACTGAATAGGTAAAAGGGAAATAAATAATCATAATACCAGGAACCGGATCAGCCATTGTCTCTGTAAACTAAAGCTCAAATCACAAATTGGACAAGCACAATCCTGTCTCTTTCAAAGTACGATAAGTCTCTAGGTTTCAAAAGAGCAGACCTGAAGAAGAGCTCTAGGTAAGCCTAAAAGTTTGTCTGTTTCACCAACAGAAATTGGTCCAATAGAAGATATTACCTCACCCACCTTCTCTCTTTAAACAGTCTTGACACCTGTTAAAATTACAGCAAGTACTCATCCTATTCACCACTATTTCAGTTCAGAAGGATTAGATTTTATTGGTAAATATCAATAGATATTGATTTCATTGTATACACACAAACTGAAAAAAATATTTCCACCAATAATAATGTAAATTTATAGATAGACAAAGTAAGAAAAATTCTACTTGAGAACTTATTAAAGTTTGGTTTAAGGGTATTTACTTTGAATATTTTGACACTGTGATGTTTATTCTCCTTTCCCGCATAATTTTGCACAACTACAAAAATGTAAATTGATAAAGAAAATTAAAAATGTTTAAACTAAAGATTAATATCCATCAAAATTATAAAAATAAAAGAAAAAATTGAATTCTGCCAAGCCTAACTATAATCAATACTTATTTTAAAGTAAGTGCCATGATTCCCCAATAAGGTAAAAATTAAGTAAATCAAATAGAGATGTGGGGACAGGGAGAGCAGGGTAGGAGGAAAGAATGAGAGGGAGGAGCTTGGACTTTGGGAGTGCCACTGTGAGGGCAGATTCATTTAAGAGATTGTTAACATTGATCTAGAAAATTCTGCACTGCACTACCCACAAGGTACACTTCCTGTAGATAAAACAAGCTGAGAGTAAAGCTAACCATTCCTTACTTTTAACATTGACAATTATTTAAGTATTAATCTTTAACCCTTTATGAATTTCAAATACTCTCATTTGGATTACGTAAAAGAGACTTTTAGACATCCTGGGGACAGGAATAGCATCCTTCTGTATATGTTCAGCACTGCCTGGAAAATAATGCCAAGCTAAAATGTAAAGGAATCTCTCATTCTTTCATTGTATAGAGTGTGACAGAATAAAAACAACTGTGGATTAACAGAGGACGTATCATTAATTCTATTGTAGGTATAAGATATATTTCTTATAAATGTGAGTTCTGTCTCTTAAAATTTAAAAACCAAACAAACAATGCCTGTTTAGGCAAACACTTCTGGTCAGGAATAGGAAATAACAGAAATGAAGTAATTTAGCATGCCAAAAGGATTACTTCCAACACCATTCACCTGGAGGGAGGAGGGTTGCAAGCCACAGCTGTCCTTTGCCAAGGTTTTTATTTGAAATTTTCATTAAAATTTTCTTTTTTAAAAAAAATATTTTGACCAACTACACAACTCTTCAAAATTCTGAAAAGAGAAACAATGGATTTTTTATCTAATTTATTTCCTCCTTTTGATCTACTGTAATGTGAATCTATTTTCAAAAGTAAGATCTAGAGAAAAAAGGTAATAGATTTACCCCATACAATTGTTAAAAACAGATAATGACTAAGACATACAGTAAACATTTCTTAAGACATGAGAAACCTGTGAGAGAAGACATCTGGATAAATACCTTTTGGGGAGTTAGGCATGATGCCTGATTTTATACCAGACTAACACCTTCAAAGTCAAACTGGCCACAAACTAACTAAAGGGGGGTGACAAAAGACAAGAAATGGAAAACAGAAAAATGGGTCCTTGACACGCTGGGTGGGAGTGAAGAAAAGAAGAAAGGACTGAGCAAACTTTTCTCTTTCCCTACTCATTAAGTAGCTTGACTCTATTTGGTGTATTCCTACCCTCCCCGCTTCGACTGGAAGCTTAACAATACTGTTACCCCCATGCCTCCCCTGTTGTCTTTGAATGGCAAGCAGGGCTGGAAACGAGACACTCTTAGTTGCCCAGATATCACTTCTACTTGTCTAGGGTTGCCAACCCTCCAGGATTGTCCTGGAGTCTCCAGGAACCAAAGATTAATCTTTAATTAAAGATTATGTCATTTGATGAAACCTCCAGGAATATGTCCAACCAAAATTGGCAACCCTATACTTGTACCAAGTCTCTGGACAATAGGATTTTCCTCAGAGGAAGGAGTCCTATGCCTCAAAGGAAGCATCCTCTCTTCCATGCCCATATTAGACTGGTTTTGGTCCCCATCACCCAATTCAGGGTACAATATGGTCAATTCCATTGTCATCTGAAGCTGAACTGTTGAAACAAAGTATCTTCAATGCCAGAGACTGAGGAACTACAGAGACTGGAAAATTATTAACAGGCAAAGTTTAAATTAACCTCATCGGAAATCAAAAGGCTTTATCATCTCACATGTTACTGAAAGCAAATAAATGACTGAAAGCAAATAAATGACTTCTTCATCAAACTCAATATTTTTTATATGGGAATGACATGACAAACTTTTTGGCGAGGTGAAATAGTTAAGAAGAATGTGAACATAACAGATGAGAATCCTGAACATTCAGACTGAAATCCATAGGTGCAGGGGCACAGATGGGGAGAAAAAATTCTGTGCAATGGGAGGGCAAACTCAAGAATTTGTCACAAATGCAGCCTGGCCTTTTTTAAGCTCAAACTCTGCTATTGAGCCAGCCTCTTTGTATGTATAATCATCTAAACTGACAAAATACCTTCTGAATGACTGCATATTCAGATACTATATATACTGTACACATCTTGTGCTTGTTTGTACAGGTGGTCAAATAAGTGGAAGTGTATATAACTGTGGGACCACCTGATGCACTTCAAAATTAAACTTCTTGGGGATTCTTCACATCATGGAATGCAGGTCACTGAAAGCAGTGTCAGGAATCATGAGAATGTACCTTATCTCATCCCATGTTACATTTACTACAAAGCAAATCTGACCTGCTTCCTGGAGTGGGTAAGTTTTATGTCCCAACACAAATTCTGGATAGGAATGAACTTTACATGAGTATGCAAATTTCAGCTAGTCTAAATTAAAACTGTTCTGGAGTGCTCTTCACTGGCTTCTTTCTGAATTATCTGAAATGCTTTTTGAAATCTGTGGGTTTTCCTTTGACATCTCCCATCCAAGTACTGACCAAGCAAAATGTCATTAGAGGTACATTACATTAGATAGTTACCTTAGATATCTCGTATGGTGCATGAATTTTCTGAGTTAGACAGCTACGAGTCTGATGCATGCTTGCTTTCTGGGTTTTGTGTTACCTATACCCTTTTATAGAATTGCATATGCAAAATCTACAGATGACCCTCCAATTATTTTCACCCTGAGAAATGTATCTCAAAATCTGACAACCACAAGAATATGGTAAACTCACTTCCTAATTAAAAATCTTAATTAAATTAAATTGATGAAAAGGTTATAAATACTAATATATATATACACATAGCTACAACCTATAAAACTTAAAGGTTATGCAACAGTTTAATCTGCATGTATTTAGAGAACATAACATGTCCTGTTTACATTAAATATACAGAAAAAAAAACCACTTAGATTAGGACACTTAGAAAGTTGCCTATCCATGTAATGCCTCTAGGTCCATCCAGATGTTTTCAGGTTTTTTTTTCTTTGAGTGATCATGTGAATGTATTTATGGTTATAACCTCTATTGCTCCCTTTAGTAGCCTATTCCAGTTCCACACATTGCTTAACCTCGGGATAATGATATTTCTCCTGAACTTATTAACCAAGTCCTTAATGAGGTTCACAAATAAAACCCTGAAATTTGACCTTTTTGACAGACTGAAAATGCTTTATCAATTTATAGTTTTCCAAAACAAATGATTAAAGAATTTTTCCCGAGACTAAAAGAATGCCAAAAGCTCAGCACTCACAAGAAACCTTACATTACAGTACATATGTGATGAGTAAAAATGCTTGGTAAAGAAAGACAGTCTATTTGTCAATGGAGCTAGAACAATAAAATAAAATAAAAATAAATGAGGTACCTGTAAATGCAGTATCTGCTTCTCAGATAAACCAAGCCTGTCAGCTGTAAAGTTCCAGTAAGTAGATTGAGGGGAAACTTCCAGAGAGTTGGATAGAGTTTACACAGGACTGGAAGGAGATTTGGGTTATTTATTTATCCCCCATTTCTTCTTTACCTCCTCTGGCTCTTCCCCTGTTCCTCATCTTACTCTTTTATTGTAGCTGGGTGGGAGCATTACACCTGCTTACTGCCAACTGGCTCCTCTCTCTCAGTCAATCCAGGAAGAACTTCCTGCTCTGCTTAAAAACATATGGCCAGAACAAGGAGCAGAGTATACCAATCGGAGGCGTGCTCATGTCTTAAGCATTGCAAGGTATAAGAGCCTGATGGTTCTGGGCTCTCATCTCTGGCCATGTGTTTCAGGAATAAGGGTGGAAAAGGAGCAGACTGGCTGAGCAGCTCAGAAATGCCTGAGTGGGGCAAATGGGATTTAGTAGGAGACTAGACGAGATTGCCAGGAGTGAACTGTGCCAAAAGCTTGTATATTGAAGGCACAACATTGTCAATCACAGCCAAGGAGTACAAGTGCAACTCAAGAGGGGATGTTGAAACAGTGGCTGTAAGCCATTTTTTCACTCCCCTGATCCTGGTGCCAATGTCGACTGAGCCAGTCGTCAAGCCTAAACACAGCAGACCAAAAGCTGCTCTAAATTACACCATACCAATGACTTCAAAGGATTGTTGCTGCAACTGATGATTGCCAGAGCTCAGGAAAGCTCTGGCCACGCCCCCGTACTCCCAGCCATAGGAGGAGCAATGGGATGGCACAGGAATAACTAAACAGCACACAAGGATCCCACTACGTTGGGGTGATCCTCCAATGGTTGGGTACACCAGATGTAGAGCTGCTTTATCTAACAGTAGAGTGTAAAGCAGCCCAAATGCAAAGGAAATCGTGAACTAGCAGTGATCCTGAATGCTGAAGCATCCATAGCAGTAGAAAGTGATAAGAACATTAAGGAGCCATAATAATTAGTTAGTGAGAATTCCTATTGCTAAATGAAACAAAATAAGGCAATGGTCACTTAAAAATGTACTAAGAGTAACAGAACCACTAAAAATTAACTAAATTCCTAACAATGGCATTACTAAGATATCAGAGAAGGTGACTACGAACTGGGATATTTCTGATTCAGAAATATCATTTACAGGTAAACAACCCTCTTATTTCAGTAGTCCCCAATACACTGGGATCTATCTAGCAGTCCCTTATAAGAACCAGGGCTGAGGTGAAGTAGAACTCTGGTTTAGAGCCTTGGTCTTTGGTAGGAAACTGAGAAGGGAATATTAACATTTAAAATCATTAATGGTTTCACAAACTGACCATTGGAGGTTTGAAATACAGACTGAAATAATGTCTCCCTGGGGTGAGAGGATGAAATACTTGTGGATCCCATGCTGCAAGGTGCAGGCAGAGGGAATGCTATCTCTGTGGCATGTTCCTTCTGGAGTCTACAGAATCCCTTCTGTGGGACTGGAATCTACACCTCCAGCAGGCAGCTTGTCATCATCAATTCTATGGGAAATCCACATCAAGTTAATAACAGAGGGCACAAGTTAGGTGCACAAGTCCCAATGAAAGTCAGTGGAACTTGAGCACTTAAGTGCTTTTGAAAATCCCACCTGGAGTCAGGAATAACTTTTGCACACAGTCTCTCCATGCTGTAGAATTGCTCGAGAGAGGTTCTGGGGGATGTGGCAGCTGGGGGGAAGCACTCGGCAGCCTGGCTCCTTAAGGAGCCACACTCTCAGGGACCTAGAAGGGACTAGGGAGAGATAGGAGTGAGTGTAGAGCTACAGGACGTCTGGTATCCACTCTGTGATGCACAGAGATCTAAAAGATCCATGGGTTTTGGCATCTGGACACAGAGAGGGAAAGGAAAATCACCTTCCCAAGAGAATGATCAAGGAAAAAACCCCAGCAGCAGAGCCCGGTGAAGTTTCTAGTCTACTACGTGGATATATCCTGCGCTGGAGATGTGGGTCATAATCATTACTAGATACACTGATAACTTTCCTTTGATTCTAAGCCGTATAAAGAAACAAAACAAGCACAATGTTTATAACCCGTGTATGTTCTGCCAGGCCACAGTTTAGCACTCTGGATACTCCTCAAAGGAGAGGAGGGCAATTAAGCAAGAAGTTTTCATAACATGTATGTTAAGAATTTTTGCAATAAAAGTAAACTCTTTATAAGATTTGATTTCAGACCAAATTCTTTTGGAAAGTCATCTTGATCTGCAACGTCTCAACATTTTTTCCATTAGATACGTATTTCACTTTAGCCAAGTTTAGGGATTTCTTTTGATAGATGTCAGATGAGGTACAGTACTTGTGGCAATACCAGAATAAGTTCCAATTATTCTAACTTGTTTGAATGGGTATTAAATAAGAAATGTTCTCAATTGATGTGTTGCTATTGGTATAATATCAGGGGTGAAATCCTGGCCCCAGTGCAGTGGATAGCAAAACTCCCATTGACTTCAATGGGGTCAGAAATTCACCCAGATTTTATTAAACTCAAATATTTATAGGAGGAGGTTTTTGTAATAAAACTGGTACACCATCAACCTTAGTTTTTTTCAACCAATAATCCTGTAATCAGCATGATGGGAACGATTTAACAGCTTGAAAATATGCTCACCACATAAATATGTAAAATATTAAAGAGTTTTACAATACTATAATTGGAAGGCCAATCTGTTTAGTGATACCTTTTTTTCCTTACTGATGAAAAACAGCTCTTTTTAGTCACAAGAGTTCTATGGCACTTCCAACTCTTTTCCTTTAATTAATTCTTAATGACAGATTCATCAAAGGAGCTTTTGGAAACAGCATATACGAATTCTGAATCAGTGAACACATGAATAAGTTTCACCCTCCAAATAACAGTACTAACAGAAACAAATTGTTTACAAAGCTAATAATGCAAATACGGAATTAAACGCCATAGCTATATTATCTCATCATCCAGCAGCACACTGTAGAGGTCCTAAAGTGTCATATACAACTATAAGTTAATTAATTATTTTGATTTCTTAAAAATACACTCACAATTTTTGGGTGCATGTACAATAAATATATTTACAAAACTTTACTAAAAGTAAGTCACTAATTGGTCTTTGCCCAATCAGCCAATCAAAATTAAGGGAACTCTCACTTATAAGCTAACATGTCCTCAAAAGCTTATGGGAACAGACAGACATTTGCAGTGTGCCCATAAAGTCAGCAGACGTGAACTGTATCAAATCAAGGGGGGCAGGTGAAAACATTCTAGTCAAGAGTCCTCACTCCAAGTGATCCCTTCCATTTAAACTATGGGACTCTTAGTTTGACTAATTGACTTGATCTCTCTTGCTGAGGTATCAGAAGAGAAAAGGTGAGGAGGAGGTAAGGAGCTCTCAAACTATAAAGAATTTTATTGGTCAAAAATAGTATCTTGAATCACACTGGAAATGGATTTGAGATTATTACAGGTCAAAGAGCTAATGTGATATGTGTTCCCAGAGAGAAGGACTCCACAAAGTTAATGGGCAGCCACATTCTGTGCTAGCTAAAGTTTCTGAATTGTCTCTAGGGGGGTAGCCATATGAGATAGCGCACACTGCCATAACCTGATTTCAGCATGACAAAGGTGTGGATAATTAGACCATGGTCAACATCCAGAAGTATGGACTACAGTCTTCTGGCCAAATGCATATGGAATAAAACATCAAGTAGTAGCTGTGGTTCCACAGATATTAGCAGGCTGTGAACCTGTGTTATTAAAAGTGGACATACACCCCCTGTCAAAGAAGCAAAGAATAATATATGTGGGAATAGTTTATCTCTAGGCTCTGTGGAATTTAACCTGAATATATAAATTTTGTGTATGATGTACAATAGCTACACTTTCAGACATGGCTGGTTATGTTAGGTATTAGGTGTTCAGCATAAAAGATAAAGATATAGTCCTAAGCTTTTTAAAAAAAAATCCTTCCACAATATATTATTATAACGGTTGCAGTTCAAAGAGGTTTCTGAATATCTAAACATTTCATTTATGATGATTATCGATCATATATAATTAAAAAAGAAAGCATTATCCAAACCACACACAATTTTTGAAAAACACTAACTACATTTTAGCCACAAAGAGAATATGGCTGTTGAGAGCTGGTTAACAATTTTGAGTCAGAAAATTATAGTGAGGGGATAATGCATGAATAGAAATTAAAGAAAGACAACCTATTTAGTCTGGAGAAGAGAGTAACATGGGATAGGTATAGAAAATAATGTTTCGGAACATGTGTTTGGGCTCCTCTATTTACATCTTCCCATAATACAAGCATAGCTGGATACTCTGTATAGTTAGATAATATACTTAAAATGGAATTTTAAAAATTACTACATACAACAAAATTCCTCTATGGAACAAATTGCTCTAGGATATTTAGGCAAATAGCCCAAATTAAAACTAGGGATACAAGTAATATAAGAACATAGGACTGGAAGGGACCTTGTGAGTCAGCAAGTCCAGTTCCCTTTTATAACAGGAAACCGTGTCACATAATCCATTTCTTAAACTTAATGAGATCCATCTTAAAACAGTTAGGTTTCTTGCCCCCACTATGTTTACTGAAAGGCTGTTCCAGAACCTCACTCCCCTGTGTTTAGAAAACTTCTAGTTTCCAGCCTAAATTTACTCATGACCAGTTTATATCCATGTGTTCTAGAGCCAACATTGTCCTTTAGCTTAAAGAGCTCTTTTCCCTTCCTGGTGTTTGCCCTCTTGATGTATCTATAGAGAACAATCATATCCCCTCTCAGGCTTTGTTTTGCTAGGCTAAACCAGCCAAGCATCTTTAGTCTCCTAGAAAGACAGACTCTCCATTTCCCTGGTCATCCTTGTAACTCTTCTCTTCAACTGTTAAAGTTTGATTTCATCGTTCTTGAATATGCATGACCGAATTGCACAAACTGTTCTGATCAGATCTTACCAGTGTCTTGTATAATGGCATAAATACTGCTACTGGAAATAATTCATCTGATGCATCCTAGAATTGCATTTGCTTTTTTTGCAGCCATAGTCTCATAACCATCCCCTGCAATCAACTAATACACCTAAGTCTTTGTCCTCTTCTGTGTGTAACATCTATGGATGCACTAGCCAGGGGGAAAGTACAAGGGTTATCAATCCTCTTGCTTCTATGCATAAAATCTTTGGGGTCAAAAGTAATTTCCTCCTCAATGTATTGGACAAGACCATATGAATGTATATTTATATAGCTAATTTTATCCCAAAGGATATCAGAGTGCTTTACAAACTGATCTATACAACACTGCCAAAAACAGAGACAAAATAATCTACATATTTACCAAAAGTAAGAAAGGGTTTTAGCCAGGTGCTAGCATAATTATACTCATCTTATTGTTCTAAACCAGCAGCCTATTTAATTTTAAAAACAGCAAAAAATATTTTCCCTAGGAGAGACATCTAACTACGGTATGGATCAAATGAAAAATATGTACACTACTCATTTCTTCACAAAGTACGTGAAATATTCTGGAATTTGTTGGGTGGGATTTTATAAAATTCACCATTTTCACTGCATTGTCTAGCACTTCCTTCAGTTCCTCAGGCACGCATTTTGCCGCGAGGGCTTGTCTGTGGATACTGCAATGAGTCCAAGAGGTGTTTGATGCAACCTTTTTTGTTCGAGCTACAAATCTGGTATACTTCCCAGTCATTGATGTGGCCCCATCAGTGCAAATGCCTAGGCAACAAGACCAATCTATTTCCTTTTCTTGAAAATATGCATTAGTCAGATTGAAGATATCGTCTGCATTTGTATGTTCTTTCAATGGTCAGCAAAACAACAAGTCTTCTTCAACCATACCTTCATTCACATAATGTACAAACACTAGCAAAATAGACAGATTAGCAACATCAGTTGATTCATCCAACTGTATAGCATACTATGGACTATTTTTCACTCTATGTACAATTGTGGTCTCTACGTTACTTGACATGTCATTAATTCTTCATTATTGGACAAAGGTACTATGTCAATCCTTTTTGCAGACTTTTCTCCAAGCATACAATGAACTACGTCTTTGATACATGGACCAATCAAGTTTCTGCTATGGAATGGGATTCTGATGCTTTTGCTACTCAGTCGCTCACTTGGTATGACGCTTCCAGTGCATTTTTGTTATCAGTACTTGGTTTGGATAAAAAACTAGTAATGTCACTTTTCCACTCGGCGAATTTTTGCTTGAAAGTATCAACAGGCTTGTCGAGTTGTGCAGCATGCCTAGTTTCTATGTGGCACTGAAGTAGAGAAAGTTTGAGGCTGCTGTTTGCTAGATCACCACCACAAATTATGCACTGTGGTTTTAGACACTCTTGATCACCAATGCATGTAAAGACATATTTTTTATAATAATCGTCATATTTTCTTTTCTTCATAAGCAACTTTCCAGGACCATCATGATCACCTGACTTAGATTTTCCACACTTTGGACTTGACAAAACACTAGCTGATGTCAAACATTCGTTTTCTCTTTACATTGTCTTTACACTTTCTGTTTTCAGCCACTTGTCCAACACACTGAGAACGCTAACAAACAAACTAGTAAATGAGAAGATTCACTCATGTCTCACTGGAGCAAAACAGCACTCCACAGAGAATGACTGAGTATCAACTAACTGAGGGAACGTTACCGCCGCTATATTAGCTACAATGACCTTGGTTCTGGTTTGGTGCGGATGCATTTTTTTCTTCCACCATTACAGAATTTTTTTCCGAGAACCCCCTGGAACATTTCATGAACCCCAAAGGATTTCCGAACAACAGTTTGGAAACCACTGATCTAGACTGAACTACTGTAGAACACAATACAGAATTTCACCCAGTAATTTCTGCATCAAGACCATAATATCTGGTTGAGCTAGAGTGTTTCTTTTGGAAATACATTCAATCTTGATTTAAAGACTTAAAGTGATGGAAAATCACCACATCACTAGGTAAATTGTTCCAAAGGTTAATTAACTTTACTCTTTAAAAATTAAACCTTATTTCTAGCCTAAAGTTGTTTAACTCTGGTTTTTTTGCCAGTGGATCTTGTAATGCCTTTGTCTGTAAGACTAAAGATCCCTTTATTATCCAAAATCTCCCTATGTAGGTACTTTGAGTCCATTATCAAGTCACCTTTTAACATGCTCTTGAATTATGTTAACTCTAAGGTCTCAAATGCTAAAATAGGATTTCCAGCCCTCAAGTCACTCATGTAGCTCTCTTCTGAACCCTTTCCAATTTCTCAACATCTCTTTTGAAATGTACACACAAGAACTGGGCACAGTACTCCACAAATGGTCTCACTAGTATGATATATAGAGAGGTAATACCCACCTCCTTAATCCTACTCAATATTCCCCTGTTTATAACCCTAACGATTACATTAGCCTTCTGAGACACAGCATCACACTAACAGCTCATCTTTAGTTGGTTATCCACTGTGACCCCTGAGTCCTTTTCAGAGCCACTGCTTATAGGATGGAGGACTATATCCTGGAAAGTGTGACCTATGTTATTTGTTCTGAGATACATGACCTGGCATCTGTTCAAATGAACATTGTTCAAATGAACCCATCTCACCAGAGCTGACCTCTCCTTATTTATCTCCACAAATGTGTGTCATCTGGAAACTTTACCAGCAATGACTTTATATTTACTTTGTGATCATTGATAAAGATATTGAATAGCAGTGGACCAAGAAAAGATCACTGCAGGACCCCCTAGAAACATCCCCACTAGAAGATGTTTCCCTGTTTACAATTATTTTTTGAGATCTTTCAATTAACCAGTTTTTAAATCCATTGAATATGGGCTACATTGACTTTGTGATTTTTTTTTAAATCAAAATGTCATGTGGATCTAAGTCAAATGCCTTACAAAAATGCAAGTTTATGAAATCAACAGTTACATTTATCAACCAAAAACTGTAATCTCATGAAAAACATTAAATTAATTTGACAAGACCTATTACTCATAAAACCACGTAGATTTGCATTAATTATACTTCCTTTAATTCTTTACTGATTGCATCCAGTATCAGCCTTCCTTTGATATTGCTCAAGTTCAATGTTAGGATAAATGTCCTATAGTTACCCAGGTTATCCCTATTACCCTTTTTAAAGACAGGAACATTAGCTTTTTTCCAGAGTTCTTGAACTTTGACACATTAATGTTGATTTTTAACAAATCTTAAAATAGTGGGAAAGAGCTTCTTGGCCAATTCCTTTACAACTCTTGAGTACAAGTAAGCATTGCAAGCTAAGTCAGGCCCCTCATTAGTCTTAGGTCATATCATTTCTCTGAGCAAAGAAGCCGCTATTATAGTGAAGAGGTCTGATTCACCACTGTTTCTCTCTAAATTTATGCCAAACACTTGAATCCAGCTAAATGGAGCTCAGGTTAGGACCCAAAAGCATCTGGTTCACCACTTTTATACTTCCTTACTCACCATGGTTGCTGCAGGGTGATTTGTCCACCAGAATAAGTTAGAGCAGCCCCACAGACACTCCATCCTATGTCAGTTGTAATGGTCCTCTACGGAGCATTATGCTAGTTGAGGAGAACTGGTGTGCAGCATGTTCCAGGTAGATGCCCTCCTTGTCTCATCACACCCCTGGCAACATCCCACCATTACAGAAATCCTCAGCGCCTATTTAGGGCAGCTTTATAGCCCCTTTCTGCCACCTGAGCAGGGAGATCCGGCCCACTGATTTCATGGGAGCGACACTGGCATAAGCTTGGAGTAACACAATAGTGAATCAGGCCAGTAGGAGTCAAAGTTCATCATGCCACATTACATGTGTCTGAAATTTAGAAAGTAAACCAGTCTCACAACTGCATGATGTTTTCATAGACCTGGAATCAATATATTCAGAGTGACCTTTATTTTAAGGTAAGAGTAATTGTATGATGGATATTTTTTTTCGCTAAACTATGAACTAATGTTACAAAGGTATCAAAATGTATTGTAAACAGAAGATCAGCATCTCTCCTCCACCAATGAATTGTAAATTGGATTTGTTCTATTAAGACAAAGTTTTGTGTGGCATGGCAACAAGTCATTCAGAGGAACAGGATATCTTTCATCAATACCATATCTTAGTCCACATTTAATTTACAACTTTATATGCTGAACATTTAAGAAGGCATATATTAATGGTTTAAACACTGGCAGAGGAACATGATGTTAGTTCAAATGCAAACAAAAAGTGGGAACAACAAGCCGTCAGGACGGTGACCTCCCAGTGTTTAGAGTTAACAAAAATTAACATTCACAATTTAATCCAGCACCCTAATTAACAGGGCTTTTGAATTAGACAGCAATAAAACACCTATAAATATCTTGAGTACTTGGTGACTGAAGAGGAAAAGAAAGTAAATAATTGTCAGACTTCTTAGTTCATCACTGCATACTTCTAGCAATAGCCGAAATGTCTAGTAATTTTTTATGGCCTCTCATTTTGTTTACATCGTCCACCATGGCACTGTATGAAAAAGAATGATTCAAGAATACTTCAAAAAGTTTGAGATTGATCTGAAACAATGATTATATTCAGTTCCTGTTGAGATTTGAACCAAATTAATTTCTTTTTATTTCCCAAATACCATAGTCTGAGTTAATTTTATGAAAATCTTGCATAATAAAAAAATAAAAGCAGCTGTTTAAAGTTGAAGCGTCAGTTAAGGCACATTAAAGTAAGGTATTATCTGCACATCAGATCCTGGCTCCTGGAAAGATATATGAAGTGCTGGATGCCAAATGTTGTCTGTCTCCACTATGAACTTGAAAATAGGGACAAGGATTCCTGAGTGCAAAGCTAGTATCAGTGGGTTTTTTGTTGTTGTTGTTGTTGTCTTTAAGAAATGTAGTTGTTAAAATATTTTTAATGCTAATAAATATAGTGCAATGTTTTTGGAGGCTGTGAAAGCAGATAGGCTGAATAAATGATATTCCTGTAAAATCTGTTTTCATGACTCAGCATATTTTAGTCCTGTATGAATACTCACTTCCCATTGATCTGGTTTCACTGAAATTCTTTGACTATTCTCTTGCATGTGGTGTTTAAAATGGCACTGACTGCCTACAGTGACAGAATAATGGAACAACACTGTTTTTGACAGTATACTCTAAACAGATTATTCTGCATGGTGACACTGCATAGAACTTTTAATGAGGACATTATAGGTTCAATGCTGCAAACAAACACTTTACCCAAGTAATTTTACCCAGAGTATTTCCACTGACTTCATATTGACTTTGACAGTAGAGAACCCTGAAACTTAGCAATATACTTTACAAGCATTTATGTAAACATTTACTTATTTCTTGTTTACCTAAATAGCTATGCCGGCTGAAAATGTGTTATTTCATCTATAGGTAGTCAAAAAACTATAATCCACCCTATCACACTTGTGTTTGACATATTAATCTCTTTCGGGCTTAATGAATGAAGCCACCAATCTTTGGTGTGTGTACTTGTGTGAGGGGTAGTGGTTCCCAATGTAGCAGCCACTTACTTACCAATGCAGGCTTTTGACAGCACACGACCCAGCTCTTTGCTCTTAGCCCTTGTTTCCCTATGCTTAAATATGGATTTAACTGCCTTGGTTTAGGCAACCAAGTTTAAAAACATTGGCCACTATGCAAGTAGATTCTGTTTTCTAAAGTATAAAATACATTAAGTGTTGGGTTACTGAAATGGTTGGGAGGATGGGTGTGTGAGAGAGAGGGGGAGAGAGAGAATTTCCCTAAACTGTCCCAAAATGAAACAGTAGTTTTCAGAGGGCCCTTTTTCAATATATAAGGACAAACCGCAGGGGGACGATGATTGAAAGACAACAGATCTATGACACAAAGAGATGAAAAAACAGATTTTGTTTGAATAGGTTACTTGTTCTTACAACCCCTGCCCCCTTTCCCCCAAATACTGGTAAATCTAGATTTACCAATATATGTTAAGAGATACTTCCTTCCCCATCACACTGCCCTTATTAACATTCTAATTTCAACCAATGCCATTAAAAAACTAGTCTAGAGGGAAATAAACGAATTATCTCTTTAAATTGTATCTTTCTAAATATACAGATGATATAGCTGATCTCTATCTCCCTTTGCACTGGGGTTTTAGTACATAGTACTCTGCGTTAATTATTTGTGTGATTAACAGCTACTGGCCAAGATTTTCAGACATAATTCGTGATTTTGGGTTCCTCCATGTTTAGGTACCTAACTTAATCATCTTAAAGGGACCTGGTTTTCCGAGGGTGGATGCTCAGCTTGTTCTGAAAGCCAGACCCCTTTAAGGTGACTCAAGTCAGGCACCCCAAAATTGGAGCACCTAAAATCACTACTTCTGCCTGAAAATCTTGACCAGTCTATGATTAATGTTGCTTAACTGTTTCCACTCCAGCTGTATTTTCAGTCACTCATACCTTTCTGAAAACATTCATATTTCAAGCTGATATTTTCCAGAACTGGTCTCTGCCCAAAAGTCAACTGTTTGGGAAAGTTTGAAGAAAAACACTTTAGCCATTTTTAATCATGAGGCTTGAAGGGGGCATAATCTTTTCCCCATATAAAAATAGATGATTCCTCTTTTGAACATGTTTAACAGCATACAAGGGGTTCGAAAGATGAAATATGGGACCTATGGAAGAAAGTGCTTATACAAATCAACTAAGTTTTCAACTAAGGCCCTGTTCTTGTATCAGGATCTGCTGAGACAGACCCCTGCACCAATCTGGATTCATATTGAAGGTTCACTTATGTGGATTCGCACAGGAATCAAACCCGACTCCTCTCCTGTTGTACTTCTAAGCTGAAGCCACTTGGGTGAAGATCATGTGACAATAAGGGTTGCAACTCAATCTGGACAAGATGGAGAAGATGTATTCATCAGGGTGATGTGCTTTCAGAGACCAACACAATCTTTAAATTGCTCCATCAATTAAGGGTATATGCCAGATTGTAGTCAAAGAAGTCTGCAGCCTAGATGGTCTTTCTACACTCCTCTCTATTCCAGATTGCATCAGTTACAAGAACCACATGCTTTCATCTATGGCTGACAAAAAAATCTGCATGCACTTTTCCATAGAAGAGAATCTTGCCTTAAACATCTATGCTTTTGTGATATGTCTTCTTGATTGCTCATATGGGCTCTTTCTGGGATTGTCTGTGAAAGCAACTTGTAAACTCCAGTTAGCCCATAATGCAGACATTTCTTGTCCCGTGTCTCGGTGGGCTGGTAATAAGAGTACAGCATAATCATGCTCTGCTCTGCACTCACTCAGAACTACTTGTGTAAAATTCAGTGTCACTATACACAAAGTCATCAACACCCTAAATTCAGGTTAATTTAAATTTTAGAGTCTCCAACCACAAATGGTATACGACTGTCAGAAATGCTGGAATGCACTGCATGAAGGGAAATCTTAGCAGGGGCTAAGGCAGGACATTCTCAGTGCACCCAACGCGCTCCAACCAGCCCCCAGGCATAGGGTGGCACAAAAGCTGTGGCTGGGCAGGTGAGAAGGTAGAGATGGTGGGAAAACTGGGAAGTTCCTTTCTCACCTCCTCCCTTTTCTTCCCCCCCGACCGCCCTCTGGGTTGGGAGGGTATGTAGGGCACTGGGCTTACAGGGACTACTTAGGTGGGAAGCTGGGAGTCTGGGATCACTTCTAGCTCCTCCTTCTCTACTCAGATCCAGGAGGGGGAGCAGCAAGATTGCCTGCCTGCCTGCCTGCAGTGCAGTATCACAGCAGCCCCAGGAGGCCTAGTGAACCTGCAGCCCAGCTGAATAAATGACATCTCAGCTGATCTGAGTGTTTTTATGACAGAGGTGCCAAAGATCATTCATCTCATGTGATATTCTCACATTTGGCAACACTGTGATACTGCACCCACATCTTTGAGAGCGGCTTCCCAGAAATGCTGTTAAGATTAAGCCTTGCCACATTTAAAGTTGTTAGACTCTTGCTAGGCCTTTGCCCTGGATTCTTTGACTGATCTGATCTAATCTAAGTATAGACTGACCTCAATTGACCAGCCAGATCACTTTGCATTCTCAGTCTTAAATCTCTAGGTGGTGTGGAAGTATACTACGCTAATCATATACTAATATAAGCCATGCAAAGTGACCTGCAGTGGTAGGTGCCTTATAAATGCATTTATGTATCACTTTACACATAAAATAATGTTACCAAAATAGTTCTTATGGGATCCTGACATTAATTGCCTGTAATTGGAGATGTGTGAAGCCCACTGCAGGTGGGGCTGAAAATCAATCCGTTCCTTAACTACTAGAAAGCAAGTTTCAATGCCAAACATACAATAAGGGTTCAAGATTTCCTCCCACCACTTATACATATGCAGCAAGGATCATTCAAAGAACCCTTATGAGACTACTGTAGCAGAATATAGAGAGAGCCTTCCTCCATCTGTCTTCTATTTACTGGACAGGAATGGCAAACTGCAGTCACTGGGAGCTGCAAGCGGTCATACCTAAGGACACTGAGGTAAACAAAGCGTCTCACGGCCTGCCAGGGGCTTATCCTGAACAAGCCGCAAACCAAGTTTGGGAACCCCTGATCTAGATAATACTCTGCCCTGCCTCAGTGCAGGGGACTGGACCAGACTGCCTATATGGTCCCTTCCAGTCCAACATTTCTGATTCGATGATTGCAGATCAGCAAATATCAGACATCTATTCTTGATAACACCTGCCCAAATAGCTTCATTAAGTCAATATTCTCATCAGAATCACCTAAATTACTTAGTGGTTGCAATGTCTTTTTCTGAAGTATTTCTTTTTGATCATCCTATACAAAAGGATCCAAGTGAAATATTCCACAAGAGCCACCAGTCACATCCATTTTCAAAGAAAGAGTGTTTGGAATTAGTTTGATTCATTTCTAAAAGTTAGAAGATTATAATGAAGCAATATTTCTTTTTCCTCTCTTAGAGTTACTGTAAATAAGGACCAGATTCTGATTTCAGTGCAGCACCACTAGTTTCAATGGTATTATTTCACATTCTGTCACTGGGCAAGTAAATAGTCTACATGTAGGGTGACAAGGCCAGAGATGAGATATTTATGTCACTTAAAGATATTACATGTAAATGTAGATGGCTAAAACACCTAGTGATAATCATCTGTTACATCTATGCATCCTTAGGGCTCAATCCTTCAAGATGCTGAGCATTGTCACCTGATGCAGCATAGCACTTAAGCACATATTTAACTTTAATTATGAGTAATAATAAAATGATAAAATAAAATAAAATAATAATACCACCTAGCTCTTACAGAAATATTTTATCCCAATGACTCCACACAACCAAGGAAGAACAAAATCTAGACTACTTAATCTAGCCTAATATGAGTAATAACGTTGAATACACTCTGTATTTCTGTATAATGGCATTTCATTAGGCAGCATGTTTTCAAGTGCTTTTAGGGAAAAGACGAGGTTAATAATGTATACCAATCCAGCATCTTTAACGCACGAAAGCTTATGCTCTAATAAATTTGTTAGTCTCTAAGGTGCCACCAGTACTTCTGTTTTTTTAATGCAATAGGATTTTGTCTTCCAGAGAGTCAAAGCTAGAAATAAATGTACCACATATGGCATCCTTGAATATTTAACAAAACCAATAAAAGCCACTCTAATAGCAGAAATACACATTCAGGTGACAGTTCACCCTTAAGATTTAGCATTAGGTTATATAAGTGGCATAACAGAAATTCATTACAGTTTTTTTGCAAGTCAATGTGTTTATTAACAGTTTTTAAAAGAGGAGCTTCCAATTCACAGAACTATTTCACCTGAATATTTAGACTAGTCACAGTACTTTGATGACATAATCCAATGGATTCTTTCTCATCTGCCATTGCCTTCTTTTATTCCATTTACATTTCAGATAATAATGTGGATCCAATCTGGATGCAACATAAAGCACAGCTGCCTGTTTCTACTCTAGGTCTCAAGTGTTCTTCTTTACCCACAAAAAGGTAGGTTTATTCTATCACTGTTCATACTAATTTAATTCTAATCAAGGTCAGTTCAGTTAAAAAGAAACCTATCATGATATCTCCCCACAAGAAAGAAAAATCTCTCTTTCCTAAAATGTGGACACCCCTTGGTTACCTCTTGTGCTAGCTTAACAACAACAAAAATACACATACATTTTGTATGTCCCTGTCCCTATTTATAAAATGGGAAGATGCTTACCTTCCTTTATGATCTATAGATGAAAAGCACTGCACAAGAGCTGAGCAGCATCATAATCATAATTAATTCTCTTAGAGAAAAGTCAGGCTTCTAAGCCTCATCGTAAATCTTCTGAATGCCTAAATAACTTATGAAAATGGGAGTTAAAGCATTTTGAAAATTTTACATCTTATTCCTACTTTCACATCAAACACCCATTCATCACCTCAGTACCACCTCTCGCTGTTCCAGGGCATAGCAGACTCTAGGTAATTTATCAAGTAGCAGGGCTGCCAAATAAGCATGCTAAAACATTGACTCATACATGATTAATACACTAATTAATAAATATTAATAATCACAGAGTTTTACATTTTCAAAGCACCATGCAAATGTTAAACTAAGGATGTACTAAATATTTAATTTTAGGTTTGGATGAATACAGAATAAGTAGAAGTGGCATTTGGTCAAAGCGGAATTATAAGTGGAATTGTAGCTACAGCAATAAATGGTGCTGTTACAGCTATTATATTAGACTGTTTATTGCAGCAAGATGTTAGTAATAAAAAATACCAACTCAGCTTCATAACTTCACAAAACATACTGAACATTGCTTTATATATTGTTAAATTGCTATTGTCAGCAAATTTTATGGACAAGGCACTGCAAATGTAACATCTACTTTTGATTGAAAACATGTACAGAAATTTCAGTCCAGTACTAACTAGCGGCAGAGCTGGTAACAACACCTATACTTAAGATTACTCAATGCTTCCCATTATAAGACCCTATTTCGAGTTGATTATAACTAATCAAGCAAGAGATGTTAAGAGTAACAAGAAGGGTTTCTTCAGGTATGTTGGCAACAAGAAGAAAGCCAAGGGAAGTGTGAGCCCCTTACTGAATGAGGGAGGCAACCTAGTGACAGAGGATGTGGAAAAAGCTAATGTACTCAATGCTTTTTTTGCCTCTGTCTTCACGAACAAGGTCAGCTCCCAGACTGCTGCGCTGGGCAACACAGCATGGGGAGTAGGTGGCCAGCCCTCTGTGGAGAAAGAAGTGGTTCGGGACTATTTAGAAAAGCTGGACGTGCACAAGTCCATGGGGCCGGATGCGTTGCATCCGAGAGTGCTAAAGGAGTTGGCGGCTGTGATTGCAGAGCCATTGGCCATTATCTTTGAAAACTCATGGCGATCGGGGGAAGTCCCGGACGACTGGAAAAAGGCTAATGTAGTGCCCATCTTTAAAAAAGGGAAGGAGGAGGATCCTGGGAACTACAGGCCAGTCAGCCTCACCTCAGTCCCCGGAAAAATCATGGAGCAGGTCCTCAAGGAATCAATCCTGAAGCACTTACACGAGAGGAAAGCGATCAGGAACAGTCAGCATGGATTCACCAAGGGAAGGTCATGCCTGACTAATCTAATCACCTTCTATGATGAGATTACTGGTTCTGTGGATGAAGGGAAAGCAGTGGATGTATTGTTTCTTGACTTTAGTAAAGCTTTTGACATGGTCTCCCACAGTATTCTTGTTAGCAAGTTAAAGAAGTATGGGCTGGATGAATGCACTATAAGGTGGGTAGAAAGTTGGCTAGATTGTCGGGCTCAACGGGTAGTGAGCAATGGCTCCACGTCTAGATGGCAGCCGGTATCAAGTGGAGTGCCCCAAGGGTCGGTCCTGGGGCCAGTTTTGTTCAATATCTACATAAATGATCTGGAGGATGGTGTGCATTGCACTCTCAGCAAATTTGCGGATGATACTGAACTAGGAGGAGTGGTAGATACGGTGGCAGGTAGGGATAGGATACAGAGGGACCTAGACAAATTGGAGGATTGGGCCAAAAGAAATCTGATGAGGTTCAACAAGGATAAGTGCAGGGTCCTGCACTTAGGACGGAAGAATCCAATGCACAGCTACAGACTAGGGACCGAATGGCTAGGCAGCAGTTCTGCGGAAAAGGACCTAGGGGTGACAGTGGACGAGAAGCTGGATATGAGTCAATAGTGTGCCCTTGTTGCCAAGAAGGCCAATGGCATTTTGGGATGTATAAGTAGGGGCATAGCCAGCAGATCGAGGGACATGATCGTTCCCCTTTATTCGACATTGGTGAGGCCTCATCTGGAGTACTGTGTCCAGTTTTGGGCCCCACACTACAAGAAGGATGTGGAAAAATTGGAGAGAGTCCAGCGAAGGGCAACAAAGATGATTAGGGGTCTAGAACACATGACTTATGAGGAGAGGCTGAGGGAACTGGGATTGTTTAGTCTGCAGAAGAGAAGAATGAGGAGGGATTTGATAGCTGCTTTCAACTACCTGAGAGGTGGTTCCAAAGAGGATGGTTCTAGACTATTCTCAGTGGTAGAAGATGACAGGACAAGGAGTAGTGGTCTCAAGTTGCAGTGGGGGAGGTTTAGGTTGGATATTAGGAAAAACTTTTTCACAAGGAGGGTGGTGAAACACTGGAATGCGTTACCTAGGGAGGTGGTAGAATCTCCTTCCTTAGAAGTTTTTAAGGTCAGGCTTGACAAAGCCCTGGCTGGGATGATTTAATTGGGGATTGGTCCTGCTTTGAGCAGGGGGTTGGACTAGATGACCTCCTGAGGTCCCTTCCAACCCTGATAATCTATGGTTCTATGATTCTAATGTTAAGATTCTGTCATGGATATTTTAGTACAAGGCAGGGACAGGTTATGGGTAATAAACAAAAATTAACGGAAGCCTACTATTGTCAGCAAATTTTATGGACAAGGCACTGCAAATGGAACATCTACTTTTGATTGAAAACATGTACAAAAATTTCAGTCCAATACTAACTAGTGGCAGAGCTGGTAACAACACTGGTGAGACCTCATCTGGAATACTGTATGCAGTTCTGGTCACCCATGTTTAAGAAAGATTAATTCAAACTGGAACAGGTACAGGGAAGGGCTAACTAGGATGATCCGAGGAATGGAAAACCTGTCTTATGAAAGGAGGCTCAAAGTGCTTGGCTTGTTTAGCCTAACCAAAAGAAGGCTGAGGGGAGATATGATTGCTTTCTATAAATATATCAGAGGGATAAATACCAGGGAGGGAGAAGAATTATTTAAGCTCAGTACCAATGTGGACACAAGAACAAATGGATACAAACTGGCCATCAGGAAGTTTAGACTTGAAATTAGATGAAGGTTTCTAACCATCAGAGAAGTGAAGTTCTGAAACAGCCTTCCAAGGGAAGCAGTGGGGGCAAAAGACATATCTGGCTTCAAGACTAAGCTTGATAAGTTTATGGAAGGGATGATATGATGGGATAGCCTAATTTTGGCAATTAATTGATCTTCAACTATTAGCGGTAGATATGCCCAGTGGCCTGTGATGGGATGTCAGATGGGGTGGGATCTGAGTTACTACAGAGAATTCTTTCCTGAGTGTCTGGCTGGTGAGTCTTGCCCACATGCTCAAGGTTTAGCTGATCGCCATATTTGGGGTCGGGAAGGAATTTTCCTCCAGGGTACATTGGCAGAGGCCCTGGGGGTTTTTTTTACCTTCCTCTGCAGCGTGGGACAGAGGTCACTTGCTGGAGGATTCTCTGCACCTCGAAGTCTTTAAACCACGATTTGAGGACTTCAATAGCTCAGACATAGGTTAGAGATTTGTTACAGGAGTGGGTGGGTGGGTGAGATTCTGTGGCTTGTGTTGTGCAGGATGTCAGACTAGATGATCATAATGGTCTTTTGTGACCTTAAAGTCTATGATGACTCAACGCTTCCCATTATAAGACCCTATTTCCAGTTGCTTATAACTAATATTAAGATTCTGTCATGGGTATTTTTAGTAAAAGTCAGGGACAGGTTACAGGTAATAAACAAAAATTAACAGAAGCCTGCAACCTGTCCGACTTTTACTAAAAAATCTGGGGGGGGTTGAGAAGAGAGAGAGCACTGCCGGGGCTTGCAGCCGCTCCAACCCCGCTACTGCTCCAGTGGCAGGGAACTGCTGTTCCAGCGGCCCCAGGCAGGGCTGGCCTTACCATAAGGAGAACTGAGGTGGCTACCGCAGGTGCCAGACTGTGGGGGGGCATCACTAGGACCCAGAGTGTAGAAAATTGTGTCTGCTGCTGGTGCATATATATTCTCTCTGCTCTAGATGCACAGAGATGGTGGAGTGCTGTGCTGGAGGAAGGAGGGCACAAGAGACATAACAGGCAGGCAGGAGAAAAGGTGAGAGGGAATAACAGAAAGCAGCAGGTGCTGCAGGGACAGAGAGGAAGAGCAACCTCTTATGTACCTCTCTAGCACCCCCAGGAGCCTGGACTGATTAACACTAGCTTCTCAGGGAGCTTCCTGTTTCCTGCTGCTTCCCTGAACCCACTTGAGGAGAACAGGCAATCAACTGAAGTAGTAGGAGACGGTTAGGCCCTTAAGACGCTGATATCTTCCCTCACTCAGGCCCTGCTACCAGCCTGCTTATTTGTCCCCTTCAACTGAGTGTTGAGAGCCACTATAGCTGGCACAGAACAGCAGTCATGAGTGAAAGAAGAAAAGGCCCCTCTGGGGCAGCATTCAGAAAAAGAAAGAAAGCAAAGGAAGCTTTTCTATCTAAGCAGGAAGGAGCTCTCCTGAGATACATAAGACACAAATGTTCACGGTAAGCCTTCCGGCCCCAGTGCGGATGTGAGTGTAGGGGAGATGCCTGATCTTCCAGTTAGTCAGAGTGCAGGTGACCTGGCAGCTATTGCAGCATCCATATCATATCATATCATATTCTATGATTCTATGATCTCCGTCTCAAATGGATGTAACCATGCACATTCCTGAAGAACAGTGTAGATCAGAGAAGAGTGCGGTGGAGGCGCAAGAAACAGCTGCTGCTCAGTTTAGTTCCTTAAGTGTAGATGATCCAGGACTGTGGACCCACTTGAGCAGTAGCCTGAGGGACTTCCTTGTACCGCATGGGCCACAGCAAGTGAAAAACTTCACGTTCCCCAAAGACAATGAAAATAGAAGTTTCCATCCAACACATTACTGGAGTGAAATCCCCAATGGTGACAAAGTGGAGAGGCCAGGGCTTATGTACTCAAAAACCCAGAATGCCAATCTAATGTTCCAGCCACATTGGGTTCTACAGGAACAAAGGACTGGAAAAATCTGGCTAGAAATCTGGCATGCCATGAGAAGGCAGCAAATCACCAGAGAGCATTCCATAGGTGGAAAGAGCTTGAGAGGAGCCTAAGGTTAAAGGCCACCATAGATGATCAGCATCAAGAGAAGATTGCATCAGAGTCTCTTTACGGGCAAAATGTTCAGAAAATGCTCATTGCCACTGTTAGAATACTTGCTACCCAAAACCTAGCACTGTGTGGCACTTCAGATCAGCTGTATGTGCCAAACAATGGAAACTTCCTTAAAATTGTGGAGCTGATGGCTGAGTTTGATGCTGTACTCCAGGAGCATCTAAGAAGAGTCACCACCCAAGAAATGTACACACACCACTACCTTGGAAAAACAATTCAAAATGAGATCATACCGTTACTGACAACAAAAGTCAAACAGAAGATTGTGGCAGATCTGAAGTCAGCAAGATATTACTCTGTTATTCTGGACTGCACACCTGACATCAGCCCTATGGAACAAATGACTTTAATGGTGTGTTTTGTAACAACAAGAGAACATAGTGAAAATGTCCCTGCAATGGTGACTGTCAGAAAGCATTTTCTAGAATGTATTGACATTGATGATAGTACAGGAGCTGGTATGACAAATGTGCTTCTTAAAAAGCTGGAAGATAAGGGAATTGTGATAGCTGACATGAGAGGTCAGGGCTATGATAATGGTGCCAAAATGAGAGGAAAGAACAGAGGAATGCAGACACAGATCCGAGAGTTAAACCCTCAAGCTTTTTTTTTCCCATGCAGGTTCTCATTCATTGAACTTGGTGGTCAGTGATGCAGCATCAGCTTCTAGTGAGGCTGCTGAATTTTTTAATGTAATTCAAAGCATCTATGTATTTTTCTCTGCATCAACTCATTGATGGCAAATCTTGAAGCAACATCTTGGAACATCCTCTCTGACACTGAAACCACTGAGTGCCACACAATGGGAAAGCCAAGTGGAGGCGATAAAGCCTATCAAACACCAAATTAGGAAGATAGATGATGCCATAGTTGCCATTATGGAGGATAATGCTATGACAGGAACGGTTTGTAGGAGAACAGTGGCAGGGGGAAATGGAATCACCAGAAACATACATAACTTCAATTTTCTGTGTGGCTTAGTGTTGTGGTATGACATGCTGTTTGAAATAAATGTCATAAGCAAGAGACTCCAAGGTGTTGACCTTGATACATCTAGAACAATGGAACAACTGGACAAAGCAAAGTCATACCTACAGTCTGATGAGGGATACCATACCAGTCAGATGAGGAATTTGAAAACGTTCTGAAGAATGCACAGAAGTTGGCAGAGGAACTTCACACTGAAGCTATTTTCCCACCCATTCAAGAATACAAGAGTCACCAAAGAAGACGACATTTTGATTACGAGGCATGAGATAATCCCATAGGAGACCACAAACAACAATACAAAGTTGAATTCTTTAACCAGGTGCTAGATTGTGCAATACAGTCATCTGAAGAATGTTTAATGCAGCTCAAGGAACACAGCAGTATATTTGGGATATTGTATGATATTACAAAACTCCTCCCTATACCTGAAGAAGATCTACACCAGCAATGCAGGGTACTAAAGACAGTGTTGACACATGATGTCATGCACGATATTGATGTGAGTGATTTAGGTGATGAACTGAAAGCCCTTTCAAGATACATTTCAGCAGGATCAACTCCAAAGGCTGTTCTGGAATATATGCGCACAAATAAGATGACCTCTTTCCAAATGCTTTTGTTGCTCTGCGCATACTTCTAACATTTCCTGTAACAGTTGCCAGTGGAGAACGCAGCTTCTCCAAGCTGAAGTTAATAAAAAGACATCTACGCTCCACAATGACACAGGAGAGGCTGGTCGGCCTTGCAACCATCTCAATAGAGCATGAGCTGGGCCAGACTGTGAACCTTCAGCAGGAAGCAGTTCAAATCTTTGCAACCAAGAAGGCACGGAAAGCACCACTTTGATTATTCAAACAGATAAAAATGCCAGTGTTTACATTGCAGACAAGAAAAGTTACATTTGCTGTTCAGGTTGAAAGTTAAGTGTTACTTAAAATTTTTGAACAAGGCATTTTAAGTTGTTAGTTCTCCTTTATTGGAGTAGGTTGCAGAGCAGTACCATGAGAGGAGAAGAACAGGAAGAAGGCAGAATTGAGACCTTTCAAAGTTCTGGCCCAAGCGAGGGGACATGGGGGCATCATCCGAGCTCCCCGCCTCAGATGCCAAAATGTTGTGGGCTGGCCACGGCCCCGGGGCTGGCCACTGGTCAGTTGTTCTGGCAGCTGCTGCTCAAGTGGTCCCGGGACTGACAGCTGCTCCAGTCCTGCCCCAGAAGTTGTCACTGAGGTCCCCAAAAGTCACAGAATCCATGATCTCTATGACAGAATGATAGCCTTACTAAACTTTAACCATTCAGGCTGAAATTTCCCATAGCAGATGTCTATCTTCGGCTGAATTTTTTGAAACTTTTCAGCAAAAATTGTTCTGCCATTTCCATGAGTGAGATTAGTGAAAAATATGTTGTTTTTCCCATATTAGAAAAAATGTTACAATCATTAAGAAGTTCTAGTGCCTCCATGCTTTGGAGCATGGTCTTGAAATTTGGGGTTGCCTTTGTGCCAGGGATATGCCTTTTGATGCCCCTGGGGAAAAGAGCCCAAATTTGGCCAAGTTAAAATCTTAGCTCACGCATGGTCAGCAGAGACTTGTTAGAGTTTTCCAGCTAAATTCACCAAAGATTCTGTCTGTACTGAGCATGCTCCAGCCTGGGGCTGCAGGGGCTGAACAGGACATTCCCTGCAATTGCTCATTCCAGGGGCTGCTGGATGCTGTGGTGCCAGAGACAAAGACCAGGGCGACTCTCTCTCCTGCATTTTCAATGCCTGTTTCCCCCCTCCCTAGGGAGTAAAAAGAGAAGCAGCCAGACTCATATGTAGATGGGACCTGTGGGAAAACAGTATGTGATCATATAATTAAAGACTACATCATAATGCACACTGTGGCAGAGCTCCGACCTTGTCCCCCTGGCTCCCGTGCTTCCAGGCAGTTTATGCTAGCCTCAGAGGCTCACTGCGACCTTCCATGTAGCCCTTCTCTCTCTAGGGCCAGGATTACAGTCTACTGAGCCCTTTTCATCATAAGCCAGCAAGGAGGTTGGTGAGAGAACTCCCACAGTCTCTGTTGTCCCTACTCTGAGGGATCTGTCCCTGCCCTCTCAGCCGGCTCCGTGAGGTTGGGGTTGGAACCGTTCTCTGACCCCTCCTCCATCTCGGGGCCCTCCCCTTCGCCTTCCCCTTGTATGTCTGCCTATACAGGTGGCCCTCTGTCCTTATATCAGGATTCGGGTACCCAAGGCCTTGGCTGCCCTTCTTTCTCTCTTGGTGTTCTTGCCTTTCCCTGGGACAGGGAATAGTTCCTGGGACATTTCCATGAAAAATGGGAGATGACATTCTGCTGTGGAAGCCTCCCAAAAGTTTGGGGAGCTCCCCTCCCTCCAATCCCTCCAGTGGAAGCAAATTTCCAAACCCAGGAAAATCTCTACCTATGAGCACGGGGTATGGGAGGTTTGGGACTACCCCTGCTTTCACTCTGGTGACATTTCCCTGAATTTCAATTTTCATCGGAGTAGTAACTAACAGTCCCATGGACAAAGGTTACCCCCGTATACTTAGCCTGCATTAACTGGCTGTGCTTCACTAATTTACCCAAAATTAGCACTCCCCAAGTCTACGAGTGCCATAGTTTCTACCCCATCCAACTTTACCTGCCTTGTATATTTATGTGGGGTGACTGCGACCCCTACAAGATTGAGTAGGCTGCATGGGTCTGCCCCGTCCCCCAGCTTACACTGCATGGGCACTATGACACTGGGCTGCTATGTGCTGGGTTTCGGGAACCCACCTAGGACTCCCTGGGGGTTTGGCCACCTGTCCCCCCCAGGGTCAGGGTCGAGTGTTTGCTTCATGAAGGGCCTCCCTTGGGTAGTTGGGTCAATTCCCTGGCTGTCATCCGTCTTTCCACCAATGTGATCATTTCATTGTAGGTGGACAGATCGTTCTGGCATACCCATTTGCGGAGATCTGGCAGCAGTCCCCGCATGTAATGGTCATTGACCAAAGTCTCCAAAATCTCCTCTGGGCTGCATGCCTCAGGTGGTAACCACTTCCGAGTGAGGTGTATGAGGTCGAATAGTTGGGACCTCAGAGGTTTGTTCTCCTGGTATAATTGTTCTCCTGGTATTTCCACTCCTGGAATCTCTGGGCTGCCGTCACCCCTGATTGTGCTAGGATCTTTGCCCTCAGCCGGGAATAGTCAGCGGTGTCCTCGATGGGCAAATCAAAGTAAGCCTTCTGGGCTTCTCTGCACAAAAAAGGGGTGAGAATGCATAAGCCCTGCTGTGGCTTATGCAGGGTCACCTCCAGAATTGGCCATGAGGTGGGAGTGAGACAAAGTGGCTAGCCTGGCCATAATGGCATTACCTATCCTAATAAGGATAGAATATAGCACCTCCTCTCAGCTGTTCAGCTTCTTTTATTAGGTATTTGAAAACTTTGGCCAAAGATAAAGAGCAGAAGTTTGACTGAAAATTTAGAACACTTTTTTTGATACAATACTACAGTTATCAATCAATCCACACAACATCCTTATGACATACATAAATATCATCACTCCCATTTTACAGATGGGAAGAAAAAGATGCAAAGAGGTTAGGTGACTGGGCCAAAGGCACACTGTTAATCAGACAGCCAGAACCAGAGTGTAGGAGTTGCATACTTCTTCCTGGTCACACTGCCTTTATTCCCATTTGCATGTCTCACAAGCGCACACACCACACACAAATTAATAGGCACACCAGGCATCTATTGATAATAGAGTTGACGGATATTCAAAATTCCTCTTCCCAATCACATGGAACCCAATAGTGTGATACAAGACCATCAATTAAAGGAATATAATCACTGTACTTTTGAAGGTGAAGGATGATTTGTCTTTCAGTCTGACACAGTGTATTGTACATGCTGCATTCAACTCAATTCACTTAATCAGCACTCTGATGAATGGTACAGACACTTAATCGGAATAATAGCCTAGGGACAGATGCGATGCAAACAAATCATTGAATTAAGTGAAAAAAGGCCTAGGTGCACCTCAGAATTTGCCCAGATTTCAGTCATTGGTGGCCATCCACCAGTATACCTGCACTAGTACAAAGCCTTGTTCAGACAGGGTTAAAAAGCTGTAAACTGCTATTTCAGCAGCTGAGTTTACCCTGGTTTCAAGCAGGGATTGGTGCCACTGAAGCAAATAGCAGCTTTGCCTGAGAACACATTAGTGGTTCGACTGCAAGCTCTTTGGGGCAGGGATTTTTGTGTTTGTACAGTGACTAGCATGATGTGGCCCCAATCCAAGACTAGGCCCCCTAGGTGGTACAACAATACAAATAATAAAAATGAGAGTTTGCATCAGTGCAGCTACACCACTGATGGTTGTGATTAGGCCAAATCCCCAATATTGATAAGTATCTAGTCATTTTTCATAGTCAATGTACATGGAATGCCTTGTTCATGATTATTAACAGGAGTGAACTGTTGAATATATAATATAATCTCTTTTTTGCCCCAAGGAATTTGATAGAGGGAAAAATTGACAATTTTTTCTACATTTCTCCCCCCCCCCCTTTTTTTTTTTCCTTTTCAAAAATCTTCAACCTCCAAAAAGTTACAGAGTGGCAAAAGGCAAAATGAAACTAAGAAAAATATCCATTCTTCCTTGGAAAGGAAACAACTTCAAATTTTTTATTTTTTTTCCTCCAAAAAACTCTTTCCTATTCTTGACCAGCTCTACTTAATACATATGTACTATGCTTGTTTTCAAGACCCTCAATAGCGACTAAGTTGGAGCTATGTATTTCTGTTAAACAAGATAATTGCCTTTAAAAATGGGTAAAAAAAGCTTATTAGCTTTTCTGCTCTTTCCACTGTTTACAAATAAGAGGCTTCTATTATAATGCATTGAATACCACAAAATATTCTAATCTAAGAATTGTGGGTCAACATTGTTTACTCAATTATTTCAAAGGAAGGAAAAAAGTACAGAATCTCGCCTTCTTTGTGCCAAGTCATTTGATTGTTATTTTATGTATTATTATTATTATTATTATTATTATTGGCAGAGTGTGTAAATAAAGATCTTACTTCCTATTTTTCTAACAAATGTTATTCTAGTTTGGGAGTTCTTCCTTGTTGATGTGTAATACTGTTCTTTTAAATCATTTCCATCTGTAGAATTACAGTTAAAATACAACCTCTACAAGAACAGAGATCAAAAACGCTTATCTACCAGAAACAAATTCAAGTGGTTGTTCATTTAAAAATAATACATTCCAAAGTCTATCCATATTCCTGTGTTCCAAAACCAGATTTTCAAACATTTTTCCTCTGAGATAAGCTTTTTCCTTTCTCTTTATCCAGTTATTGATACTACGACCACTACATATACAGAAAAACAGAATTATTCTCATACTTGCAGAAATGATAGCACAGCTACCTCTGTGACAGAATAAGTTTCTTACATTTACATTTAGAGGCTCTACATATTCTATTTATATAATCACGGAATACATCTTGTTACTTTTCCAACAAACAAGGAAGTGCTATATCTGTACAAAAACATTTACCAAGACAAAACATTCTAATACCAGGTGTCTATCTCCAGAAGGATGGGCTGTCCATATGCATGTGGTTAGGGAAATGTACAAGCTAAATAAATAATTTTTTTAAAAGCTTACTCCTGCAGCTGTCTTTGTTCGGTCTGTTCAGCTGTGTAAACTATGAAATACCCACCTCAGATTACGTTTTCAATTTTTGACTATTTTTAAAAGAGGACATTAATTGAACTTCAGTACATTTTATGACCTTTTATACTACAGTACATAAAGAAGATACTATTTTGATTTAACATGAAATACTGAATAAATAGGAATTTATTCATATCATCATAGCAGCACTGCAATAATTGTATCATACCCAACAAATTGTATCATTTTTCTGGATACAGGTTATCTGCAAGGGAGGGTAATTTCTGAAAACGTGTTCATCATTCATAGTTTGGAAAAATAGCTTTTGCAATAAAAACAATCTTCAATTTGTGCCATGTGATTCATTATCAAAGTCAGTCCTCACAACATCCTTATTTTCTAGCTGGATGCTGTATTTTTACTATTTTCTAGCTCTAACAGGAGTCTAACTTCCCTTCACCCCTTTTTTCTGTCTCAAACTTTCAATATTCATAATTGCTTCAGGGCTCTATTAAGTGAAAAATAATAAGCTTTTCAAAATATCTCAGAGCCTTTCCAATCTAAATACTCTCCCAATATTTATTTACACTTGTATTCAAGGGGTCTTTAATTTCTGAATACATTCTTGCAAATTCTTGCACCCAAACCTAAGTGACTAAAAAAATTCCAGATTCTGTCATCCCCACTAACTTTAGGGACTACTTGCAGAGTAACATACTACTCAGCATCCATAACGAGAGTAGAATCTGGTCCTGGGTCAACAAATGGTGCTGTGAATATTAGAGAAATCAATTGATATTTTTTTAAAAAATCTGTCACACATACTATTGTGAAGGCAAAAGTTTAATCTGTAGGAAATAAAACTACTCAGGATCACTAGGCAATGTAGATTTGAACAAGGTTAGTGGTCCTGGTAGTAAATTGTTTGCAGCTAGGAGTGGCTCAGCATACATTTTGGACAGGTTATGTACCAGTCCATTTATTCAAGAAATACTACTATCCAAGGGGTGGTTACATCCCGTTACAGGATCAATTTAAGGCCCAGTCTTCCTGTAATTAAAATATTAAGGGTTAATCCCTAACTGAAGAGATAGCCACATATGATAAAATCTCATTTAAACCACCACCAACAAAAATCCTTGATTTTTTTTTTAATTACTAAACTCATATTTGTTAAATATATACAACTCTTATAGCTAGAAGTCAACAAGAAGAGAATACTGCCTGAAACTAAATTCTTACATCCACCCCATCCCAACTCAGACAAAGCATGAGAAAAAAAGATGGTCTTTTTCTACACTAAATGACACCCACTGCTCATCAGATGGAGCCAAACTGAATTCCAGAGACCAGGATCATCTACTGAGGATACTGT
Source organism: Lepidochelys kempii (assembly GCF_965140285.1). Taxonomy (NCBI): domain Eukaryota; kingdom Metazoa; phylum Chordata; order Testudines; family Cheloniidae; genus Lepidochelys; species Lepidochelys kempii. The sequence continues at coordinate 61,283,340 of NC_136383.1, forward strand.
GACAGCATCCCAGATCCCAAGATGCTTAAATTGAGACACTGGTGGCTCAAGGTCTTCACCTATTTCAACTGGCTCAGCAACACATGGAGAAAGATATGGTATCTCACATAGCCAGAACCCAAACCAGATGAAATTTCTATGATGCGCAAGTAAAAACATATTCTTTACAGCCATCACCAACAAGGAGATAGTCACTGTTATTCAGTGTCAGCTTCAACTTCCAAGATAGAGCATATTAGAGTAGAGCATACTGGAGTAATCCATTCTTTTCTAAATCTGAAGTCATAAAAACAAGAATGACTGTGGTGAAGCACAGAACTGAGTGAACTGGCTGTGTTTACTTTAACCATATGGAATAAAAACGGGTGAAAAAAGTTGCACCACTAATAGTACCTGGGATTCCAGGAATAGCCAGGAGTCCAAAAACACCCTAAATTGTAAACCTCTTGGACAAAGGGACAAAAATTTCCTCAATGATGACAGAGAAGTAACCCTCACCATATACAGAATATCTTTCCCCAATCAAACTAATATAACTTCTTTCTAGTCAACCCAGTTAACTCTTGTCTCTCTTCCTATTCACCCAGACAGTATGGGGCGCAATACTACAATGTACCAAGCACTCTCAACAACCACTGGGAAATAGTGAACAGGACTGTGCCCTTAAAGAGCCTAGACATGACACAATCTGGACAAAATGAAAAGAAGATGAAAAGATTCATGTAATAAAGTAAGGACAATGTTATTTGGTATTTAAATTTTTTTTAAATATTGCTCTAATGGGAGATATTAAATGTCATGGTCTATTGTGCATAACACCAGAATTAGGAACAAACTCTGACCCTGAACAGTATCATAACTTTTAGGAGTGCTGCACACACATCTGAGGAAAAAAACTGATCGTAAGAAATTTACCAGCACTGGTCAAATGACCATTTGAAAGATTTGTTTCCACAGTATACATGAGAAGTTGGGAGGGTGGACAGGGAGGATACCTAGTTAGCTATTCTTTTCATTAAAAAGATCTGGGAACTATGGAATGACTTGATTGAAGTATATTGGCAATGGTTTCCTCCACAGGAATGCTCAACAGTGCCAGACAGAATTTCTAAAGAATTCAGATATTCATGGTTTCGGAAGTCAGCTCAGTAGATTTGCAGTGCTGCTGTTCCTTTCTACTACAAATAGGTGCTGTATATGGATGTATTCAATGCATCCAGTGTTCCTAAGAACACCCTCAGTTCCTCTAGTTATTTTTTTTTATATTACTCTCATTATTATCCATTGTAGGTGGCTGAGTAGACTTGGTACATAATCCATCAATATTATAACTATAATGTAACTCTATGCACATTTGCTCCCACCTCAAAATTCAATCTTATAATTTTCAAAATTTGGAGGAATAAAAAAAATTGGACAGATTAGTAAACCCTGTATATGTGTTGTGATACAGGAGGGCCAGGGAGCAGTGGGAGAGTGCTAGAGGGGAAATATATAAGATCAAGGCCAATGAATGTGTGGTTCCCTGTAGACTAGGGAAGGTGGCTGCAGGTTAATTGGAGCACCTGCAGTCAATTAAGGCCCTGTTAGGAACCTAATAAAACCCCCTTTGTCAGGCAAACAGAAGAGGAGGAGGAAGGAGAAAGGACTGAAGCTTGGAGGTGTGTTGAGAGATTTGGAAGACCTGAGAATTGGAGTAAGGGAGACCCTGCCCAGCTGGACAGGGAAACTTGCTTCCCCCCAACATCTAAGGACCAAGGGTAAGAAACCCACAGGGTTTGAGAGGGGCTGGGACTCAGTGAGGAGCAAACCCAGACCCCTCCCCCGCTTCCCACCTCTACCACCTTCTTGGGCTATTAGCAGGGCCCTCGGCACCCAAGAGCAGGGGCAAAGGGTGGCATCTTAGCTCCTCAAGGGGAGCAGGACCCACCAAACTAAAATCGGCCATCTTGCCACACGTGGCGTGAGAAGTGGGATTTCTGTGCCGTGAACATAGTCCAGTGGGGTCACAACCACCCTGCCTCAAAATGGAAGATGTGGTCAAAGCACTGGTGCAAGCCACTGCCGCTCAGCAGGAGGCTACCTGGGTCCAGGCAGCTGCCCAGCAGGAGGCCATGCGGCTGCAGCAAGAGACCAATCGCCTGCTGATGAACCAGGCCACCCAAGATCAGGTCATGCTGCAGGAACTAGTGAACCAGGTGAAGGCCCTTATGGAGAGGAGACGTGGGTATGATGGGACGCAGACCATATAGGCCAGCTACTGTCTGCAGAAAATGACCTGGGAGGATTATGTGGAGGCATACCTCCTGGCCTTCAAGAGGACAGCGCTGCAGGAGGCCTGGCCCCAAGACTAGTGGTCAGGCATCCTCGCCCCATTTTTGTGCAGGGAGACCCAGAAGGCCTACTATGATATGACCACAGAGGAGGCGGCAGATTACCCCCGACTGAAGGTGGAGATCCTGGCCAGGGCAGGGGTAACGACGGCCCTGCGAGCCCGGAGGTTCCATGAATGGCAGTACTGCGAAGACAAGACACCATGATCACAACTATTTGACCTAATTCACCTAGCCCAGAAGTGGTTACGCCTGGAGGCGCTCAGCTCAGAGAAAATGATGGAGCTCCTGGTGCTGGACCACTATATGAGAGGACTACCCTCGGGCCTCCGAGCCTGGGTAGGCCAGAATGACCCCTCCACCTATGATGAACTGGTCACCCTCATCGAGAGACAACTGGCAGCCCATGAACTGTTTGAAACTCCAGGAGGTGGAACATGGCATTTCAGGAAACCAGTCCCGACCCTGAGGACCCAGATCATCAAGAAGGCCAAGAAAGCCATAGCTGGAAGAACAGGCCCCAAGGAACGGCCTGAGGCCCCAAGAGAACCTGGGGAACCAGGGGGAGAGAGTTGGGGGAGCGAGTCAGAGGGTCTAAGACAGAGGGCAACCTCCGGGATGAGATATCACTGTTATGAGTGTGGGGAGTTGGAGCATATAGCAGCCCAGTGCCCCAATAGGGAGGAGCCCATGCAATGTAATCTGGGGAATCCTGGGGACCAATGTGGACTAATCAGCCTGGTAGGGGTCACAACGGCCCCACATGAGTACACCAGGCCGATAAAAATGAACGGCATCCAGACCATAGCTTTGGTGGACTCTGGGAGTGCTGTCACATTGGTCTCAGGGAATTTAGTTGGACAAGACCAACCGAGCCAGGCCAAGCGTACTGGAGTGACATGTGTCCATGGCATGTAAATTTCTACCCCACAATTCTAATATGGATTGAGATCCAGGGGAACACTACCAAGATGACTGCAGGGGTGGTCGCCAAGCTCCACTATCTGGTCTTAATCGTCCCAAGTAGCCCAACCCTGTGGTGTTGAGCGGGGGGGGTGGGGTGGAGGGAAGAAGACATGTGATACAGGAGGGCCTGGGAGCAGTGGGAGAGTGCTAGAGGGGAAATATATAAGCTCAAGGCTAATTAAGGCATGGTTCCTGTAGACTAGGGAAGGTGGCTGCAGGTTAATTGGAGCACCTGCAGTCAATTAAGGCCCTGTTAGGAACCTAATAAAACCCCTGCGTCAGGCAGACGGGGAGGAGGAGGAAGGAGAAAGGACTGGAGCTTGGAAGGGTATTGAGAGATTTGGAAGATCTGAGAACTGAAGTAGGGGAGACCCTGCCCAGCAGGACAGGGAGACTCCCTTCCCCCCAGCATCTAAGGACCGAGGGTAACCCCATCTAAGGGGGACGAGGGTAAGAAACCCACAGGAGTTGAGAGGGGCTAAGACTCAAAGCGAGGAGCAAGCCCAGACCCCTCCCCCACTTCTCTCCTCTATCATTTTCCCGGGCTAGTAGCGGGGCCTTTGGCACCCAAGAGCAGGGGCAAAGGGTGGCATCTTAGCTCCCCGCCAAGAAAAGCGCAGGACCCACCAGACTAAAATCAGCCATCTTGCCACAGTGTGTATATATATTTAAAGAAAGATTGGGTTGGAATGCACAACATGCAACCTTATGACCCACTAATGGAAATTCTATCTTTTACATAAAGTGTTTCTCAATAACACCTGAATCTCTAAAACAAGGCTTCTTGTCTTATCTGTGAATTGACATTTTTTCTTACTCTTCAAATTTTTTAACAAATTCTCCAAAGAGTGCCAGGAATAGAAACAGTCTAGAGATGACTGTATGCCAAAAAAAAATTAATGCCAGCATTTAAACTCATTAAGAATTTCTTTCTGAAGGAGTATATGCCCCAGTCTTTAATACAACAATAGATAGCTGAAAGGAACTTAATTTCCTACGCAAAGGAGACATAGAATCATAGAATATCAGGGATTGAAGGGACCCCAGAAGGTCATCTAGTCCAACCCCCTGCTCGAAGCAGGACCAATTCCCAGTTAAATCATCCCAGCCAGGGCTTTGTCAAGCCTGACCTTAAAAACCTCTAAGGAAGGAGATTCTACCACCTCCCTAGATATTTTTACATGGTTTCTCCGGCTTTTAAATAAGAAGGGGAATAGTTCTGTAATCCACGCTGATATAACTGGAACTGAGTAGGCAGAGCGAATGCCAGTTGGGAAAGCAGCAGCGCCTATTTTTAAATCGTTATCTTGGGTGGCCTGATCAATCCTCTAGAGAGAGAGAGAGAAAAAAGAAGAACCCTGAGCTAACAAACGAAATGTTCTGTGCTGCTGTTCATATTAAGGACCTATTCTACCTTTGATATAACCTTAGAGAATCAACCTATGCTGTACAGTATTGGCACACCTGACTCTCAAAGAGGCCAAGGACATTTCTTAGCAATAAGGTTTTTAATGATGTGTTATAAAACTGGAGGACTATTAAATAAAAGGTTAATGACAACATGTTAGCAGTAAAGGGATTCCCCTCCTACTCCCCTTCTTTAACTTGAGTGGCAAGTTTAGCCTAATACCTCCTTCAGGTTGAAATATTCTCATACAAAAAAAAAAAAATCACCTGTCTGATCTCATTTCTACCTCCTAATAATGCTGCCCTCCCTCAAATTTCTTTTTGTAATTTACTTTAAAAAAATAACAGATGGTCCAATTAGTCAAGATTAGACATTGCTCAGCTAGTTCGACAAAGTGCAGATACCTCTGAATACAAAGGTTTTCAGAAGAATGCAAACATATAAACCAAACTGCCATTTTAAGAGAGTACAACTGTCCACGTAACAGTATTCTGCTTCCAACAACTCAAGAGTCTTTAAAGGAAAATATGATACCCCATTTTGCCCTTAATAACCCGGGATCTCTGACATTCCATAACAATCAATATGCGTCTAGAACTTGGAGCATAGATAGGTCAATAATAAGGGATATCAAGTATAGCTTTATATGTTATTCTTGGTTTTGCAAAAGTCTAATCATGTGTTGAACAATACATTGCTATCAAAGGGGCAGCAGTTGTGCAAATGTTTGGTATTGCGAACTGGGACCCCAGTGCTGATGTGTGACTCCTCTAAAGTCAAGATGATCAGGAAGTAGGACAACTTTTTGTTCTTTGCAGATTATTCTGCACTCTCAGTTTTGATTATTCTGAAATAAGAAAAAAAATCTTGGAACTTTTCAGTAGGAAGAGGGAGGCATCAATAATAATTTATTTAAAACTCTAGATTTACACAGTGCTTTAGACCAGCGGTTCTCAAACTGTGGGTCGGGACCCCATTTTAATGGGGTTGCCAGGGCTGGCTTAGACTGGCTGGGGCCTAGGGCTGAAGCCCGAGCCCCACCACCCATGGCCAAAGCTCGAGAGCTTCAGCCCTAGGCGGGGCTCAGGTTACAGATTCGTTTTTATCTAAGGTTTAGTTAATTTTATTTAATTTATTTATTATTTTAGCTGGTATTATTTAGACAGTAACTTTATGGTACTAAATAGGCAGAAAGGCTTCCTTTTAAAAATCACTGGCTAAGTATCATTAACAAATAAATAAACTTGTTGCCTCCAGTTTTGATAAGATATATCATCCTTTTAACACATTTTCCCTAAGGTCTTTAAAAAGGCACAAAATGAAAATATTCCATTGTCATATACGAAATATTATAAATTGAAAGAAGGCTACTATTAGCACAAACAAAACATAAGACAAGTAAAAACGTCCTACTGGAAAGAGGCCATTTAGACTTTAATAGTCTTTCCCCGCTCCACACTTTCTTTGAAGAAAAGCTTTTAAATGTTGTAAATATATATTGTGTGATAGCATGGGATAAAATGAAGTTTAGTGGTATAAGTGCAGTTAAGAGCTCCCATTTCATCTTGAATTTAGAAAATAAATGAGATGCCATTACTCCCTGAAGACTGAATTAATATATCCGATTTATTCAGGGCAAGAGTTATGTCATTAACATAGAACCACAATTTGCAAGAACTTATTCATTTGAGAGGTTTCAGAGTAACAGCCATGTTAGTCTGTATTTGCAAAAAGAAAAGGAGTACTTGTGGCACCTTAGAGACTAACCAATTTATCTGAGCATAAGCTTTCATGAGCTACAGCTCACTTCATCGGATGCATACTGTGGAAACTGCAGAAGACATTATATACACAGAAACCATGAAACAATACCTCCTCCCACCCCACTCTCCTGCTGGTAATAGCTTATCCAAAGTGACCACTCTCCTTACAATGTGTATGAAAATCAAGGTGGGCCATTTCCAGCACAAATCCAGGTTTTCTCCCCCCCCCCAAAAACACACACACACAAACTCACTCTCCTGCTGATAATAGCTTATCCAAAAGGACTGAAGGTAAAAAATGCATTACAATCTACATACCACACAGACTATGCTGACAGCTTGTGCCACACCCTCTCAAAGAAACTGCGGAATCACCCGATCAACATCCTCTACAGCAAACAGGGAAAGATTAAGAATGAGCTCTCAAAAATGGATACTCTCATAAAAAACCAACCTTCCACACAAACTTCCTCGTGGCTGGAATTTACTAAAACTAGACAAGCCATTTACAACGCACACTTTGCTTCTCTACAAAAGAAAAAGGACACTAAACTTTCTAAACTACTACATGCCACAAGGGGCCACAGCAATGGTTCCCTCAACCCACCCAGCAATATTGTTAATATTGTTATCGTGATATATGCCATCACGTGCCAGCAATGCCCCTCTGCCATGTACATTGGTCAAACTGGACAGTCTCTACGTAAAAGAATAAATGGACACAAATCAGATGTCAAGAATAATAACATTCATAAACCAGTCGGAGAACACTTCAATCTCTCTGGTCATGCAATTACAGACATGAAGGTCGCTATCTTACCACAAAAAAAACTTCAAATCCAGACTCCAGCGAGAAATTCCTGAATTGGAATTCATTTGCAAATTGGATACTATTAATTTAGGCTTAAATAGAGACTGGGAGTGGCTAAGTCATTATGCAAGGTAGCCTATTTCCCCTTGTTTTTTCCTAACCCCCCCCCCCAGACATTCTGGTTAAACTTGGATTTATGCTGGAAATGGACCACCTTGATTATCATACACATTGTAAGGAGAGTGGTCAGTTTGGATGAACTATTACCAGCAGGAGAGTGAGTTTGTGGTGGGGGGGGGTGAGAAGACCTGGATTTGTGCTGGAAATGGCCCACCTTCATTATCGTGCACATTGTGGGGAGACTGGTCGCTTTGGATGGGCTGTTACCAGTAGCAGAGTGAGTTTGTGTGTGTATGGGGGTGGGGGGGGTGAGAAAACCTGGATTTGTGCTGGAAATGGCCCACCTTGATTATCATACACATTGTAAAGAGAGTAGTCACTTTGGATGGACTATTACCAGCAGGAGAGTGGGGTGGGAGGAGGTATTGTTTCATGGTCTTTGTGTATATAATGTCTTCTGCAGTTTCCACAGTATGCATCCGATGAAGTGAGCTGTAGCTCACGAAAGCTTATGCTCAAATAAATTGGTTAATCTCTAAGGTGCCACAAGTACTCCTTTTCTTTATTCATTTGAGCTTATTTCCAGTTTGATTGCCAGCGGCTCCATCACTAGATGAATCAACAAGAGAGACGGAAGACCTTTCTGATGCATACACTCAGCTTAACTGACTTTCTCGGAGTACACTCTGTTATACACAACAGATGGCAGTGGTCTCATGTAAAAAAGTTTATATACTATCCTTAAGGATTTTTTTTCTGAACTCCACTCAACCAATCACACTGTAAAAAGCTACAATGAGCACACTTCTAGCTATAGCTAATCTTTATTGCTTAAAAGGTATTTTGTATCACCTACAGACTAGGTGTGGGTGTTTGTTTTTTTTTTAAGAAATCTGCTCAGGATGAATCATGTCTGTAGGGAAGAGATTTTTCCAAGGTACAGAGGGGAATTAGGCACACAAATCCCATTGAGCAACTCCCATGTGCTCCTTTGAAAATCTCCCTCTGGATAATTACAGTAAATATTTTCAAAAGCATCTTGCAATCCTGATGAATAAGTCACATAGGCCTGTAAATTTTGCAACTCAAAGGTGGTCTGTCTTCTTTATGAATGTAATGGTGAAAAGCATGCTTTCCTGAAGATACATTTAAAGACAGAATCCAAAGACAGAGTATTTAGTATCGATCTACCCAATTCTCATAATGTTTTCCTTCACTGTACACCTGTATCTGAGCACCTCCCAAAGTATCAAAAACTAAATCCACTACAACCTGGTTTTCCCCAAAGCAGTTAGGTGTGTGTATTTTTGTGTTTGATTGTTTGGTTTGGTTTTGAACTCATTCCTTACTTAATCAATCTGGCAGAACCTTATGAAATCAGAAAATGAATCACCATGCTCAAGTTTTCTCCTGACCAACCTACACATTTTATTTCTTATAATACTTTTGATATTTCCAACAGACAGCCATATTCTGATACTAGTTGGGGCATTTACAAACCTGCAGAAAATCAGCTTCATATTAAATTCCTCATTTTCCAAGCAGTTCCAAATCCTGCTCTCAGTTTCATTTGTGCAGCTGCAATGCGGCTAACTCATCATTTTATCATGAGTTTCACTATACCAAGTGTTTTTTTCCTTAAAGTCCCAGCTGCTGGAATCATGAGATTGCCTGAGAATCTCAACTTTTATTTACTTCCTCTTTTTTTAAGTAGGCTTCTGGCTTTAAGGGCTGTGAAGAAAAGTTTGAAAATGTGAGGTGAGAGCACCCTGAAGAGTCAGAAACCAGAAGACAAATAAGAAGAACTCAAAACCATAATATAGTTTAAAGAAAACTAAGGATTTAAGCCAGTATCATGGGTTTTGTTGAGCCTGACTCATTTTTGAACTCTTTGGGTTGGCAATACTGCAACTGCTTCAATGCTTGCACAGATACATCTTAAAGCAGAATTTGAAGATAATAGGATTTGCAGAGGTGTAATTCAGGGCAGATTTGGCAAGCAGAATTTTTATTACTGGTAGTTGCATGCAAACCAGAAAGAACAAATCTTGCAGATCCAAAGTTGAATTTTCAGTTGCCATTGACACACACATTTACTAATATAAGCTGAGTGAATGAATACAATAAAACATGAGACTCCACAAACTTAGAACCCCTACAGTGTCATTTGCATAGTGTCACTTTAGAGTTGAACTACACTTTGGGACAAGTATTGCCCTTAGTTCCATGGTTGCAGAGGGTCCTCTGGCACCAGGAGCAGTGTAGTTGCTTTACATCAAGCGATAGTGAGATGTTGGAGAATCGGGTGTTTGATGGTAGGGCAGGAAAAATGTGAAGCCAGAAGATCCACTATTGTGTGGATCCTCTGACCTGAATAAGGGCAATACTAGGACTTTTGAGATAAATCAACAGCAGAAGTACAGAGGTGTTAAACTGTAGAATCCCCAGCTGGGGATTAGGGACTGGACTAGCTCTTTCATACGCATTAACTTTTAACCAATTTCTGCTATAAAACCATTTATTTTTCCCTTTACACTGTACAACTTCTGCATATGCAACTCTCTCTTTGAAATGCATTGTTTTGTAAACTATCATCTCATGTAATGTAAGATTTCCCAAATATATAACTAAAGTGCACTACAAGACACAAAGGAACAAGGCTCATTTCTCAATATGTACCACCTGAAACTCACAAGTAGGAAGAACAAGTAATGAATCACAGATAGTCTATGTCTAGAATCCCAGTGCTTAGATTCTTTCTCCTGGGGGAAGGGGGTTGAAAAGAAGTGGCACGTATCAGGTCTTTCTCCAGAAGTTTGTTATAAACATAGTATGACAAAGACATGTTTAACATTAAAAAAATGTCAAAGTGAGGGGTTGGATTTGGACCCAAGGTGACCATCATCATGGGCAAATAACCAAAAATTTTATTCTAGGCTCAGATTGACCACAGGGCACTGACCAGGAGTCCCAATTCCTCCCCCTTGAAATGTAGCAGTAATGAGAGAATACTCACCTCCATAGAGTTAAGCAGATATCTAAGTGTTGAAAGAAAAACAGACCTGGGCCCTGATCCTACCGAGAGTCATTCACATGCTTAGCTTTATGCATGTGAATAGTCCTCATCTTCACTTACAATGTGTAAAGTTAAACACATGTGAAAGTCTTTGCCGGAGGCCTTAACTCGTAAACTTTTGGGGACAGAGATCATGTCTTCCTATGTTTATACAGTGCCTTATACTTTTCAGGTAAAACTAACATCAACAAACATGTTTCAGAGTAGCAGTCATGTTAGTCTGTATTCGCAAAAAGAAAAGGAGTACTTGTGGCACCTTAGACACTAACAAACTTATTTGAGCATAAGCTTTCGTGAGCTACAGCTCACTTCATCGGATGCATTCAGTGGAAAATTCAGATTTTCCACTGAATGCATCCGATGAAGTGAGCTGTAGCTCACGAAAGCTTTTGCTCAAATAAATTTGTTAGTCTCTATCAACAAACAAGTAACTTAGAAATGTAGAATAAGGGAGAAGAGACAAAAACAAGAGAGAATAAGAAAAAATGTAGAAACAAGAAATGAAATGAAAAGAAGCAAGTCAATTACTGCATATGTATAGAAAGTTGCTGCTGAAATTTTATGACAAAATATAGATATTATTAAAAATATACATAGTGTATGTCCAAGTATTTTATAAACTAAAAACATTCAAATATATTTTCTTTGCATTTTATGTATGATGGAACATTCTATCTTAATTTTTTGAAAGACTGACAGGAAAGGAAACTGTTCTCTCCCACATGGAGAATGGATTTTGATCTGCTAGCCATATGAATACAATATTGTAGAGTTCTCTTGGTTTTTGTTAGTATTTAACAATCTATTTTTATGTGGAATTCTTGTAGTGTTAGTTTACTATAACTTACCCTAAATAAGTTACAGCATACATGTTTTGTTTTGTTCGGGGGGCATTGTGTTTTTGTTTTTTTGTTTTTTGTTTTTTTTGTTTTGTTTTTTTAACTAAAACCAAACATCATTTCACTTTTGGAATTTTTCCCTGTAGAATGAAATTTTCTTAAATAATCAGAAAAAAATTGGGGATACAAATGGCATAATGTTTATTCAAATTATGGTAAATTCTTTAGCAGCTGTCAGGTACACCTCTCCTGTGACTTTACCAACTCTCAGGCCTTGTCTACACTAAAGAGAAAAGTCAATCTAAGCTATGCAATTTGAGTTACGTGAACAGCGTAACTCAAACCAATGTAGCTTAGATCTACTTACCGTGGTGTCCACATTATGCGATGTCGACAGGAGACACTCTCCCGTCGACTCCCCTTATTCTTCTCGATCAGGTGGAGTACCGGCGTTGATGGGAGAGCGATCGGCGGTTGATTTAGCAGGTCTTCACTAGACCTGCTAAATCTACCACCGATGCATCCATCACTGTAGCGTTGATTCTCCGTTAAGTGTAGACAAGCCCTCAGTCAAACATTAACAAATACCACTTCCTTAGTGGATTCAATTCGTCTTCTACATCTAGTTCCATGCCCTCATAAATCTTGGTTGCAGCCCTATTTGGACGACTCTCTTTACAGTTTATTATTGGCATCTTTTTCTCATACCAGTTTTTCACTATGGCACTTCAGGTATCTATGCTAGGAATACACAGTATAGCCTAATTCCTCTTTCTCCATTTAAAAACTGATCTTCTTCCAAATAATCAGACTACTACAGTTCCTTATACATATTACATATATATGGGCATATATAATCAATAGTAGCAATTAAGCTAAGGTGCTAAAAGTTTGAATTTCCAATAAGAAAACTTTCTGTAATCATATAAAATTTGATTTTAAATAGTTTTCCCTCCAAGTTACAAAGTTCCAATGAAAACCTAAGGCACTTTAAATAGTTTTGACTATCAACATTTATATCACTAGCACACTGTCAACTTTAACGTAAGGTCAACCTGTTGGCCTGCATCCTATAATCACAAGAGTACAGAGGTTTTGGCGTCCATTTTTAGAGCTTAAACTCAATTTGACTTTTCTGTCTGATATAATTCAAGGAACAAGCAATTACTTTCAAGAAACTCACATAAGTAACAGAAAAAGCACCTGGTTGGAAGTATTAAAACAGCCACAGCAAGTTTTTGCTTCCAATATAATGAATGTGAACTTACATTACAGGGAGAGCAGCTGAAAAAATTATTTTATTTATCTTATTTTTATTATATCCTATATAAGTGATATAAGAGAGCATCCTTAACACAGGGATGGGCAAAACTTTTCAGATTAAGTCAGAATGAACCCAAACTTTTTGTTTATTTGGTTTTCTGAGACTGGAAAAAAAATTTTACTTTGTTTTAGCTTTTAGTTCTTTTTTTACGTCTCTACTTCCAAAATTCTGTAAGAAAGGCCTGATTTCACAAGATTTCCAGTCTAATTTTACAGAACTAATTGTGGTCTGAGATATTCAGACCAAACTGTAATTTTTAAGGCTCCCTGTAACCATCGTAGCGCCTCCATTCTATGAATCAGCATTTCACTGATCTGTACCTCTAGCGCCCCTTTAGGCTGCTTCCTCTCCACTGTCTTGTCTTTTGTCTTCTGAAAGAGCCCTCCAGCTAGACATTTCACCAGTCTCATCCTCTTTCAGGGTACAAAAAGGCCCATGTTGTAAGCGCCAAATAACCATGAAACAAAAAGACCTTCTACTCCGCCCCAGGGCTAGAGGTTGCCTCATCAGAGCCTGTCTCCCTCCTTCAGTCTCTCTCTCTCTCTCTCTCTGCACGTCCTCCTTTCTCTGCAGTCTTCCCCCTCCTCCCCAGCTGAGTTCCTACAGATACCTTATAAGGCCTGGGTATCTAATGGCTCATCACCAAGTTCTGCTGGCCATGAGGCAGTCAATCAACTTACACCTGGAGCATATCTCTATTTTTTTCCTTCTCTAGCAGGTGATGGGAGATCACCACATCACACTTACCTATCACTTCTTAATGTTATTCGCTTTCAATGTTACTCAATGTATGAAATATTATTTACCATAAGAAACAATGGCGAAATCAAGAATTTTTTTGATTCTTACGTGGATCATCATGCATGCATCACCCCTGCTCATCCGGAAATATATACATGGGAGTGCATCAGTCTTGTCCACAGCAATATATCCCACTACCACCACCACCCCTCCTCTAGCCCTGAGGGTGGGCCATCAGTTGCCTAGGGATCCACACATGCAGAGGGTTGGAAAGATGTACTATATATCAGCTTTGCAGGGTATCCATGGGTAAGACATTTTAGCCTGTAGACGTAGTAATATTTATGCAGAACCCTTCTATACTGCAAAGCCCCCTTTAATGAGATTCCAGAGGCAGCCATAGGCAGTCAAATCCTATGGAATAGCAATACTGAGGTCAAAGAGAAGATAAGCATTGTTGGAGCTGATGCAGACACACAAAGCCTCCATGAAACTACTACTTCCACAGAGACATGGGAATAGGCAGCTAAGCCTTCTCTCGGACATAAGAATCTGGAAGAAGTTTGATGAGAAATTGCTGTTAACTGATCATGCATGGATTTATTTCTCTTACAAATTGATAATTCCCAGAGCTTGCGATTTCATCTAAGCAAGGTTTACAGTAGAACCAGAGACTGTGAAAAAGCCAGAAAAAATTTAATATGGGAAGACTGCAATATCCTTATTAACTTCTGAAAATGCAGCCATAAGAGATATCTCAATTTTTGTGTGAAGTCACTATATATGGCATTGCATGCCAAATCATTCCATGTAAGGTTCTTCCTACTGTTTCACGTCACACAGGATTAAATGGTGTACAAATTGTTAGAACAGTATATTCTTATATATTTAACTACTGAAACACAGAGCACCTCAAAATTCATAAGTTTGCCTAATAAAATGTGAGGTGGGAACTCTTAAAAAAAATCAGGAATCTTCTAACCAAATAGGAGACCATTTGAACATATTGCAGGAATGCAAAAAAACCCAAAAACATGTACCCAAGGAACTGGGCCTTTATAGATTCAATGGTGTAATTCTGCAGCAACACACAAGTTTTTAGCCACAAAAGTCCAATTAAAAGTAAACAAAAGCCACATAGATAAACCCCAAACAACTCCTAGAAAGTGGAAGTTTTGATTGGGAACTGCCAAATATCTCCTTGACATACCAATCAGGCATACTAAGACCATTCCACAACAGGATAGAATCTTTTCGGGACAGAATTACAACATCTGACAAAATGATAGACATGCCACAGGTTCTAGGAAAGAAAATGTTCTTTTCAGCTGTGGTGTTCTAAAGCATGGGCTCTAAAACGTCTGTAGACACATTCATCAGGCATTGGCAGCTGGAACGAAAATAAAAGTTCCATGTTAAATGCCATACAAAAACGCATTGACTGTACAAAGCTTTCAAGTGAAATGGTAGGATGATTATATAAGTGCTAGTAACCAGAAGACTCAGATTTAATTTCAATGTCAAAGCATTCTTCTCTGGTTGAATGTACAAATATGGGCATTCTTGAAGGCAAGAAGCTAATTGAGAGTACTCCTCCCCCCACATACACACTGTAAAACCACTACATTGTTATTCTTTATTTCAGCAATAGATCTGATTATGCCTTTATTTTTTTTCTCTTTATTTTTTTATTTTTCCTTTTCCTTTCATTGCATGGTTCTTTGTGTATAACTGAGCCTGGGTAAAGAGACAAGCTTTGCAGATGGAAGTATATAAAACAAGAGGGTTTTGTTTGTTTGTTTAGTTTTAAGTCTCTGATCTCTCATTTAGTGTCACAACTCAACATGTTCAAATTGGTCCATACTGAAGAACTCCAGTTGTAGTTATCCTAGGGCCCTCACTCTGTGTTTTAGTATCAAGTTTTGCTTCTGCATTTCAAGTGAAGTTACTGCCTTCATAGGCATCTGGATGAGCAATGACTGATCTAGTGTTAATTAAATGAAAATTGTATTCAAAACCCACCTTTTTCCACAGCGTCTCCAACAGTGACCCAAACTCCCATGCAAACTAGTAAAATCTAAGTAGAAAAAAAAATCTATGCAGAATCAAACAACTTTCCATTTCTCACACTCATTCTGCCTGACCTGAGTTTCCCCAGTCTCTTACCATCATATTATGTCTAATCTAGGGTATAACCCTGCAAACACTTAATGCCAGGGTACTCATAGCAATAAGCACTACAAACAGTATTTAATGTTAGCAGGAATGGGCCCTCAGATTGTATAGCTCTACAGTGAAAATTCTGTACAGCTCTATGCACATTTGGTGCTCTAAACAATGTTAATAATAACAGTAGTAATCATCAATAAAATATCAAGTGCATTTCACACGCCATGCCAATGTAGAAATGCATAAAACACAGCAGCAGAAAAATAAAAACAAAAACTGCAAAATTATTTTGTTTGCTTAAGTGGATAAGTTGAAAAAGATAAACATCTCTGATTAATTAACTACTGTGCATTACCAACTAGAATAGTCTTCTGAAACCTTCCTCTTTTTCCATCCTACACCAGACTTGCATGTGATAAAGCAGATTTATAAAATAAAAACAATCAACATTATTTCTTCCTGTCTCCTGATTATCTAGTTAAAGCCTTGTAATTGAGCCTAATGTAATTTACAGCCAAAAGTTAAACAAAATGAATAACAGGAAACTGCAAAGTGTTAGATTTCTTTACAGTGCACCACCCAACAGCAGACAAAACAAACCTGCTTAGAGCTGTAGCCCCAGTAACCATGCTCCATTAAACAAATGAAAATGTTAATTCTTTTCCATTAGTTTTAGCTAGTTTTCTGTTTCCCTGAAATCAAATTAGGCTTAAAAAACAAAAATGTGAGAAAACCTTAAAGATCTTTACTGTGATACTCTATAGTATCACAAATATAAACTGAACATCTGATCATACGAGCAAGTAGGCTGAGAATGATTACTGCAAACTCAAAGTTTCCAGGGCTAGAAAGTATAATGCTATTCAGACTGCTTTCCTTCAGCTATGTTCAAATGAGGCTACTGATTATAATTTTGAACACGCGTCCCCAAAAAACTTCTCTCCCTTTGAAATTTCACAAATCAAACTTCTTGTAGTCACATTTTCACCAACTTTTCAGCCTTTCCCAACAAACAACCAATCAAATTCAGTTATAGTTGTATGTCAGATTGGATAGAAGAGATACAGTTGTGGGAGCAATGCTTGTGATAAAATCATGAGGAATGACATTAATTTAGCTTCTTTTTAATGTTATCAGGAGAATGAAGAATATTATATCACCTACATAGCATACCCTGATTTTTGAATTTTAAAGCAGCAAGTCAAACAGATGAGAGAAAATTATTACAACAGTTGAGACATTTCTATTCCTGGAATTATAATTTTTAACATCAACAGAGCTGAATGAATACTGCCAAACATTCTTAAATAACTGCTCCAATTTATAAATGAATATACTTTATCCATGCCTGTGCCCCTTGTGGGCTCTAGACCCATGAATATTCACATGATCAAGCTATACTGCTGTGAAGTTTGCAGAAAGTGAATTTCAAGTTGTATATGTGAATATTTATGGAAACAGGGTTTTTAATCTGGATGACTATTTACTTTAGAAGAATTTGTATGATAATCTAATCTCGGAACATAATCATACAATCTGATTTATCCTAAATGACAAACCAACATAGGCCATATTAATATAAAAATTAATATTGAATATTTACAAATAATTGTTTGTGATCAATACAGAGATAAAAATGCAAAATATATTGAATAATGTAGAATAAAGGTGAAGTACATGGAAATAGCAATATGCAGTGAGCAAAAAGAGACCAACTTTTTCAGATAAATTTATTCTAAAACTGAGTGACAATTTAAGGAGAAGGAAGAACAAAGAGTAAGAATGGTAATGGAATAATTAAGCAATGTTATATATTAGCCAACGATGGGTCTTTTTTGTTTAGTTCATATAACTAATGAATTATTTTCTGCTGCCTGACATGAAAAATAGCTGTTGCTGAAATGGAATTGTAATAGGATTTACAATAAAATATAATCCATACCAACTTCGTTTCCTTCACGGACTTTTAGCTGCCAACACATAGAAAGGTCTTAGAAATTTTAGTTACAGAAACCATTGGCTGAGAAACACCTGTTAAAAAGATCTCTACTACTTTTACTGATTGTTTCAGGGTGTGTCATATTGTTAGGGCATGTGTGGGGGGGGGAGCAGGTTCTTTTGAATTGTTTTGTTTTTAATATACATGGTTATTTGTGTTAGAGAAGGCAACCTAAATTAAATGTATCTTGCACTTGGAGCCAAAAGCAGTGAGTTGTGATGGTCCTTATTTGGGGTGCGGGGGGGAGCGGGGAGGAGAGGGAGAAGGGCAGTTCATTCCATTGGACTGGCCCCCTAGAAAGTCCTGTCTCCCACACAGGTGAGCTTTACTGCTCTCATAGAGGATTCCATTTTGCCAAAGGTTCAAAGTTGTCAACCATGATTTTCATCCCACAGCTTTAGATGGCCTTTTAGATATCCATGGAGTGCATTGAAGATAAGGACTCAGACCTTGACTTGAGTCGATATTCTATGGAAACCCAGTGTAAAGAGCAGAGGACAGGTTTGATGTACTCATGGTAGCTTGTGTTGATGAGGAGTTGCTCTGCAATATTCTGTACATGTTGGAGTTTCCTAAGTGTCGAAGGCTTGATGCACAGGTATATCACATTACTTGTAGGGCGGCTGAAAACAGATGAAGGCATGAATAACTGAGGCCAGATCATCATATACCAGGATGGGACACAGTTTCACAGCCAACTGGAGATGTTAAAAAGTGTTATTCACTGATGCTACTATATAACAGCTTACTATCAACAAGGAATTCATTAGTACTCCTAAACTATGGACGGAACTGACCATCTGTGGGTGTTGCTTTCAACAAAAGGAAACTGCACCTGGGCTGTGAATGCTTCAAAAAGTTTTCCCCTGTCCCCCAGCATCACCTGTGTCTTGCTCAAGTTCAGCTTCAGCCAGCTGTTCTTCATCCATGAACTGATCTCATCCAAGCACTGGACCATCCTAGTCATATATAGAGCTCTATGTCATGGACATATGGCTGGCACTTGAGTCCATGTCACCTGACCACTTCAACTAATGTCTGCATGAAGATACTGAAAAGGACCCGAGAGAGAATTGATCCTTGTGGGACTCCACACGTGAGGGATCTAGTTGTGGAAATGTAGTTTCCCACCATTACTGATTTCATAAGTCCCTCCAGGAAGGACTCAAACCATTGTAGTGCATTACAATGCAACTCTGCCACCTCTCTCAGGTGATACAGTACTATCTCCCAGTTGACAGGGGAAAAGCTGTGGTTAGATCCAGCAGGATGAGAATGGATGTCCATTGACAGAAAGAGGTCATGTGTAAGTGCCACTAAAGCAGTTTCACTTCTATGTGCTGGCCTGAATCCAGGTTGTGCTGGGTCAAAGACATGAGCTTCAGTTAGATGTGTTTTAGCTACCCTCTCTATGAGCTTGCTCAGGCATGGGAGGTTTGACATTGGAGAGTAGCTGGCTAGAACGGATATATCCAACGGATATATCAGGGTAGATATATCCACTCGAAGTCTTGGTGTAGGTAGGGAAGATTTCTTCTCTGAATGATGCATTAGCTATATCAGTCAGGAGGGAACGTATTTTCATTATTCTCTTTCACAGGCCAGGAAGGATATGGGTCATATTCATAAGCCTTGGGTCAAGACTCCATGAGGGTGCCCACAACATTTTGATGCGTGAATATACTGAACTCTGGGAATGCAGTTAGTTTATTGACTGAGGAGTCCTTCAGACAGTTTGGCCCAAGTCCATTTCAGGCATTGACGATAAGGACCAGGATAATTTAAATACTCCCAATACAGGATAGAAAGGCAATGTTAAGTCTTTGTAGAATTCTCTTGAAACAAGTGGTTGCCTAATAAGAGTGGTCACTTGTAGAGTTTTCATTCCGGGTTTAGAGTTAGACTCCTGTTTAGGCGAGACATGAATCTCTTTATGCAATATAGCCCTTCAGAGCCTGGTCTAAGGATTCTACAGAGTGTGCACCTTTAAAAATAATTAAATGTAATATTTTAAGGATTGATCAGCCATTCAAAATGAAACCACAACACTTAGAATCATAGAATATCAGGGTTGGAAGGGACCTCAGGAGGTCATCTAGTCCAACCCCCTGCTCATAGCAGGACCAATCCCCAACTAAATCATCCCAGCCAGGGCTTTGTCAAGCTTGACCTTAAAAACTTCTAAGGAAGGAGATTCCATCACCTCCCTAGGTAATGCATTCCAGTGTTTCACCACCCTCCTAGTGAAAAAGTTTTTCCTAATATCCAACCTAAACCTCCCCCACTGCAAAGGAGACAATTACTCCTTGTTCTGTCATCAGCGACCACTGAGAACAGTCTAGATCCACTTCTATTGTCTGATTACACAGACATATCTTAATACACTTTGCCAACAGACAGTTGGAATGACGTTCTGTCCGGTGAAAAAGGCTGCCCACCAGCTGAACCAAGGCAAATGTTTTTCTTGTGTTTCTAGATGGCGATTTACTGGACAATATTTAAATATTTCCCAGAAGCACAGAGAATATGCCGAGACTGGTAGTTGCATAGCAGGTTAGGCATATGATTTTTCAAAGACTTATTTACTTTCTAATTCAAAGAGTCTCCACCAAAACGGCCAAATTCCAATTTAGTGTAAGGAGGTGCATTGAACTCACTATAGATGCACCTTGCTTATATCCTGTAAGTGCTGTTTTCAAATGTTTGCAGAGGTAATTCAAATATATCCTAAAACTCAACAATCCAGGTTCTCTATTCCTAACCTGCATAATCAAAGTTTTCCTTTTCACTACAATAAATGTCAAAGCTCCTTCCCACCTAGCCCCAAAAGCACACAGAATTCGTTAGAGCTTGTCCCTTGTACAGTAAGCTTCAGGCACCACCAGACACTTCCAGTTAGATGACAGAACTGAACTGCCATCCAACTTTAACAGGAAAGGCTGGAGCTAGAAATCAAAACTCTAGCCTGAAGATGGTCATTCTGAGCATGTCTGCAACCTCTAGTAGGATCTGAGAAGTATGAGATTTTTCAGGAAGTTAGAGATAAGAACATGCTGCAATTTCAATTTTTATATACAAAGGCATATTTTTCCAATAAGAGTAATTCATTCTTATTAGTTCCACCAAGGAACCTGGAATATTGAGGACCCAAATGAAAAAACAAATCACCAGACCATGTGTGGATCATTCCCTCTCATTGTCATTTATCCATCTCCCAAAGATATTTGTCTTTGTAAATTCTCTTGTGAATCTCCTAAGAAAATGCTGAAGAAAAAGCAGTGACTGATGCAACCACCACATATTGTGGAACATATACTGATGAGGTTTCATAAGGAATAGGATTTAAAAAAAAAAAAAAAGAAAGGTAGATACCAAAAAATATTTTCTCCCATCAGTCATTTCCATTGTTTCCAATTATGTCTAAGAATGTGAGCATCTCAATTTCCAGCTGGTGGAGCTTGAAAGTGTGGAAAGAAGATTTGTCATAAAAGTGATATCAGTGGAGTTAACTGCAGCTCAGGGTAGGGTTTATTTATTTATATTCTAGCAGGAAGACAATTTTTTTATTTCCCAGGAACGATTGACTTTCAGTGCACGTTAAGCCACGTCCTTATTCCCCTAATGTGAACTGATTGCTATGATATGGGATCTACAACATAGATTTTATATTGCTAGCATGGCCATGATTGTCACTGTATTACTAACCTACCATATGTCAAATAAGGAAAGCATTATATACAATCTGGAATCTACATAGCTCAACTTTGCAAAATAAATGGCAAGGAAAATATATTCAAATCATACTGAGGTCCAAAGGGGAAAACAATAATGTAAAGTAATTTTGAGGGGGGTTTAATCATTGCTTGTGTCACATACATCTAACATGTAACATAGGTTACATTACCGACATCTCAAATAAAATGACCACAGCATTACCAGGTCTCTTGCAACTGGATTATCCATTTTAGATTGTATATCACCACACAGTACCTTTTAAACTGCTCATTTTCATACTCAGCTCTTGACTGATTCGCTCACGACTGGGTATCCATTCTGTTGCTGTCAATCACACTGTTTATTCATTCCATTTAATCTGCATTCCAAGATGCATTCTTTCTTAGAGAACAAGATTCCTCCACTTACAAGTTTGTTCCCCTATACTTCAGTCATGTGTTGCCCTTCATTTTGGCAGATGTCCTGCTTTCATATCCTAGTGCCACTATCTTTCACTCTTCGTATCTGGTAAACTTACATAATAGCTTTCAGCTGTTATCCAGCATATAATATCTTAATAAGTAAGACATAGCAAATGGTCCTCCTACATTCATATTGTGACAGGGTCAGGCCAGATGGCTACAGAACAGTGGTCGAAGGGAGATACATTAGTTCCAGGTTAAGCTGGTCCTTTTCCCCTGGGTAAAATACCAGGGACTAGTCCAGAACACTCCAGAACTTTCCAGAACTAATTAAGGCAAGCAGGCTAATTAGGACACCTGTAGCCAATTGGGATGCTGCTAGAATTAATTAAGGCTAATCAGGCCACCTGGTTTAAAAAGGCTCTCACTCCAGTTAGTGAGGTGTGTGTAAGGAGTTGGGAGTGAGAGGATGTGCTGCTGGATGACTGAGGAGTACAAGCATTAACAGACATCAGGAGGAAGGTCGTGTGGTGAGGACAAAGAAGGTGTTGGGAGGAGGCCATGGGGAAGTAGCCCAGGGAATTGTAGCTGTCACACAGCTGTTCCAGAAGGCACTCTACACAGCTGCACTCCACAGGGCCCTGGGCTGGAACCCGGGGTAGGGGACTGGCCTGGGTTGCCCCCAAACCTTCCAACTCCTGATCCAACACAGGAGGTTCCACTAGAGGGGAAGGTCTCTAGGCTGTTCCCTGACCCACACGGTGGATTAGCAGAGACTGGGGGGATTGTTCTTACTCTTTTTTTCCCCATGCTGGCCAGTGATGAGGTTATCTGAGTGAATGGCAGATTTGAGCCATGAAAGTGGCCAAACTGAGGGCTACTGTGAATCTCTGAGGCGAGCAAAATCCACCAATAAGCGCAGGACCCACCAAGATAGAGGAGGAACTTTATCACAATATGCATTTCTTATCAAAATGTATCTACAGTTTACCGTAGCAAATGTAATATACAAAATTTAAAGATATCATTTTTAAAAGCTACAATAAAGATATCAAGTTCAAAATGATAGGAAGTATTCTTTAATATAAATGAAAATCTCTTGCAGAGGGTAATTTAAATCCTAAGAAAAACTGAAAGTTCTAAAAATATTATTTTGTACTGTTTTTACCCAAATTCCATCACTTTTAAAAAGTCCTTTCTATTACAACATATATGAAAAGTCTGTAATGCTACAAAAGATTTTCCCAGAATCAGATATATATAAATTTTACTTCCCAGAAACATTGATTTTTCAGATTACTAAAACCTGCATTTTTAAAAAAATTATGGTACATTTATATTTCAAGGTGTTTTCTCATATACTGTACATTTTAAGGGACACCTAACTGTGTACAAGAGGCTAGTTTCTCTCCAGAATCATTCACACAGAGTTTGACATGAAACTACTTTGGAGTATGTTTAAATAAGTGCAAGAGATGAGAAATAGATTAAACATTTTATATTTACTTCATCATAATTAAGCATGCTTTGAAGGTAAATGAAAAAAGTATGAAAGGCAAGTTGACTTAGCCTTTTAATATTATCATCATTATTATTATTTTTGAAACACAACAAAGGTTTTTCTGTGATGCTTGAAGAATACAGATGTGCCTCAAGTTAGGTTTGACTTTCATGTCTCTTTCCATGCCATAAGAAGTCATATGTGTTAAAGTTAATTCTAGCTTATCCTTTTATCAGTAAAAGCTCAGGTAAAATGAAATTGTTCAAATTAAATTCACTGAACCCTTAATGTGCTTAATCCCTTCCATTGTGAGATCTGTTTGATGTACTTTCTAACAGGATGTTGAAATAGCTGTCTTTAAATAATCTCAGAAAAACTTAAGTTTGACAAAAAAATGTTCAGTAACTGAGTAGACAGAATGCAAACTTTAGACAGGAAAAACTGTAATAAACTATTTCTCTTACAAAGCTAATACAGAGGCCACAAAAAATTAGGAAGTAGTTTGAAAATAGAACAAAATGTGGCTTTCATATCATTGATTTATTTAGTTTACTTTATGATACTTTAATAGTTCTCAAAACACTTGTAATGCAAAAAAAACCTGGAAATCTCTTACTATAGCTAGCCAAAATTAAGGTTGTCTTTAGAATGTATTATTTAGCTATAAGAATTAATAATAATTTTCTGATCCTGTCACTATCTTTAAAAATTTCCAAAAATGAGTTTCAACACAAATGCCAAGGCTTCATTGTTTTGATTATAGGCCAACTGATAAATTTATTAGAAGCTAACTTATCTAGGGAATTGGACTGATCAGTAATAGAGATATTTTAATCTCTATGCAGATCTGAAGCCACTGTAGAGTGGTAGTGTGTAACAAACAATATTTAATTTTAATATGAACTGTACATATATGCATAGCTTTTAATGATGAATGAAACCTATAAACCAGTTTGATTTCTGAGTCTTTGAAATGTATTTTCTGTATATGCTGTTTGCTGATAGGGGAAAAGAGGAGGAGGGAAAAAACACACATTTCTGTTTTCCATTCAATTGTAAGGAACCACCTGACAAACATTGAATAAAGGCCCCTCTTAAAGGCTATTACTGGAGAACTGTAAAGGAAGAAAGGAGAGTAGCAAAATACAGACCCTGGACTTCAGAAAAGACTCCTTTAGGGAACTGATGGGCAGAATCATCTGGGAGGCTAATATGAAGGGAAAAGGAGGCCAGGAAAGCTGGCTGTATTTTAAAGAATCCTTATTGAGGGCAAAGGAACAAACCATCCCAATGTGAAGAAAGAATAGCAAACCAGATTGGCTTAACAGTGAAATCTATGTTGATCTTCAACACAAAAAGGAAGCTTACAAGAAGTGGAAACTTGGACAGATGAATAGTGAGGAGTATAAAAATATTGCTCGAGCATGAAGGGCTGTAATCAGGAAGGGGAAAACACAACTAGAGTTTCATCTAGCAAGAGATGTGAAGGGTAATGAGGGATTTCAACAGGGTATGTTAGCAACAAGAAAAAAGCCAGGGAAAGTGTGGGACCCTTAATGAATGGGGAGGCAACCTAGTGACAGATGATGTGGAAAAAGCTGAAGTACTCAATGCTTTTACCCTATTTGTTCAGTGTAAATAAGAGATGTTTGTGTTTCTTAAAATGATCTGTTGATGGCTAGATGTGTTGATTCATATGTGAAGGTAAAAAAAAAAAAGCGTGTGGGGTTGGAAGCATAGCTGTCAATAAATCAGGAATCTTAGGGAATTAACACACAAATTTACCAAACTGTCATTTATAATATGATCAAGTGCAACAGAAAAGCAGGTGTGGTTGTAACAGAGATAAATGTTACCTAATAATATTGCTAATAACATCCTTCATAATTAATAAGAAAAGGAATGAACAATCTGAAAATAAAATTCACAACTGATATTAAATTAGGAAGCGCCAGGGATACCACTGAGGAAAGAAAACTTGTGTGAAGAGACCCAGAATTTAGAAATGTGTGTAGGAAATAACAAAACAAGATGTAGCTTAGAAAAAAGTAACCTGATATCTCTGACCAAAAGTAATCTATTACAGTGGTTCTCAAAGCTGGTTCGCTGCTTGTTCAGAGAAAGCCCCTGCCGGGCCAGACCGGTTTGTTTACCTGTCGTGTCCGCAGGTTGGACCAATCGCGGCTCCCACTGGCCACGGTTCGCCGCTCCAGGCCAATGAGGGCTGCGGGAAGGGCGGCCCCAACCTAGTTTCAGAAGAATTTTTTTTTGTAATGGGGAAAGTGGTCTTCTTTTTCCCCCACACTTTTTGTTGTCATTCTTTAAAAAAATTGTACTATTTATTCTGAAGCTTTAAAAAAAAATCATCAGCATGCTACTCCTAAAAACTTCAGCCCAAAATGTGAAAGTTTTTTTTTCTGGAAAGATATGACAGTAGAGGAAGGATGAGGGTGAAGACCATTATGGGGCCTTAACTGTAGCATTTGTTCCCATGATAAAATGTACATAGCCTCCTCTTCAGTTAAATGTGCAATTCACTGAAGATTTTGATACAGATTTAGAAAGCCCTTAGTGGGACAGGCCTACACTATCTCAAAAGCTGCTACTTTTTCAGAGACCATTGGTGGCAGTTACAATTACCTGATTTAGTAGGTCTATTTTCACCTAGATACAGATTTGAGGGAGCAGGAGGTAGAGCTTTCCTAAAAGCAAAGGCCCAAAGAAGATCTTGGTGTGGGTCCTTTTTTCTAGCTCGATAGGGACTCAAGGCCCATATTCCAAGATGCTGAGAATCAATGGGAGTTGAGGGTGCTCAGCACCCCTTAGGAGATGCTCAGCACCTCAACAGATTGGGTCTTCAGTACACCACCAGGATAGTAATGATTTTTTACTCTATCTATTTAGATTATTAAAGCACCTGTCAACCATGGTAACCAAACCCAAGACAAATATTAAAATCACAGGGAGTGTACCCAGGGGACAGTCAGTTGTTTTTCCTACTCTCAGTGTGATCACAGCTCCTATTTTTACGTCCAATATTAATTCTCCATTCCGATCCAAGTTTAATAATAGCCTGTTACATTTGAGGTTCTGTCAGGACGGTTCCCATTCTGGTTCTTTGAGGAATGGTATGATGAAAACATTTGTCTTACAGCATGATCTGTGATCAGCCATCAGATTGATATTTACCAGTGTCGTGACACCAGCATCATGTAAGGTTCAATATCTAATATGCAAGAACTGAACATGCATTCAGGGTAAAGGAATTGTACAACACCCACTCTGAGGCCTGTAAACCATAGCATAGCTGGTAGATCTACATTTTAAGCCTACCAATCTTGACAGGATCCATTTAAGATAAGCAAGAATTATTCCCAGGTATGTCCCCTAAAACTGAGTATTAATGAAAAACAGTTCAAAATAGCTAATGATCTGTTTACATTAACTGGATTATAAACTACCAGATTCAAAACAAATCTGTGCCTTGCATAGGAAGTGAACAAAACCTCTCTCATTCAGTAAAATACAGAAAAGAACCCTTGAATAGCTAGGACTTTTATGATAACATTGTGTATCTAAACTCATTTTTGAAGGTAAATGATGACGAAAGTTACATTGTGATGTATAAATATTATTATTTTTCTTCTTCCTATGACTATATTGCCAAACAGGCTCTATCTCAAATCTACTAAAAGGAAAATCAAAATCCACATGCAAGTACTATAAATTATTTAAGTTTCATTCCCTACACAAAAAATGAGATATGGTTTAAAAATGTTCATTTAAAAAGAAAAGAGAAAATACTGAAAAGTATTCAAAGGGACATAACTTAGATTTTTAAAAATTCATTGATTTCAAAAATATCTAGTTTTTGTCAGAGCAATGGGTTTTTTTTTGTTTTTGTGGGGGTTTTTTTTGTTTAAAAAGTTCTGATTTTTAAAAATATCCTTTAAAATTTCTAAGGGTTTAGTTACCCTGGCTGATGTTTAGAAGGGTTTTATCACCAAAGAAGAAACTCACAATACAAGGGAAACTGAAAATTAATACACCAAAAAACAGAGTAAACAAATTGGAAAAAAAAATCCCTTTATACATAACTGATCTCTCACAAAAAGAAAAGGAGTACTTGTGGCACCTTAGAGACTAACCAATTTATTTGAGCATGAAGTGAGCTGTAGCTCACGAAAGCTCATGCTCAAATAAATTGGTTAGTCTCTAAAGTGCCACAAGTACTCTTTTCTTTTTGCGAATACAGACTAACACAGCTGTTACTCTGAAACCTGATATCTCACAGTGGAAAACAGGAGGTCTTTTTAGTGCAATAAGATAATGTCTATAAAACTTCCACTAGTACAGTAGGATTATGCAATTTAGCTTAAATTTGCAGGCAATTTTTTAAATATTCAAATGAGAGGATTAAATTAATATGGGGTCAATAACAGAAGAACAACAGCCACATGAGTTTGTTTTGTTTGTTCCACCTCAGAAAGAAAGCAATCAAAAAGATAACAATCAAGGAAAAGAAATACAGCAGAAGGTTGCATTCACTGAAGGACCAGGGACAATCAGAGTCCCTGCACGCAGGGGAGTACAAGGATTGCACCCTTCATACTGTCTCAGAGAAGCACAACACTCAAAGGGCTCTGTTCTCTATTCCACACTGGCATGTGTTGTCAGATTGATACTCAGGAGTGAAGGGGAAAGAGGAGTATTTTACATCTGATTCTGCTCCACTTTGGGGTAGTGCAAGCCCATTTGTGGGATTATGCCTTGAAGGTATAAATGAGAGCTAATATTTTATTATGAATTGTGGGTAACAAAAATATATTAAATATTGAACTGTTCAACTAAACTTTAAATTAGTACTAGAACCAGCCTTCCCAAAAGGCTTTTTCAATAAAATCTAGGAAGTGATTTTTTTAAAAGCTATTACTATTGGTCTTTTCACTATCTGTGGAATGTACCAACAGATTATTAAAGACTTCAGTATCTGTCAGACCCATTGAAGTCAATGGGAATTTGCCTAAGTAAGTATGGCAGCATTGGTGCCCTCCCCCCCCCACCCTTTTTTTCATCTTTTTTAAGAGTGATGTATGATTTTTCCCTGTTATCCCTCAAATAGAAAGAATGGTCTAGTGGATCAGATACAGCACTAGCCTTCAAAGACCTGGGATCGATTCTTAGTTCAGCCACAGATTTCCTGCCTGACCACAGGCATTCACTTAATCCTCCTTGTAAAATGGGGATAGTATTTCCTTATCTCACAGAGATGTTGTGAGGGGAAAAATCCATCAATTGTGATGAAATGCTCAGATTCTACAGGAATAAGAGCAAGAAAAGTACCTGGATATTAACAACTCTACATTTTAATATTTTTAATAAATCAGAATTTGTAGAATGGTCATTGAAATGATATTAAGAGAACAATTTATTCATTTGTAAGATGTTAAACTAATATCTTTTCTGCCTGTCTTTGGTAGACCACAGAACTTTTGGAAACTAGTAGATTGCACCCTCACATCATAAGCCAACAAACCCATTCTCAATAAAAGTGTTTCTGAAATTCCAAGGCTGAGTGCAAATCTTTGGAAAGTGAAAAAAAATTGTTAAAAAATAAGCAATTGCACTAGGAAGTACACTGTGATTTATAGAGAAATGTGTGTGTATAAATACACAAAAATTACTCACACACATGACTTAACACTTACCAAGTTGCAACATGTCTCCAACATTACTTACAAATTAAAATAATGTTTCCAGAGCCACAAAAATGTCTGTGAGTATAAACCAAATCACTTCCAAATGTAAATTCTAACTGTCAACGGGCACTATTCACAAATGAAATTGAAATATAAAACAATCTTGGGGCACAGCAATGTGATATTTGATACACAGAAAAGGACATAGAAAGAATAAAAATGTAACAGAAAGCTTTTTACTTTAGTCTGATAAATACATTCCAACAATATTAATGTTTGAGACATTTCTTCTACACTTTTGAAACAAGAATGTGCCTTGCCCTGCTAGATACCCTTTTGATAAAGACAAACAAGAGAAACAGATATTGGCAAATACCTAGAGGCCCTCATTACAGTGAAAACTGTGAGGTCAAGAGGATCTGCACAATCCCTGTACCATCTCTGCAGACTACCTGTCCAGGAATTCAACTGTAACCAGCTGACAGTGAACTGGAGATGGGGCAGAGGCTCCCAGATATGGTAGAAGCACAAAGATGTCACATGGATTTTCCTGGCCCCTAGCAGATCTTCAAGATCCAATCAGCTCTGGAAAGACCCATGGATCCTGGGGATCTAATGCACAACATATTCTGGAAGCCAAAACCTGGGGCACATCCTTGTGCCCATCCTGGGCATACATGCGTACACGCACACACGGAACATCTGAGTGTTCCTCCTCAAGTTCCCTCCTGCCATTTTTCCACTGGAACAGGGCAGTCTGACCCTTTGCAATTACAGTAGTTACATGAGCTACTACAAATACCTCAAAAGGAGATACTGTTGATGCTGAAAGAAGTTATTAACATTATAGCTCATATGTGTATGTGTTACATTGCACTCAAATACGTTGAAGTGTTTATGTTTAAGATTTTATTTATATATTTATGTTTCCTTTAAAATCAAATACTGGCTATTCAACAGACCCAAATGGTAGAAAATGGAGCAGACTACTTTAATATTCTCTCTCAGGAGAAGTATGTACTGCTCATAAATAAAAGGCCTTATGTTAGTTAAAATAACAGGCTTGCTGAGAGAAATATACCAGTATTGGGCTCAGGAAAAAAAATCTCATAGAAATCTTAGCTAGGAAGCTTTATAAATGTCACTGTTCTGCCATTCACAGAACCCTGATGAAAGATGGGTAGTCTTTTTACTAAATCCTTGCTTTTACTGTCTCAAGGCTCATTTCTGTTCATACTGAATTCAATAGTTGTTTTGAACCTATTTCAATGACAGCAGACTTGGGTTCTCAGGCATTCTACAAATGAAAAACTAATTCATGCACTTTTTAAAAACCTACTGTTAAAAAAGAAAGACTTTAGATAACAGGGTCTGGGTTAAGAAGAGACAGCACCACAAAGTATCCCTAATTCAGAATTAGCACTGGCTAATGTCAGTGAAGTCAATAGTTGTAGTGTAATTAAGTCTACTGACCACAAATAGAATTGCATGGGGTTTGAGTTAGTACAGAACAGAGTCCATAAAGATTAAAAAGTACATAACTTCTCCTACCATATTTAAGAATCTCTTCTAATGGCAATTTCATTACCTGTCAAAAAGCTAGCTATCAACACCACACTGCCTTCACCACTAGTATACTTGATTCTCACACAAGTGTACAGAACTTACTTAAAAAAAACAAAAACACTAAGTTACAGAAGCATAGTGTCTTTATCAATATAAACTGAGGTTCTTAGAGAAAAAGCATCTTGGATGAATTTTACTGCAAACACCTTAATTAGTTTTTCCCTATAGCGCATAACTTGTACAACAGGGGAAGAAGTTCAAATCCAAAATAGTTATATTTATTCCTTAAAATAAAAGTTTTTTTCATTTGAGATTTTAGTCTTTGATTCCCTATGAAACCTACGCTTACATGTCCAATTCTCATTTTATAATTTTCATCTTAGTCTATCACATTAATGGGGCTTTTTGGACTTGTTATTCAAAGCCTCTCAAGAATAAATGCCCTCGCACATTTTAGTCCATGTTGAATTGGTGCGACTTCATAGTCTTCCTACATTGAGAAGTCCTGAATTGTAGCATTATGTGATGCATAATTCTGCATAATACAGACATTTACTCAGGGTATGTCTACACTATGAAATTAGGTCAAATTTATAGAAGTCAGTTTTGTAGAAAGAGTTTTTATACAGTCGATTGTGTGTGTCCCCATACAAATGCTCTAAGTGCATGTAGACGGCAGAATGTGTCCACAGTACCGAGGCAACCATCGACTTCCAGAGCATTGCACTGTGTGTAGCTATCCCACAGTTCCTGCAGTCTCTGCCACCCATTTGAATTCTGGGTAGAAATCCCAGTGCCTGATGGGGCTAAAATATTGTTGCGGGTGGTTCTGTGTACATATCGTCAGGCCCCCCTTCCCTCCCTCCCTCCCTCCCTCCCTCCCTCCGTGAAAGCAAGGGCAGACAATCGTTTTGCGCCTTTTTTCTTGAGTTACCTGTGCAGATGCCATACCACGGCAAGCATGGAGCCTGCTCAGCTAACCGTCACCATATGTCTCCTGGGTGCTGGCAGACGTGGTACTGCATTGCTACACAGCAACAGTTTATTGCCTTTTGGCAGCAGACAGTGCAGTATGACTGGTAGCCATCATCGACGTAGTCCAAGGTGCTCTTTTAACCGACCTCGATGAGATCAGGGGTGCCTGGGCAAACATGGGAGTGACTCAGCCAAGTCATTTCACTTTTAAGTTTCGTTTCATGGAGATCCAGTCCTACCGGCAGTGCACCGTCTTTTAATCTGCCCAGCAGAAGACGACGGCCAGCAGTCATACTGCACCGTCTTCTGCCGAACACGCAGGAGATGACAATGGCTAGTGGTCGTACTGCACAGTCTGCTACCAGCAAGATGTATAAAGATAGATGAAGTGGCTCAAAACAAGAAATAGACCAGATTTGTTTTGTATTCATTTTCTCCTCCCTTCCTCCATGAAATCAACGGTCTGCTAAACCCGGTTTTGAGTTCTATCCTTGAGGGGGCCATTCTGTTTCTCGCAAAGCCACCCGCTTTGTTTATTTTAATTCCCTGTAAGTCAACCCTGTAAGCCATGTCGTCAGTCGCCCCTCCCTCAATCAGAGCAACAGCAGACAATCGTTCCACGCCTTTTTTCTGTGCAGATGCCATACCACAGCCAGCATGGAGCCCGCTCAGATCACTTTCACAATTAGGAGCACATTAAACACCACATGCATTATCCAGCAGTATATGCAGCACCAGAACCTGGCAAAGCGAAACTGGACAAATAGGTGACGTCAGTGCCGTGACGAGAGTGATGAGGACATGGACACAGACTTCTCTCAAAGCACGGGCCCTGGCAATGTGGGCATCATGGTGCTAATGGGGCAGGTTCATGCGGTACAACGCCGATTCTGGGCTCAGGAAAAACAAGCACAGACTGGTTGGTGGGACCGCATAGTGTTGCAGGTCTGGGACGATTCCCAGTGGCTGCGAAACTTTCGCATGCATAAGGGCACTTTCATGGAACTTTGTGACTTGCTTTCCCCTGCCCAGAGGCGCAAGAATACCAAGATAAGAGCAGCCCTCACAGTTGAGAAACGAGTGGCAATAGCCCTGTGGAAGCTTGCAATGCCAGACAGCTACCGGTCAGTCGGGAATCAATTTGGAGTGGGCAAATCTACTGTGGGGGCTGCTATGATGCAAGTAGCCAAAACAATCAAGGATCTGCTGATATCAATGGTAGCGACCCTGGGAAATGTGCAGGTCATAGTGGATGGCTTTGCTGCAATGGGATTCCCTAACTGTGGTGGGGCCATAGACGGAACCCATATCCCTATCTTGGCACCGGAACACCAAGCCAGCGAGTACATGAACCACAAGGGGTACTTTTCAATAGTGCTGCAAGCACTGGTGGATCACAAGGGACGTTTCACCAACATCAACGTGGGATGGCTGGGAAAGGTACATGACACTCAAATCTTCAGGAACTCTGGTCTGTTTCAAAAGCTGCAAGAAGGGACTTTATTCGCAGACCAGAAAATAACCATTGGGGATATTGAAATTCCTATAGTTATCCTTGGGGACCCAGCCTATCCCTTAATGCCATGGCTCATGAAGCCGTACACAGGCAGCCTGGACAATAGTCAGGAGCTGTTCAACTACAGGCTGAGCAAGTGCAGAATGGTGGTAGCGTGTGCATTTGGATGTTTAAAAGTGCGCTGGCGCAGTTTACTGACTCGGTTAGACCTCAGCAAAACCAATATTCCCACTGTTATTACTGCTTGCTGTGCGCTCCACAATATCTGTGAGAGTAAGGGGAAGATGTTTATGGTCTGGTGGGAGGTTGAGGCAAATTGCCTGGCCGCTGGTTACGCACAGCCAGACACCAGGGTGGTTAGAAGAGCACAGGAGAGTGCGGTGCACAACAGAGAAGCTTTGAAAACCAGTTTCATAACTGGCCAGGCTATGGTGTGAAAGTTCTGTTTGTTTCGCCTTGATGAAACCTTGGTTCACTCTACTTCCCTGTAAACTCACCACCCTCCCCTCCTCCCTTCGATCACCGCTTGCAGAGGCAATAAAGTCATTGTTGCTTCACATTCATACATTCTTTATTAATTCATCACACAAATAGGGGGATAACTACCAAGGTAGCCCAGGAGGGGTGGTGGAGGAGAGAAGCACCAGGAGGGGTGGTGGAGGAGGGAAGGACAAGGCCACACAGCACTTTAAAAGTTTAAAACTTTATAACTTATTGAATGCCAGCCTTCTGTTGCTTGGGCAATCCTCTGGGGTGGAGTGGCTGGGTGGTCGGAGGCCCCTTCACTGCATTCTTGGGTCTGGGTGAGGAGGCTATGGAACTTGGGGAGGAGGGCAGTTGGTTACACAAGGGCTGTAGCGGCGGTCTGTGCTCCAGCTGCCTTTCCTGCAGCTCAACCATATGCTGGAGCATATTAGTTTGATCCTCCAGCAGCCTCAGCATTGAATCCTGCCTCCTCTCATCACGCTGCCACCACCTTTCAGCTTCAGCCCTCTCTTCAGCCCGCCACCTCTCCTCCCTGTCATTTTGTGCTTTCCTGCACTCTGACATTGTCTGCTTCCATGCATTCATCTGTGCTCTGTCAGTGTGGGAGGACAGCATGAGCTCAGAGAACGTTTCATTGCGAGTGCATTTTTTTCGCCTTCTAATCTTCGCTAGCCTCTGGGAAGGAGAAGATCCTGTGATCCTTGAAACACATGCAGCTGGTGGAGAAAAAAAAAGGGACAGTGGTATTTAAAAAGACACATTTTATAGAACAATGGGTACGCTCTTTCACAGTAAATCTTGCTGTTAACATTACATACATAGCACATGTGCTTTCGTTCCAAGGTCGCATTTTGCCTCCCCCCACCACGTGGCTAGCCCCTCATCCCTCCCCCTCCCCGTGGGTAACGGCAGGGAACATTTCTGTTCAGCCACAGGCAAACAGCCCAGCAGGAACGGGCACCTCTGAATGTCCCCTTAAGAAAAGCACCCTATTTCAACCAGGTGACCATGAATGATATCACTCCTGAGGATAACACAGAGAGATAAAGAACGGATGTTGTTTGAACGCCAGAAAACATACACTGCAAAGCTTTGTTCTACAATGATTCCCGAGTACATGCTACTGGCCTGGAGTGGTAAAGTGTCCTACCATGGTGGACAGAATAAGGCTGCCCTCCCCAGAAACCTTTTGCAAAGGCTTTGGGAGTACATCCAGGAGAGCCAAAATGCCAGGGCAAATTAATCATTAAACATGTTGCTTTTAAACCATGTATAGTATTTTAAAAGGTACACTCACCAGAGGTCCCTTCTCCGCCTGGCGGGTCCAGGAGGCAGCCTTGGGTGGGTTCAGGGGGTACTGGCTCCAGGTCCAGGGTGAGAAACAGTTCCTGGCTGTCGGGAAAACCGGTTTCTCCGCTTGCTTGCTGTGAGCTATCTACAACCTCATCATCATCTTCTTCCTCGTCCTCAAAACCTGCTTCCATGTTGCCTCCATCTCCATTGAAGGAGTCAAACAACACGGCTGGGGTAGTGGTGGCTGAACCCCCTAAAATGGCATGCAGCTCATCATCGAAATGGCATGTTTCGGGCTCTGACCCGGAGCGGCCGTTTGCCTCTCTGGTTTTCTGGTAGGCTTGCCTCAACTCCTTAAGTTTCACGCGGCACTGCTTTGGGTCCCTGTTATGGCCTCTTCATGCCCTGGGAGATTTTGACAAATGTTTTGGCATTTGGAAAACTGGAACGGAGTTCTGATAGCACGGATTCCTCTCCCCATACAGCAATCAGATCCCGTACCTCCCGTTCAGTCCATGTTGGAGCTCTTTTGCGATTCTGGGACTCCATCATGGTCACCTCTGCTGATGAGCTCTGCACCCACCTGCAGCTTGCCACGCTGGCCAAACAGGAAAATGAAATTCAAAAGTTCGTGGGCCTTTTCCTGTCTACCTGGCCAGGGCATCTGAGTTGAGAGTGCTTAGGGTTAGCTCTGAGATAGCTCACTCTGGGATAGCTCACGGAGACCAGTCCCGTCTAATTGTGTCCAAAGTACCCCAAATTCAACCTGGCAAGGCCGATTTCAGCACTAATTCCCTTGTCGGGGTGGAGTAAGGAAATCGTTTTTAAGAGCCCTTTAAGTCAAAAAAAAGGGCTTCGTCGTGTGGACGGGTGCAGGGTTAAATCGATTTAACGCTGCTAAATTCAACCTCAAATCCTAGTGTAGACCAAGGCCTAGACTTCCGTATTTATTTCCCTTGTGACCGCTCTCATTGTTTTTCCCAGTCGAGTTGCTCTGGTGTGGACTGGATAGAACAAAAGGTCATAGAGGCGAAATACAAACAAGGTAAAAAGACTAAAGCAGCCAGGCATAATAAAATTATGCTTAGTTATAAGATTTCCAAAACTAAAAATCATTTCTCGCTTAAAATAATCTCACTAAACAACAGCAACTGACCTCACAAGAAAATACAAATAATATAGACACTTCAAGAATAAAATGTTTGTTACCATATTTAAATATTGGAATTACTTGCTCTTTTAGATTTGAAATAAGTATTAAGGCCTTCCAGCATTACCAGAATGTGCATATACCTCAAACAGCAGTTTTGACTGAAAACATGAGGGAATATTAAGCATGCCTTGCTACACTGCATAAGCAAATTTCTCATATGTGCAGGTTCATATAGCTAAAAATAAAAGCTTATAGGATCTCTGAGAACTAGCCCATTTGAGGTCCTTTTGGCATGGGTTTTGTGTGTGTTTGCTTGTTTGTTTGTTTTTGTTTTGTTTAATGCATTTTAGTAATAAAAGCCTAAACTGTAACCTAAACAACATAAAAGTCATTTACATTTGAATACCTTTTTTAAAATGTATTGCTGTAGCTCTCATGCTTCCTTACTGTCCTCTCCCTATTGTTCATCATCCCCACTCATTGTGACATGAGATGTATGTGAGTTTAATGGAACTCATGCAGAAAGTTAAGGATAGGCACAAGAGTTTTCAGGATCAGTTTTGTGAAGCACATAGTACACCTTTGTGAACTATAAAATAGTTGTCATTAAGAGCAATAAATTATCTCCTGCATTACCAAATCAAACTCAGTTTTAGACACTGGAAATTTTGGAATTGCACAGCAACTGCTGAAGATGCACTATGAGACAGAGAAATATTGAGATTGACAAGGAGCAGTACTATAAAAAAGCTTCCCCCCCCCCCCCCAAACAATGCCGAAGGCAATGCCTTGTACCACAACAGAATTATCTGTGCCTGCAGTTTCCATTGTTGTTGTTGTTATCTGGTCCATTTTTATTCAGGCATTCAACAAAAGAAAAAGAAAAGTACAGGAGAGAGAACACTTGCAATGAATCAAAACATGAAAACAAGAGAGGACTGTGTAATTGGATAATATATCCTATTGTGCAAAAGATATAGTTTAGTAGGTTCTTTCTTCTCAAATTGGGCTTTGCCACCAGACTTCTAGAGTACCAAACCCACTCACTTTCAAGATTGTCAGCACAGCACAGGTCTATGTCAGAATCCATTATTGTTAACCAATTTTCCACTGAACACAGTAAAATAGCGTCCCTAGTTTTCCAAGTTCTATGGTTTACAACACGAAAACACTGGGCAACCAAAACTGAATTCTGTCTGTGAGTTTAATGGAACTACTTGTGCAAAAAGTTCAGTGTGTGCACAATTGAAGCAGAATGTCAGATATTTAGAGTACATTTTCCAGACATAAAGAAGAGTTCTGTGTAAGCTTGAAAGCTTGTCTCCCTCACAATGTGAAGTTGGTCCAATTAAAGACATCAGCTCACCCGCCTTGTCTCTCCAAGGTACTTAACCAAGTCATCCAGTCACACACACTTCCCCCATCCATCCCCAGTATATTTTTTCTCCTCCTCCCCTCACAGGAAAATGCATTTCTCTCCTTGCAAATCTGTTCCTCTGAATCCCACATTTCTTTCTCTTTCCCCAGACCCCACACTAGAAGTTAGAAGAAGGGAACTAAATGCCCCTCTTTTTCCTCTTGTGCCCTTCTTCCTCTTTTACCAATTCATATCCTCACAGGTCTCTCTATGTATGTAGGCATTTACACCATACATAGAGCCCTACCAAATTCATGGTCCATTCTGGTCAATTTCACAGCCAGAGGGTTTTTTAATTGGTCAATTTCACAATTTCAGATGTTTATATCTGAAATTTCAGGGTGTGGTAACCATGGGGGTCCTTACCCAAAGTGGGATCATGAGGTGGGTTAGAAAGTTGTTGTAAGGGGATCTCAAGATTGCCACCATCATTTTTGTGCTGCCTTCACAGCTGGGCTCTGAAGGCAGCACCCTCCCAGCTTCCTGCAATTAGGAGGTTCCCTGAGGTTGAGGTGGGTAGAATCTCCCCCATGATGTTGAGAGTGCCCCAGCCGGGGCTTCCTAGCTGTTAGTCCAGGCCAGGGACAGATTAAGGCAGGGGCCTCTGGCCAATTTCGGGGGCCCCAAGAAAAATGGGTGCCCCAGCCCCAGAAGAAGCCCCATGGAGAAGCCTCTACTGGGTCACCCCAAGCCCTGGCAGGAGTTGCAAGGGAAGAACCCCTGAGCCCAGGTTGCTCCAAGCCCCTGCTGGAGCCCCGGGCTCCCAGCAGCAGGAGAGATCAGATTTCACAGTCCATAACTTTTTTCGTGCCTGTGAAGTTGGTAGGACCCTACCCATACCCATCACTACAATACTACTCACTCCTTTTCTGCTTCCTATAGGTTTTAAAGCTCTTTAGACAGTTTTGTCCCTGCTTCCTCCACAGGTTACAGAGTAACAGCCGTGTTAGTCTGTATTCGCAAAAAGAAAAGGAGTACTTGTGGCACCTTAGAGACTAACCAATTTATTTGAGCATAAGCTTTCGTGAGCTACAGCTCACTTATCGGATGCATACTGTGGAAAGTGTAGAAGATCTTTTTATATACACACAAAGCATGAAAAAATACCTCCTCCCACCCCACTCTCCTTTAGATAAGCTATTACCAGCAGGAGAGTGGGGTGGGAGGAGGTATTTTTTCATGCTTTGTGTGTATATAAAAAGATCTTCTACACTTTCAACAGTATGCATCCGATGACGTAGCTCACGAAAGCTTATGCTCAAATAAATTGGTTAGTCTCTAAGGTGCCACAAGTACTTCTTTTCTTCTTCCTCCACAGGTTTCTCCTGATCTCTAAGTTCAGTGCTGTTCCTCTCTCCTTCCCAGACTCTCTGTGATGTAGGCTCAGCTTCCCTTCTTCTAACTTCTCAGCTTCTACAGGGAGTTACCCTCTTCCTATACAAACCAAAAGTTTTGCATACAACCTGACCATCCTCTATCTTTGTCCTCGTGTACCAGCCAAATTTGTCTGCTT
This sequence comes from Lepidochelys kempii, assembly GCF_965140285.1. Lineage (NCBI taxonomy): Eukaryota > Metazoa > Chordata > Testudines > Cheloniidae > Lepidochelys > Lepidochelys kempii. The sequence continues at coordinate 61,322,144 of NC_136383.1, forward strand.
TTCCTACTCTGCTATTTAAGATACAGGGAACCCAATATCCCCCACTTGAGGGAGATGGTTCTTGAATTAGGGGTTGGGAGAGTCAGGAGGGAAATTATTGCCTTCAGTCCAGTGCCATTTGGCGCTGGCAGAGGAATGGGAAAACAAGAGGCACCAGTATTTGTGAGGGGGCTGTGTTAGGGAGAAGCAGAACATGGCTTGGAGACAACCCTTTGCTGAAAGTCTGCTAGGGATGGTGGGTGGGAAATAAATTTATCCAGTCAAAACCTGGACAGATGGCAAAGTCAGAGGGGAAGACCACACAAAAAATCACTTTGCTGGGCTGGGGAAGGGAATCCCCCTTTAACGTAAGAACACAACACAGTTGGAGTTACAACACCAAAGAAGGCATTTAGCTGAAATGTTTATCTACAGAACTTCAGATTTACTGTAGAGATTAAATAAATCACGTAAGAACACTCAATCACTGCTTCTTCGGGGGAGGCCAGTTACTAAGATGCATTGGGGGGGTGGGGGCTCCATGCTGAGGAAACAGCTGATTACAATAGCCGGGTCAAACAAAGGCAACAGTGAATCACACTACCCCGAGGGGTTCTGCACTACTGTATGTCTCAAGCTAGCCAGCAAATGTGGAGATTAATACCAACAAGTTATTTAACTTTGTTTAAAAACAATCCATGGGGTTTTCAATAAAAATTGAAAGATCTTAAAAATGCCCTATGTTTTAGAAACTGTGTATAAAAGAGGGTGGGTTTTTTCGGGGGGGAAAGGGGGAAGAGAGAATATCATTGTTTAAGTTAATTAATTAAATAAATAAGGCTCGGTCTGATACAACACCCAAAGATTCCCATTCATTTTACTGGGTATTTGATTCAGGGCTCACAGACCCTTCTAAATAATTTCTGCTTGATCTCTATATTTCTCTTTATAAAATCACCAAAAGCCCTGTTGTAATAATTAGGCCTACAAAAGTATCCTAATGTTGAGCTCAAATGTGAGAAGTGAGTGAAAGCTCATAAAATATCACAATAATCTCTATAATAACAAATATTGATGGGACAAGGCACGAAAAGGAAACACAAAGGCTGAATTAGTCCAAACAAAAAGTCAGAGGTAAATCCAGAGTAAATTCACTGAAGTCCAATCCATTTACCTAGGCATAGCTGAGAACAGAATTTGGCCCAGTGTGTCTTCCAAAGAGGATAGTAGACCGTTACAGTGCCCAGTGTCTGAATCAATGTGTGAAATATTATTGTTCAATGAACTACTATCTAAAATCAAATCACAGAATTATGAGGAACAAAAACATTCCAATAGTCAGGTGTTTGTTTCTTATAATCAGTCAGTTATGTGGTTGCATAAACTATGTTTCAGCATGACATGGAGATATACACCTTGAGAATACTGTCAATTTTTTTTAAAATGAGACACGTGTTCATTTCAGCTCCACTCAAAAAACAGAACAAGAAATAAAATCAATTAAAAAACATTACTTGACATTGTTCTTGTAACTACCTATTATGTTTAAATACCAGGCCAGGTCTTAACTTTGCACTTCCTATCTTGTCACTTGAAGACAGACACTGCACCTTTTATTATGAGAAAGAAGGCAGGAAGACATTTGTCAACTATGGAGTGCCAGTGCAGTGTCAGAAATACTTGCCTTAATTTTACAAGTTTTGGCTTTTACCACTTAAAGCCCCTGAGGCAACAAATGCTCACTAATGCACAAGGAAGTGCAAAATAGGTAAGTACCTTTTATTGTATAGTAACTTTGAAAATTATTCATTATCTGATCTATAGACCTTAACAACCCCATCTATAATTTTCTATGTATTTATTCACTAATTTAAATCTCAAATTTAGCATAGTACAACTTGTTGGCTTATTTGACGGTGTTACTTGTGCTCAGTGTTCGAAAATGATTAAGACAAGTCTTAAATCCTGTAAATTGATTACATTCAGAACTTCCACTGAACTCAATAGGAATTGTATACATGGAGTAACTACAGAATTAAACCCTACAACTATCATCAGAAGTTTCTCACTTACAAACCCTGGGCTTGATCCTGCAACTCTTACTTACTTACGTATATTGAGGTCAATGGGACTACTTGTGCAACTAAGATCTACTCAAGGGAATAAGGGTTGCAGGATTTGGCCAAGTACAAAATTTATCTGCTCCTTTATGATCTGGTGTGTTAATAAAGCTACCAAGAATAAAGAACTCACCACCAAGCTAGTAATCTAAGTCTAAGACACTTTTGGAGAAACTAGTTATTTTTAAATCTGCCACTCCATTATTAATTTAAAACAAATGGCCACTGAATTTATCATACATAATTAAATATTTTGTGGTTCCTCTTTGACAGCAGCCAACTGATGCACACTTTACTCAAAGCTATGGGTGATGCAAACACATGGATAAAGATTTACTCAGTAATTTAAAATATACAGTATTCCTTTAAAATTTAGTGGGTTTTTTTATACAACAAATAAATAGTAAGGCCTATTAAACCTTTTTTTCTGAACACTGGAAAAGGCTGTTTGGGACTCAGTGTTTGCAGTGCAGTGAGAAGCTCTACTGAGCAACTGTGTAACTGATAAATGTGTGACCAATTCATGGATTATTTAAGTAGCATGCACTATGTTATATGGGCACTACTCATATTTCTGAAATTAAGGGTCTGTCCATGTTTCTTCAGCAAATTCCTGCTTTCACAGGGCTAAAGATTGGTTACAAAATATTAATTGGGCACAGACTGGTATTCAAATTCTGAACACAAAGGGACAGTATATGTTTAAATGAAAAAAAATTATAAATCATTGGAGGAAAAGTTTAATTTCAAGTATTTCTATGCAGAAGGATAACTTTACATTTTATTTGTACAGCAAAGTCATTTTAAACTGATTCCTCTATTCACATTTGATATTTTTGGGGGGAGGGGAGTGAAGGGACAAGGAATAAGCCAGCAGAGAAAGAGAAATTTAAATTCTCTTTCCCTCCTACCAAAGAGATAAACAAGTACACATCTAGACAGTCAAAACACACAGAATTTTCCTCTCACCATCGTAAGTGGGTTATACAAAGTTTCTAAGGCTAATGTTTCTGGGTTTTACAAAAACTGAAAATTTCTGGCTGAAAGCCAAAAATTTTGATTCAGAAATACAGCCGCAGTGTCTCATGGGATTTTAGTCCTGGTAGCACATATGATGGCAGTACTTGCTGCACTACTTCAGGGTCTGGTCACTCCTGCCAACATTAGCCTCCATTCCAGCTGGTTCCAGCTGGTAATATCCAATAAGGGCCCCTGCTCAGAGTTATGACCAAAGGCCAACAGTGGACCGAACAGAGAAGGGAAACAGAGCCTTAAACAGTGGTGGAGGTGGATGAGTTACGATTAAACCATCTACTACACATGGAGGGGTTGGTGTCCACAAACAAAATCACCACTCTACATCTCCCCTGTCCCAAAGAGTGACTCAAGGGGCATCTGATAAAACATGGTTCATAATCTAGGCCAAACTCCATAATTCACGATTGATTTGAGAAAATCCACCAGATTTGCCACCTGGAATGTACTGACCCTTAACGACAGCTGGAAAGATATAGCATTGCAGTTGCTGGAATCACTGAGGCAAGACTAGTGAATAAGTCAGCATTCTGTGGTGGATGCAAGCCTATTGTACTCTGGAGAAATCAGGCATATAAACAAGGCGGTGGTACTCATCCTCTGATCACCTTTTAATATATGACATACAAACGTGGCACCCTATTTCTGGTTGACTGCTATATACCAGGTTGAGGTATCACTATGCTCAGCTGTCCATCATCATAGCTGACATTCCCACCAAGAAAGGTACAGATGCTAATAAAGATGAATTTTATGAACAGCTAGCAGCAGTGATACAATCTGTTCTATTGAACAACAAACTTAATATACTCTGAGATGTGAATGCCACATTAAGTCCCAGAAATGGTTTGAAACTATTCTCAGGCTATTTTGCTCTGGAACAATAAATGACAACTCTGTAAGATTACTGTCCTTTTGTGCTTCTCACAACATTACCATCACCAGCAGTTGGTTCATGCCCTTAGACATCTCCTGGGAAACCTGGATAGCCAACGATGGCCAGATGAGGAAGGAGCTAGACCATATATTGGTCTGGAATCGTAGCACAGTAAGGTCATACTGGGTCTACAGAAGTGCAGTCACAAAGCAGTTTACAAACTATTAGAAATTTAATAAATTCTTCTAATCTCAGAGTTTCCCAGTAAGATCATAATCCTAGGTTCATAAATCAGCCTTCCTTCCCAAGCAGCCTCCCCTTATATTCTTGGCACAATCTGTGTCTGAAATCTGCAGCCTAAGTAAAGACCCTTTACTGTATATTCATGACTATCAGGTCCTGACTCGTCTCTGCTGAGCAGGACACTGCAGTGTGTCTGAAAGCTCTCTTGTTTTTTTCTGATTTTACATAACCGTTACAACACATGACCAGTGTGTCCATGTTCTGGACATGGTCTTATTAAAATAGGTATTTCTAATAAACTGTAAAAAATAAGAAAATGAACATGTGGAGAAATGAACATCAGAATTTCTACACAGATTTGATTTAAATCTAAACCTACTGTAGAAATAAAAATGCTCAGATTGTATGCAGTGTCATAGCCATGATGGTCCCAGGATATTAGAGAGACATGGTAGATAGGTAATATCTTTTTTTGGAGCAACAGAAGTTGGTTCTGCTACATTTTAAGGCTCTGATTCTGGAAACATTTATGCGGATGCTTCAGTGAGACTGAAGTGCATTGGGTCCAGTGGGAATATTCATGTGCATAAATGTTTACAAGATTAAGGGCCTAATTTGTTCTGCATGCTCCAGAGAGTCTCATTGCTCTTTTGTTGCTCGTAGAGGAGAACAAAGGTCAAATTGAATAGTCCTTCACTAATAATCAGGACACACAGGTGAATGAAAACAGACAAAGGGATGGGTTTAAGCAGCAGGCCACAACTTCATTAATTTAAATACTGGGAAGTGGTACTATATGCCCACCTCAACTCATCTCTGACCTACCAGGCATTTAACTGGTTCCAGTGCAGGGTTCCAGTGTGCCTACCATGTGACCAATAGCTTGGGGTAGATGCTCCTCAGCCTACATCACTTCTGAATCATCTCAACCTCTCCCCCATCCCAGGGGACAGTTGATACCAACAGGGGACCTTGGTCTGCAAAGACTTCAGAGATCTCCTTCTCCCATAGGCACAAAGGTCTACAAGTGAAATCCCAGATCTCTTATTTTAAGACATAGCCCTTTTCCCCCTTATTGCACTGAATACCAGCTGCAAGTTTCAACAGTTTTCTAACAGAAATTTCTAAGTACTAATCCTGCTTAACTGAATCGTGGTGCTGTGAGGAAACTGGGAAAAAAATCCACCAGGTCTCTGCAATTTGGCCCCAATATCAAAAGTTATGTTCTGGGAGTCAGTTAAAAAAAAATCAATCAATCAAATCAGACCTGCAGCATTCTAAAAACATTGCTCTGTTTCTACTGCTACAGGGAAGGAGGGCAGGGCAGCTAAAGGGAGCCAGAGGTTCCCAAAGGCCTAGGCAGTTTTAAATTAATGAGGGGAAAGTGATGGGCCAATCAGTTCCCAGTTTGCCCTGCCTAACCAATGGAAAGCGGAGAACACTTGGAGCGGGGTGCACTCCTAGGCATGCTTCTCCTTGTCCTTTTAGGATATGTCTACACTTAAACTGCTATAGCATACCCACATATTATAGCGATAGAAAGGTTCTCTCATCACCTAATCAATCCACCTCCCAAACAGGTGGTACTTAGGTCAACAGAAGAATTCGTCCATAGATCTAGTGCTGTCTACTTCAGGAGTTAGATCAGCTTAACTACGTCGCTCAAGGGTGTGGATTTTTCACACCCTGAGCGACATAGCTGTGTCAACTTAACTCTTTAGTATAGATATGGCCTTACTGTGACATCCATTCCAAACGCTGTTCTAATCATTCCCTCCGCCCACTTAGACCAGTGTGTAGGGCATTATCACATTCACATCACATCTTTTCTTTTCATTGCAGTATTATGTTGACAGTAAAACCCACGTCAGCAAACTAAAATGTCATTTAAATTAATGTTTCCTCCTTTTTGTTTCTGTTTTTTTATATTGCCTCTGTTTAAAGTTAGAAAACTCCTTTTATGGCATGAGACAATGGGTTTATACAATACATGGTTTCCAACAGAACTTGGCTATAATGTTTTTTCTTCCACAAGATGCTTACATGAGAACCCAATTTTTCAAACACTAGTTGTCATGAGATTAGAATTTTGTGGTTACTGAAGATCTAAGTGTTTATCCACGCCATGGTTCTTAATATACAAGACAGCCAAGCACGATAAATAAGTTCAGCAGACAACATTGCACAGGAAGAAAGGAGAAAATACACAAAGGAACATAATTTTAATCACCCAGGGTGTTACTTATTATAAAGCAAATGGGGGCAATTTGAACCTAAGAATAGCTATACTGGATCAGACTAATGGTCTATCTAGCCCATTATCCTGTCTTCAGCAGCAACAACTGGTAATTGATAATAGATACATGTATAATTTGGTCAAAATCATGCATGTCAGAGCCAAAAAGTAATGTCAGAATTAAATCTGGTATTCACATGCAAATGAAGAAATTTGGCCAATGCATAACAAATCAAACTGGTGAAACCATTTTTGTCCCTTTTTTCATAAAGCAGTAAGAGTAAAAAGGATAAATTAATAAACTTAAATCATTTAATCATTTTGGAGTCTGCTGGCTCAACACTTAATATTTGACTACAGAATTAAGAAACTTTACCTCTATATACCACAGTGTGAACTTTCTTCTCGATATTAAATTAATTTTACATCACTGGAAGAAAAAAGATTAATTTCATCAAAAATTCTTCTAAATCAACAGAATTACCCATAAACTATCATATTCACCACCTTCCCGGCCCCAAAATTCTGTATCTTAAGGAGACTCTCTCTATCCATCTCTTCATAGCCACCTATTGTAAGAAAAAAAGGTTCAGCCAACCAAAAAGAGGATTGGTCCATCCATAGCTATTAGCCAGGATAGGCAGGAATGGTGTCCCTAGCCTCTGTTTGCCTGAACCTGGGAATCGGCGACAGAGGATGGATCACTTGATGATTACCTGTTCTGTTCATGCCCTCTGAGATACCTTGCATTGGCCACTGTCGGAAAACAGGATATTGGGCTAGATGGAGCTTTGGTCTGACCCAGTATGGCCGTTCTTATGTTCCCACAGAGCAATAATATCCATCTGTCATTTTTAATTAGAGATGGGATAAACTTAAAGCAAAAGAACTGATTTAACACAAAGTAGTAACAAACAAAATAGTGACTCTAAATTATTCAGAGTTTGAAAAGTATACCAGATACAAACAAACCTACTAGCCAGAAGCAAACAAAATACAAATAAATAAGATGATGATGGGGGGGGAAGGGAAAGAATGGAGGGTGCTGAAACTGATAGAACAGGGTGCTGTCCCAAGATCTTGTTTGGGGTTTCCATCTTTCACATTGGCCTATGACTAACAGATCTGTTACTCTGCCACCTGACTGTTTGGGTTGAGAATATACTATTCTACCATTACTCCAACTTACTTTTAGCCTTCTCCCCTCTCCTACCCCACAAACTGCTCCAGGGCTTGCCTCTGCTGCTATCAATATTTTTTTCAAAACAGAAGGAGAATTAAATTGACCAAATTCTTGTCAATTTTGCTGATAGCCAGATGGTTCTGAGGAGTGGCTGCTAAACAGTTTCTCTGCTTTCACTTTGTTTCTGTCTGGCAAAGCTGTAAGTAGCAGCACAGGCTTTAGTGCTCTCTCTTTGGACTCTCAGGAGACACTGCTGTGGTGGTTTGCATTCAGTTTCCATTTGGAAAGTAATCTGTACAACCATAAGTACAAGAAACAATATTTATTTCAAATAACACAGTAAAGTTCTTCAGAAATTGATGTCTTCCATTCCACCTGTTGTCCCCCTATCTATACACACAGGCACTGTGTGTGAAGGGAAGCTCCTGCTCACTGTTGTGAATAAGTGAGTGGATTTTTCAAGCCCTAGACTATCTAATACTCTAAACCTTATGAGAACATACTGTTGATTAGAGTCAGTTGGTTGTGTTTATCCACTATTACATAGGGATACCAGAGAACATGTCCATTAAAGATCCATGCAGGTGTCCACAACACAAAGAAGAACTAGCAGCTGATGAAGCTGAGACTGTAATTTCATCAGCCAACAGGCAATGCCCTACCTAAAAGCTGAAGGGGTCCAGGATGAATAGTGAAGGATAAGATTCTTACATGCGGCTGCTCAGAAATGACTGGCTTGTATAATGTCTCCAATAAACAGAAGAGAACAGGTGTGCATACAGAGGAGAGGTAAAAAGAGCAGCAGTAGTGTTTGATTATGAAAGAGACAGAACAAAGGATTCAGTGTAGCCAAAGTGTATAGAGGGGTGCATGTTTAAAAAAAAAAAAAAAAGTGTGTCCATATTGAAAGCCAAAATCTTCCCATTCGGAGACGCAGACCCTTTGTATTAGCTTAAGGAACCACGTGTAGTGGAGTCTTTTCAAAATTTTGGGTGAAGATTTTAAAGCTTTAGAATGGCATTGTCATCATCACAGTACAAACGATTCCTAAACACAACTCCCATAACCTGAAATCTTAAGTGCCACTTATTCAGTGATGCTTCCAACTGCTGATAAGCCATAAAACCAGAAATCTCAAGGGTGTCCCAAAACCCATACCAAAACAGCCCTCCTTTTCTCCACCCACCTCATTTATATAGTACTGAAAATGGTTTATTATGGAACTGAATTCCTGACAAAACCAGCTCACATTTTTTGAAAGACATCTTTAGATGTCCATTCTCCCCTTTCTATTTGCACTAGAGCTAATTAGCCTTAATATGATTTATACATGTGTGTACTTATGAGTTTACAATACTTAATCCTCAGATTATAATGTAGTCCTACAAAAAAAGCAACAAGATTGTACTTTAAGTTTTCTTTTCATTGAACTCTGAACTTTTTAAACACGTAATTTACAAAGGGGGGAAAGACCGGGAACTAACTGTACTTCCTCTATGCCCACTTATGAGACTTGTATTCACATTGCTAATAACTTTAAAATATACAGACTTATCTACTTGAGATAGAATGTGTGCAGAATTTCTGCTTCATATTCCTCTATCAATACCTTAACATACAAACTTTTATAAATAGGCTTACTGTATCTGAGCAGATGAAATTTTCTGGTAGCATATTTGTCCTTGAAATAAAAGTCATATATAAGTGAATTCTTTCTCGACTTAGATAAAATCTTGACAATTCCCAAGACAAACTCTCAACCATCTATTTCTGGCTTGAGCACAGCTGTTTCCGGGTCTACATTTATCAAGTAAAAATAAGAACTATTTATTTTTTATTAATCGTGTCTATTATAGTAATGCCTGAGGGCCAACCAAGAATGAAGCCCCATCAGTAGACAGTCCCTGCTCCAAAGCATATATAATCTAGATAAAACAGACACAAGGTGGGGCAAGAGGTGAATTATGTGATGGCAGCAAACACCATAGTTGCATGATTTTTTGTTTGGTTGGGGTATGTGGGGGGAGTGGAGGTGGGAGGGGTTACTTAGTAGGGGACAAGATAAATGGAAAGAAAAAAAGGAGAAGAAAGGGGTAAGGGAGACATGGCAGGAGATGAGAAAGTAAAAGGAGGTGTGGAGAGAAGCTAGGTAACCACCTTGCTAATGGTCTACCATAGACATGCACAGTCCATTGGTGCTGTTATGTATAATATTGTAAGGAATGAAATTTAAAATACAAACATGAATTCTATGCACAAGCTAACAAAACTATAGATTAAAGGCTTGAAGCTCTGTTTTCATAATAAGCTATGCTTATTTCTTCCTCCATATGGATTTTTGTTTCATTAAATTAATACAAGCAATTAGACACTGCAAAAAATAAAAAAAAATGTATTGACTGTCATTTAAAAAAAAAATCACATATCAGTCTTGACAAGCAAGATTCAAGCTCATTTAGGCTTTTCTTATCCACCTAAATACTTCTATGGTCCCTCATCAATGTAGTATACGAATATTTCACAAACATTCATTAATTTACTTTTACAAGACCACTGAGAGATCAGTATATCCCCATTTTACAGATAGGAAACCCAGGCAGACATACATTTAGAAAATATAAGAAAAGAGAGACAAATAAACTTGTGCTCATCTGTGATAATCAGGGTCCAGACTCCCCAAGAGGAGAACAGGTGGTCTTACCCCAAAGAACAAGCAATTGACTGCATGTTATTGCTTATAAACATATGTCAAGTAAGGTCTTTTAGGAAAGGATGTAATGTTCTAAACATGATGGTCCTTAGGAGACCTGTATACAGATTATGGTTATGAATGTATGCCTGTGCATATGGTAGAACATTATAGTTGTAACTAGATTTCAACTGCAGCATCACCTCACAACAAGAATGAAATAGGCAGGCAGGGATGGCCATCTCCCAGGCTAGCTTATATGAAACTAACTCCAACCACCTAACGTTTTACAGCCTAGGGAAAGACAATGCTGGACCATGAAAATTAATGGAAAAACATTGAAACCAAAAAGAAAACCACAGTACTGGAAAACTAAGGAAGGGGGGAGTTTCCACGAGTTACCATAATCAGAAAAAGGGGGAAGAAAACTGCAGTTGAAAGGGATGATGGTTTCCAGAAACTGAGGGCAAGCATCTAAGAGAGGTGCTGGGAAACTGTTCAGAGGCAATAGGTAATTTATATTAGGAGAAAAGGGGGTGGGGGGAATAACTAAGTGAAAAGCCTGAGAATGCATCTTTATGTTTATTTTCTGTGTAACTTGTATGTGTTTGCTTTTCCTCACCATTTCGTCTTTGAATCTAAGATATTTTTATTAAATAACCTGTTAATTTTTACCCCAAACAGATCTCTGCTTTGCAGATTGTGTGGAATATATGTGCCAAAGTGAACTGATAATTGAGGACAGGTTTCACTCCTTTGGGGGTAATTAAAGGAGGGGAAAAGTCAGAGTCTCTGGTAGTTAAGAACTCAGGAAGATAGATTTGGGAGGTCTCGAGACCAGAATAGATAGTGGGGTCACCCTGCAAGGAACAGCTAGGTAGGTTGAAGCCAGGGTTGGGACCTTTGTGCTTGTAGGTTAGCTACTGGTGTCAGAGTTAGCATTAAGACTCCCAAAGTTACAAGACAGACGTTAGAGAACTCTTGATTTTCTGGATGATCTGCAAAATGTCACACCATCAATGATTCCGAATATATCTATATAGCTATACATTTTAAATTTAACTAAACTACTGACCTTACCCAGGACTCAGACAGGTAACTGAAGAATCCTACTACATTTGTAAAAAGAAAAGGAGTACTTGTGGCACCTTAGAGACTAACCAATTTATTTGAGCATAAGTTTTCGTGAGCTACAGCTCACTTCATCGGATGCATACGGTGGAAAGTATAGAAGATCTTTTTATACACACAAAGCATGAAAAAATGGGTGTTTACCACTACAAAAGGTTTTTTCTCCCCCCACCCCACTCTCCTGCTGGTAATAGCTTATCTAAAGTGATCACTCTCCTTACAATGTGTATGATAATCAAGGTGGGCCATTTCCAGCACAAATCCAGGGTTTAACAAGAACACCTGGTGGGGAACGGTAGGAAAAAACAAGGGGAAATAGGCTTGAATAGAGACTGGGAGTGGCTAAGTCATTATGCAAGGTAACCTACGTTAATTGTATCCAATTTGCAAATGAATTCCAATTCAACAGTCTCTCGCTGGAGTCTGGTTTTGAAGTTTTTTTGTTGTAATATAGCAACTTTCATGTCTGTAATCGCGTGACCAGAGAGATTGAAGTGTTCTCCGACTGGTTCTGAATGTTATAATTCTTGACATCTGACTTGTGTCCATTTATTCTTTTACGTAGAAACTGTCCAGTTTGACCAATGTGCATGGCAGAAGGGCATTGCTGGCACATGAAGGCATATATCACATTGGTGGATGTGCAGGTGAACGAGCCTCTGATAGTGTGGCTGATGTTATTAGGCCCTGTGATGGTGTCCCCTGAATAGATATGTGGGCACAGTTGGCAACGGGCTTTCTTGCAAGGATAGGTTCCTGGGTTAGTGGTTCTGTTGTGTGGTGTGTGGTTTCTGGTGAGTATTTGCTTCAGGTTGGGGGGCTGTCTGTAGGCAAGGACTGGCCTGTCTCCCAAGATTTGTGAGAGTGTTGGGTCATCCTTCAGGATAGGCTGTAGATCCTTAATAATGCGTTGGAGGGGTTTTAGTTGGGGGCTGAAGGTGACGGCTAGTGGCGTTCTGTTATTTTCTTTGTTAGGCCTGTCCTGTAGTAGGTGACTTCTGGGAACTCTTCTGGCACTATCAATCTGTTTCTTCCTTTCCGCAGGTGGGTACTGTAGTTGTAAGAATGCTTGATAGAGATCTTGTAGGTGTTTGTCTCTGTCTGAGGGGTTGGAGCAAATGCGGTTGTATCGCAGAGCTTGGCTGTAGACAATGGATCGTGTGGTATGGTCAGGGTGAAAGCTGGAGGCATTAGGTAGGAATAGCGGTCAGTAGGTTTCCGGTATAGGGTGGTGTTTATGTGACCATCGTTTATTAGCACTGTAGTGTCCAGGAAGTGGATCTCTTGTGTGGACTGGACCAGGCTGAGGTTGATGGTGGGATGGAAATTGTTGAAATCATGGTGGAATTCCTCAAGGGCTTCTTTTCCATGGGTCCAGATGATGAAGATGGCATCAATATAGCGCAAGTAGAGTAGGGGCGTTAGGGGACAAGAGCTGAGGAAGCGTTGTTCAAGTCAGCCATAAAAATGTTGGCATACTGTGGGGCCATGCGGGTACCCATAGCAGTGCCGCTGATGTGAAGGTATACATTGTCCCCAAATGTAAAATAGTTATGGGCAAGGACAAAGTCACAAAGTTCAGCCACCAGGTTAGCCGTGACATTATCGGGGATAGTGTTCTTGACGGCTTGTAGTCCATCTTTATGTGGAATGTTGGTGTAGAGGGCTTCTACATCCATAGTGGCCAGGATGGTGTTATCAGGAAGATCACCGATGGATTGTAGTTTACTCAGGAAGTCAGTGGTGTCTCGAAGGTAGCTGGGAGTGCTGGTAGCGTAGCACCTGAGGAGGGAGTCTACATAGCCAGACAATCCTGCTGTCAGGGTGCCAATGCCTGAGATGATGGGGCGCCCAGGATTTCCAGGTTTATGGATCTTGGGTAGTAGATAGAATATCCCAGGTCAAGGTTCCAGGGGTGTATCTGTGCGGATTTGATCTTGTGCTTTTTCAGGGATTTTTCTTGAACAAATGCTGTAGTTTCTTTTGGTAACTCTCAGTGGGATCAGAGGGTAATGGCTTGTAGAAAGTGGTGTTGGAGAGCTGCCGAGCAGCCTCTTGTTCATATTCCGACCTATTCATGATGACAACAGCACCTCCTTTGTCAGCCTTTTCGATTATATGTCAGAGTTGTTTCTGAGGCTGTGGATGACATTGTGTTCTGCACGACTGAGGTTGTGGGGCAAGTGATGCAGCTTTTCCACAATTTCAGCCCGTGCACGTTGGCGGAAGCACTCTATGTAGAAGTCCAGTCTGCTGTCTCGACCTTCAGGAGGAGTCCACCTAGAATCCTTCTTTTTGTAGTGTTGGTAGGGAGGTCTCTGTGGATTAGTATGTTGTTCAGAGGTGTGTTGGAAATATTCCTTGAGTCGGAGACGTCGAAAATAGGATTCTAGGTCACCACAGAACTGTATCATGTTCGTGGGGGTGGAGGGGCAGAAGGAGAGGCCCCGAGTTAGGACAGCTGCTTCTGCTGGGCTGAGACTATAGTTGGATAGGTTAACAATATTGCTGGGTGGATTGAGGGAACCATTACTGTGGCCCCTTGTGGCATGTAGTAGTTTAGAAAGTTTAGTGTCTTTTTTCTTTTGTAGAGAAGCAAAGTGTGTGTTGTAAATGGATTGTCTAGTTTTAGTAAAGTCCAGCCACGAGGAAGTTTGTGTGGAAGGTTGTTTTTTTATGAGAGTATCCATTTTTGAGAGCTCATTCTTTATCTTTCCCTGTTTGCTGTAGAGGATGTTGATCAGGTGGTTCCGCAGTTTCTTTGAGAGCGTGTGGCACAAGCTGTCAGCATAGTCTGTGTGGTATGTAGATTGTAATAGATTTTTTACCTTCAATCCTTTTGGTACGATGTCCATCTGTTTGCATTTGGAAAGGAAGATGATGTCTGTCTGTATCTGTACAAGTTTTTTCATGCAGTTGATAGATTTCCACTCCATATGGCTAAATGCAGTGCCTTGCATAATGACAGGTTTCAGAGTAACAGCCGTGTTAGTCTGTATTCGCAAAAAGAAAAGGAGTACTTGTGGCACCTTAGAGACTAACCAATTTATTTGAGCATAAGCTTTTGTGAGCTACAGCTCACTTCATCGGATGCATACTGTGGAAAGTATAGAAGATCTTTTTATACACACAAAGCATGAAAAAATGGGTGTTTACCACTACAAAAGGTTTTCTCTCCCCCCACCCCATTCTCCTGCTGGTAATAGCTTATCTAAAGTGATCACTCTCCTTACAATGTGTATGATAATCAAGGTGGGACACAAATCAGATGTCAAGAATTATAACATTCATAAACCAGTCGGAAAACACTTCAATCTCTCTGGTCACGCGATTACAGACATGAAAGTTGCGATATTACAACAAAAAAACTTCAAAACAAGACTCCAGCGAGAGACTGTTGAATTGGAATTCATTTGCAAATTGGATACAATTAACTTAGGCTTGAATAGAGACTGGGAGTGGCTAAGTCATTATGCAAGGTAACCTATTTCCCCTTGTTTTTTCCTACTCCCCCCCCCCAGGTGTTCTTGTTAAACCCTGGATTTGTGCTGGAAATGGCCCACCTTGATTATCATACACATTGTAAGGAGAGTGATCACTTTAGATAAGCTATTACCAACAGGAGAGTGGGGTGGGGGGAGAGAAAACCTTTTGTAGTGGTAAACACCCATTTTTTCATGCTTTGTATGTATAAAAAGATCTTCTATACTTTCCACAGTATGCATCCAATGAAGTGAGCTGTAGCTCACGAAAGCTTATGCTCAAATAAATTGGTTAGTCTCTAGGTGCCACAAGTACTCCTTTTCTTTTTGCGAATACAGACTAACACGGCTGTTACTCTGATACTACATTTGTGAAATTCTGTCAAAAATATGTTTTAGTTGGATATAACGTACAATAATCTCGTGTCACATTTTCTGCCTCATCAGCTTAACAACAATGCTTCAGTTTTCCTGCCCAGAAACCTCATAATTATATTTTCAAACTGTTTTCCTGTAGTCTATAGAAAAGTCAGACACTGTCTGCTGGGATAGCAGGGAAGTTGATTCTGAATAGACAAAAGTGACAAGAATTGTGAAGGCAAAGCATGTGACAAGCTTCAGAACGCTGACCTTTAGAACTTGAAACCAGATGGATGACCTAGCTCTTCAGCAAACATGAATTCTTTTGTATTGTGGGTGAAATGGCAAATATTTCCTGTTATTAAAAAACATTTTTGGATTACCTTCCCCTGATTCAAATGCAGAGAAGATAACTGCCCGCAGTGACAATAAAAAGATTGTAAAGAGTGCCCTGAAGCTACAATGTAAAGGAGATAATATTTCTGTTAGAAAGAAGAGTAAAAATTACAGGCTTGGTCAACTCATGAGAGCATGAACTTGTTTTTGCTGGTGCATGCATTTCAATACCCTGACAGCCCAGAATTATTCATTTAATAATTTCAGTTTATAAAGACATACCTATGTAAAGGTCTGGGTGCATATACACACACACAAGTACAAAAAATAAATAGAGCTAATGCCAAACAAATGGAGCATTTACCCCTAGATCCCGCTATAACTGGCGCTCCACAACCCAATAACACTCACAACCCAATAACACATCCTTACCACCAGGACAAACTAGCAGGAACAAATGGAACTTGCAAAAAAACCTGAAAGTCAACAAATTTTAATCAAGTAAATGAAAGAAGGAAGAAAATTTTACAATTGAGGATTCATCACTGAAAAGCTTACCTCCACCTTTTGTCACTTAGTTTGAATGCCTCAGAATCACACAAGGAAAGATGAGAGGTCTCAAGACAACCAAACAAGCTCCTGTAAAACTTATAGCGACACTAACTTACACCCATATGTTTGTAAACCAGTACAGATATTGGTGTGATATGGCCCTGCAAAAAACACACCATAACAAAAAGGCTGTTGCATTCTGCATCAGCTGAAGTTTGAGTGATTCTACAGGGCCTAATCCACCAGTCATTGAAGTGAATGTGAATCTGTCCACTTACTTCAATAACTATTCTGTCAAGCCCATGGTACGGTTCCCCATATAGAGCATGTTGTAGTAATCCTGTCCTGGTATGACAAAGGTAAGGAAGATTTGTGGGAAAGTCCACCTCCAAAAAACAAGGCTTTAAGCTTTTGGCCATTTGCATAAAAGGACAAAAGACAGGAACACACACACACACACACACACACTGTTATTCATGGCTGTTACAGGTCTTCCTTGTTTCCTTTCATCCTCTCCTACCAAAAATTAAATGGATGTGAAGGAACAGGATGGGTCACATTCAGTCCACAAATTTAAAATCAGGGATATTATGAGGTGGAGCTAGAAATGACTATTTTATATTTTACAAAGCCAAAAATCTTCCTACTCAGTGGTATAATGCAGTCATTTCTATTTTGAAAGGTCCGGATGTCAAACTCTACAATTTCAACATCAGGGGTTGAGTAGTTATGTTAGGTCAATTTCTCTTGTTTCATCAAATTTTATGATGATTTTTCCTCTCTGGGAATATCTACATTGCAAAAAAAGACTCATGGCACAGCCACAGCTGGCCTGGGTCAGCTGATTCAGGCCCACAGGGATCCAAAAGCAAGGCTAAAAATTGCAGTAAATATGTTCAGAGCTGAGCCTGGGCTCTAAAACCCCAATGAGAGGGGTGGTTCTCAGAGGCCAGACTCCAACCCAAGCCTGAATATCTACACTGCATTTTTTGGTCCCACAGTATGAGCCTGAGTCAATTGACCCGGGCTCCAAGAGAGTCAGTACCAAGCATTTTTCTTAGTGCAGTATAGGTATACCTCTGAGGCCTGAGCAATCAAACTAAAGCAGCCTCTTTTTATAGCTGGAGAAATCCAAATAAATAAATAATTCAGTAAAGTGTCTACAGGTATATTTAATTATCAATTTAAAAATGCACAAAATGGAGAAAAATGATTCTCCAAACTACTGAGAACTTAAGCACATGTTTAACTTGAAGCATGCAAATAGTTCCTTAGCATCCTTTTCTGGATTACGGTCAAAGTGCTAAACATCTTGCAGGATGGAGCCTTATATTTGGACTTGCTAAATCATGGTGTGATGAAGAATTTGGAATTGCTCATGTCCGTTCCTGATACTCAGTAGAGTTATTAATTCAACCACTAGCGAAAACTAATTTGCTCCACAGTATACCACACTGCTCACTCAGAGTATGTCTACACCGCAATCAGAGGTATGCTTGCAGCTTTGGTTATCTATGTTACCTTTAATCTAGCTAACCCATCTAAAAATAGAAGTGATGGTGCAGCATCTCTGGCTTCAGTAAGGGCTGTACAAACCTGCCCAGAACCCCAAATATGCACACTTGCATTGCTAATTTGTGCTGGGGCCAATGCTGTCCCATCTTCACAGTTATTTTTAGCTGTGCTAACTAAATTAAAAGCTAGCATGGGTATGCCTACTC
The DNA here is from genome assembly GCF_965140285.1 of Lepidochelys kempii. NCBI lineage: Eukaryota > Metazoa > Chordata > Testudines > Cheloniidae > Lepidochelys > Lepidochelys kempii. The sequence continues at coordinate 61,340,088 of NC_136383.1, forward strand.
GAGTTGCAACCACACCTCTAACTGAAATGTAGACTTCTCCTCAGAAACATCATTAACAAGCAATGATACAGAGGTCATCACAAAAAGTCATCATTTACCAATCATTATTTCTCAGACACCACTTTATAATACAATAATTTCCAGATTGCGGAATGACTTAATATGGCAATCCCTATAGGGTTAAAAATTAAAGCTACTACAATGGAAGAACTTTGGTAGGTTATAAAGGAAAAGGAGTAAAGTCATCTCCCAGTTTGCAGAGGTAGAGTAAAAACTTAGCCTTGTGCAAAGGTTGGATAAAGTTCTACATTTATTGCTCTGAAAAGTGAACCACACCAGAATCACTCTTGGGGATTTGATGAAGAAATGTAAACCTATATTTCGATAAGAGACTTAGCCAATTGTACAGAATCAGAAAGAGAAGTCCGAACAAGGAGTTTTATGAGCACATAACAGTAGAGAACCTTATATGCCTCTTTCAACCTTTCTTAAGATCATTCCAGACTGGAAGATATGTAAAATATGCTTTCTGCAGAGTCTAACACCTGTACAAAGGAACTCTTTGGTTCATATAATTTAGTGGTTTGGGAGGTTTGGGTTTTGTTTTATTTTTTATTTGGAGTTTTTTGCATGTCTAAATAATTATGTATCATACTCCTTGTGAACCAACAGATATTTAAAAACACTATGTGACATGAATAATTTAACTCTAAGAATACACCAGCACATTGCACACTCCCTTGAGGCCTTATTTTCTCTATTTAAGTCCTGCCCACGAATTTTAATTTAAAGTAATAATCTCTCTCTCATTGCCTGTAGTTGAGCAAAGTTCAGAACTACATCATTAATTAACTAGAGGCACTAGGATTTCTAGACCTAAAAACAGCAATTCCGCATGCTCCACTACTACTAAAAGTCCTATCAAGTACACTATGCCAACATTTCTTACTCTCTAAAACTGGAACTCACGTCTTGACTCATCCTAGAGCAATAGATGGGTATATTACAGGACTTAGATTAAGGAGCCCATGAGCCAGGCCAAAATTCTGCACAATGTGACTTAGACAAGAAAGTGAAAAGAAAAGGAGTACTTGTGGCACCTTAGAGACTAACCAATTTATTAGAGCATAAGCTTTCGTGAGCTACAGCCCACTTCATCAGATGCATATCGTGGAAACTGCAGCAGACTTTATATATACACAGAGAATATGAACCAATACCTCCTCCCACCCCACTGTCCTGCTGGTAATAGCTTATCTAAAGTGATCATCAGGTGGGCCATTTCCAGCACAAATCCAGGTTTTCTCACCCTCCACACCCCCCACACAAATTCACTCTCCTGCTGGTGATAGCCCATCCAAAGTGACAACTCTTTACACAATGTGCATGACAATCAAGTTGGGCTATTTCCTGCACAAATCCAGGTTTTCTCACATCCCCACCCCCATACACACACAAACTCACTCTCCTGCTGGTAATAGCTCATCCAAACTGACCACTCTTCAAGTTTAAATCCAAGTTAAACCAGAACATCTGGGGGGGGTAGGAAAAAACAAGAGGAAACAGGCTACCTTGCATAATGACTTAGCCACTCCAAGTCTCTATTTAAGCCTAAATTAATAGTATCCAATTTGCAAATGAATTCCAATTCAGCAGTTTCTCGCTGGAGTCTGGATTTGAAGTTTTTTTGTTTTAAGATAGCGACCTTCATGTCTGTGATTGCGTGACCAGAGAGATTGAAGTGTTCTCCGACTGGTTTATGAATGTTATAATTCTTGACATCTGATTTGTGTCCATATATTCTTTTACGTAGAGACTGTCCAGTTTGACCAATGTACATGGCAGAGGGGCATTGCTGGCACATGATGGCATATATCACATTGGTGGATGTGCAGGTGAACGAGCCTCTGATAGTGTGGCTGATGTTATTAGGCCCTGTGATGGTGTCCCCTGAATAGATATGTGGGCACAATTGGCAACGGGCTTTGTTGCAAGGATAAGTTCCTGGGTTAGTGGTTCTGTTGTGTGGTATGTGGTTGTTGGTGAGTATTTGCTTCAGGTTGCGGGGCTGTCTGTAGGCAAGGACTGGCCTGTCTCCCAAGATTTGTGAGAGTGTTGGGTCATCCTTTAGGATAGGTTGTAGATCCTTAATAATGCGTTGGAGGGGTTTTAGTTGGGGGCTGAAGGTGACGGCTAGTGGCGTTCTGTTATTTTCTTTGTTAGGCCTGTCCTGTAGTAGGTGACCTCTGGGAACTCTTCTGGCACTATCAATCTGTTTCTTTACTTCTGCAGGTGGGTATTGTAGTTGTAAGAAAGCTTGACAGAGATCCTGATAACACCATCCTGGCCACTATGGATGTAGAAGCCCTCTACACCAACATTCCACACAAAGATGGACTACAAGCCGTCAAGAACACTATCCCCGATAATGTCACGGCTAACCTGGTGGCTGACCTTTGTGACTTTATCCTTACCCATAACTACTTCACATTTGGGGACAATGTATACCTTCAGATCAGCGGCACTGCTATGGGTACCCGCATGGCCCCACAGTATGCCAACATTTTTATGGCTGATTTAGAACAACGCTTCCTCAGCTCTCGTCCCCTAAAGCCCCTACTCTACTTGCGCTATATTGATGACATCTTCATCATCTGGACCCATGGAAAAGAAGCCCTTGAGGAATTCCACCATGATTTCAACAATTTCCATCCCACCATCAACCTCAGCCTGGTCCAGTCCACACAAGAGATCCACTTCCTGGACACTACAGTGCTAATAAACAATGGTCACATAAACACCACCCTATACCGGAAACCTACTGACCGCTATTCCTACCTGCATGCCTCCAGCTTTCACCCTGACCACAACACACGATCCATCGTCTACAGCCAAGCTCTGCGATACAACCGCATTTGCTCCAACCCCTCAGACAGAGACAAACACCTACAAGATCTCTGTCAAGCTTTCTTACAACTACAATACCCACCTGCAGAAGTAAAGAAACAGATTGATAGTGCCAGAAGAGTTCCCAGAGGTCACCTACTACAGGACAGGCCTAACAAAGAAAATAACAGAACGCCACTAGCCGTCACCTTCAGCCCCCAACTAAAACCCCTCCAACGCATTATTAAGGATCTACAACCTATCCTAAAGGATGACCCAACACTCTCACAAATCTTGGGAGACAGGCCAGTCCTTGCCTACAGACAGCCCCGCAACCTGAAGCAAATACTCACCAACAACCACATACCACACAACAGAACCACTAACCCAGGAACTTATCCTTGCAACAAAGCCCGTTGCCAATTGTGCCCACATATCTATTCAGGGGACACCATCACAGGGCCTAATAACATCAGCCACACTATCAGAGGCTCGTTCACCTGCACATCCACCAATGTGATATATGCCATCATGTGCCAGCAATGCCCCTCTGCCATGTACATTGGTCAAACTGGACAGTCTCTACGTAAAAGAATAAATGGACACAAATCAGATGTCAAGAATTATAACATTCATAAACCAGTCGGAGAACACTTCAATCTCTCTGGTCACGCAATCACAGACATGAAGGTCGCTATCTTAAAACAAAAAAACTTCAAATCCAGACTCCAGCGAGAAACTGCTGAATTGGAATTCATTTGCAAATTGGATACTATTAATTTAGGCTTAAATAGAGACTTGGAGTGGCTAAGTCATTATGCAAGGTAGCCTGTTTCCTCTTGTTTTTTCCTACCCCCCCCCCCCCCCCAGATGTTCTGGTTTAACTTGGATTTAAACTTGAAGAGTGGTCAGTTTGGATGAGCTACTACCAGCAGGAGAGTGAGTTTGTGTGTGTATGGGGGTGGGGGGGGGGATGTGAGAAAACCTGGATTTGTGCAGGAAATAGCCCAACTTGATTGTCATGCACATTGTGTAAAGAGTTGTCACTTTGGATGGGCTATCACCAGCAGGAGAGTGAATTTGTGTGGGGGGTGTGGAGGGTGAGAAAACCTGGATTTGTGCTGGAAATGGCCCACCTGATGATCACTTTAGATAAGCTATTACCAGCAGGACAGTGGGGTAGGAGGAGGTATTGGTTCATATTCTCTGTGTATATATAAAGTCTGCTGCAGTTTCCACGATATGCATCTGATGAAGTGAGCTGTAGCTCACGAAAGCTTATGCTCTAATAAGTTGGTTAGTCTCTAAGGTGCCACAAGTACTCCTTTTCTTTTTGCGAATACAGACTAACACGGCTGTTACTCTGAAACAAGAAAGTGAGTTACTGACTCATTCATAAACAAGATATGACGGGTAAGAGGTAAAAGTTCACTTAGAAGGAAAATATAATACTGCAGATTCAGACAGACTCAGCTCTTATTGGTATTTCATTTTACTATCATTTTAACCTAAAAGGTTTTTGTTGTTGTTTTTCTAAAGAAACCCTGCAGGAAACTGAAAATTGGAGCCCACTAACTAACACTGGGAGAACCTGAGACAATTCGATTTTAGGCTGGTCCCACATTCCCTATTAGGAATCCAGGCTCAACACTCATTAAAGTTAAAGGGAGTTTTGCATGGGTAAGTGCTAATAAATATAAATAATGCTTAGCACTTATAGAGCACTTTACTACACATCTTCAAATCACTGCACAAACATTAATAAATACAAGACCAGGACCATTAGAGAGCAAGGTCACTTTATTAAAAACATCTCCAAAATGATCAACCTCTTAAATCCTAGTCCAGCCTAAATTCCTGACACAATTGATACTCACTTGCATTGTTCTATCAGAACATTGATTCAATGATAGCACATTCAAGAATAAAGATATGGTTATTTAAAAATTAGTAAGTCCGTGGATTCAAAGACTTAAACACATGTGTAACTAAGGCGTGAGTAATCCCACTGACTACAGTGACTTAAGCACAAGCTTAACTTTACACACTATGGGTTATCCCATTACTGCAATGGGATAACTCACAGTGTATAAATTTAAGCATGCACATAAGTCTTTGTAGGATTGTGGCCTTAAATGGTACATGGTATTAGCAGAGTGTTATTAGAGTCATTAGCGATCACTGATACTAGTAAATTGAACAAACAAGGCTTCCCAAAGCACTTAAACTTAACTTTAAGCACAAGAGTGGCCCCACTGACTGGAGCCCAAATGAACACACATACAAAATCTACAGGGTTCCTTCAATGTAAAATGCAAACTTTGGCTCTTTATATTGACATGTGTAGTTTGATTTTAACTATTTATGATATTTCATAGCATCATAAGTAGATTATGTGGATCAGATGGCTCAGCAACACAAAATAGTCAGCAAGTCAATGGCAAAACTAACTGATTGGAGTTGCAAAAAGAGGAAAAATTGAGTCAAAGTTTTAAAACATTTCCCTTCCAGCAGTTTGGCAACTTTTCATCATTATTATTATATCTTTTTCTTCATTTTGTGGATATTTTTGCTTCTTTTTCATCCAAATGTTGAAGTTTTTCTGCTTTAGCTGAAGAGAACAAGCAGCTGAGCAGCAAACTAGTTTATGGAAGACAAAATGAAAAAATGTTTAGTAGAGGAGCCAATCACAGAAGAGTTATAGTAGCCAGTCAGAGTAAAGTTCTGCATATATATAATATGGCTACTGAAAAATATAAAAGACAAAATTCTCCTTTACAGAGCTGGCTCTGTTAACAATGGGCCCCAATAGGCTCTTCCAGAGTATAAGTAATCTTATAAAAAATACCGATGGTGATGTATCAGCAGTATAGAGAGGAAACTCGCCCAAATGTATAAATATTTTAAATTATATAGTTTCCCAAATAAAAACTAGTACCTCACATTATAAACCTAATGTTCTACTTTTATGACATGTAAAATTAGATTTTTTAATTGTGTTCTTTCAAGTTTCTGACATTTATGCCATTTAAATAATTTCTGCAATAAATATAATGCAGAGTTGTGTGACTCATTGAAGTTATAAATTTGGTCTCTGCACAACGTCATAGTTTCAGAAATGATCAAAGGAAATGCCTACAGCAATTAAGTGAAAGAGTGGATAACATGAGAGATCAGTTTCTGTTGTCTGAAAGAATTTTGTACTTGTCATACAAGAAAGCATTAATCTGAATATTTTTTAAAAATAGATCAGGAATTTTCATATCAGAAGTTAACGAACTGACACCAAACATCCAGATAGAATTCAGTGTCCCAAAACCTAACTATATAATTGACCTCTCTCCCAAAAACTGACAGTTTGCAAGAGGAGAAGAAATGTGCTCAAGTGAGTTTGATTTAGTTACTATTTTTAGAAGTAAAACAGGAGTGGACACAAATTTAGGAGAGGCGGAGAGGTAGAAACTAGGTTTTTTAAAATATATTTTATTATTGCAGAAGTATCTATAAACAAATGAAAACAGATGAATGTATTGTTTCATTCTACCTCCAACAACTTTTGCATTTTAATTCAAATTCACAAAGTATTAGACATAGCATTCTGAACTGCATGCTTGGATATGGGTAACTCTGTGGCTAGCACACAGACAAAGGGAAACACCCCTTTTGACCATAAAAGGTATGTAAGCATGTTCTCAAGACGAAAGTGTGTGTGGGATCTTATTTACAAATGTCTAAATACATGCCATTCCTTTGCACTTACAGGCACAGTTGAAAGTGAGCCAGAAAAGGAAGTACCAGCAGTCTAGCACAAATAGGATATGAAATTTCCATTGCATTTGTCCCAGCATGATTTTGTTTTGGCATATACTTTCATATATCAGTTTAATTATGTTCATATTAGTGGATAAATGTCTGTGTAGCATTCACTGAATAAAGAAAAATACAAAATTGTTACTACCTTCTGAAAAATGCTTAAATACTCAACCTGTAAAATACTGTACAAGGACATGCAATTTCTCCCCAAATACATATATCCCATCCACACCCTTCCTCCCTTCTCCCCCTCCACGCAAACGCTGATTGTGATTTTTGCAAGAATAGGAGGGCAGATGTAGGAGACTGAGAAGAAAGAACTAACTGATAAATGTTGTGCATAGCAATGAACAAGAAATTCTACTAATGGCAAACTTCTTTGATCAGCAGTGGCTTGAATGAGTAATTTCGAACACTTGCACTTCTACCTATCTTACTTATGCACAAGTTTCGTAGTAACTTTGAATGAATGGCCTGTTTTAGCACCAAGATTTGAATCTGGTGTTTAATTGTTTATGCAAATATCTTGGGGATGCAAATGAGACTTGCAAAAAGGCAGCTGCTCTTTTTAAAACTTGATCAGAACCAATGAGAATTATATACATTACAACCACTGTCAATTACTTCATGATACTTTCCTTGAGAAGGGATCAATTCTCCACCAGTAAAATCTGGGCTTTGCTTAAGGACCTGAGCCCACTCCTGTTGAAATCAATGAAAAGATTCCCAGTGATTTCAGTGAGAGCTGGATTGGGCCCTTAAAGATTGCAGAGTTCATCCCCTTTTTAAATAACTATTTAATTTTCTTTATATTTTTAAAACATAATAGAAGATGGAAAGTATAATCTTTCAGAAATAGTATTCAATATAGAACAGCCCATTGTAAAATATTACCCAAACACCATCACAGGTTAACTTTAACCTTTCATAATAGATTAAATCTAGGAACCAGTTTGTTTCCATGATCAAAAATGAATAGTTCCAAGTAATCCACCTGAAGAATTTAACATTTTGAAAGTCAGAGAACAAGTAAACTATAGGTCAGTACTTGTAGGCCCAATGCAATTAATTGGGTTATTAGCAGAGTAAGACGCTATTCAGTGTGAGGCCCATGTTAATTAACCTGATTTTGCTCAGTATAAATTACAAAAATCCATCGGAGGTATGCACAGGGAGAAGAAAAATCTTTATATAAAAAAATATTTTTGTAAAAATGAGTATTTTTTTTAACTGAAGCCAAAGTGAACACTTCTATATGCAACATGACATACTGATGCTGCCTAAAGAAAAACACCCAGCGATCTACATTCAAATGAAGCCTCCAGTATATGGAATAAGTGTATTTAAAAGCAACTGAATTCAGACAGATCAGAACTTTTTCCATAAGAGGTAATATCTGGCACCTATAATGGGGTGCCTCTTAAGCACCTCATAGCGGCCGGGTGTGGTACTGCTATCTTTTACTCACACTTGGCACCCACTACAGACTGCTGGCCAACCTTGATGGGTCTTCTGTGTTTTGGCCTTCTGGCCAAGTCACAAAGTCCAACTGAACCCCTTCCAAAGCAGTAAAGAGTTGAATAAATGAAGAGTCCCATTGCCCTCGCTAATATCTTCAGCCCTTGCTCTGGGCCCTTTAAATTCAGCCCTTTGTTTGGTCTCTCAAATAAGTCCTGTCCCCTTCTTGGGGTTTATGCCACTGTGGCAGGACCCAGGACCACCCACTACTCTGTATTTCAACTCAGGGACCCTATAAACACAGCTATGCATTGCTTGATTTCAGTTTATTGCTGTTTCTTCCCTGGTACTCTTCCTGACTGTCCTATTTTAACTTCATCCTTACCTTAGGGCTAAGGTTCTTAGGTCCTCTCCCTCCCTGCAAATCCATCTTAAGTAAATGCAGCCAGAAACAAACTCTAGTTATCTCTCAAGCTCCTCTAGCTAGAGAATAGTTCACTTCCTTGCCCCACTGGTCCAAGCCAAATTAGACAAATTAGAGGATTGGGCCAAAAGAAATCTGATGAGGTTCAACAAGGACACATGCAGAGTCCTGCATTTAGGATGGAAGAATCCCATGCAGCGCTACAGACTAGGGACCAAATGGCTAGGCAGCAGTTCTGCAGAAAAGGACCTAGGGGTTACAGTGGACGAGAAGCTGGATATGAGTCAACAGTGTGCCCCTGTTGCCAGGAAGGCTAACGGCATTTTGGGCTGTATAACTAGGGACATTGCCAGAAGATCGAGGGATGTGATCGTTCTCCTCTATTCGACATTGGTGAGGCCTCATTTGGAGTACTGTGTCCAGTTTTGGGACCCACACTACAAGAAGGATGTGGAAAAATTGGAAAGCATCCAGCAGAGGGCAACAAAAATGATTAGGGGACTGGAACACATGATTTATGAGGAGAGGCTGAGGGAACTGGGATTATTTAGCCTGCAGAAGAGAAGAATGAGGTGGGATTTGATAGCTGCTTTCAACTACCTGAAAGGGCGTTCCAAAGAGAATGGATCTAGACTGTTCCCAGTGGTAGCAGATGACAGAACAAGGAGTAATGGTCTCAAGTTACAGCGGAGGAGGTTTAGGTTGGATATTAAGAAAAACTTTTTCACTAGGAGGGTGATGAAGCACTGGAATGCGTTACCTAGGGAGGTGGTGGAAACTCCTTCCTTTGAGGTTTTTAAGGTCAGGCTTGACAAAGCCCTGGCTGGGATGATTTAGTTGGGGATTGGTCCTGCTTTAAGCAGGGAGTTGGACTAGATGACCTCCTGAGGTCCCTTCCAATCCTGATACTCTATGACTCTATGATTCTTTAAGCCAAGAACTTACTCACTTAGGCCCTGCAGCTCCTTTTTATCTGAGCCTCCTGGGCTCCAATTGGCTGTTTCTGTAAGGCCTTGCTAGGCAAACCTGCAAGACCCATCTTCGTTATATTTCTTTCCTATCACTTCACTGCTTTCTGGGGATAGTTGTTGGAAGACTGCAGGACCTCCTGTAGGGAGCCACAAAGGCCAGGTATACCCCATCACACACACCCCTCACCCCTACCATAAATCTCCATAAGGTGAAGGCAGATACTGGTTCGGCTTATTTAATTTTTACAAAATAGCAAAACTGGTAAAGAAAGAAGAAAAGAAGGAAAGTTCAATCCCTTCTTAAACTCTTGAGACAGCTAACCTACACTTATCTTTCTCAGCAAAGTTCTTGAGACTGTCTACTCTCATCTTTACAGTCACCTCCCACATGACAATATCCTTCATCATTGTCAGTAGAGGTGTATTCTGACCATAGCACGGAAACAGTTCTCCTTCATGAGGTGGCTGACTTCCTTTCTACTGCTGGTCATTCCAAGACCCAAGTGCTCTATACAACTTGATGGAATCTTCCACCTCTCTAAATCATTTCCCTACATATGTAGCTGTTGACCATGCCCATAATTCCACTACTGCCTAAAAGATATTCTCCCAATCATTCTCTTGATAGTGCCTTCTCTGTGCCAAAACCACTCCACAATGGAGTCCAACCAAAGTCAATTACTAGTTCTAATCTGCAGTATTGTATTTTATTCCATATTATCTCAATCTTCACTTTTAATTACAATTGACAAAACCCAAGCGCACATATTGTGATACCTTTAATAACCATTCCATGACTACCTTTACAAAGTAAGTCAATTTTATCTCAACTTCTTTTAGTAAAATGTTTCAAAGATAGCATTGTTTTATTTGAATAAGAGAAAGAGCCTCAAGAACAGTTCTATCTTAAATTTACCTTATTGGTATGTAACCTGGATGGAATTAACTAATTCTTGCTTCTCCTCCTCCTATAAAATCTCCTATGTTTGGAAGTCAACATCTCTCTGCAGCATTGTTTTGTTTATTAACACTGATTTTTCTCTCTCTCTGTTAAAATCTCCAGCCATGCTTTCATTTCCCATTGCCTTGACTGTCAATTTACTCTTCTGTGGTCAACACAAATCTGTTTAATCACATATCATTATTCTCCCTGCAATTTGGCTAATAAATAATAGATGCATATTAAATGTCATTTTTTTTATCTAAAGATCCCAAGCCATTCTAGAATAGATACACAGATGTATAAACAGTGACCAATAGAATTGTAGTTTTATTCTCACATCTGAGAGCTGGGGTGGGGTGGGGCTATAACTCAAAAAAGGTAGTAAAACAGCTGCCACCTTCCACATCTGAGGTAGGGAAGTTATTGACACATAGCAATAATACTGAAAAGAAAAGAAATTTGAAGGGAAGGGAAGAGAACCAATTATTCCATTAGAATTTGGCCAGAGCAATGTAACATCTCCATTCTGCTATTGAGATAACTGCCATGAGATTTTAATGCTCACAAATTGTTAATCTGTTAGTTTTACAATTCAACCAAAAGATGCACCCCTAGGAGCACAGCACTGTCATCAGTTCATGGTGAGTCAGCCAGTCACGTTCATTAGTGACGCAAGATAAAAACATAAGAACGGCCATACAGGGTCAGACCAATAGTCCATCTAGCCCACTGTCCTGTCTTCCCACAGTGGCCAATGCCAGTTGCTTCAAAAGGCAACCATCAAGTGATCCATCCCCGGTCGCCCACTCCCAGCATCTAACAGTCAGAGGCTTAGGTATACCCAGAGCATGGGGTTCCATCCCTGACCGTGTTAGCTAATAGCCATTGAAAGACCTATCATATATGAAATTATCAATTCCTTTTTGAATCCAGTTATAGTTTTGGCCTTCACAACATCCCCTGGCAACAAATTCCACAGGTTGACTGTGTGTTGTGTGAAGAAGTACTTCCTTATGTGTTGTTGTTTTTTAAACCTGCTGCCTATTATTTTCATTAGGTGACCCCTGGTTCTAGTGTTATGTGAATGAGTAAATAACATTTCCTTATTCACTTTCTCAACACCATTCATGATTTTATAGATCTCTATGATATCTCCCCTTAGTTGTCTCTTTTCCAAGATGAATAGTCCCAGTCTTTTTAATCTTTCCTCATAAAAAAGAACTTCCATACTCTTAATCACATTTGTTGGCCTTCTCTGTACCTTTTCCAATATATCATTTTTGTGATGGGGCAACCATAACTGCATGCAGTATTCAAAGTATGGGTGTACCATCGATTTATATAAGAGCATTATATTTTCTGTCTTTTTATCTATCCCTTTCCTAATGGCTTTTTTGACTGATTCTGTATATTGTGCAAATGTTTTCAGACAACTATACACACCATGACTCCAAGACTCCAGCTAATTTAGATTCCATCATTTTGTATGTGTAGTTGGGATGATGTTTTCCAATGTGCATTAATTTGCATTTATTAACAATGATTTTCATCTGCCATTTTGTTGCCCAGTCACCCAGTTTTATGAGATCCCTTTGTAACTCTTTGCAGTTTGCTTTGGCCTTAACTATCTTGAGGAATTTGTATCAACTGTAAACTTTGCCACCTCATTATTTATCCCATTTTCCAGATCATTTATGGATATGTTGAACAGCACTGGTCCAAGTACAGATCCCTGGGGGACACCACTATTTATTTCTCCATTCTAAAACTGACCATTTATTCCTACCCTTTGCTTCCTGTCTTTTAACCAGTTCTGATCCACAAAAGGACTTCCATCTTATCCCATGATTCCTTACCGTGCTTAAGAGCTTTTGGTGAGGGACCTTGCCAAAAGGCTTTCTGAAAGTTCAAGTACACTGTATCTCCTGGATCACCCTTGTCCACATGTTTGTTGACCCCCTCAGAGAATTCAAATAGATTTGTGAGATGTTTCCCTTTACAAAAGCCATGTTGACTCTTCCCCAACAAATCATATTCATCTATGTGTCTAATAATTCTCTTCTTTACTACAGTTTCAACCAATTTGTCTGGTACTGACATTTAGGCTTACTGGCCTGTAATTGCCAGGTTCACCTCTGGAGCCTTTTATAAAAATTGGTGTCACATTAGCTATTCTCCAGTTAACTGGTACAGAAATTTATTTAAGTGATAGGTTACATACCACAGTTAGTAGTTCTGCAATTTCATATTTGAGTTTCTTTAAAACTCAGGTGAATACTATCTGGTCCTGGTGACTTATTACTGTTTAATTTATCAATTTGTTCCAAAACCACCTCTTCTGACACTCCAATCTGGGATAATTCCTCAGATTTGTCACCTAAACTGAATGACTCGAGTGTATACACTTGACTTGCCAGAGTTTACACTCCTTTCTATTTTCCTCAGATGAATTTTACTTCCAATTTTTAAAGAATGTCTTTTTGCCTCTCACCGTCTCTTTTACTCTGCTGTTCAGCCAGGGTGGCATTTTTTGATCCTCTTACTATTCTTTTTAATTTGGGGTATACATTTAATTTGAGCCTCTATTGTGGTGCTTTTTAAAAAGGTTCCATGCAGCTTGCAGGCATTTCACTCTTGTGACTGTTCCCGTTAATCTCCATTTAACTAGTTTCCTCATTTTTGTGTAGCTCCCCTTTTTGAAGGTAACTACTACTTTGGTGGACTTCTTTGGCATTTTCCCCCTCAGGAAAAGGATGTTAAATTTAAGTATATTATGGTTGCTTTTACTGAGCAGTTCAGCTATATGCACCTCTTGGACCAGACCCTTGCTCTGTTTAGGACTAAATCAAGAATTCTCTCACCCCTTGTGGGTTTCAGGACTAGCTGCTCCAAAAAGCAGTCATTAATGATGTCTAGAAACCTTATTTTTGCATCTCATCCTGAGGTGACATCTATCCCCATATTGACTGGGTAACTGAAATCCTCCATTATTATTGAGTTTTTTTTATTTTGATAGTGTCTCTAACCTCCCTGAGCATTTCACAATCACCATCACGGTCAGGAGTTTAACAGTATATTCCTATTGCAACCGCTCTTATTATTCAAGCATAGAACTTATATCCATAGAGATTCTATGGTACAGATTGATTCATTTAAGATTTTTATTATATATGACTCTGTGCTTTCTTTCACATATAGTGCCAGTTCCTCACCAGCACAACCTATTCTGTCACTCCTATATATTTTATACCCTGCTATTACTGTGTCCCATTGATTTGTCATCATGCTACCAAGTTTCCGTGATGCCTATTATATCAGTATCTTCATTTAATACAAGCACTCAAAGTCACCCATCTTAATATTTAGACTTTTAGCATTTTTATAAAAGCACTTAGAAAATTTGTCACTTTTTTAGCTCTGCGCCTTCGTGTAATGTAATAGAATGAGACTTTTTCATTTGATTGTTTCTCTTCAGTTCCTATCCGTACTTTATCGACTTCCATTGTAGGAGTAGGATTTTATATTTGTATTAGAGGTTATAATGATTAACAGTTATAATAATGTAGTATGTATTAAATGTATTAATGTAAGATTTGATGTATTAACGTATAATTTGATTTCATCCTGCCAGCCACCCTTTTTTATTTCAAGGCAGGAATAGATCAGAATAGTCCTTATGGCTGATTATGGTCACCTTTTGTTTTAGGATAAGATTTCATTACAGTATTTGCTATAAGGTCTTGCTTCTGTTATGCATTGCCAACTAAATTGTGTAAGGTTATTTTGTAATCCCTTTAGTAACCATATAATCCTTTCCAAAATGTTATCTTGTCTAAAAGTCTCTGTAAAATTGTTTGGTTTGAGTAAAGGATGTGTGCATGGTTAAGGATGAGTGTGAAAGCCATCACAAATGTCCAGAGGTCAAGAAAAAGTGAGAGACTTGGAAACACTAGGAGACAATCAGAAAACATCCATTGTTTCCAATACTAAACATGTTAGCAGCATTGATGACCTCAGAGGTGAGGCAGGCACCCCCAAAGGAGAGACAACAAATAGGAGACAATGATGGGAAGCCTGACAATAACCATCAAATGATAACAGCAGAAAACCCCAAGATTAACACCACTTAAGAGCTAACGATTACAGGATGACATTGCAAAATGCATGGACTAAATGGGAATTTACAACTATAAAGATGGGGTGTTTTGCCATGAAACTCTAGGTTCAGACCTGCAAAGCCTCGGCTGCAGGACATGTGTGTGTGTGTCTGTGTGTGTGTGTGTGTGTGGTGTAATTGAATGCATATGCAAACTGCTGTATTCTCAATAAATGTGGCGTATTGCCTTTTTTCTCTGAAAAAGATCCCGTGTGCTTCTTATAAGCATAATACTATCCTCTCCTCTTTACTAGGATATAGAGAATCCTTGTTAACAGATCCTCCCCTATGGGACACCTTTGTCCAAACTGTGTTTCTCTGCACATGTCAGTTTTCTCCCAATCCTTAGTTTAAAAGCTCCTCTATGATCTTTGTAATTTTATATGCCAGCTATCTGGTTCCATTTTGTGTTACGTGGAGCCCATCTTACCTGTATAGGCTCCCCCTTTCCCAAAAGGTTTCCCATTTTCTAGTAAACCTAAAACCCTCTTCCCTTCACTATCATCTCATCCACGCATTGGGACCCTGTAGTTCTGCCTCTCTAACTGGTCGTGCAAATGGAACAGGAAGTATTTCAGAGAATGCTACCATGGAGGTCCTGTACTTTAATCTTTTACCTAACAGCCTAAATTTGGCCTCCAGGACCTCTCTCCTATCCTTCCCTATGTCATTGGTATCTACGTGTACCACGACCACAGGCTTCTCCCCAGCACTGCACTTACGTCTGTCTAGATGTCTTGAGAGATTCCCAATCTTCACACCCAGCAGACAATTCACCATGCGGTTCTCCTGGTCAACACAAACCCAGCTATCTATATTTCTAATGATCAAATCCCCCATTACTATTACCTGTCTCGTCCTAATCATTGGGATTCTCCCACCTGGAGAGGTATTCTCAGTATGAGAGTGTACCAGGACATCATCTAAAAGAAGGGTCTCAACTATGGGATCATTTCCCTCCTTTGCAGTTTGATGTTCTCCTTCCCCAAGACTTTCATCCTCCTCAGCTGCACAGAGGCTACCAGATTGGCAGTGGGACCACTCTGCTGTATCCCCGAAAGTCTCATCTATGTACCCCTCTATCTCCGTTAGCTCCTCCAGGTCAGCCACTCTAGTCTCAAGAGTCGGCACTCAGTCTCTGAGGGCCATGAGCTCCTTGCACCGAATGCATACATACACCACCTACACACATGGAAGGTACTCATACATTCTGCATTCAGTGCAATAAACTGGATAGCCCCACTCTGCTGCTGGATGTCTACCTGCATTCTTTTTACTTCTCTAGCTTTGTTTTCTTTTTTTTTTTGTTGGTGGGGGAGCATGTTTATTGGCTCAAAGTATGTCTACACTAAGAAATTAGGTTGATTTTATAGAAGTAGATTTTTAGAAATCGATTTTATACAGTCAATTGCGTATGTCCACACTAAGGACATTAAGTCGGCGGCGTGCGTCCTCACTACCAAGGCTAGCATCGACTTATGGAGCGGTGCACTTATGGGTAGCTATCCCACAGTCCTCTCCATCCATTGGAATTCTGGGTTAAACTCCCAATGCCTGATGGGGCAAAAACATTGTTGCGGGTAGTTTTGGGTACATGTCGTCAGTAGCCCCTCCCTCCGTGAAAGCAATGGCAGACAATCATTTAGCACCTTTTTTCCGTGCAGACGCCATACCACAGCAAGCATGGAGCCCGCTCAGCTCAGCTCACCATCACCACTGCTGTTATGTCCTGGGTGCTGCTTTCAGCAGACGGTGCAGTACAACTGCTAACCGTCATCATCCACCGCTTCCGCTGCAACTCTGCTCTCCTGCTCTTGTAAATGAGCTCAGTCTCAATAGCAAATTTCTCCATGTTGTCGTCATCCACCGCTTCTGCTGCAACTCTGCTCTCCTGGTGCCATAAATCCACCTTGCAGGTCCTCTCGTCGTTCTGTATAAATATCTATTCTCGTGGCATTCATCATCATCCACCACTTCCGCTGCAACTCTGCTCTCCTGCAGACGCCATACCACAGCAAACATGGAGCCCGCTCAGCTCACCGTTGCTGTTGTGAGCATTGTAAACACACCACGCATTATCCTGGAGTATATGCAGAACCGGACTAAGAGACGCCAGCATGAGGACGATTTTGATGAGGACATGGACACCGACATTCCTGAAACCACGGGCTGCGGCATTTGGGACATCATGGTGGCAGTGCTGCTGGTTGATAGAGTGGAACGTCAATTCTGGGCCCGGCAAACAAGCACAGACTGGTGGGACTGCATAGTGTTGCGGGTATGGGATAATTCTCAGTGGCTGCAAAACATTCACATGCGTAAGACCACTTTCCTGGAACGCTGAGAGTTGATTTCCCCCGCCCTGAAGCGCAGGAATACCAAGATGAGAGCTGCCCTGACAGTTGAGAAGCAAGTGGCGATAGCGCTGTGGAAGCTTGCTAAGCCTGACTGCTACCGCTCAGTCGGGAATCAATTTGGAGTGGGCAAATCTACCGTGGGGGCTGCTGTGATCCAAGTAGCCAGTGCAATCATTGATGTTCTGTTATCAAGGTTAGTGACCCTGGAAAATGTGCAGGTCATAGTGGATGGCTTTGCTGCAATGGATTTCCCTAACTGTGGTGGGGTGATAGATGGAACGCATATCCCTATCTTGGTACCGGACCACCTTGCCAACCAGTACGTAAACCACAAGGGGTACTTCTCAATGGTGCTGCAAGCACCGGTGGATCACAAGGGATGTTTAATCAACATCAATGTGGGATGGCCAGGAAAGGTGCATGACGCTCACATCTTTAGGAATTCTGGGCTGTTCAAGCAGCTGCAAGAAGGGACTTACTTCCCAGACCAGAAAATTACCTTTAGGGATGTTGAAATGCCTATAGTTATCCTTGGGGACCCAGCCTACCCCTTGCTCTCATGGCTCATGAAGCCGTACACAGGTAGCCTGGACAGTAGTAAGGAACAATTCAACTATAGGCTGAGCAAGTGCAGAATGGTGGAAGAATGTACCTTTGGACATTCAAAAGCTCGCTGCCACTGTTTGCTGACTAGGTCGGACCTCAGCACAACCAACATTCCTATTGTTATTGCTGCTTGCTGTGTGCTCCATAATATCTGTGAGAGTAAGGGAGAGACGTTTATGGCGGGGTGGGAGATTGAGGCAAATCACCTGGCATCCGATTTTGAGCAGCCAGACACCAGGACGATTAGAACAGCACAGCAAGGCACGCTGCACATCAGAGAGGCTTTGAAAACCAGTTTCTTGACTGGCCAGGCTTCGTTGTGATAGTTGTGTGTATTTCTCGTTGATGCAAACCCGCCCCCTTTGTTGATTTTAATTCCCTGTAAGCCAACCACCCTCCCCCCTTCGAAATAAAGTAACTATCGTTTTGAAACCATGCATTCTTTCTTTATTTAAAAAAAGGTAGATAATGACAAGGTAGCCCGGGTGGGGTGGGGTAGGGGAGGAGGGAAGGACAAGGCCACATTGCTTATTGTAGCCACACTACAAATCAAACTGTTTGAATGACAGCCTTCTGTTGCTTGGGCCATCTTCTGGAGTGGAGCGGCTGGGTGCCCGGAGCCTCCCACCCCGCGTTCTTGGGCGCCTGGGTGAGGAGCATATGGAACTTGAGGAGGAGGGCAGGCAGTTGTACAGTGGATGCAGCGGGGGTCTGTGTTTTTGTTGGCTTTCCTGCAGCTGCACCAGATGCAGCATCATGTCCGTTTGCTCCCCCATTAGCCTTAGCATCGCCTCCTGCCTCTGCTCTTCGCGCTCACTTAATGCTTTCCTAGCCTCTAACACTGAATGCCTCCATGCATTCAGCTGTGCCCTATCAGTGCGGGAGGACTTCATGAGCCTGGAAAACATGTCATCACGAGTGTGTTTTTTTCACCTTCTAATCTGCGATAACCTCAGGGGCGGAGATGATAGAGGGAGCCTAGAAACATTTGCACCTGGGGGGATATAAAAAGGGAGAGTAAAATTTAAGATGATACATTTCTGAGAACAAAAGGGAGACTCTTTCACAGTGAATCAAGCAATTCACAGCAGGCAGCACATGTGCTTTAGGTACATGGTCGCATTTTGCCTTTTCTATTGAGCGCCTGCCGGTATGGTGACACATCACACACGGCTGGGCTACAGAATTCGGTTTCCATGCAGCCATGGTAAGGCAAAGGGTATGCAGGGTTGTCTTCTTACGCATAACATGTGGGAATGGTTTCAAACTGCAGCACCATCCTTTCCCATAGCAAGCAATGGGTTGGGTTTCACATTTAAAAGGAGGGACTGTGGTTTTCGGGTGGATGTGCAGCGCACACATCCCCCCACCCCACCACGTGGCTATTCTCTGGGATGATCCCTTTTAGCCAAGAGCAAACAGCCCAGCATGAACGGGGTCCTTTTACTGTTCCCTTACAAAAATTCCCCTATTTCAACCAGGTGACCATGAATGATCACTCTCCTGAGGCTAACACAGAAAGATATAGACCAAATGTTGCTTGAATGCAACCAAAACCCAGGACCATTCGCTGCCATGCTTTGTACTGCAATGATTCCAGAATATTTTCAGAGTACTTCCAGGAGAGCTTCATGGAGATGTCCCTGGAGGATTCCCGCTACATCCCCAGACATGTGAACAGACTTTTCCAGTAGCTGTACTGGCTCAAACGCATCCCAATTCTTCAGGGCAAATCAAACATTAAACACTATTGCTTTTAAACCCTGTACTGTAGTTACAAATGTGCACTCACCAGAGCTGCCTTCTCCAGCTTCAGGGTCAGGGATTCTGCATTCAGAGGGTATTGGGTCCAGGGTGATGAAAAGGTCCTGGCTGTCAGGGAGAACAGATTCACCGCTTGCCTGTTGCGCATTCTCCTCCTCCTCCTCCTCATCCACAAAATCCTCCTCCCTGTTGCGTGAGACTCCTCCCTTGCAGGTGTCCATGAACAGTGGTGGAGTAGTGGTAGGATCCCCTCCTAGAATGGCATGCAGCTGATCACAGAAGCGGCATGTCTGGGGCTCTAACCTGGAGCAACCGTTTGCCTCCTTTGTCTTTTGGTAGGCTTGCCTCAGCTCCTTAACTTTCACACAGCACTGCTGTGTCTCCCTGTTGTAGCCTCTCTCCAACATGCCCTGTGAGATTTTGGCAAATATATTTACATTTCTTCTTTTTGATTGGAGTTCTGCCTGCACAGATGCTTCTCCTGATACAGCAATCAGATCCAGTGTCTCCCTTTCATTCCATGCTGGAGCTCGTTTGCGATTCTGGGGGTACTGCATGGTCACCTGTGCTGCTGAGTATGCCACGCTGACCAAACAGGAAATGAAATTCAAAAGTTCCTGGGGCTTTTCCTGTGTACTTGGCTAGTGCATCGGAGTTCAAAGTGCTGTCCAGAGCAGTCACAATGGAGCACTCTGGGATAGCTCCCGGAGGCCAATACTGTCGATTTGTGTCTGCACTACCCCAAATTCAACCCAACAAGGTCGATTTTAGCACTACTCCCCTTGCTGGGGAGGAGTACAGAAGTCAATTTTAAGAGCCCTTTAAGTCGACGAAACAGGGTTGGTTGTGTGGACGCATTCATTTTAAAATCGACCTAAGATGGCTAAATTCGACCTAACCCCATAATGTAGACCAGGCCTCATTTTAGAGAATGTTAGATGTATCTGGCTCTCTCACTCACTGTCTAAACTCCCTTGCAAAACTCCTGTTTGCTGCTCCTGTTCACTAGCTCCTCTGGTCATGGCTTTTTAAACCCCCTGTTCTCCCTGAGTAGTCCAGCCCGCTTGTTAATGAATCCTAAAGAGATTAGGGATCAAAACCTGTTAAGAAGTTCTAACCCTTGCCTCAAAGGCCACTCGGCTCAGCACACTGCCCCCCGCTCCTACAGACAACACTGTATGCTACAGTACATATACTATATACAACAACCAAGCAACAACAAACTCACCCCAAGTGTCACGTAGTCACTCCTCCTTCACCTGGAAACCTCCCTCACAAAACTCCTGTTTGCTGCACATGTGCAACATAGTTGTTTCATCTTTCTCCAGGATGTAGGAGTGCCACATACTTCATCACTAGCACCTCTTTCTCCAACATTTCAGATGTCCTTGGAAGTCCACGTCCAATTACTTGCCAAACCCAACTCAGATTAACTTTCAAGAATATACTGGATAACAGCCAAACTTCATGCCCTCATTCACCCCTGCCCTACGGTATCTGCAGTTATTACCTAAGGGAGACTGTAACATAAAACTCATTACTTTGAAAGTCTATAGATAGCTAAAGTACTTGGCAATATTTTTGTATGAAGGAACCAATAAAAATAAATTGTAAGTAAAGTGTCCTACAGCTTACAGACATTGAAAGATTTTTTGAGCTACTGTGGAAAGCATTAACAATGCCTGGAGCCTAATCTATAACTGTAGCTCAGAAGTTATAAATCAAATGCTGAGACGGTAATATTCTGAGGTAAGCCCTCACCCAAAATACTTTAACAACTTGGACCAAAAATAAATGCTGTTCTGTGTCTGAGATACACAAAGCAAGCAGAATGTTATCAAGTCTCAAAAATGCAAGGAATGAGAGACTTGTTTTCATAAGAAAATATGGTAATTTAATTGAGGTTTTTAAGGTTATTAAGGGAGATTACTATT
This sequence comes from Lepidochelys kempii, assembly GCF_965140285.1. NCBI lineage: Eukaryota > Metazoa > Chordata > Testudines > Cheloniidae > Lepidochelys > Lepidochelys kempii. Next base: position 61,361,400 of record NC_136383.1, read on the forward strand.
TTAAATATAAAGAAAAGGAGTACTTGTGGCACCTTAGAGACTAACCAATTTATTTGAGCATGAGCTTCATCTGATGAACATCTGATGAAGTGAGCTGTAGCTCACGAAAGCTCATGCTCAAATAAATTGGTTAGTCTCTAAGGTGCCACAAGTACTCCTTTTCTTTTTGCGAATACAGACTAACACGGCTGTTCCTCTGAAACCTATTTTAAATATGACATCTCATCAAAGAAATAGAGCTTGTATTAAAAATACAAGACCTAGTAAATAGTGCTTTAAAAAAAGGAGGAAAAACCCACTTACCCGTGGTTACTCTAAAAGAAGAACAGCGAAGGTGTGGTGAAAACTTTACATTTGTTTATAAAAGATTCAAAAAATAGGTGGAAGAATGTACAACAGTACTCCATCTGCTTTGTAAGTACTTTGTTGTACGCAGTGCTGTATACAATGTTGTTGTAGCTATGTTGGTCCCAGGATATTAGAGAAATAAGTTGGATGAGCTACTATATTTTATTGGACCAGCTCTCAACAACAGAAGTTGATCCAATAAAAGATATTACCTCACCCACCTTGTGTGTCTTGTAAGTACATTGTGTGTTTTCACTAAGGAATTTCAAAGGCAGAGTTCCTGTAAGTTCTCTCTTGTCTCCTATGTTCTCTCATGTATTTGTAAGGAAAGATAATTTCTAAAAAAACCACAAACTAGAGAATCAGTGGTATGCTGCTAAAACATAGTTATACATCTTTCACCAGGACCTGCTAGCTTTGTTTCTACCACAGAAGGGTGTTTGGATGGCGTTGCCGGCTGGATACAACGGAGCTGCCTTATCTCAACCGCAATGGGGGGGGGGGGGGGGGGGGGGTAAAAAAAAAAAGGTCTTGCTGCTGATAGGGGCATCCCAAACGAGGACTCTTATCCTTTGATTTTCCACTTAATGAGGTTGCATGTTCGTAAGCAGAGTAATGCCCAAGCAATTACATACTTAACTTTGCTCACAGAAATAGTCTCTGACATTTGTTTGAAGAACTGGAGCTATAACGGCTGCTACTCTGGATCTTCAGGCAGACAGCAAACAAGAATGTGATGGTGGCTTTAAAGAGGCCAGAAACAGAGGAACTTAACATGAAAGAACTGAATTTTGAGAAACTTGCCATTTGGGCCCCTTGATAAAACACCAGTCACAATTCTGGAAGGAAAGGAAGTTCCAGCATAGCCTGGAAGAAGCTGAGAAAGACAGGATCTACAGAGCAAAAAAGAAAACTTAAATAATAAATCACTGGAATCTACTATTAGGGCTGTTGTGCTTGTTAATAGAAGTACTTACACTTTTTATATAATTATTCTGCTGTTTCTTGTCTGGTCCTGACCTTCCCATTCTGAAACTGAAAATTTGCCTGTATGTAGACAGAAGGATTGGCATATACCCAACTCACCCACCATATACTGTCAAAGAGGAGGCATCTAATTTACAGTAGTCAGGTTGAAAACCTGGGCATTATTTTTTACCGTGTTCTTTCTACGGAAAGTTATTTGTCCAACATGGTATAAATTTGATTTTCCAGATGTGCAACTTGCACAGGCTGCCCCCTTTTATCTCATGATAGTCTTGCACAATTAACTTGTTACTGTAATTTCCTCTTAGCAGGGTTTCTGTTCTTGCAGCTAGTACAGAATGCAGTAGCAATAGCTGCTCACAGGAATGAACAGTCATGATCATCACATTATGATTGCTTTATGTTCTTTACATTGGTTGATCTGAGGCTGGTTCTTTTGGTTTTCAAAGCCCTGAAAAACACAGGGCCCCAGTTATATTCAAGACCTCCTCCTGTAGCCTTACCATGATGATTACACATGCTCTAACAGTATCCACCGTCTGGGTGTTGACCCACTGAGCCTGGTATCAGCAGGTGACTGTAGTTTCGGCTGTGGTAGCTCCTAGGGTATGGAACTAGGGTTACCATATGTCCGTATTTTCCCAGACATGTTCCCCTTTTTAGTTCTTAAGGGGAGGAATTTTTAAATATCTAAAAACGTCCGGGAAAATAGGTACATATGGTAACCATAGATGGGAGCTGCCGGAGCCGCGGAGCGGGGCTTGCAGGTGCCGGCAGCACGCAGAGAGTCCTCCGCCCCACCCCCACACCTTACCCTAAGAGCCAGAGGGAACTGCCAGGGGATCAGGTGGGGAGTCCCGGCAGTGCTCACCTGGGGCAGCTCCCAGGAAGTATCCGGCAAGTCCCTCTGGGTCCTAGGGTAAGGTCGGGTCGGAGGGCTCTCTGCACGCTGCCAGTGCCTGCAAGTCCCGCTCCACGGCTTCGGCAGCTCCCACTGGCACTTCTCCCGGCCAATGGGAGTCAAGGAGCTCGCACTTTTGGTGGGCACAGCATATGGAGACCCCTCTGCTGCCCCTGATCCTAGGAGCCAGAGGGACAATGAAGTCACACAAATGAGGGTCATTCTTGTCAGTTGCCAGCTTGTGCAGATCAAGGAGTGACTGGTTCACATTCTCTTCCAGGTGCAAGACACACTCCATTGCTGTCAACCCATTCTCCCAATGTGGTAGGCGAGCATGGGGTGGTGGTGAAGAGGCGAGTAGCAAGAGAGGCAGTGGCTGGCTGACGGGCAAGGAGGTAAGTGGCGGGCGGGGAAGGTGAAGAGGCGAGCGGCAGGCAGGGAGGGTGAGGAGGCAGGCGGCGGGCTAGCGGCAGGTGGGAGGGTGAAAAGGCCAGCGGCAAGCTGCCGGGGGTTGAAGAGGCAAGTGGCAAGGCAGCCAGCGGCAAGGGAGCCAGCGGCAGGTGGGGGTGAGGAGGCAAGCGGCGAGCCAGCGGCAGGCGGGGGTTCTCGGGCGGGCATGGGGGTTTCTGGCAGGTGGGAGGAGGCAAGCAGTGGGTGGGGGACTGAGAAGGGATGCATCAAGCCAGCGGCAGGCCAGGGGTGAGGAGGGGTGCGGTGGCGGAGCCGAGCGGGGAGGAGGCGGGACCTGGGGCAGAGTGGGAGCGGGGGTGGACTGTGGGCAGGGCCAACAGCACCCCAATGTGGAGTGTCCTCTTTTTTGAATGTTCAAATATGGTAACCCTAATGGAACTCAATTACTACAGATATCTGCTGCAGCTCATCCCATTTCCCCTGCACAAGCACAAACACATTGAAACACATCTGGCAATATTTTTCCCCCAAAATATATTTTCAGAGGTAATCTTTATTGGTCCATCTGCACAGAAGTCACCATTAGAAAGTCAGCATTTCCCAGCAGACACTATAGCTACATGCAAACAAAGTGCTTTTTAAAATACATCTGAAAATATTAAATTTAACAGCTAATTGACTGTCTGACTATCCAGAGAATGTGGTGTCTGGGGTATTAGCATTTTTCTGTCATTTTGACTAAATCTGTATCTACCAGGAAACTAGTCCACTGGCATTTGATACCCACTTTTACAAAAACAATTGTCAGTTTTATTTAGGTGCTCAATTTAAACTAAGCCATACATGAGAGTTTCTGCACATATACTGGCCCACGCAGACTGCAGCTAGCTGCTTCTGCAAGCATTGTTTTTAATACTTTATAAACACACACAATCCTCTCTGTAAACAGAGCTCTCGAAGTGTGACTTATGGTACAATCCAGCTGTTTTCACAAGTGTTCAAAACACAGAAATATATGTCTCTATATATTTACATTTATTGCTTAGAAATAGGATTTAGAGTTCATTAGCGTCTAAAAAAAATTAAATTAAGGGTAAAAAAGAGACGAAGTGATAAATCTTGGCAGCAGTCTCTCAGAAGAAACTTTAGGTCTTATGAAATTACTTTCTCTTCAAAAGTGCCAGATACAAATGGTTACAATGATTCTATTTTGGAATCAATGTGCAGTCATGTGGTTGCTTGGGCTTTTTTGTTTTGTTTTTATTTTTTGCTTTATTAGAATCAAGTTTCAAATGGCCACACGAGCAATTATCATAGATATCAAGGCCCAACCAAGGACACTGCCAGTCAGTTAAAAAAGAAACATCACTCTTAGAATTCATTTATCAGGTTTCTGGATGCTAGGAAGTTCTTGTGGGGTGATGGCTTCATTTTCCTAGTACTGCAGTAAGAAGCAGATTGGATCACACTCTTGTCCCTATAGCTGAGCAGCACTCAAGAGGGTCAGGAAAGGCTTATTGCCAACATTTTGCAAAAAGAGGCATCAGATTTTGGATGCCACCGTTTTTCAATTTTAAACACCCTGAGCCTGATTTTCAGAGGTAATGCGCACCACTAGCTCCCATGCAAACCAGTGAGTGCACAGCAATTTCTAAAAATCAGGCCTGTAGCATCTCAAGTTATGCACCCTCAAAATGAGGCCTTCAAAAATCAGAGGCTACTTCTGAAATTTTGTCTTTGGTGCACAGGAAGAGAAAAGAGAGAAACAGAAGGAAGGCCTGCTCGCATTCAAGACCCCATACTGAAAAAGATTTCAGAGCATGGCAGTAGTATTTTGTTGTTGATTGTCAAATACTTACACTGCACAGAAGAAAAAGTCATTTAATTTGAATAATGGCAATAACTGAAAGTATTCATTTCCCTCTTACCCTCAGGATAGGAACTCTTTGATTAACATGCAAAATTGACAGGGAAAAGGAGCTAGCATTCACTTGTTTCTTTTCCTCAGAAGTTTAACTACATTCAAGTTGGTCATTAGGGAGTAATAAAACACCAATGGCCTGTGTTGCAATGTTTCTTTGTAACTAACCAATTTCAGGAAATTATTAGTAAGGGATTAGGAGGTTGCACACCAGCTAAACCAGGAATCATGTCTGTGACAGAAGTGAGGTACCTAACCAGAAGGTACTTCGCGGACACCTCATTTGATGAGGACTGGAAGTTAAAATAAGCACAATGGAGAATAATACAAGGCAATATTCTGCAAGATTACTACTAGACTGCAGCCCTTCTACCTTGTACACAGCATGCTTCATTGCTGAATGTTAGTGAAAGATTTCAAATTCTGTGAGGAGTTGGAAATTCAAGGTTTGAAAGGGAGAATGCACACCGACTTCCAGTTCCCCTCCAAGACTTGAAAAACCAGGACAAATCTCTGTGTGGCAGACATGGAAGATTAAAGCGGAAGTTGAAGCACAAAAACTTAAAAGATAAAAGTCATCATCATTTTGGTAATTAACATTACTAGCAAAGTAGAATTAGGGCAAAAGTTTCAAGTTTAAGACCCCTTTTTATTCCATCCCCTCAAGGGAGGTAGAGTATTTATGTAAAAAGGCCATCACTTTAGCGTGGTTTACTGATAACACTAAAATCCTTTTCTCTTGCAGATGGCTTTCAACACCCTGACCTCCTCTTCACATTTGATCTCACTTTCAACACATACCATTTTCTCTATCTCATAACGCATCCAGTTTCACTCAGCCACCTTGCAGGGACGAGAATGTTTTTTTTCCACCAACATAAATCAAAATGTTTTTTAAAATGAAAACAGAAAAAGACTACCCCACAGCAAAAAGGATAAGAAGTCAAGGATCTCAATGAACAGCCTAAAAGATCATCTTACATTAGAGTGACCACGACTGTTGTCTGTTATTAAGGTATTTTCAACTCCTATATTAAAGAATAGTTTTCTCTGCCAGTTCAGCAATACTCTGTATACCTTTTAGCTGCAAGGAGCTACATCCACAGGTGAAAAGCCTCAGAACCAGTCACCCCTAAATGCTGTCCCACCTGTTAACCTGCACTTTGTTATTTGCCTACCATGAATGATGAAAGTACAGCCTCAAATGGAAAAGAATATTAATATAATTAAAAATGCAGCTCATTTGGAGGACAGAAGTTAGTCATACTTTTACATTATATTGCATTTTCTATAGATAGATATAATTAGACTTTCACACATTTGATTCAGTAAGTTCCATTATATATTCTTTTTTCAGGTAAGAGATAGAGAGATAATTTATATCTAACCAGGAATTTTATAGACTAGATACATAGACATAAGAAAGCACACTAAATACTATGGAAGTAAATAACTGCTGAACTTATTTAACTCCATGCTTCACTGATGTAATCAGAAGTCCGGAAAAGAAATCTGTTGGTTGTTTCCTTATCCCTTGTTTTGAATTCATGAGAAAGGCCCTCATATGGCAAAAGTACATATGAATAATTGGCAAAAGTGAGTTATTCCATTTACTTCATTAACTTCAGTGGGACTCCTCACATGATGATTAAAGTCATTCATGGCCATAAGTGTTTACACTTCCCGTAGTAAACAACTCTCTCTTCCATGTGATTCAAATTGATCATTGTACCTTGCAAACTCACATAAAAATTGCAATACATAGATATTTAGGTTTGTAATGTGTAGCTATGGACTAGAGCTACTATGGCTTTACTGGTATTTTGTCTCTGACAAATTTCATTCTTTACTTTTTTTAAAAAAGCTACATACTGGTGCACAGACATACAGTATACTCAGTAGTGAATCTGATGCTGCTGTCATTTAAAATCAATAGGGAAACTCCCACTGGCTATAGTAAAGGCAAGAGAATGCCTAGCATAAATTACTGGGGAAAAATAGATAAATATACTTTTAAGAAATATATTTATTACAGAATTTGAGTTTTCCCAAGCAATTAACATGCTGGCAACTGCAGGTGAAAAGTAACTAGTATTATTAGGAATATTGGCTACACATAGCATACAACAGATAATGTCTTCTCTGAAGTGCAGTGTTATTTGGATCGTGGTAGTGCCCTAAGTCCCCCATGAGGATCAGGGATTGTTCTAGGTGCCATACAAATATGGAAGATGTCCCGATTTGTTTACAAATCCATCTATTTTCAACATATTCCACAGGTATTTTCCAGAGGTGCAAGAGACGACAAAAAAAATCAATGTGTTCCTCATCATTCCAGGCATGATTGATTGTTTATATTAAAGACACACTCAATTTTTATATGTACCACGGTATATCCCTGAGTATCCTAGAAAATTAACTAATAAGTATCCATAATCAGTTTTCTAAGACAGTTGGGAGATGTGATCTAGCATACAGGAATAGGACTGAATCCCAAATGGTACACTATCCTTTCCTTTCAATGAAAAAATAAATTAACACTAAATTTTAGTATAAGAACATCAGGGAAAGTGCATTAGTCTATGTATAAGAAGTAGAACAAAAATAAACACATATTCTATATGAAAAATAAATTACACACACCCATACACACACACCCCAACTGCCATTAAAAAAACCAACAGTATTTTCCAACAGTTATCACCTAGAATTTGAATAGGATAGACCAGTGATAATAGTTTGGAATGTACTTGCAAATGTTGACCATTGTATAGACATAGAATACCATTATTATGATATACTAAAATTGCATATTTTCCATATTTTACTTATGGAAGTATGTTTTAGGATATCTTTAGTATCCTTCTAAGCTACCTCTAATAAAGTCTAAAACACTTCCCCCTCTACCTACCCCCAATATTCACTAATAGTAACTATCAAATATTCAGTATTTTTCTGTCTAGATCATTCTAAATCAATGAATTTTGTTAGTTTTAAGAAACTACATAAAAACAGACACTTATATAAATAGTAAGCATTAAGATAAAACACAAAGATTCTGAAAAGCAAAACAAAAGGGAAAAAAACAAATAAACCATTCAAGTATATTCAAATATTATTGAATGTTATCTCAGTAACTAGATCTAATTCTAAAACAATTACAGCAAATAAACATTCAAAACACACATAGACAGAAGGAAAATACTTAGAATATACCACACAAAAATGGACGGTAACCACAAATTTAAGTACTTGTAAATAATGTGTCAAAGGCCTCCTGCCAGAAACAACAAAAACTATGTTGTTTACTGTTGTTCATAAGGAAGTAAAATCATCTCTCTATTGGGAAAAATGTAAACCAGAAAGACTAGGACCACAAACATTATTATAAATGTATGTGCAATCTGATACATAATCGCTAAATTAGGTTTATACAAGGGCAGCACGCTGCTTCAAAGATTCTGAAATAGATATTCATAATGTTAGTTTTATGGAGGTCTCTTTTCACAGCCTTCTCCCTGCATTGGAAAAAAAGGCTTTTGACACAGTTGAGTGGCAACAACCTTAGTGTACCAAAAAAAACCCATAATTGTTTCATTAGCTACTGTCAATATACTGTGTAAGTACACAAGTATTCTTGTGATATATCTTGACTAATGAGACAATTCAAAGAATTCTAAGTTATATAAAATTGTCATTGATGAAGTAAGAGTGTAATTTAAGGACTTCAATGTGGAGAAGGCTTGAAATGTCTTCATATCAACAATACAAAAAATCATCTGAAATCTGCATCCCCCAAGCAAGGGAAAAAACTTGTAGGGAAAGGCTCCAGATCCAGCTGGATGAGTAACTACCTCAAAAAGATTATTGGAGTAAGCAGAGAACCTATAAGGAATTCGGGGGGTGGGGAGGCTTGATCAGTAAAGAAAGATACATTTTCTAACCTCCATGTTGTAGGAATAACGTGAGAATTGTTGAAAGTCAAACTGAATTAGCTCTTGCCAAGGAAATTAAAATAAATACCAAGAGGTTATTTAGTTCTATAAATAAAAAGAGAATAAAGAAGGATGAGGTTAGGTTGCTACATAGTGTGGATGGGAAGGAGATGAAAGATAATCTAGGTATGGGCCCAGAACTAAATGAATATTTTGCCTCATTTTTCAATAACTATGATAATATGGAACCTGTGCATGAAGGCAGTATGGCTAATAGAAATGAGTGCAAGGACAACCATTTAGGGTCTAACAATAAGAATTTTTCCTACAAGCTGTGGGCTCATCAGTTGGAAGCAAAAAAGGAGGAGAGAGACCTGGGTGGGTGGGTTGATCACAGAATGACTATGCGACACCGATGGGACATGGCTGCAAAAAAAGAAAATGCGATCCTAGGATGTATAGGTCAAGAAATTTCCAGTAGAGATTGAAAAGTATTAAATGACATTGTACGTGATGCTGGTACGACCTCATTTTGAATACTGCGTACAATTCAAAAAAGATTGATTTTAAGAAATTATGTTCAAGAAAGATTAATTTAAACTGGTAAAAGTGCAGAGAAGAGCTGCTAGAATGATTTTATGAGAGGAGATTGAAAAGCTGGGCTTCTTTAGTCTAGCAAAAAAAAAAAAGGTGGAGAGGAGATATGAATGCTCTCAATAAATGCATTAGGGGGTAAATAACAGTGAGGATGAAGAGCTAAAGGATAAGGATAGCACAGGAACAAATGGATATAAACTAGCCAGGAACAAAGTCAGGATAGAAATTTAGAAGGTTTCTACCCTTCAGAGGGGTGTGTTTCTGGGTGTGTCTCTCAATAGGAGCTGTGGGAGCAAATAACTAAAATAGTTTTAAAAGAGAGAGACGGACAAATCTGGGAGTGTGATTATATGACGGAGTTGCTTGTGATGGTAGGGGGAAGGGCTCAGAAGCCCTGCAGCTCATTTCCACTTTATGTCATATGTCCCTAAAAGCTCATGCTTCATAGTTTCAGCTGGCCACTTGCAGGGGTGAAGAAGGGATTTCTCTTTCCCCCAATGTGTTCTGGGGTTTTCTGTTTGTTTGACCCCACCCCAAAGTATCAGAGATAGCCATGACTGGCAATGAGACACTGGACAGAGTGGATCAGGACTCTGAGGTGGCACCTAGCATTCTCTCTTTCAGGTGTTAGACTGGCTGGCTTTTGCTCACATACTCAAGGTCAAACTGATCCCCATATCTGGGGGTCAGGGGAGAATTTTCCCCCAGGTCACATTGGCAGTGACCTTGGGGCTTTTTTGCCTTCCTGTGCTCCATGTGGGTACAGGGCACTTGACAAGATTATCTGGAAATATCTCTTAGTCATTTCCAAGGAATTGCAGGGGCCCCAAGCACTGGTGTACTTCGGTCCCTCCCATTCTCAACCTGTGGCACAAAATATCCTTGTCTCATGCAGGTTATAATACTTTGGTTTCATTTCAGTTGTTGGGTGGTGTTGATGGCCTGTGGTATACAGGACGTCAGTCTAGATGATCTAGTGGTCCCTTCTAGCCTTAAATTCTATGACTCTAAAATATGCTTGTTTGTCTACTGACAGAGACAACTTGATTGAAAAGACTCTGGATTATTCTCATTTTAAATAACTGCCTACTTGGTGGTTTATAAAGTTAATAAAACAGATTTCTTATCATTACTATTCTCTAAACACCCAGGATGAGTTAGAGGCCAATAAGACCCCAAGACTCACTACTCTGGCAATCACAGTGTCAATTTCCTCACTTGAGATGTCAGTCAATGCCTTGTCTAGCTCTTCAAAAGAATTTTCTTCTTCCTACCATCATGTAGGACAATCCTTTCAGGGCTCAGTTTAAACTACTTGTTTTTCATCATTGTCCTTTTCTCTTGCAGGCATTGTGGCATCAAATAAAGTTAATTACCACCGTTATGATGACAATGAAGCCTGTGGCACCTCACAAGAGGTCTAATGTAAATATTGAAAAGGAAAATGGACAGTATTGATCGGTGGGGCACTCTGTGGGGGAGGGATAGCTCAGTGATTTGAACATTAGCCTGCTAAACCCAGGGTTGTGATTTCAATCCTTGAGGGGGCCATTTAGGGATCTGGAGCAAAAATTGGGGATTGGTCCAGCTTTGAGCGGGGGGTTGGACTAGATAACCTCCTGAGGTCCCTTCCAACCCTGATATTCTATGATTCTATATGTGAGGACTCTTGGGGATGTGGAAATTGCCCATCACTACTCCAAGCCCTGTTTGAGAGGAATGATTGAAGCCATTACAGCTAGCTCTTGTAATCTAGTCAGCAACATTTTGTAATCAACTGTATTGAAAATTGCAGTGAGATTGAATAGCCACATTCCAATCTGAAACTCGATTGTGGAGGGCTCAGGGTGTTTGTATACTCTCAGATTTTCGATACTCATCATCTTGATTAATTTGTCAAGGGACTGAAGGTTGGAAACAGGATCAGCAGAATCTGGAGCACCTGTGAGCATTATATGTTGATGAACAAGGTGAACCATGGCATGTTGGCAGGTTATCTTCTTTGAAGGCAATATTGATAATTTCAGTTAAACCCAGGCACTTTTCATTTGTTGTCATTAGCCAAGAGACAGGCAAATATCTTCCTCATAAGGCAAGAGCTGCAGAGTTTCTTGGTATAAAAAACCCCCTATTTTTAACCCATATGGCCCACAGAATATTGGTCTTGATATTTGTCACTGACCCAGAATTACATATTTCTCAGTTTCAGGTTAGTGCCCTTTCAGGGGACCATTTATGGGTCACAGGGAGAAGGAAAAATATCTTTGACTAGCTGCTTTTAAAAAGAAAGTGTGAAACTCCTCAGAGTTGAAATATAAATAGACTTGGAATTATTAGAATTTTATTGGTAATTGTTGATTTCTCCATACACACACTGATGAAAAAAATATTTCCATCAATAATCATTGAAATGTACACACAGGCAAAGAAAGAAAAATGTTGCTTAAGAACTTGTCATAGATTGACTTAAGATATTCACTTCTTATATTTTGAAATGTGTTTGAACAGTTGAAAAATTTTAATTTTTTGAATCTCAATTTACTGTCACTAAGTGGTCTGACTCCACTGTTGTCTGACACTGCCTAATTTTCCACAACTGTGAAAATTTCAAATGATTAAAACATTTTAAAAATGCTTATATGCTGAAATTATGGGGAAAAAATTGAATTCTGCCAAGCCTAAATATTAATTGTTCTCTCAGAGATGGATTAACGCAGTGTCGGGCAAACTACAGCCCGCGGGCCGAATCTGGAGTTTAGACGGAACTTTTCTTTTTTTCAAAGGAACAAAATGAGTAATTGAGAGACCTAGAGACATTCCAATAATTATTTGCAAGTCATAATGTTTATTAAAAACAAATGTAGCATAGATGTTTCTGAAGTTACACAAGAAACTGATAAGTAGCAACATGACATTTAGCACATTTAAACATTTAAAGAAAGCAGCTGAAATACTAAGCGAGGATGCTTACAGTACTATCCTTTTAGAATATCATGTGTTCAATTAAACAAACAGTTGTATTTATATGAACACTCCTGAGAGCCAAAACAGTTATATTGTGATTAGTCCAAGCACGTCAGAGTTCAGAAGGAAAACTGCAGTTCAATTTTTTTTCTTCTAGAACAGTACATGAGGCTACCATAGCTCTATAACTGCCCCTATCATGAAGGAAAACAGTTGTCTCTTCACCCAGAAAAGAATAAAAATAAAATAGAGAATATTAAGAACAAATTAGTATTATGATAAAGGAAACTGAAATATTAAAAGTGAATTTTAATTTGTCACCCATAATGAAACTTTGGGAAAAATAATAGTTAGATGAGACTTTCATTAAAAGGAAGAAATTTAGTCAAGATGCCTATAAAACATAATCCACGCCCTTGAATTTGGACTGCAAACCCATCACTTAAACATCTAGTAAATGACCCAATTTGTTGACATGGCCCTGTAGCTTTTTATAGCCTTTCCATAAAGAAGTTATTACATCCATTCCCTTTATTTTGTTTTAGAGTGTTTGAATGAGCCCCAGAACCACAAGCAAGTTAAGCAGGCCCTCCTCAAATGGAAGTGGCCTCCTATAATTCACCACTACCGGTGAAATACTCAGACCAATGTTTGTAGATTGGAAACACCATACATTAACACACACCCCAAGAGAATTTCCTGTGCCTTTTGTCTTTCTAAATGCTTGGCTGTTGTATAAAATGAGGGCCGCTTTCCATTCAAGTAACAGAGAGAGACACCTCCAGTAAGACTTGCATCTCTCAGTACCTTGAGAAAAATGTAAATTTCTCAGTGCCGGGGGTGGGAGGGGAATGAGAAATTCAACTCTAATCAGTTATTTTATTTTGGGAACATTATAAAATGCATAGCTGGACAACTGAATACTAACTGAACTTCTTGTTAAAGACTATTAAGGTGACAAGAGTATTTTTCCGGCTGCAGTAGTATTACCTGTTACTTCATGAATCTGCACCTCTATTAGCAAACCCATTTTTCCTACTGACAGGTTTCAGAATAACAGCTGTGTTAGTCTGTATTCGCAAAAAGAAAAGGAGTACTTGTGGCACCTTAGAGACTAACCAATTTATTTGAGCATAAGCTTTCGTGAGCTACAGCTCACTTCATCGGATGCACGAAGTGAGCTGTGGCTCACAAAAGCTTATGCTCAAATAAATTGGTTAGTCTCTAAGGTGCCACAAGTACTCCTTTTCATTTTTCCTACTGCCTTTGTTTTGAAAAACAGCAGCAGAGAATAGCAGCACTGGATCGATCCAAGCAGATGTAATGCACGCTTGGAGGGTGAGAAAACCTGGATTTGTGCTGGAAATGGCCCACCTGATGATCACTTTAGATAAGCTATTACCAGCAGGACAGTGGGGTGGGAGGAGGTATTTTTTCATATTCTCTGTGTATAAATAAAGCCTGCTGCAGTTTCCACGGCATGCATCCGATGAAGTGAGCTGTAGCTCACGAAAGCTCATGCTCAAATAAATTGGTTAGTCTCTAAGGTGCCACAAGTACTCCTTTTCTTTTTGCAAAAAACCTCTGTTAGTGCAATTCACGCCTCACAAAAAACACTCCCTAGTATTTTACATCTGGGCTCTTTTCCTCAGTAGAAACATACAACTTTACTGATATGTACCAAACTGAATAACAGTTTGAAGATGTGAAATATTGGGAACTACATTAAGGACATCACTCGTATATCTTTTATATCCTAAAGCTGTTTTGAAGCAGAGTTATCAGATTACACAGCTAATGCATAACTAAATGCACCACCTAACCTCCTGCCTCTCTTCCTTTTTACGTCATTTATTATCAATTCATATCAAGACTATGTGGTAAGAACCAAAGTAAAATAATGTTAACACAGTTTTTGATGAACATAAGCAGCTATGGATCTTTTTTTCAAATAAGTTTGTTATTTTACACTAACATACTGATTTCAATGAATTTAAGCCGGTCTTCGTATACTGGCTCTTGATAACAATGTTTCAAAAATACAAAGTAAGGACGATGATAATGGAGTTTAACACTGTCTTGTCAATCATTACAGATGATTCCAGAATTTTGATAAAGGTTTTGATGCCCACCCACACTAGGGTTGCCAACTTTCTACTCGCATAAAACCAAACACCCTTGTGCCGTCCTCTGTCCCTCCTCCAAAGCCCCGAACCTGACCCCTTCTCCGAGGCCCCGCCCCTGCTCACTCCATCCCCCCTCCCTCTGTTGCTTGCTCTCCCCACCCTCATTCACTCACTCACTCATTTTCACCAGGCTGGCTCAGGGGGTTGGGGTGCAGGAGGGGGTGAGGGCTCAGGCTTGGGGTGCAGGCTCCAGGCCAGAAATTAGGAGTTCAGGGTGCGGGAGGGGGCTCCGGGCTGAGGCAGTAAGTTGGGATGTGAGAAGGGATGAGGGCTCTGGCTGGAGGTGCGGGCTCTGGGGTGGGGACAGGGTGAGGGGTGTGGGGTGCAGGAGGGGGTTGGGAGTGGAGCTGCGGGGTTTGAAATATTGGAGGGGGCTCCAGGCTGAGGCAGGGGGTTAGGGTGTGGGAGGGGGGTACAGGGGCTGGGCTGGGGGTGCAGGTTCCAGGGTGGGGCCAGAAATTAAGGGTTCAGGGTGCAGGAGAGGGCTCCGGGCTGGGGCAGGGGGTTGGGGTGTTTGGACCGGGGGGGGAGGTGAGAGCTCTGGCTGGGAATGCAGACTCTGGTGTGGGGCCAGAGATGAGGGATTTAGGGTGCAGGAGGGGGCTCCGGGCTGGGCCTGAGGAGTTTGGAGTGTAGGAAGGGGCTCCGGGCTAGGGCAGGGGGTTGGGTTCAGAAGGCAGTGAGGGATGCAGGCTACAGGCAGTGCTTACCTTTGGCAGCTCCCGGAAACAGCGGCATGTCCCCCTTCTGGCTCCTACACGGAGGCGTGACCACGCGGCTGTGTGCACTGCCCCATCTGCAGGCGCTGCCCCCGCTTCTCCCACTGGCCATGGCTCCCAGAGTCCCCTGGCTGCCCCTACATCTAGGAGCCAGAGAGGGGACATGCCACTACTTCCAGAAGCTGTGCGGAGCCACGACGGGCAGGGAGCCTGCCTTAGCCTTGCTGCACCACCAACCAGACTTTTAACTGCCTGATCAGCGGTGCTGACTGGAGCTGCCAGCGTCTCTTTTCAACCAGGTGTCCCTCTTTGTCCATTCAAAAACTGGACACCTGGCAACCCTAACCCTCACTCTCCTTTTTAACAGTTTGAAACTGATAATAAGGAATGCATAACGATAGCTACACTGGGAGAAATATGATCTAGCAGACACAGCACTGAACTTTGAGTCAGGAGACTTCCCAGCTATGCCACTAACCTGCTGTGTGACTGCAAGGAAATACATTTTCTGCCATTTCCCCATCTGTCTTGTCTATTTAGATTGTAAGCTCTTTGGGACAGGGAAAATCTCTCACTGTGTGTTCAACACCTAGCATAATGAAGGCCTACGCCTTCTGGCACCCTAAGCACTACTTTAAAACAAGTAATCATGTCTTCTCTCTTATGCCTCACTAGTCCATGAGGAACGTTAGTGCCTTCCAACTTTGCCTGTCTTCTGCTGCAGTCTTAGCTTCTTACCAAGTCATTCTGATAGCTTACAATTCTGCTTCTATTGTACATCTCCATATTCTCCTTGGTCTACTTCATCACCTCTTGCCGTTGGCGTTCCAGTCCAATGCCTGTCTTATTATGGTACTTTCCTCCATGTGTGTCCTAGCCATCTCCATTTTTATTCCATAATTTCCTTTCCTGTTGGTTTCTGTTTCATCCTCCATCAGAGCTCTTCATTGGTGAATTTTTCTGAATTTTTTTATTGAGGATTTGTCGAAGACAGCTGTTTATGAAAACTTGGAGTTTAGATAGTAAAATCTTAATAAGTCTCCAAGTCACCGTACAGGAAGACCAACTTTACAATGGTGTTAAATATTTCACGTTTATCTTGGAGGGCAAGATTTCTATTTATCCAGATCGGCTTTAAGGTTACAAAAGCCTGTTTAGCTTTTGCTATTCTGGCTTTAATGTCTTCACCTGTACCACCTGTTGTATTTACAAAGCTGACAAGATATATGAAATATCGGACCTCTTCTGTATCAGTCCCAGAAAGTGGTCTTGGTGTTTTTTGTTGTGTGTTGATTCTCATGCTTTTAGTTTTCTTTAATGGTACGTAAGCCTGGAGATCATATCTCTGTGGGTATTGGATAGCAAGCTGATGTCATCTGCAAAGTCAAGGTCCTCTAACTTCTCTGTGAAAGTCCATTGTATGCCTCTTGGCTATTCTATAATTTCTCTCATTACCCAATCCACAACCAATAAGATCATGGGTGACATCAGACATCTTTGTCTGACACCTGCAGTAACCTTGAATGGCTTAGTCAGCTCGCCATTATGTATAACTTCCCATTTCATATTTTCATGGAAGCTCTGAATGCTGTTCACAAATTTCTGAGGGATTCCATAGTGGTGTAGCAACTTCTGTAAAACTGACCTTTCCACTATATCAAAGACTTTTTTGGAAATCTATAAAATTCATATAAAAGAGTGACTGCCAGGGAGAGGAATAGCTCAGTGGCTTGAGCATTGGCCTGCTAAACCCAGGGTTGTGAATTCAATCCTTGAGGGGGCCCTTTAGGGATCTGGGGCTAAAATTGGGGATTAGTCCTTCTTTGAGCAGGGGGTTGGACCAGATGACCTCCAGAGGTCCCTTCCAACCCTGAGAGTCTATGAGATTTGTTTGACCAACAGTCCTATGATGACAGGATTATCATTACTACTTGATCTATACATGATTTCACCTGTCTGACCCCTGCCAGTTCTCATCATCACCTTTATTCTATCTAGAAAAAATCTGTGTAAATATCTTACTTGGGAGAGACAGCAATTGAATGCCCCTCATGTTTTTCACTGACTGAAGTCTTCTTTCTTTGGCAGCTTCATTATATAACCCTTTCCCCACTCATTTGTTTGTTTGTTTTTTCCCTTCTTCCATTATGTTTTGTAAGAGGTCTGTCAAACTGTCTACTGTATTCTTTGAGTCCACCTTAAAATCCCCCATGGGAATGTTATCCAGACTTGGTGCCTTTCCACATTTTAACCGATTGCTCTCTCTAGTTCTACTCTGGTGATAGATTCAAAAATAAAAACATATTAAGAAAAATCCAGGAAGAATTTCAAGGGTGGAAGTATCTGGGGTTTTTGCAGAGGAAACAGGATAAGACTTGAAAGATCTTCTCACCTTGCTTTTAATCATATTTTCAGTAAATGTTTACACTTCATTCATGAAAATTAATTAATAAGAGCCAAATTGCCATAGAAAAAAGATAATGTTTTAAGGACTCCTTCTTTGCATCTCTTCCACTATTAGTACAATGAGAGAATTTGACTGTATGAAAAATAACTTTTGAACACTACCTTATTTCTATCAGAGTTGAAATGTGACAAGGTGCAGGGATACTACATGGTCCCCAGTAAATGAGAGGTTCACTCAGATTCTTTTACCCTCCCACGAATAAGTGGAAAGGCTATAAAAAGGATGAACTAAGACTATGTCTTCACTGCAGAGTTAACTCCGCTGCAGTTAGCCTAGTTCAAGTAAGAGCAGCCACACTGGCAAATAACACTCAAGCTGTACAGATGGATTGTATTAGCAGCTAATGAGTTTCTACTATCTCAAGTGCAACTTATACCCACAGGGTATAGGTTAAAAAACCCACAGGGCAACAGTTGAGCTACAACCCTGAGCAAACTCTGCACTGAAGACAAGCCCTCAGAGACAGAAGGCCCGATACTCCACTGCCTTGCACAGTTGTTTACACCTGTGCAAGGGAATGTAAAATACCAAATAAGAATGACAATATTTTACACCACTTAGCATTCATTTGACACATTTGCAATAGAGTGGAGTATTAACCCACCAGCCCAGGAGGAGAACCTCTGGGCAAGTCAGCGCTCACTAACCTGATTCTAAGGACTGGGTTGACTCAGAGACTGAGGAAGTTTTTAACTGATATTTCCTTTTGCTCATATTACCTTGCTTGCTTTCTGTTCATAAAGATTTTCTCCAGTTTATGTTTTGTTTCGACTCAACCTCCCACCAATGTACAGAGATTAGCTATTTTTATAACATTATTTATCGGTTATTTGTAGTTACATCAGAGGACCCATTAATACAATAGGACTTGAACCCAGATAGCATGTTGTGGGAGCATGAGATTAACTGTATATAACCCCAGTGTAATATTGGCAATATGCTCTCTCTGCAAAGGGATCAAAAGACAGGTGCATACTGCAGCTGACACAAATGTGGACCAAGAATGCATAAATCTTCTGGACTCTGAAAACTTAAAATAGTATCCCACAAGTTTCTCAAGAATGTGAAAATTATACTGCAGCTTTGTGCTGATAAAACATTACGAGGTTTCATCTACATGGTGTTCCCAAATATTTCAGATTCAAATAAAAGCTGCACAAGTCTTCCGAACAAGGAGTAACAGGTCTGAGTCAACCACAGTGTGCAAATCATTTACTAGCTCCAAAGCAATCAGGTACATATAAATTTATTTAAGTGCTTATTAAACATTCACATATGGGAATGTTACTTCTGTTATTGTTCTGCAGTACAATTCCTTTACAAAGCTATGTACTCTGCTGAAAGTTACTTGTCTACTGGGACATCCTCCAAAGTGCTCACCCACCATGAGGTCCATTTTGCATGACATCCATTTTGTGACTGAGGTGAAAATAGCTCTTTTTTACATACAAAAAGCCATAAAGAGGTGGAGCAACAGCCTAAATTCCACTCAAATAAGCTAATCTTGTGAAAAGGAGAGCAGACTGCAACAGTTAGGAATTGCCAGACAGGTCTAATGACTACATGAAAAACGTTGCTATAAAGCAATACCACTGCTGCAGGCAGCAAAGCACAACTTTGCTACTACATGTCGGCTGGAATAATAATTAGAACCAAAAGGTTAGGATTAAATCCTAACCATGTAGATGACTTTATCTACAGAGTTCAACATGAGACCTCCACTAGAATGGCTCTCATGGGCTCAAGGTATACATTCTGTTTCCCTCTCTGATATGAAAGGACTGCATGAGGTGCAAAAAAAAAAAAAAAAAACCCACACAGTTTAAATACTAATTTGTGGTTCAAGTTCTGTAAATCTATTAGAAAACAATAACTGCAAGAAATCAGATTTTAAGCAAACTGCATTCAATATTCAAGTCTAGATATGTAACAAATGTAGACAAAAGGCAGGAGTGCACAGAAATGGAAACATGTAGGGAACTTTCCACACTACTAAAACAAACTTTACGTAACAGAGAGGAGAAGCTGAAATAAAGAAAGGTTACAAGTAGTACTATAAATAGTAGTGGTATTAATGTTAACAGTAAACTTCAAAGCCAATGATGAGTCTTAAAATGTTCTTGCAGTTATTTACTACACGTGATTACGTGTTTGAAGATTTGTTAAAACTTTTCCAATTTGCCACATAATCCCTCGTTTAAAACTTTAAAAAGGGTGTTGTACAACCCTTAACTCTTTCCATAAAAGGGTTTTAAAAGTTTCACACCAAACCCACATTTTGAACTAAACAGAAACAGATTAAACTTCAGAAGTTTTTCATGTCTACTTTTCCTTTTAGATAAATAATTCCGAACATGTGACATCTATTTGCCAATGAAAAAAAACTGCACCACCCAGCATTAGTCAGCAGATTTTCTTCCTATTTGTCAGACCAGTTATAGCTGATAGCAGAACATTTAGATCTGGCTGTTTTGAAATGCATTGTTTTATTGTGAGTAGTTTTTTTCTCTAAATATTCCATTTAAATTCAGTTTATTCTTGAAATCATGACTTTCTGAGTCTTGCAGGATTTGGATTGGGGATGTATAAAATGCACAGGCTTCTACAGGACTACTTAGAGGATTGAGTTAAGTGAACTCAATCCTCCAAGGAAAATCCAGCACCAACCCCTGACCATACTACAGTCAATTACCTTCCCCTACACAGCCTCAATCTCTCTTTGAAGATATGTGGTGTAAGAAGTGGGCAACCAATGCTTTGGTTTGAGTTATTGTGGGGAAATGTGGGAGGCCAGCCATGGGAAGGAGATTCAATGAATACTGGCTCTTCAGCTGTACATTGAAACTCCACCCATGTTCATGGAGCTTTTTGCAGGCCACAGCCTGGAGGTTTCTGGGTGTATCAACCTCCAGTAGACTTCAGATTTGTTGCAAATAATTCAGACAGCTTTACTAAAAGTGCTGTCACTCTCCATTCCGGAATTCTTTATGAACTACACTTTTTACCATCATTTAACAAATTGTTACAGGAACTAGATCACTAAATCATAAGCAGAGGCTCCGTTGATGAGACAATAACTTGTAGAAAATCAACAGATATACTGGTGCACTACCTGTGATTGCTGTTATTCATGCTCGAAACTTGATTCCATGTGAATTAATATTTCTAACCAGTTGATTTTGGTTGTGTGTTGATTCATCTCAAGCCTTTGTCTCCTGAAGTTCTACAGTAGTTTATTTTTTAAATGCAGATTACAGATAAACTATTTTGTCATACATGGCATCTGATAATAGGTTTTCCTGTCATCTCACACAAAGAAGTATTTTGTAATATTCTTGTACGTATACCCTGATTTCTATCGTTTAATAGAATTGCTTTACAAAACTTATCTTGTCCCACAACAGCCAAAAATATGGCTAGAGAACCTACATTCTCCGGTCACTGCTATATTGTGGCCAAATTTGCTGAGAGATCAATAAACAAATCTCCTTTGTGGTAAACGAGTTGCACTCACTTCTGCCAGTGGTGAATTTGACCCATCCAACTTATCAAATGTTGAAACTATAGCACCATGAATGGGGGAATGAAAGACAAAAGGAGAGGTTCAGAAGTGGCAGGATGAAAGGAGTAACAGGAAAAGAGAGATGGGGAGGGGTAATAGGAGGGAAAAAATGCAATGAATGTAATAAAATCTTATGCAAGGGAGATTGGGAACTTCTCAAAAGAGTAATTGAATCTCAGAATTTTTTCTTGGACCCTGTTTTGGTATGGGTACAAAGATGGTAATGAATGTATTTTAGAGAGCTATGATAGAAACTTACAAAGCTTTGTAAACTTGCCAACCCATTCAAGCAGAACCCTCTTGGTCAAAATTACACAGAAATGTGGAAACAATTCATCCATATAAATAGCAGCCTCCACCAAGTATAGCACATACTCCAATCTCATGCCTACCAAATGATCACTCACTTTTGAGCCTCCAAATGTAACAACTTATTAATCTTTAGTTTTGTAATTCAACTGAGTAAAGATATTCCAGAATTAAATAATTTTAAGACTGCTTAATGCCAAGCAGAGTTTACAAATAAACCTTCAAGAAACTTAAACTGATTATACCAGAGGGCTGACAAAAGCAAGTATGTAGTTTTAAGTGGTTTCATGTAGAACTATATTGGCCCCACAGCACCCATCATGTTGAATTCCTGGCAGATGGCAGTAAAATACTGATTTCTGATGAGAATTTCTACCTTTTAATTGTGTACAAAAATTCAGACTAGGAAACCAGTATCTAAAATGTAATTCCTAATATGCAATATAACAAGAGAACACCTTACATTCCGCCCCCCCCCCAAAAAAAAAACTACATTGAGTCACACTGTACAGTTACATCTTCAAGTTAACGGTTTGGACTCTTGACAAAAAGGACCTGATCCTGCAAATACTTATATACATGCTTAACTTTATTCAAGCAATAAGTTATTAACTAACTCCCAGAGCAGTTTGAACCAATAATAGCTACTCTAGCATGCAGTCAGTACGATTTTAATTTGTTTTGTAGTACAATTGTTTGGCTAGATATCAATTTAGCAATTAGGAGTCGGAACTTTTTATTTCTAGGATGAAGGAGATAAGGGTTTCTCCCTCCCAGCCATCCTCCCCCCCCCACTTTTTTCTTCTAACCAAAACATTGTATATAAAGCTTTGGCATGTGAACAGCAACATCTCCTAGCCAACTACATGGAGTTTTAACCTGCCTCTAGCTAAAAGCTATACACTCTTTAGATTGCTATAGAGTTAAAAAAAATCACTCTAATTAAATCAAGTTAAAACTGGTCTGACCAACGTTACTGATCCCACAAATAATTAAAGTGTGTCAGAAAAATTAAGTATTGGTTTTAGTTTTAGCTAAACTTTTACATTAGACTAAGTGCAACAGTTAAGAGCTGGAAATGAAAGCATAGGTCAACAACTATTCAGATAGCTATACTATATGAACTATATTTAATATATTAAGAGTAACATTTTTGGAACTCTTTTCTCTTTCTTCTGGTTTTGTAATTGTTACAAGACTGTGATGTAGTTACTGTACCTCACAAAGTGAAAAACTGGATCATTAGCCACCTGAAGCTTGACCTCAGGCAGCTGCATTACCAGTGTATGAACAGTGCCTAAGTTGTGCTGTCAGATATAACTGTTTATATTATCCATAAATATTTATTTTATAGCAATTCTACCTCTCTCCTGTGTTGCAGTTTCACTTTTCAGACTTTTTTATTGTACAACTAGGCAATAAGGCCTTAGTGTCTATTTAAGACCCTGTTGCACTGTCATATAACAAATCTCTTGTGGAAGGCTGACAACCTGTTATGTCTCTCACGTGAACTTTGTCTGCGTTGAGAAAGCAATGGTAATTCAAACACTTCACTATGCTCCTTGTATACACCACATAAATAAAAGAGTAAAGCATATTTTCATTACATTTGCCCTGAATCCACTTTGTCTCTAGCTGGCTTCCTAAAACCTCCATCAGTCAGATGAATTGGGAGGATGGGAGATATTTCATTCTCACACAACATAGATATTTTCCTGTACTGAGGACAAAGGTTAGCCTGATTAATTTTCCTGTCAGGTTTCTGACTCTTTTGATCACTTTCCCCTAGCCCTTTGCAGTTGCTCTGATTAGAGACTGATCCCTGTGCTGCTCTTTGATCAGTAGCCCAGGCAGTCTGCAGGTGCCATATGTCATCACATTAGCAAACAGCAGCAATATTAATCTCTTCTGCTAAATTTGGTAACACCACACATTCTATTAACTCACATAATGCCTGTAACAGGCCACTTAGTTCTTTATTTGTTTTGTATTAAAAGATGCAGCACATAATACTTATATCAAGAGAGTCAAGTTCAAGATGACAGTTTTTGCTGAACTGAGCAAGTCTTTAAATTTGCATTTTTGTTATATTTCATTTATAACCTACTAAAACTTTGGGAGTATTCTGCTTGCACCTTTATGTTGGTTTGTCTAGGAGAAACAACAGTCTAGCTAACAGACAAACTGCTAAGATTTTCCCCCTTGTATATTGGCATACATCACTGGAAAACAGGGTGTTTAATAGCCTAATTGTAGACATTCTGCATAAATAGTGTGGTTTCATGTGGTACATAACATTTCTGTTTTTAAAGTAGTGTTTAAAATGACTTCATAATAGTAGATCAAGAGAAAAGGCCCTTAAAAATCTGAATAATGTAAATCATATGGAGTTCAGAGGCTAAGCAAATTACACACCCTGAAGCTGCCATTGCTGTATGAAAGGAGCCTTTCTCCAGCTCTGAGCAATCCCCGCCCAAGGGAACTTGCATCTGAGAGTTTTCTAAACATTTCAGGTACACTTGAAAGCTGAAAGTAATTCTCATTTCCTATGCAGGAATAGCTGGTTTCCAGCACATACAAAATAGTGCCCATTCACCAACCGACACAAAAACACCCTACCAGAGAAGGAAGGATTAGGGCACAAAGGTGTGGTTAGAAAAACAAAAAGAAAGAAAAGAAACATTTTAAACCACCACCCACAAAATAAAGTCTCCAAACAGGCTGTGAGCTTCCTTCTTTGCTATCTTCTGGCTAGTTAATTGGTGCCCTTTTACCTCCCCTGCTTCAGTTAACGAGGCTGACAAGTTTCCTGGAGTAACAAACACACAGCGAAGACAGACCTGCCAAGTCTCATTCATTTTGGCTTCGATCTTAAAGGCTCACTTGGGCGACGTAAGATTTTTTTTTCCCCTCCCGCAGTGAGTTTCAATGAGATATTTACAGCCTCGCTCAGGACTGCCTGCACGGTGTGTTGTGCATTGTGAAGTTACGCTCTGTTGAGAGAGCCACAGGTTCGAGACAGCCCGGCGTCCGAAGTTGCAGAGTTAATGCACCCTCCCCTCCTTCCCCAGCCTGGCTGGGAACACTGTCCGTGCCTTACCATTTTGCTCCTTGGCGCTGGAGAACTGCAGCTTGACGCTCAGATTGGACTCCGCTTGGGCTCCATGTCTCTGGCTGGCCAGGGCAGATGTCAGCAGGAGGAAGGCGAAGAGGAGCATTTGGCTGACCGGGGGAAGTTATCACACACACCAGGCACGTTCAGATCGCCGGCAAGTCCCGAGTCTCTTTCACCACCACCAGGCGATGGCTGCGCCGCTGGGGAGAAAGCAGCCCTGAGCCCGCTCTGGCAGCGCAGAAGTGCAGGGTAGTTTCCACATAATCCCATCCAAAACTTTGTCCTAGCGCCTTTCTCCGTGTCTGGGGGGGGGGGGCGCTAAAGGATCAAAGCAAAAGCTGGACCCACACCAGCTTCGCAAGGGCTCAGCAATCCGCGCGGGGCAGGCGAAGGCGCCCAGCGCACACTGGGGCCAAGGGCGGAGGGGACGAGAGGACTCGCCGCCGCCTCGGAGCGGCACCTGTCAGCTCCACAAGCAAAACAGCAGGAACGGCGCGGGGAGGGGGCGGAGAGCAAGGCGAGCTCCCTGAGAAACCCCTTCTTCGCCCTCTGCGAGACAGCCGCGCTGCCAGCCGGGCAGCGTCCCTCAGCCCCTCCGCAGGGCTCCGCTCCCCGCTCCTTCGCGTGTCTCTGCCCTGCCCCCCGGCGGCCCGGCCTCAGGGGAGGGGGTGGGAGCGCGAACAAAGTGCCCGTCCCAGCGCACGCAGCCGGGGCAGGCTGCTGCTGCTGCTGCTGCTCCGCTCTCCCCCGCCAGCGGCTGCACGCAGCCCGAGCCCGGCACCTGGTTTGAGTTTGACGCGACAGCGGTTCGCGTTAAAAGACTACCTCCGCCGCCCGGAGCCCCCAGCAAGCCGGCCCGGCTCCCCTCCCCCAGGAGCCTGCCCCTACTCCCCGCGGTCCCCCTCCTCCCTGCTGTCTCACCTTCCCCCGCCCCCTCTGCGCGGATCCCCCTTCTCCTCCTGCCCCGCACCCCGCAATTCCTCTGCCCGGGGCCGCCCGGCTGAACCGCCCTGGCCCAGGGCTCCCGCCCGGCGGAGGTTACCCCTAGCGTCGCCGGGAGGGGCGCGCAGGAAGCCGGAGTGGCCAGCCCAGGCGGGGGCTGCTAGGGGTGGGGGGAGCTTGCCGCTGCGCAGGGCAGCCGGGAAGGGGGGGAAGCGGAGCTGCTGCTGCCGCCCGCCGCCGCCGGCTCGCGCTCTCTGCCTTTGGCCTCCAGCTGGCGACCCAACAGGTGCTAGAGCAGAGCGCGGCGCAGCCGGGCTCGGGCTGAGCTCGGCCCGCTCCGGGCACAGGGGAAGGCGTCGGAGCAAGCAAAACAAACGTTAACCTGCCAGACAACGGCCCCCAAGCCTCCAGGGAGCCCCCGGCGCTTGTGAAGGCCGCCAAGAGACGGGAGGGAATGGGCGAGCCCCCGCCGCTCCTGGTTTGATCAGCGGGATGTTTGGTGCCAGGTCACGGCAGATCGCAGGAAACGGCCCATCACCGCTCGCTCTGGCTGAGTCGGGGCGTCTTGTCTCCAGTACGGCGCAAGGAGCCTTTCTGACCCTTCCAGCGTCGCTGGTTTTGGCACACAACCCATTAGCCACCCCTGGCTGTGGGGTTTGAAATAGAGATGGGCTCGATCCCCAGCTCGGACCATTGCTCAGCTTTGGGCAGGTTCGGCTCTCCAGCCAAACTTCACAGCTTGCAGCAGCCTTGATAGTGGGCCCAGTCAAAAGCCTGGCTCCAAACTAGGAGGAAGTTCAGCTCCACATACAGACTTTGGCCCTACTGTTGCAATCAGGTCCCTGGGGCCAGACCCACAGCCCTGTTGACTTCAGAGAGGGCTGGCGAGCGTTGTCCATGGGGATCTGAATGGAGAATCAGGCTCTTTGTGCTTCAGGCCAATTTCTCATTTTCTTTATTCATTGTCAAATTCCTTAATTAAGAGAAATCATTATGGTGACAGTTGTTTATTGTGAAAGTCTCTTATATTTATGGGGTTTTGTTTATTTGTTTTGATGACAATTGGTTTGTATTTGAAAAAATAAATGCATAGTTAAACCCTTCATTTAAATTGTTCCCCTGATATTTAGAAATGAAATAGGAAGAGATTTTTTTTTAAATGCTTATTGGACCGCTTAGTTTTCTTTCATCACTACATATTATTTCATCTACCTTGAAATGAGAATGTTAAGCCACTTACGTAAATAAATTGAAATCCTACTTTGTGTCATTCAACATTTGATAACCATTATCTTCCTTCTGGTGAAATGTTATTTTGTAACCTACAGCATTGTTCAGTGAATCAAGCTACATCCTTGTCCCTTTTAAAGCAGCTATCCTCTGGGAGAGCTTTTGTGCTGTTTCTTTAGCAGAATGAACCCCAGTTCTGTGAATCAATGAGTGCCCTCACATCTCATTCATTTCAGTAGGAAATGATGATATGCAACATCTTTCAGGATAAGACCTATATAAATTTAATCAAAAATATTGTTAAACCTGCCAAGGACCGCCTAACCTGAGTGCACTAAGCCTCACACTAGCAGTCCAGCACTCAGCCTGAGTCAGGGGGTGAGGATGCTTAACAGATGTGTTAGGGGTCAAGGAGGATGAATCATCTCCCTGTCCTAGTCACAATGCAGTTCTGCAGCAGCTCCTCAGAGGTTACTCCAACCCAATGGCCTTGAGCTGACTATGGGGGAAGATCTATGCACCAATGGATGCTTAGCCTCACCCACAGTAAAGTTCCACCTACACTCTACCAGGGTCCTCTATGGCAATGGTTTTCAAACTTTTTTCCTGGTGACTCAGTTGAAGAAAATTGTTGATGCCTGCGACCCAAATGGAGCGGAGGATGAGGGGGTTGGGGTGTGGGAGGGGCTCATGGCTGGGGCAGAGGGTTGGGATGCAGGGGTGAGGGCTGCAGGGTGGGGCCAGGAATGAGGGGTTCAAGGTGTGGGGGGGGGGCTCTGGGCTGGGGGAGGGGAATCGGGTGTGGAGGGGGTCAGGGCTCTGGGCTGGGGTGCAGGCTCTGCAGTGGAGCCAGGGATGAGGTGTTCAAGTGCAGGAAGAGGCTCTGGGTTCGTGGGGGGCTCAGGGCTGGGGCAGGGGACTGGGGCATGGGGTTGGGATGCAAGCTTACCTCCGGTGGCTCCCGGTTAGTGGTGCAGTGGGGGTGCTAAGGCAGGCTTCCTGCTTGTCCTGGCACCGCAGACCATGCTGTGCCCCGGAAGCGGCCAGCAGCAGGACTGGCTCCTAGGCGGAGGCACACAAGTGGCTCCATGTGGCTCTTGCCTGCAGGCACACACACACACCCGCCCCCAGCTCCTATTGGCCGGGAACCGGTGCTCGGGTCGGGGCGGGCAGCATGGTCCCCCCGCCTAGGAGCCAGACCTGCTGCTGGCCACTTCTGGGGTGCAACGCAGTGTCAGAACAGGTAGGGACTAGCCTGCCTTAGCCAGGCAGCACTGCCGATGGGACTTTTAACAGCCCAGTCAGAGGTGCTGACCAGAGCCACCATGACCCAGTACCTTACATTTTGCAGCCCAGTACTGGGTCATGACCCACAGTTTGAAAACAACTGCTCTATGGCCTCCAGAACCTTGCTCCCCTCTTGTATAGCAGACCTGCATCTCTACCATACCTACAGGAGACTCTAAAACCAGTGAGGCATGGACAGGCTTTGTCTATTTTCAATAAAAATAAAAGGAGTACTTGTGGCACCTTAGAGACTAACAAATTTATTTAAGCATAAGCTTTCGTGAGCTACAGCTCACTTCATCAGATGCATTCAGTGGAAAATACAGTGGGGAGATTTATATACATAGAGAACATGAAACAATGGCTGTTACCATACACACTGAAATCTCCCCACTGTATTTTCCACTGAATGCATCCGATGAAGTGAGCGGTAGCTCACGAAAGCTTATGGTTAAATAAATTTGTTAGTCTCTAAGGTGCCACAAGTACTCCTTTTCTTTTTGCGAATACAGACTAACACAGCTGCTACTCTGAAACCTCTATTTTTAATTAATCACTTTGTAGGAGCACTTAAAGGCCACAACAAGGTTGTTCTAAGCTCTGTACAAATATGCAGTAAATGACAGTCCCTGCCCCAGAGAGCTTTGGTACAGGCAAAAGAGACTGTATTTGATTTCTATCTTCCACCCTTGTTACTTAAAAATGAGAAAACAAATATGACAAACTGAGTGCTTTAAAGAAATCTTACTTGGGTGATTATAAACAATAACATTTGATTATCAGACAAAGTAGTATGTATTTTAACCAGGTTTTATTTGTTTTGGAAAATACAAGTTAGATTTGAGTTAACATTATATATATATATACACACACACACTTACAAATATTTAAATGCATGTTTCTGGAATAGAAATTATAGCTAGGGTGACATGCTTATTTATCCCTTCCAAGATTTTAAAGTGACTGTACATAGGAACATTAATCAATTCAGCAGTGATTTGGGGTGCCTCCACTACTGAGCATCTAACCAGAGGCAGCTTAAGGGGTACTGATTTTCAGAGGATAGATGCGGAGTATTTTCTGGAAATTCAGACACCTTCAAAACATTTCAAGTTAGACACTTACAAATTAAAGCACTAGTTGCTTTTGAAAGTTTTGGCTGGAGGAATTTGCATACTGCATTAGACCAGTGGTTCTAGTCCAGTATCCTGCCTCTTATACTTGCCAGCACCAGATTCTTCAAAGGAAGTGCAAGAAACCCCATAGTGGACAACTATGGAATAAAAGTTCCCTCATTTGGGAGGTTTTGTTTTGTTTTATTTTTCTAAACCCCCAGCAGATAAAGATTGGCTTATTCCTTGAAGCATGGACATTTATATCTTTTTTAAAAATCATACTAAGTTTTTCTTCTCAGTGATATCTAGTGGCATAAAAGTATTTCCTTTTATCATTTTTAAATTTGTTGCTTTTCAGTTTCACTGAATGTTTCTTTGTCCTTGTATTCTGAGAATAGATCAATTGAAGCACTTAATTAACCTTCTCTATCCCTTGCATTATTTTTGTATACTTCTGCCATATCCCCTGTTATTTCCTTTATAAATTAGAGAATTCTTTACTTTTAAATCTCTCTTCATTAAGTCTCTATGCATTTAGTACTTCTTGTCCATCTCTAAGCCCCCTCTATTTCTGTTGTATCCTTTTTAGAAAGCGACAGAACTAAACAGTATTCCAGGCATGGACTAATCTTTCAATTATTATTTTTCATCACATTTCTTATGCATTCAAGATTTGTTTGAGGGTTTTTTATTTATTTAATTGCCACTGCACATTAAGCAGAGGTTTACATTGAGTCACCCACAATAATGCCCAACTATTATTTTTTCTGAATGGCTGGTTACTTTAGGACACAATAATGTATATGAGTTGTTCAGAATATTTCTTCCAATGCACCTTATCCTGCATTGTCAACACTGAATTTCACTTAGGGCAAGTCTACACTACAGTACTACACCAATGCAGCTGTGCCGCTGTAGCGTGTCTGGTGAAGACACTCTATACCTATGGGAGAGTGCTCTCCCATCAGCATAATTACTCCACCTTAGCGAGAAGTGGAAGCTATGCTGGTGAGAGATGCTCTCATGCTGACAAAGCGCCGGTGTGGAGAGCACAAAACTTGCATCACTGTGGGGAGAAGGGTTTCCACACCCCTGAGTGACGTAAGTTAGGTTGACTTAATCGGTAGTGTAGACCTGCCCTTAGGCTCAGGCTACCTGTTCATCCAACACTATTAAATATTTCTGAAATTCCTCAGTCTGTTTTAGTCTTGACTAACCAAACTAACCCTGTGTCATCTAAAATTCGGACACTTTACTGTTCATTTCCTTTTCCAGATCATTGATAAATACTTTGAACAGCACCAGGCCCACACAGAACCTATTGCATCTTCTTAACCCATTGCCTTGTCAAAAAATGGCTATTTAGTCCTCCACTTTATCTCTTAGCCAGTTCTATGCCATGACAGTACTTTACCTCTCACCTCATAAGAGTTTTGCTTCTTCAGTATCTTCATGTGAGGGACTTTATAAAAGACTTTTGAAAGTTTAAATAAATTGTATCATCCACTTCATTATTTTGTTGACACTCAAAAATTTCTAATAGATTAGAGAGGCAGAATTTTCCTCCAGAGAAAGCTGTACTGGTTTGTTCTTCTTATATTATGTTCATCATGTTTTATAATTCCATTTTTAAATTATCATTTCACAAATTTTCCTGGTACTGGAGTGAAGTTCACTGGTCTGCAATTACTAGGATTACCCCAAATCGACTAATTATGAGCCAAATCTGGATGTCCTTCCATAGATAGTATCACTACTAAAGGCAATGGAACTTCAGCCTCGTGACTGAAGGAGTGCCCCCTTGAAAGGGTATATTCTTTCATTATTCAACCTATAAAAACTCTTTGATCAGTTAAGATTTCTCACATAAAGCTGGATTTATGCCTTTTTCTGGGGGGGGGGGGGGGGATTTGCCATAGTCTAGCTCAAAAAATTCTTTATTATTAACCCATAGATCTTTTATCTGGATTAGTATTTATAGGCATTGTGCACAAACAAATACTGTCCTTTATGATTTTAGGTGACACTCCATTGAAATGAATGGGAGTCACATGTGGCTTGAGGAAGAAAGAACTTTTAAATATGTTAATACTGCAGCCATACTACCCCAAAATAGCCCACACAACTGAAAAAATCATGATATTGACATTACCCATCAGGCTATTTGCAGACATTGAGTAAAGTTAAGTGTTTGAGAGTTCAGTGATCGAGATCAGCAAAAGTGGATCAGAGACAGTGATTAGACTGAATGAATTTTCTCAGCTAGCCAGTTACGTTTTGGGGAAGAACAGGAATAAGTTATTTGACAAAAAAAAAGGAAGAATAAATTAGAGCTGACCCACAGTAGCTCTAATTTATATGATCTTTCCTTTGGGCCCGATCTAAAACTCATTAGCATCAATAAAAAGATTCCCAATGACTTCAGTGGACTTTGAATCAAGCACTTATTGCCCTAAAATGCTTAAGAGATTTTTGCTTTCTTACAAATAGCAAGCAATAGCTGGGGATTTAGAAGTGTCAAGAATGAGCTCATTTAGCTGAGGCTGAGGACTAGCCAGGCCAGCCTCCAGGCACATGAACAAGCTCAGCTGGGTTACTTACAGTAGGACTACCTGATTGACACAAGGGAACCAGCAGGCCTGCTTTTAAGTTTAGCAGCGGCAGGTCACTGGCTGTTCAGCACTTATGACTGCAGCTGTGATCACTCCTGTTCCCAGCCTTGTTTCAGCCACTAGCCCTGACCACCCACACTTTGGTCATGACAAAAAGAAAAACACATTCTCATGTAAACTCACACAAACACACACAGTGGGGGCCAGATGCAAGCGTGGGACGCAGAGGGGCTGGAGCAACCACCACAGGGCCTGGCATCAGGTAGGAACCGGCAGGACCTCCCACACTTCCCGCGGAGAGCCAGTTGCCTCCCCCGGTCAAGTCACTAGCTCTCCTCACCCCACTCCCTGTCCCTCCATCACCCTGTTCACAGTGAGCTTCCAGTCCTTCCCCTCCTCCCCACAAAATAAGTTACAAGTTCAATTTAATGTACTGCACCATAAATACAGAAAGGTAGATGTAATAAAAACACTAATATATATTAGTGCCCCTGCCTCAATTTTCCTTTTCCCTTGGCCTGATCAGCTGCCCAGGTTGTCCTCCATACGTGAGAAGGTAGCCACAGCTGGGGCACCCTCCTTCATCAGGTCATGGCATAACAAGCGATCCTGCCTTAGTTTCCCCTTTTTCCAGAGTCTCCAGTATCTCCACATACAGACAGCCTTTGCAGGGTTAATTTATTAAAAGAGTAATAGTCAGCCATATCACAGCCATAATCCCCAGCACAATCCAAACAGTGCATTCAATCTTTGAAGTCCCAGCAGTGCAGCAACATACTATGTATAACTCTGGCATTTTTCATCATACTTAGACACTCAGATGTGGCTCCAGCTTCTCTCACCACTATTTACCCCTGCTTCTCTAGCTGGGGTGTTTCTCCACACAGTTTCCTTCCCAGGCATGGATCCAACTCTTGCCCAGAATCATCAGAAGGCTGACCCCTTCATCACTCTGCAGCCTTTAGCCTTCCCTGGCTTCAGCTCTCCAGTTTTGAGAGCCAGCCGGGATATCCCTCTCCTGCTGTCAGTCTTCAGCCCTATCTGACCTGGTGAAGTTTGTAAGTGATCCCAGTTGCCTTACTTGGCTCTACTACTCCTTAGGGGATTGTTACTGCTTCTTCCTTCAAAGGCATCTCTTCACTGAAGCTCTCAAGGTAGCACTGCTCTTCTCCTAAGCTCTCTCTAGTCTCAGGACTTTCCAGCTCACATTCTGGACTCTGGGTTCTTTGTTATTTATTGCTTTTGGGATGTCTTTCATTTATAGCTCCCAAGGGCAGCCCCATCCTCCTCATTACACCAACCACAGCACAACTATATTGGAACAGGAGAGCTGACCCCAATTTCAATTAAGGGGCCAGCTACCCTATTAGATAGGATTTAAACAAATATATATTATTTGAAATGTTTATTTTTATTTTTTCCAAATCCTTTTTGCCTGCAACCTCCAAAAAATAAACCATTCAGATAAGATAGCTTCTGTCAATGTCTTTGTATTTTTAAAGATGCTGATATAAAATACAATGACAAAACAAAAATATATTGGACAAATTTGGATCCATGTCTGTTGTTGTGGAGATTGGTATAGTTGATTGCTGCAAGGACACAACATGGTCACATCCAATCTAATTTCTATTTTCCCTCTCTTCTGTTGTTTGATGTAAAATACAAAGTAGAGCAACTAGCAAAAATTGATAACCAGATGCAGAAAAATACTAAAAACAAAAAAACAACAACAATAAAAAAACAGAAAATGCCACAACTGGCTTTGTGGTTTTTGGTTTTATTTTTTTACCTCCTCTATAGCATACCCAGCATTTTTTAATGGTGTGGTGTGGCCTGGTCCATAGCCCATAGAAGTCAATGAAAAGATTGTCAATGACTTCAATGGGATTTAGATCTTGACCCTTGTAATCTTAACAAGGAAGAATAATCTCTTCCTTTCCCTGCATGCTATCTCCTCTGCTAGGCACAAAGAAACTCCCATTGTGTATGCTATGGAAGAAGAGCTCCCCTTTAGAGGAAGGGTGAGAAAGGAGGAAAGATATTTTCATGAGGATGGAAGGAAGATTATGGACCCAATTCTATGCTAGGATCTGCTTGCACAGCCCCTTTCTTCTGTGTGGAGTGCAACCAAAGGCTTTGATCTTCAGCATGTGCGTAACTGCTCACATGACTAGTCCCATCAAGTCTGTGACTCACATGAGTGAAGTTAGGCATGCACTTAATAGTTTGCAGGATCCGGATCAGGGTCAAAGTTAGGAAGAAAGAAGGATAGGGATTCTCTCTTCCCCATCTTTTCTTACTGTTCATAAAGGAATGAGGTATCATTAATTACAAATGAAATGTTTTTAAAAATGCCTTTTATGCATTGTTAAAAAATGGAAAACAAGCACTTTAAAAAGCTTAACATGTTATTTAAACCTGTATTGGTCTAAAGTCCCAATCCTGCAATGACATTCCCCTGCACCTGTGCAAGTTCCATTGACTTCAGTGATGCTTCATATAGGCCCAGGGATTCACCTATGCCAATGTTATTCTAGGATTGGGGCCTGCATTTTTATACTTGTATGCTTTAGAAATGGCAGTAGGTTTTGTTAATATGTAGAAAAAAAGTGTTCATAGACTAAAAAATTATATGCTAAATTTCAGCCTACAATGAAAATTTACTATTATGTTATAAAGGACTAAAAATAGTATTATGGTGGTGTCATAAATATAAAGGGAAGGGTAACAACCTTCCTGTATACAGTACTATAAAATCCCTCCTTTTACCTGTATCCTGTAAATATCCTTTTATCTGTAAAGGGTTAAGAAGCTCAGGTAACCTGGCTGGCACCTGACCAAAAGGACCAAGAAGGGGACAAGATACTTTCAAATCTGGGGGGTAGGGGGAAAGCTTTTGTCTGTCTGTTCTGAGTGCTTGCCGGAGAGAGATCAAGAAAGCAAGCAATCCAACTCCATTAGAATTAGTAAGTACTAGCAAGGAAATGCGTTAGTTTACTTTTGTTTTGGCTTGTGATTTTCTCTCTGCTGAGAGGAAGGTGTATTCCTGGTTTTCTTTTTGTAACTTTAAAGTTTTTGCACAGAGGGAAATCCTCTGTGTTTTAAATCTGATTGCCCTGTGAGATTAGCTTCCCTTCTAATTTTACAGAGGTGCTTCTTTTACCTTTTTTCTTTCTCATAAAGTTCTGTTTCTTTTAAGAGCCTGACTGATTTCTCTATGGTCCTAAGACCCAGGGGTTTGGGTCTGTGATCACTTTGTAACCAATTGGTTAGGATATTATTCTCAAGCCTCCCCAGGAAAGGGGGTGTAAGGGCTTGGGGGGATATTTTGGGGGGAATAGGAACTCCACGTGGTCCTTTCCCTGATTCTTTGTTAAATCACTTGGTGGTGGCAGTGTACCCTCCCAGCGCAATGAGTTTGTGCCTTGGGGAAGTTTTACCCTAAGCTAGTCGAAATAAGCTTAGGGGGTCTTTCATGTGGGTCCCCACATCTGTACCCTAGAGTTCAGAGTCGGGAGGGAACCCTGACAGGTGGTAATACTAAAAATTTTTTAATAGCATAGCAGCAAAATATTCTGCAATAATGGTCAGATGTTAGGGGGCTTATTCCTTCACCCACTTACTTCCCTGGTCCTTCTCGCATGAACAGAGAGCAACAATACCCGAAGTCCAAAGGTGCAAACAATTCGATGTTTACTGGGGTGAACTTCCAGCAAGCATGATTCCAGTTTCCTTCCTTAGTGTCCCCCTTCCCAGCTCTGACACCACAGAGCCTTACACCTGTGTCCCTGTTCCCATTCCTGCCCTTAGCCAAACATGATTCCAATTTCCCCACCCCCATTCCCTGTTCCCATTTGCCACACACACACCCACTTCCTGACTGACTGCAGACTATATAGTAAAATTTGAGTTCTGCTTAGCCATATCTTAACCAATCATTTTACTGAAATTTAACTAACCAATCCTAACATATTGTAACATGATTATGTAACTAATTATATCCCACCACCTTAATTAGTTTACACCCAGCAAAATTAATTACACAGCAGACAGAAACAATCACAGAACCAGACAGAGATTATACAGACAAACAATAGCAAAGTGGGAACTATAATGACAAAACAATATAGAAGTGAGGATTTCACATCCCAGCTATTGATAAGTGAGTTCTTGCCAGAAAGGATGCTATCAAACGAAGTTTCCTTTTACATTTTCTAGGCACTTCTCTTTCTCTGGAGGTGATAGGCACTATCAGGACAGGATTGTATTCCTAACAGCCCAATAGCACCTTATTTCAATGTGAGTAGTTTGGAATGTGAGGAGGTGACCGGTCGCTTCCCAGCTTATGGCTGCCTCTGTTGCTTAGCCAAAGGCCTTAGCCTAAGAACAGGGCCTCAGACTGTCACAGTAAGAGAAGGCCCTTACACTGGCAGACAGGGATTTTGATTCTTTCTTTTATACCTCTAACTAGCCAAGTGATAAGAATACACCTAAATTCTTAGAGTATAGGCCTTTACAGACAGGCCTGAATATCTATATCCTAACATAAATCATCTAGGGACAAGTCCTAACTTTACTTGTGTGAAAGGTTTATTGCATTTATGATAGAAGTGATTACATGACAAACTGGGCAAAAAATAAAAAATTTAAAATGGTAGGAAGTGCAGCATAAAAATACTTGTATATTATCAACTTGTCAATGGACTGTATTCATGCAATTTTGAATGAAGCTAATGGTGAAATATGGTAAGTATAGAGATCACAATCTTTTGTTGGAATGTGCAGTCTGATAGCACATGGTTAAGAACTAAAACTAAATATCAGGGAAATGAAAGCTAAACTAGATGTCTTATGTATCCAGGAAACATGGTTGGTTGAAAAGCTTGCATTTAAAATTCCAGGGTATTTTGCATTTAGTTAAGACCAAAAATTAGGAGGAGGTGTTTGTGCTTTCATAAGGGAAACATTAAACTACATAGCCGTAGAGAATGAAGAAGTAAGCCTAGACTATAATGCTGTTGAGATCCCAATGCAGAAGAGTAATATTTCTTCAAGGATTTAACGATTTATAATATTTATAACCCATGTGAGAAATCAGAACGTTTGGAGCTACAAGAAATAGTGAAGAATTCTAAAAGACCATATATTATATAGGGTGACCTAAATAGTCATAAGAAATTGTGGGGAAATAAGACAACTGATAAAAATGGTGCATGCTTTGTTTTCATCAATGAGCATTTCTATCCAGTGGTTTTAAATGATGGTGTCCCAACTAGATTTAATGCAGCAGAAGGTAGTTTTTCCTGCTTAAACCTGGGAATTATAACAGCAGATATTTCAAATAAATGTAACTGGGAAATATATAAGAAAGAAGAAGTGGGGAATGATCATTTCCCTATACTTATTACTTTTCAAGGGCAAGGTAAAGTCAAAGATAATAGAGAATCTTGGAATTGTAAATTAAAAGGAAACAAAGAAACCACAAAGTGGTTATCCAATTCAGCAAATACACCCCTGATAGATTTGAAAAACATGTCTTTTATAAGAAGCTCTAATCTCTCACTTCAGGGGACACCTGTGTAAAAATTTTTGGGGATTATCTAGGATTAAGATGAACAGCACCTTTAACATCAAAAGGATTTCAAACTATACATAAAATGACATGAATTATCTGGACCCTGTCTACATGACAAAAAAGTTGTTTTCATCAACCAAGTTAGTTCAGTAGAATTACTTTAACATAACTGGAAAGTCCATTTAACAGTATTGACAGAGTTTAACACCTTTACAGTCCAGTTAGCTGGCCATGTTAAAACTAATTTTGATTTCAAGAATCACCTCTTTTCATCATGTAGACAACCTCTTGGGGGTGGAAGGGAGATGAGACACTTGGGGTATGTCTTCACTAGCATAAAAAGTGTGTTTTTAAAAACACATTAGCTAACGCAAAGCTCATGAAAAAGTTCCAAATTACACCAGCTGAGAATCTGTTTTATCTGGATTAGTTTTTGCATAATTTGAGTAGACATTATACAACTAATTTATTTTTCTCTCCTTTCATAATAAATCTTGTTTTTAATTAGACCATTTGAGACTTAAAATGTTTTAAGGCAAAACCACCATTATATGTATTATATTTGGCCTAGGTAGAGAAGGTGATGGAGATGTGGGGAGATATTTAAAGACAGCTGTCTATTGTGGTAGCTTTATTGTTCTGACAGCAAAACAGAAATCAAAACCAATGTGAGGCTTTTCACTGGGGTGAGGAGTACGGGGCACCCGAAACACTTAAAAATACAGGACGTCATATTCCTCCACCCTACTTTAAAATACTTTGCAAATATATTTACATTATTGTTTAAATGACTAACATAAAACACTATATAACCTAACTAAAAGTTGTGGGCGGACTATTGCAGACTCTTGAATTACAAGGCCTTATTCTGACCTGGAATAGCAACTCACTAGATAAACAATTTATAAATTCAAGCACACGGCTTGTTTTTGACTCTGTTGTGATAATGTGGTGATCGTGGTGCAACATTGTCTTGAACAACAGCAACAGTCAATGCTAAAGTCAATGAAAAAACTCGTACAGATACAGACAGACATCATCTTCCTTTCGAAATGCAAACAGATGGACATCATACCAAAAGGACTGAAGGTAAAAAATCCATTACAATCTACATACCACACAGACTATGCTGACAGCTTGTGCCACACACTCTCAAAGAAACTGCGGAACCACCTGATCAACATCCTCTACAGCAAATAGGGAAAGATTAAGAATGAGCTCTCAAAACTGGATACTCTCATAAAAAACCAACCTTCCACACAAACTTCCTCATGGCTGGACTTTACAAAAACTAGACAAGCCATTTACAACACACACTTTGCTTCTCTACAAAAGAAAAAGGACACTAAACTATCTAAATTACTACATGCCACAAGGGGCCACAACAGTGGTTCCCTTAACCCACCCATCAATATTGTTAATCTATCCAACTATACTCTTAGCCCAGCAGAAGAATCTGTCCTACCTCGGGGCCGCTCCTTCTGCCCCTCCACCCCCATGAACATGATACAGTTCAGTGGTGACCTAGAATCCTATTTTCGACATCTCCGACTCAAGGAATATTTCCAACACACCTCTGAACGACATACTAACCCATAGAGACCTTCCTACCAAGACTACAAAAAGAAGGATTCTGGGTGGACTCCTCCTAAAGGTCGAAACAACAGACTGGACTTCTACATAGAGTGCTTCCGCCGATGTGCATGGGCTGAAATTGTGGAAAAGCAGCATCACTTGCCCCACAACCTCAGCCGTGCAGAACACAATGCCATCCACAGCGTCAGAAACAACTCTGACATCATAATTGAAAAGGCTGACAAAGGAGGTGCTGTCGTCATCATGAATAGGTCGGAATATGAACAAGAGGCTGCTAGGCAGCTCTCCAACACCACTTTCTACAAGCCATTACCCTCTGATCCCACTGAGGGTTACCAAAAGAAACTACACCATTTGCTAAAGAAACTCCCTGAAAAAGCACAAGAACAAATCCATACAGACACACCCCTGGAACCCCGACCTGGGGTATTCTATCTGCTACCCAAGATCCTTAAACCTGGAAAGCCTGGACGCCCCATCATCTCACACATTGGCACCCTGACAGCAGGATTGTCTGGCTATGTAGACTCCCTCCTCAGGCCCTACGCTACCAGCACTCCCAGCTATCTTTGAGACACCACTGACTTCCTGGGGAAACTACAATCCATCGGTGATCTTCCTGAAAACACCTTCCTGGCCACTATGGTTGTAGAAGCCCTCAACACAAACATTCCACACAAAGATGGACTACAAGCCATCAGGAACAGTATCCCCGATAATGTCACAGCAAGCCTGGTGGCTGAACTTTGTGACTTTGTGCTCACCCATAACTATTTCACATTTGGGGACAATGTATACCTTCAAATCAGCGGCACTGCTATGGGTACCCGCATGGCCCCACAGTATGCCAACATTTTTATGGCTGACTTAGAACAACGCTTCCTCAGCTCTCGTCCCCTAATGCCCCTACTCTACTTGTGCTACATTGATGACATCTTCATCATCTGGACCCATGGAAAAGAAGCCCTTGAGGAATTCCACCATGATTTCAACAATTTCCTTCCCACCATCAACCTCAGCCTGGATCAGTCTACACAAGAGATCCACTTCCTGGACACTACAGTGCTAATAAGCGATGGTCACATAAACTACCCTATACCAGAAACCTACTGACCCCGCTATTCCTACCTACATGCCTCCAGCTTTTATCCCGACCACACCACACAATCCGTTGTCTACAGCCAAGCTCTACGATACAACCGCATTTGCTCCAACCCCTCAGACAGAGACAAACACCTACAAGATCTCTATCAAGCATTCTTACAACTACAATACCCACCTGCTGAAGTGAAGAAACAGACTGACAGAGCCAGAAGAGTACCCAGAAGTCACCTACTACAGGACAGGCCCAACAAAGAATATAACAGAACACCACAAGCCATCACCTTCAGCCCCCAACTAAAACCTCTCCAACACATCATCAAGGATCTACAACCTATCCTGAAGGACGATCCATCACTCTCACAGATCTTGGGAGACAGGCCAGTCCTTGCTTACAGACAGCCCCCCAACCTGAAGCAAATACTCACCAGCAACCACACACCACACAACAGAACCACTAACCCAGGAACCTATCCTTGCAACAAAGCCTGTTGCCAACTGTGTCCACATATCTATTCAGGGGACACTATCATAGGGCCTAATCACATCAGCCACACTATCAGAGGCTCGTTCACCTGCAAGTCATGTGCCAGTAATGCCCCTCTGCCATGTACATTGGTCAAACTGGACAGTCTCTACATAAAAGAATAAATGGACACAAATCAGACGTCAAGAATTATAACATTCAAAAACCAGTTGGAGAACACTTCAATCTCTTTGGTCACTCGATTACAGAACTAAAAGTTGCAATTCTTCAGGGAAAAAAACTTCAAAAACAGACTCCAACGAGAGACTGCTGAATTGGAATTAATTTGCAAACTGGATACAATTAACTTAGGCTTGAATAGAGACTGGGAGTGGATGGGTCATTACACAAAGTAAAACTATTTCCCCATGTTTATTCCACCCCCCACCCCGCACTGTTCCTCAGATGTTCTTGTCAACTGCTGGAAATGGCCCACCTTGATTATCACTACAAAAGGTTCCCCCCCACCCCCACTCTCCTGCTGGTAATATCTCACCTTAAGTGATCACTCTCGTTACAGTGTGTATGGTAATCCATTGTTTCATGTTCTCTATGTATATAAATCTCCCCACTGTATTTTCCACTGAATGCATCCGATGAAGTGAGCTGTAGCTCACGAAAGCTGATGCTCAGATAAATTTGTTAGTCTATAATGTGCCACAAGTACTCCTTTTCTTTTTGCGAATACAGACTAACACGGCTGCTACTCTGAAACCTGTCAATGATAATGACTCAGCTGGATCTGGTACCAAAGTTTCTTCCAAATAGTCATTGAAAATCGGAGTTGTAATGGAAGGAGGTTTGATCAGAAGAACAGAAAGTCCTACTGGAACATCCCTGGATACTGGTATTTATTGAGGCTGCAAATGGTCCAAATGTCATTTCTGTAAAATACCATCTGATAATTTTACCATGAACAAAACGGG
This sequence comes from Lepidochelys kempii, assembly GCF_965140285.1. Classification (NCBI taxonomy): domain Eukaryota; kingdom Metazoa; phylum Chordata; order Testudines; family Cheloniidae; genus Lepidochelys; species Lepidochelys kempii. Next base: position 61,402,735 of record NC_136383.1, read on the forward strand.
TTCTGCACTTTACAAGTTCTCTAGGTACACATTTCACTCTGCAACACTAGGTGCAAGTCCACACTGAGTTTCCTACTTGAAAAGAATCATGACAAGTCTCACATTATCAATCAATTAGCATAGCTCAGGATTTAGCTACACATGAGGCAACATCAGGATGCAGCGTGTCCCAACAAGTATGTAAAGATCACTGAAAAAAAAAGTTGTAGGTGACTTATGGTTAGATAAGGAAGAGGGTGTCCAATTTCTGCTGATGACTCAAAATAGACTTGTTAGCTCTTATGGCATACTTAAGTGTCTGTACAAAGTGTTCTGCTAGTCTATTTGTAGCAGGATGATAAGGAGAAGAATGTATGTTCTGAATTCCATTTAAAGCTTAAAGAAAAGGAGGACTAGTGGCACCTTACAGACTAACCAATTTATTTGAGCATAAGCTTTTGTGAGCTACGGCTCACTTCATGGAAATTCTTCAGAATAGAATTGAGGTTCATTGTCACTCACTAACTGTAACGGTAAACCAAATGGACTAAACAAGGTACAAAGTTGTCCAATGGTCTTGGTAGCTGAAGTAGAAGTCATTCTAAAAACATCTAGCCATTTTGAATGGGCATCAACTATGACCAAAACCATATAACCTTTTAATGGCTGGCAAAGTCCATATGAAAACATGTCTAAGGAAGCTGAGGCCATCATCAAATGTGTGGATAAGCTGGACCAGGATCATGCTAAATTTGCTGACATGCAGTACAGCACTTCACCTTCCTCTCAATGTCTCTGATCCCCAGCCACCAGACATGGCCTTCATCCATACAATGCCAAAATGACCTTCATGAAAAGCTTCCAAAACCTGAGATTGAACTGTTTTTTTTGGAATGATCACACATTCCCCATAAAATGCAATCTTTATTCACATATAATTGAGGTTGACATGACACAAATTGTGTAAAATGAGGATTCTTATGATTCAACATTGTACCTTGTAGTACCATTCCAATCACAAGAGAAAGCATATCATCCTTAGTGGTTTCTTTGTTGGTGTCTATCCTAGTGATGGGTAACCTATCCATCAAATTGGGATAAAACACTTTGTCCAAAGTTGCTTTGGGTTGACAGAAGCTTGGGCATGACAGCCCACCAGCATTGCTGTACAAGTCCCTTTACAGAATTGAATAGTATAGGAATGAGCTGAACTTAAAATGCCCAAAGTTGCATACGAGCAGCAGCTAATGATGGAATTTCATGTTTTGGTCCAAAAATTGAACTTAATGGGCAATGACCTGTCAGCAACTTTCCTTTCCTTCAGTCACATAAAGGACAACACCTCTGATAGTCCATCTAGTTGAACTTTCATCTGGAATATATCTTTTGGAACTAACCTTTCTCCAAAATAAGTCTTCAAAACTGTGGAGGTTTCTTCCAGAGGAACTTGTGACAGACTCTGGTGATAGGTAGATACAGAAGTCAGTTAAATGGCAGCTCCAGTCTTGTACGAATGATCTCAATGAATGGTGTGACCCAGATGCCACCTCTTACTCCAACTTCTGATAACACATGCCATGCTAGGTCTTGGCCAGTGTCACTAGAGCTCTTGTCTTTTTCCCCATTATGAATTTCCAATTTCTGTCCTTTCTTAGGTTCTGTCTTCCTAAGTGTCTTCTTTGATGGAAAGTGGTCACTGTGTCACTGGTCACTCAACTGTGTGACAGATCTTCTGGCACTTCCTGGTGTGACCTGGCATGCCCAGAAATCATTCTCAGTGTGTATAGTTTGTGCACAATGGCCACATGGAAATTCCTTATGTTCCTGTGGTTCACTGATTCAGGAGGTGAACATCTCAGCTCACACTAAATTCAAGAGAACATTTCTTGCAGTTTCCATGGCAATAGCTACCTCAATAGCCTTCTTGAAGGTAAGCTTTGATACAGTCAATAACTTTTTCTGAATCTGGTCATTGTGCAATCCAGAGACAAATTGGTCATGCAAGGCTCATTTAATGTTTATTTGCATGACAATGATTTGACAGCTTACTTAGAGCAGCAACAAACTGTGTTACCAACTCTCCACATCCCTGATGTCACTGATGGAACTGACATTGTTCTTCTATCATCAATGAAGTAGGAGAAAATTGTTCCTACATTGCTACAGTAATTGCCATGTACATGGCATTTCCAGCATAATTAGGACAATAGGTTTTGCAGCAGTCTGTATACCTTCAGACACATCACTGTCAGCTAGGTTGAAACTCTGTCTACCTGGAATCAAATTGCAAACTATAACTTGTTCCAAACATTTGAAGTACACTGCCCATGAGTCACAGTTCTCATCAAACTCGCCTTTATTGACCACATAAGTTGCCATTTCATTTTTCTTGTTAATTTTGTGCCCTCCTGTACCGCTTCTTTTCCACAAGGAAACTTTTTTTATTTTTCCTTTTTAAGGTGCACTGGCTGAACTTGATCTCCCTCTGCTGGCTGTGTGCTTACACTGCGGATTCACTCCTTTGTACTTAGGCTTCCTGTGCCGGATGAAGACTCTCTGAGTGCAGGTGGACACTAGTCTTGCTCTCTCTAGCTTGCATGAGAACAAAAATGGCTGCTCTCCTCTCAGAAATGGCTGCTCTCCTGTTTTGTCTCCAGCAGCTTAGCAGCCACTTCCTACTTTGTTCTCTTCTTTGCCTAATTCCCCTCTCTTGCTGGCTGTCCCTTGCAGCAAAACAGCAGTCTGCCACTTTGTACCTGTTGGTGAACTTTTTCCTTTTTTATATAATATTATTTGCTTACTCTTCTTGCTCAGGCAATGAGACAGTCATGGGATAGAAGGTCCGCATCACCAGTGTTATTTTTGGACCCAGCAGAAAAAGTGATAGAGATGCAGGGGGAGCTGATTTAAAGCAGATCTATCTGCTGCAGTGACTATATTGTTTTGGCAGCAAAATAGAAACCAAAGTGTGGCTTTTCGCTGGGGAGAAAGAATACAGAGTGCTTAAACATTTAAAGGGACAGTACATCACAGCATATATGTTCTTGAAGGGGAAACAATCTTTTAACCTCTTATGAGAGACAGTCAGAGAAAAAACTTTATCTTTGGCACAGAAAATATCCTAAAATGAGATACTAGTGACTGCTAATCAGTAGAGGCACAGGAAAAAATGTTACTCACAAGGAGTAGCAGGATTAGGGAGACAATGTTTATAATGCCATAGTACTTATATATACACCTTATTTTTCAGTGAAGACCATGCTGAGCCTGACAAAGCTCAGGGAACTGTGTGGAGGGGCGGGGAGAAGAAGGGCAGTGTCTATATGCTATGTTTGTGACATTCCCCATTTATCAATTTAAGGGGAGGATCTAATTTATAGTCAGCTGCCAGCATCTCCAATAAGCTTGCGCACCAGCTAAATACGACTAGAAGTAAGAGATTCTCTGATCACACTTCCTATCCCCCAGCCATACCTCCAAAATGCTCCTCTGCTGGGCAGCAAGGGTGGTGGCATCAGGAGCATTTTCCCATGTGGTTCTAGATTTATATTCCCTTTGTGCTGTCAAAGCATCTGTTCTCTATTTATATTATATATACACACACACACAAAGCTATGTTAAAAGAACATTATAAAGGTTTCAGACTCAAGCCAGAAATGCCAGAATTAAGGTCGTTGTTCAATTCTTCCCCCTTGTGTTTATGCATTATGATACTGTCTAATTACATCATCATATATTGTTTCCACAAGACCTCTGCTTCATTCAGTGCACAGTTAATGGACAGTGCTCAGTTAATGAGTAGCTATTCAATATTTAGTTTTCTTCTTATTGTTCAATGTGTAGTCCATGCCTTATTTACTGCACACTAGTCAAGACCGACTATGAATACAGAATTTTTAATTTTCTCATGAGCTTTTTTATGGTGCTTATCACCATAGTATCTGAGTGTTTCACAAATATGGATGCATTTATTTTCACAATACCCTATGAAATTAGGGGGTATTTTTATCCCCATTTTATAGATGGAGAACTGAGGCACAACAGCAATCAAGGTCAAAAGTATCCACTAATTTGGGTGCCCAATTTGAGCAGCTGGGACTTGATTTTTCAGAATATTTACTGGTGTATAGCACTTCACAGCTCCCATTGATTTTGACTGCAGCTGTGAGTGCTTAGCACATTTACAAATCAGACCCCAGGGTCTCCAGTCAGGCACCCAGAAAATGAGAAACACATACGTAGTGACAATCTGTGAAAAGTTTGGTTTTAGTGATTTTTCCCAGCATCACACAGGAGCTCTGTGCCACAGAAAGGGATAGATAGAACTAATAGGTTTTCGTCCTCTGTGTCTCAGCACCAGAAGGGGATGAGATAGATACTTTGCCTGTGGGTTTCACAGCTATTTGCTGACATCAAAGGGATGGTGAGACTCAGGAATCTGGGATTCCATTCTAGGCTCTGAAGGGGAGTGTTCTCTAATGGACATGGACTCTTCTTTCCATTCTCCCTAAGTTTGATCCCTTCTAACTGCTGTTCTTCTCCCAGTCCTTCTTTTGCCCAAGCCTGACTCCTCATCCCAGTCTCATTCTCCTCATCTAGCTAGTCCCAGTCTCCATTCTCCAGTCTACTCATCCCAGTTCCAATCTCCTTGCCAAAAAAGTTCTAATCTCACCCCTCTGTACTCCCCACCCCAGTCCCAGTCTCCCTCACACTTCCAGCTTCGTCCTTCACATGGCTTGGACCCAGCAAGGAGTGTCATTGAAAGTATAGGAGAGAGAGTCTCCTGGCTCTCAATTCAGGTTTTCAGACCTGGACCCAGCATGGCCCACAGCAGCTCAGAAAAGTAAAGTATTCCCATTTTGGATATAATCTTCAAGGAATTTAGCTGCTAAAACCTAAGAAGTATCTAATAAGGAGGTGCAAAGTGTGCTTTTTCAAAGGCTTAATACATCACCAAATTTGTGCAGATTTTCATGAGGACAGCAAAAGATACCTTCCTGACACAAAGGATACCTCTGTGCCAAATTTCAAGCCCCTGCTCTGCAGCATGAGGATGATAGAGATTTTCAAAGAAAATGTCACAGATCTTTTTTACATGAGCAAGACAACATATATTTCCCTCTAACCTTGTTCTCGGAAATGGCTAAACTATTTTGGCTGAAATTTTCAAAAATAAATAAATTCATCCTGAGACAGAGACCCAGCATGGAAAATTTGAGCCCAGTTTAGAAAAGTTATAAGCAATTGAAAACAAGGTTTTATGAGAGAAAGAGTCAGGCAACATTAATAGGCAGTGCTACCAGCCCATCTATAATATTCTTACTGGGATAATATGTACCTGTTTTATAGTACAATTAAATCATACCCATCCTGTACACTGAATTATTATTTTATGTAAATATCAGATATGGGCAATATGACAAAAATGTTAATAGTTTTAGCATTTTCTTGTTAAGAAATTCTATCGTTGAAATAAGCACTTACCCTACCAATTTCCCATGACACCTTTCTAAACAGAAATGGCCAATTTATGTTGGCAATTTTTAAACTGTTCACCAGGATATTTTGAGATGCTAGAGAATAATCTCATTTGATACTCATAGATATTAAGTAGCTAATCTTAACTAAAGCATAATTCAGTAGTCATATATATTATATTTTTAATCTGGAAATCCAGCTGATGCTGGAAGTTAGAAAACAGAAGGGAATCAAGGACTGATGATTGGATGAGAGTATTAAAAATGTACTGACTGACATTATTTGTACTGGTAAATTATTGGTATTTCTTTGCCAATGAATGCCATGAAAATATACCATAAAATACATTGAAGCTTTGTCCAGTAATTCTTCATAGCTTCATAGTTATCCTATTACTAATCACCGTAGTTTCAGGTCATCCATTTACACACACCCTAAAATATTGCCAGCCTTTTTCTTTACTGATCATACAATGGCATTGAATCACAGTATCTTATTCCCAAAGTACTGTGGGGGAAAATAAAGAACAATTTCAATATCACTACCATCTGCATCACAGATTATCCCATAAACATAGCCAGGTCGACAGAGGTCTTTGAAGCATAATTTTAACACTCATTTCATATTATGGTTCTTATATTGAAATGTGTTGTACCCCATCGTGATCCATTGTGACCCACGAAGAAATATCACACACCATGATAACACAAGAACAATATACTTATTATTTTTTCCTTTGGATTGATTAGTCTATTGGTTTGTCGTTACGTATTTAGGATAAATTTGAAAAGATGAACAGTGATAGCAGGAATTTGGGGGGGTTGCACTGTACTGAGTCCTCTCAATGCCCTTTCATTTCACTAGGAGTTGCAGGTGCTCAGTGGGGTAGGCACCTAAATATCTTTGAGGCTCTGGTCTGAGGACCTCACAGGATAAGGCTCCAATTCAGGAAAGCACTTAAGAACATGCCTAAAATTAATCACATGGTTAAGTACTTTGCCTTATAGAGATGTACTCTTGAACTTGGACCTTAATGATTTCAGAAGTAAATGATAAAAGAAACTCTGCAGTGTTGTTGTAGCCATGTTGGTCAGGATATTCCAGGATATTCAAGAAACAAGGTGGGGTAAGGTAATATCTTTTATTGGAACAACCTTTGTTGGTGAGACGGACAAGCTTTCAATCTTACATGGATCTCTTCTTCAGACCTTTGTGTAAGCTCAAAATCTTGTTGAGGTCCGAAGAACTCTGTGTAAACGCAAAAGTTTGACTCTCACCAACAGAAAGTTGATACACTAAAAGAGAATACCTCACCCATCTTATGTGATTGAGTCACAGGTCCCATGCTCTGGAACTGCTCTGTATGAAGCCAGACAGGACTCTGGGTAGTGTGACGCCCCTCAGGGCATGCTGTCCAGGGCAAAGAGCCCTTTGGCTATGACCTTCCTGGGACTGACCTCAAAGCATTCAGCATCCTTGTTCTCACTGTACACTTCCCCTTGGCGGGTCCACCTGGATGGGAACACCTGGGGAAGCCAGAAGGCCCCGCACTCCAACTTCGCAGTCAGCAGTGACCCTCAGCCAGCTAGTAAAACAGAAGATTTATTAGTTGACAGGGACACAGCGTAGAACAGACCTTGTTAGCCCAGAAATCAGTGACTTTCAGCAAAGTCCATCTTGGGGGGACCCCAGGCTTGATGCCCTGGATTCCCCGCCTTTGAGTCCTCAACAGCCAACTGCCCAGCTTCCAGCAACCTGACCTCCGATAAGCCCATTGCCCCTCCTCCTGGTCTTTGTCTTGTTTCCCGGGCAAGATGTCACCTGATCGCATCTCCCTCCTGGTTCTCAGGTTATGAAGGGCACCATCCATTGCTTATGTGCAGGCAGCTGGAGCAGCCTGCCCCCTGAGGGCCTCAGCAAAAGTCACATATCCTTATTCCCACCACCTAGGCATTGGTGTAATACACCGGGACACCGGGAAACTGGGTACACACAGTATTCATGCAAAACAGTAAAGCTCACATAGACTCGCATACAACATAACAAGGGGGAAACCCCACTTCATCACATCTTGTTTCTCTAAAATAAATTATTTCTAAACTACTAACGAATAGCCAGATAATGCAGACTTTTGCTCACCTGAGTAGTCCTAATTCATAAGGATTGGGTTCCAAATCCCATTCCCGTCACTCAGATGGGACCAGACCCTACAAACTCTTACTCATGAGTAATCCTATCACAACGAGTCCCATTGTGTCTAGTCTTGTGTAAAGCAAACAAGATTTGACCATGCTCTAGTTCACCATGTGTCTGTGCAGTTCATTTTACAAGTCATTTTAGCAAATGGCTCATTGAATGAATTCTTATCTCCATTACAAAAAAAAAAAAAAGCAAACAAACACCAAACCCATTGAGAAAGAAAAAACACCAATCCATCATGTTATAGGAAAGAAATAGGACATTGCCCAATGATACATTCTATGTGTTCTACCTATCTTTTTTATAGTATAATTAACCTATTTTAATCATTTATGAAAATAGAAAAGAACATAATTTTTAATTCCATATCTCGTCACATGGAAATATGTATTAGCAAAATAGTATGATGGTTTTGAAGGATAGGCATAGCTTCAGTGGTTATGTACCACATTTTTGTTGTTCTCTTGATGTCTCCCTCAATAATGTTGCAGGACTGATTCATTTTTATTCTTGGTCTTCCCTAAGTTTTCTATGTTGACTGTATCTTTATTCTGAAGAAAACACAAACTAACACCTACTGTGTTAATCCTGTTTAGTACCTTCCATGAAAACTGTGCTTGCTGAAAGCCATACTCACTTTAAAGTTTCATATGCTTCCAGAAGGAGGGATCTTATAAAAGCCAAAAGGTTCCAGTGACTAATTATAGTAATAAAGATACACTGCAGTAATCTATGGTATAGAAGACCAAATCCTATTGAAATCAGTGGGAATTTTGCCTGGGTAAGGACAGCAGGAGTCGACTAATAGTGTTTAAACCAGTTTTACCCCAGTGTAAATCCTTCAGTGGAATTACTGCTTATTTTACAGTGGTGTGAGAATTTGCTGGTAAAATGCAAGCTTTTACAGCAGATGCTGAATAATTATCACAGAGATTCATGGTCATGCTCATTTCTTCTACAAATAAGTTCTACAGTCATGGGTCACTATTTGTTTGCACAGATCTATTAGTTTCCCTATTAAGGAAGGGGAGTGTGTGTGACTAGGCAGTTCAAATAAACCATTAGTATTTCTACATCCTTTCCAAATAAATGGAAAATGGTTATTAGGAAAGAGGGCAAATATTTTACACAACCCACGGATAGTCAGATTTCTCTGTAGAGCATTACAGACATAATTTTAACTTCTGCAAATTTATCTCAGACGCTATCCATCCAAATAGAAAAGGAGTACTTGTGGCACCTTAGAGACTAACCAATTTATTTGAGCATAAGCTTTCGTGAGCTACAGCTCACTTCATCGGATGCATACTGTGGAAAGTGTAGAAGATCTTTTTATACACACAAAGCATGAAAAAATACCTCCCCCCACCCCACTCTCCTGCTGGTAATAGCTTATCTAAAGTGATCACTCTCCTTACAATGTGTATTAGATAAGCTATTACCAGCAGGAGAGTGGGGTGGGGGGTGGTATTTTTTCATGCTTTGTGTGTATAAAAAGATCTTCTACACTTTCCACAGTATGCATCCGATGAAGTGAGCTGTAGCTCACGAAAGCTTATGCTCAAATAAATTGGTTAGTCTCTAAGGTGCCACAAGTACTCCTTTTCTTTTTGCGAATACAGACTAACACGGCTGTTACTCTGAAACCTATCCATCCAAATGTTATATATTGCCTTAAATAACGTAGAGAGATGACTGTTAATTGAATGGATAGGGAAAGCATTACTCACTGCACACACGAATTCAAAACTGCTAATACAATTATCAGACTTGGGAGTTTTGCCCAACATGAGAATCTTTGCTATATCAGTTAATTCTTTTGTGAATATGGTGGAATTATAAATAGCTGCTTCATCCTGTAACAGTGGAAAGTTTCAGAGTAGCAGCCATGTTAGTCTGTATCCGCAGAAAGAACAGGAGTACTTGTGGCACCTTAGAGACTAACAAATTTATTTGAGCATAAGCTTTTGTGGGCTACAGCCCACTTCATCAGATGCATAGAATGGAACATATAGTAAGAAGACATATATACATACAGAGAACATGAAAAGGTGGAAGTTGCCATACCAACTCTAAGAGACTAATTAATTAAGATGAGCTATTATCAGCAGGAGAAAAAAAACTTTTGTAGTGGTAATCAAGATGGCCCATTTAGACAGTTGACTAGAAGGTGTGAGGATACTTAACATGGAGAAATAGATTCAATTTGTGTAATGACCCAACCACTCCCAGTCTCGATTCAAGCCCAAGTTAATGGTATCCAGTTCACAAATTAATTCCAGTTCAGCAGTTTCTCATTGGAGTCTGTTTTTGAAGCTTTTCTGTTGCAAAGTTGCCACCTTTAAGTCTGTTACTGAGTGACCAGAGAGGTTGAAGTGTTTTCCTACTGGTTTTTGAATGTTATGATTCCTGATGTCAGATTTGTGTCTGTCATAAATATAAAGGGAAGGGTAAACACCTTTAAAATCCCTCCTGGCCAGAGGAAAAAATCCTCTCACCTGTAAAGGGTTAAGAAGCTAGGATAACCTCGCTGGCACCTGATCAAAATGACCAATGAGACAAGATACTTTCAAAAGCTGGGGGGAGGGAAAAACTGTCTGTCTGTGTGATGCTTGTGCCGGGGACAGAACAGGATTGGAGTCTTAGAACTTAATAAGTATCTAGCTAGATATGCATTAGATTATGATTGGGGTGCAAGGGTTGGGAGGATTTTTTTGGGGGAAAGACGTTTCCAAACAACGTTTTCCCAATAAACCCAGATAAATGTTTGGTGGTGGCAGTGGAAATCCAAGGGCAAAGGGTAAAATAGTTTGTACCTTGGGGAAGTTTTAACCTAAGCTGGTAAAAGTAAGCTTAGGAGGTTTTCATGCTGGTCCCCACATCTGTACCCTAGAATTCAGAGTGGGGAAGGAACCTTGACAGTGTTCATTTATTCTTTTGCGTAGAGACTATACATTGGCCAAACTGGTAAATATATTGGTAAATATATTATCATTTGGGACTACGTGTTGAGGTTTCTTAGGTAAATCTGCACACAATGTGATAGATACGTCTCTTAAATAGTAGTTTCCTTAGCTTTTCAAGGTGATTAATTTAAGGTTCCAACTTGTATATTGTCATTTATGATAAGCAACATATTGATCTATAGAACATATTGGAGCCAAAGGGCCAAATTCGCAGCCACATACAAACTACAGAGGGTACAGGTCTGGGATATGAGTGCAATGGTGACTTAAATCTCACTCATATCTCATATCCATTCCAATAGTAAGGAGGATGCTTAACTGCTGTTACTGAAGTTGGACATATTTAAATCAGCAGGTTCAGATAACCTGCATCCACCAATTTTAAAAGATGTGGTCACTGGACCATTAATGTTGATTTTTATTAAATCTTGGAACACTGGGAAAGTTCCAGTGGACTGGAAGAAAGCTAATGCTGTGTCAATACTATAATATTTAAACAGGATGACCCAAGTAATTACAGGATCATCAGCCTGTCTTTAGCCCCGTGTAAAATAAAGGTACAGCTGATATTGGACTCAATAAAAAAATAAAGGAGGGTAATATAATTAATATCAATCATCCTGGGTTTATGGAAAATAGATTTTGTCAAACTACTTGATGTAGTTTATGATGAGATTACAAATTTGGTGGATAAAGGTAATAATATTGATGTAATGTACTTACACTTCTGTAAATCATTTGATCTGGAACCACATGACATTTCGATTAGGAAAACAGAACAACACAAAATCATCATGGTATGGAAGGCAGAGCTGGGCAGAACCTTGAGATAAGGACAAGGGCAAGATTCTTACGTTCAAAACCTCAGGTGGTGTAATCCAACATAGTTCCACTGACTTCAGTGGAGCAATGCTGCATTACATCAGCTGAAGATCTGACCCTTTAACATGATATGGCAGGTAAGGAGGGACAGATTTTGCTTTTGGTTATACTGCTGTAAATCTGAAATAATTTAATTTACTTCAGTGAAATGAAAGCAGTATCTGGCCCAGTGGAAGATTTCAAATGGGGCGTGAAATCCAAATACCAAGCAACTTTCTTAGTTAATTGGAATCACATTGGTCCCCAAAACAAAGGCTAAATTAAAATGTTGTGATTCCCTGTAACATTAGGAAGGAAGCCTCTTTCTATCAAAAGAATGGCTGGGAAGGCCACAGTTCCAGGAGTGAATAAAGTACCTCTTATCCTGAAACATCTATAAGGTGCTTTGAACCCCAAATGTACAGTAGAATCAATGGGATCTGATGATGCTCAGAGCAGGGTACTTAGTACTTTGTAGGGTTGGGTCACAAGAGAAGATGGAGTGACACAGTACTGGTGAAGAATAATGCTGATCAGGTTGAAAAATAAATACAAACACTAGCCATAGGTAACAAAATAAACTAAAATAGTACTTTGTTCCTGATTATCAAACAGTGTTAAATGCTATGGAGATCAGGCATTTTACACTCAGCTCAGCTGGCACCCTTTGCTAGCAGAGAATTTCTCAGTTGCTTTAATCTTTAGTGGCATTCTGAGTCAAAAAGACACTAATTTGGCTTGAGAATTTCTAAAGAGGATGTGTTGAAAGTCTGCAAAGAAGTCATACAATTGTGACCTTGCTATTTATTCAAGAGCGGAATATCCTATAATTATACTCTTCATCTGGGGACTTCAGAGTTCTTTAAAAGGTAAGTAAGTAGCAGTATCCCTATTTTACAGATGGGGAAACTGATAGAGAGATTAATTGATTTACTTAAGGTCAAACTACAAGCCATGCATGGTTAGAAATAGAACACAGGTCTCCTCATTTCCAGTCCCCGGTTCTAATCACAAAATCAAATTCACTCTCTACAATAACTGCCCCTTCTGACACTCATTATTTTCTTGGATTACAGTGAATATAAAATTGTGAAACAGTTCAGTGGAAGTATGTGACAGGGTGGCTGGTTTCTTTAAGAAGGAATGGGGTCTGGTGCACTGATTACCTGCTGCCAAACTGGTCTTAAGGGTAGCTTATAAAGAGTAAGACAAGAGAAATAGAAAGAGGGCTATCTATTGCCCCTCTCAGCCCTGGGAGGTGAGGATAAGAGTGGGATTTAAGTGCCGGCCAGGCCATGGCACATTCCCAGCCATGATATGTGCAGCTGGTAGTTAAGACTACTGCATCCACAGCTGCAATAATGCAGCAAAAGCCCTTCCCATTACCTCTTTTGACTGGAAAGGCAGGAAAAAACCAGCCTGTTGACAACCCTTTTCATACTGTGGGTACATCTGTGCTGTAGATAAAGGGGTAGCTTTAATTTAGTTTACACACATAATAGCAGTGAAGATTCAGGCTAGCAACTCAAGTATGTAACCAGTGTCCCCAGTGGGCTTGTTTGGGGGCAGCTAGCATTGGCTGAAATGTGTGCCACCACCTCTTCACTGTCGCTTCCACACTAGCTAAATTAAAGCTAGCACAAGTATACCTATCCCTGACATACACACTTTAATTTGCAATGTAGATGTACCCTATGTGTCAGTGGGAGCTGGGTGCCTAACTCTGGCTTTCTGCTTCTACTCACAGCCATAATCCAATCAATGCCTAGTTCCTGTGTTTGCCATCAGTTCCTAGGGAAACCCTTCAGCCTTCATGGCTCAGTTTCTACTCCTACCTTGCCATGCTGGTCTATGTCTTGGGCAGTGGTGGCTTCTATTGTTTTAGCTACCACTAAACAAAGGGGAATTTAATCACTCCCTCATTTAGCTGTGCTAGCTGAATGAAATGCAGCTATCAGCTTCAGTGAAGGCTGTGGTTGCTCAGAGATCCAAGACACACTTCCACTCAGCTGTCAACACCCTCCAACATGACAGTATAGTGGAGTCCCAATGGCATTGAAAACCCTCAAAGGGTGAAACACAGGGTTGATATGTATCTGCTAAAAATTTTAAGAACAATCTTGGGCTGCCATGCCATCAAAGAGGCTTTTACAATCTTTTTTCACTTTTTGAACTGACTTTTTGTTCAGTCCCTCTAGATTCCCCTCTGGGTAGTACTCATAGGTGCTGGAACTAGGGGTGCTATGGCTGCTGCCGCACCCCCTAGCTTCAAGTGGTTTCCATTACATACAGGGTTTACAGTTTGGTTCAATGGCTCTCCTCACCTCCACTATAATTATTGTTCCAGCACCCCTGGTAGTACTGACCATGACAGTAAGCTTCCCTGTTTATGTTCTTTGGTCAACTGTAGAGTTTATACAAAGTTATCTAGCTCTGACTTTGATGTAGAAAAGTTGATGAAATCAAAACTAGGATGAAACATGTTTTCATAGTTTTTTATCTGCTATTTAATTTCCTAACATCAGGTTAAACATAGGCCGTTGTAGTCAGAAACCAACACTCTGACCTCCAAAAGGTATACAGGCCTATATCCTCAAAGGAATTGGACCTGGGCCATTGTCCTTCCTCAGGAAAACCCCTTCTATAGTATTTGCTGTGGCCATCTGTCATAGTCATAGAGTTTGAGGCAAGAAGGGACCATCAGATCCTCAAGTTAATATGAAGTAAACCTGTTTTGTTTGTTCATTCAATAAAATAAAAATAATACAGCTTTATCTCATAAGACATTTTTCAAATGTTCCCCAACGTTATCCCAGATGTATCCCAAAACTTTGTATGCAGTTGAACTAATACAAGTATACTCTTAGCTGAAGGCAAAAGTAAAAGGGTATTTTCAGATGAGATTTGGAGAGTGATGAAGACTATATGAGTTAGAAGAAAGTTGTTCAATATGGCAGGAGTTGCAGAGGAGAAGGCTCTCATCAACAGTGCAAAACCTCTCTGGAAAGAAAGAGAAGGCTGGTGTTAAGAGAGTAGAAAAACAAGGAGATGGGAAGGTTTTTTTATGGTTTAAAAAAAACAGCAATAATTCAGAATTAACTTAGAACTTTATAGCACTTTTCACCATAGCTCTGAAAGCATTTTACAAAAGTGGTCAAGCATTATCAGGCCCATTTTTACTGATGGAATAACTAATGCAATGAGAGGTCAAATGAATTACCATGGCCCCATAGATATTCAGTGACAGAGTTGGGAATATCACCAAGACTCCCAGAATTGTGCTCCATCTACTAGATCACAGATGGAAATCTGAACTCAATCTTAAAATGAATAGCAGGATAGTGGAGCATGGGGAGGGTGGAGGATGATGTGACTGTGCTTCATGGTATATGCAAGAAAGTGCATGGCATCAGCATTCTGCAGATGCTGGAATCTGGAAAGCTGAAGCTTGAAGAAGGCCTGGAGAAATTTCATTAGCAGAGTTTAAGCCATTCTATGGGAAATTCCAATATTTTGATTTTTTTTTCATTCTGAATCAGAACAAAAAGTCTAAATTTACAGTAAACCAGAAATTCTGAAACATTTCAATTTGGAAACATTTAAATGTTTTATTTAGATGATGGTTTAATTTTGATAATTCAAAACGTTTCATTTCAAGAAGGTAAAAACATTTCATTTTAATAAGATAACTTTTTTTGCAATAATGTCAAAATATTGTAAAATATTCACTGTAACACATGCAATGTATACTATATTAATATTTAATATAAAAGTGTTATGAAACAAAGTAATATGAAATGATGAAGTCAAAACAAAATGTTTTACCTTATCAAAACAAATGGGAAAGTTGCTTTCAGCTTTCTCCTATTGAAAAAGTAGTCAAAATCAACACATTCCCATGAAGCATTTTGACTTGGAGGAATCCGCATTTTCTGGAACCACTTGAAGATTTTTCAACCAGCCTCTATTAATCAGTGAAAGAAAAATGATATGAAGATATGGGTGATGATTTTTGCAGTGGACTAGTCACAACAGACCCATACATGGGAGATGTAGCAGAGGTAACCATGTTAACCAGAGGTAACCCCACACTGGCTAGTAAGAGATTAATGGAGCCCTGGGGAGACTGTGGAGAAAACAGCCAATTAGAGAGGGGCTGTGAGGAGCAGCCAATCAGGGATGAGCAGGCTCATATAAGAAGGGCTGCTGGGCCAAACAGCTGTAGTTGTTCCCTGGAGCTCAAGGAGGGAGTACTGACTGCCTTGCATGAGGAGGCAAGCTAGCATGTTGGACAGAGAAGTGCTGGGCAGGATCAGAGGAGAAAGTGTGAGCTCCTGGCTGACTGCTAAGACTGGCATACTGAAGCCCTCAGATAAGAGAAGAAAAGGTGCTGAGGTTGTGGGGAAGTGGCCCAGGAAAATAGACTGAGAGGTTGGAAGGGATGCAGTGCATGGCTGCCATTTACAGGGTCCCTGGGCCAGGATCTGGAGTAGCGAGCAGGCCTGGGTCTCCTCCTTCCTTGCCACTGAAGAAGTGGCTGGACTGTGGTACATCCCCCCCAGAAAGGGACACAGAGTGTGGCACAGCTGGAGGGCTGTATCCTGAAGAAGATGTTGTGGTCCTTGGAATGACATCTTTCCAGGAGCAGAAGTGACAGTGGTGAGACATCACCAGAAGAAGGTGCATTGGCTAGCAGAGCTAATCCCTGGGACAGCCAGCAGTAGATGCTGCAGAGGTGAGTCACACCCCATCACAGAGGGATTTTTGTAGGAAGAGGGGAGTTCAAGATCATGAATGATATTAAGGTTATGGGGTTATTTAGTAGCTTCAGCTCTTAACCAGAGCTTCAGTTTTATCTATCTCAACATAGCCATCAATCTAGAAACCACTGTACTAACTAAGCAGCCCTCATGTTCCACCACAAAAGTGGGCAGCATTTAAAAAGCAACCCAACCTAATACATAGCTATCAACCATCCCTCAAATATTTGTGGCTGCCCTGTAATGTCAGCTCATTTCCGTGTCAAATCTGGAAGCAGCAGCAGCAATGTTTATCAGTTCAGCTCCTGTTAACACTTCAGATACAAATCCATGTTTTCAGGAGTTTATAGCCAACACCATAAAAATGTGTTGCAGACTGAATTTGGCATGTATAAGAAGAATTTAAAATGACAGTATGAAGGAGGTCTAAAAAGTAGTTATTCTGCATGCCTCATGGGTTCTTTTCTACTAGTAATGATATTATAAAGATCTGAACACACAAACATAATGCCCTCTCCTGGTGCTAGACTTGAGGACATGGGGTTCTATTAGTAACTTCAGCCAGTAAGTGGTTGACAGTAAATCAACTCTTTAAACTACGCTCTGTTTCAGTCATCTTGTTTGGCTATGTGTGAAAACTGATTTTCATAGCTGCTGTTGTGGAAGGAAAATGAATCTCTGACAGTGTGGTGAGGACATGATAGTTAAGCACATTGGACTGACTTTTCAAAACTGGGTGTCCATAGTTAGGCTGCTTGTCACACAGTGAGCTGGCTCTTTAAGAGGAAGGGAGCTCAGTTGCACCTGCCAGTCTTAGCCCACCTCTCCCGGTTGAAGGAATTAATAGAGGGGTCACATGACTGAAGTATATAATTCAGAACTAGGCGTGCTGGGAGATACCAAAAGCAGCATGAGATCAGTGATGGAAAGTCTCAAAGGTGGAGATGGGTTGTGGGAGTTATCCAGACATAAAGCCTTGTTGTAGCTCTTGGGTAGAAGGCTTCAGGGAGCAGAGCCACCTAGGTGTGGGGAGCTAGGCCTGCTACAGGACAGTGTCAGCAAGGACAGAACTAAGAACCCTGCAGCAAGGATTGTGAGTAGAGCTATGAACATGATTGACTTACTGGCTTGCTGGTATTCAAAAAAAAGTTGGGGTTGAACTGAAACTTTTTGGGATTCTTGGAGAATTGAAAAAAGT
Organism: Lepidochelys kempii; assembly: GCF_965140285.1. Lineage (NCBI taxonomy): Eukaryota > Metazoa > Chordata > Testudines > Cheloniidae > Lepidochelys > Lepidochelys kempii. The sequence goes on from NC_136383.1 coordinate 61,420,176, forward strand.
GGAAAATGTTTGGGGGTTGAATGAAACATTTTGTTTAGACTTTAGGCGTTTTGAACGCTGCTTAGTAAAAGCAAAGGAAGTGACGGGCTTGACTCTCAAAACCAGGGAGGTTGTGCTGACTCTAAATCCTCTTGTCGCGGGAGGGCTAACTTGCCCAGGGCTTGCTCAAGAAAAACCACAGAGGAGGAAGTGGTAGTACTGGTGGTGCTGCAGCCCCCACTAGCCCAGTGCTAAGAACATTTATCCAGCATATGGGAGACCCAGGTTCAAATCCCCACTCTGCCTGGTTCAGAGCAGGGACCTGAAACTAGGTTGCCCACCTCCCAGATGAATGCCTTACCTATTGGGCTACCGGAGGGTATTCTGGTGTGGTGGAAATTATTCTTTTTTTCTGTGTACTACTTAAATAGTCAATTGGGCAGAAAGAGAATGACCCGTGGATATGGTACTCGCCCATTATGTGGGAGACCTGGGTTCAAGTCCCTGCCTTGAATCATCCAGATTGAGAGGTTGAACCCAGGTGTCCCACACTGGGTGAGTCCTCTAACCACCATAGACTTCTCCTCTTCCCTTTGTTCAGGTGTACTCTGAGTACTGGATCAATCCCTGCAGGTGAGATAGGCAGAGGAGCAGCTATTTTATGAATCCCACTGGGACTTAGGTGTGCATGGCCTAAGGGTCGAGCTGTTCAGTGGTGTCAGGACATAGATACCTTTGCACGTGTCTACCAGCAAAAACTCGGGTGCCTATAGGGGTAGGTGGTGGTTTTGTGAATGCGACTGGTGCCTAAATGTTGCAATTAGGTGCATCGCTCCCCCTTGTGAATCTAACCCATCTTCTGTAGGGTCTTGAACAAAAAAACATGGACAATGATAGGAGAGGAGTGATTGACTTCTAGACCAATGTCTCTTACTTGGATTTTTCCCTCTACTTCAGAGTGAAAGTTTCACTTCCTGCCGGGATGCCCCATAACTAAAAAATGAACAGGCCCCTAAAACAAATTCCTCCTACACTTCAAGGAAATTTGATATTTTTGTGTCTTCAGAGGTGTATCAAGAAAACTACTGGAAATTTCTCATTTTGATCTGCAGCCATTTATGTACATGCCAAGTCAGAATAATAGGAAACTAAAAAATTAGTAGCAAAGTGAACAATAATATTTAGAAAACTGCATGTTTTTGGGGTGTGGGGAGGAATTGTACCTCTTTCTAAACTGGACACATCACCTCCAATTGAATATTAAATCCAGAACTCTAGCATTTCATTTTTAATAGCCTTACTGCTGTCTCAACAAAGTAGCAAAAATCTGCCTCCTTCTCTACGTAGATTTCCTCAAACCCATGAAAACTCCTTTTGGATGGAAGTGCTTAAGTAGTTTGAACTATAAGAATCCACCAAACTCTAGGAAGGAATTCTCCTCTGTAGTGGATCTTCCTCTGTCCTTTGAAAATTGAAAACACATCTGGGAAATGTTAGATGCACATCTACACATTCAGTTCTATGTATACAAAATAAAATATTTCACTAGATGTTACTAGTGCAGGGACTGATGTATAGAGCATATTTAACTGATTCTAATGAGTAATGGAAGTGTCATCTAAACAAATGTGTTTCACACATTTTGGGGTTCTCCAAAACTTGACACCATCTGTCTGAACCATTTTGCATCTGCTGAGAACTTTAACTTAACTCTTCATATTATAATGTAATTATACACTGAAAGGTTAGTGTAAAACTTAGGTTCCATGTCAATGATTTCCATATCTGCTTTGTTGACAAGTAAAAGTTTTTGTTTTTTCCTCCCCATGCACCCTCTAAATTCAACCTGAATCTGTTGTCTTTCTGGATCACACATCATCTGTGTATTATGCAAGAATAATATCACCATATTCACTATACCAGTCAGAAAGCAACTGAAAATTAACTCTGCTGATGGTATGGAAGCCAGATAAAAATCCAGTTCATTGTCTCAAATTGCTCTTAAAATATATATTTCTGAATACACACAGACGGTCACTTTTGTGACTTTAAACGTTATGGATGATCAAACTGGTTCCAAATGCTTGCTTGTTTATTAGAACCAAACCTTGTTTTACTCCTGCTGTCTGATTGGGAGTGTAATTAGTTGTGCTGAAATAGCCTGAGACTGTTCCCAAAACTTTGGCAGGGACATGCAGCAGAAGTGCTGGAAAGCTGATCAAGGCCTGCTCTCACAAACAGAGGTCTTGGCTAATTCAGGTAAACTTCAAATAGGTGCCTTATCCAAAATGAACATCGATTTTGAACCTTTTCAGAGTTGCACAATAATAAATAGGATTCCAGAAACCTTGGTACTACATGGTGGCCATCTTAATACATTAACCTCACTAACAATAGCCAGGAAGGTGATTAACCCCCTTATTCTTGAATCAAACCACAGCACTGCAATTATAACACAGCTAAATACATACCCACAAAAACGGCAAGTTGGAATGAAGTGTTAAATTTTAAACATTAGTAAGCTTCCTCCCCACCCACCATTATGGAATTGGTTGTAAATTTTTCAAATCTAATCAGAATGGAAGTTACTCTGCCAGAAGAAATTGATTAGCAGGCAGTACAGACGCAGGCCCTGTGTAGCTGGGAAAACTAAAATATAATGACACTGTGTGCTCAATTCTAGGTTTAAGAATGAGGTAATATAGAATATGCTAATGAAATCAAGACTCAAACAATAGAGGACTATAAAGAAATAGGGAAGAAATTAAGAAATGCACTTTTCCTTGCAGGGGCAGGATATACAAATGATTGGAAACACTCACTCCTGTCCAGAAGATCCTAAACTCTATCGGACAGCTGGCTGGGTTGAGAGAGACACTTTATACTATTATGTCAAATCTTCAGGTAACTTAGCCAATACTCAGAGCAACTAAGTTCACAGCTGAGCTTCCTGAGCTCATAATATTTTAGTCTAACTGTGTTTATATTCTGCTTAATGTTTTTGTTTGTGATTCTCTTTATTTTTTTTAAGGTATGCTAGGTAGGTTTAGCTTTTGTTCTTGATAATTTGGATCACCTGTGTGGAATGTTCCTGGGGACAATCACAGCCACCTAGGGAAGTAAATTGGCTTCTGAATTTAGTGGTAGAAGCTGGAGTGAGGTAATGAGTTTCAACCCTCAGGCAAAGGAAAGAGCTTGTGATCCCCTCCCTGAAAGGTAATATGAAGAGGCTGGCTACAGTAAGTGTGGGCACATGGTCTGAAAGCCACAAAAGGACCTAGGAGTGTAACTCACCACTTTAGGAGCCTGAGTACAAAATTTAGGTGCCACTGAGATCCTCAGTCCATGCTGAGCTGCTTCCTAACCAATTAGGCATCTGAACTCACTTACCCTTTGAATTTTCCCAAAGAAAGCACCTAAGCTTCTGCTTACGGGCATGCACATTGCTGCCTCGTGCAGATGTCTGTATGCCTATGATCTGGTGGGAACCTCAGACCAAGTGATGATGGGCATTCCCCTGCCTCGTGCCTGCAGGGCCCAGTCAGGTAGGTGTGCTCAGAATATGCCTACCAGATTGGGTCTCATACAAAATCTGGCTGGAGGAGGAGGAAATGATGTTTTTTCTGTGCCACCTCCTTTATAACTTTTAGCCCAGTAATTGGAGCACTCACCCAGGATGTGGGAGACTGCCTGATAGGGAGAGAAGATTTGAACAAGGATGTCCGCCTCTCAGGACAGTGTCCTAATCACTGATATGATACGTGATATTCTGATGTGGGGCTTCCAGTCTCTCCTGTTGAAGCTGTTTCACTTTGGGTAAATAACTAGTCATTAGAGAAGGCCAAAGAGTCCTCCCTTTCTCTGACCTAATGAGTATTTAAGTATGACTACTGGTTAGCTTAAGTGGCTCCCCAACTAGCATGCTGGCTTTTTGTGGATCTCATTCTTAGGAGCCTGTCTCTCCTCTCTCCCTATTCATTGTCCAGTGTGCCTGGGCACCTAACTCAGGCTTTGCAGATTCTTATGACTTTCTAGATGCCGAAAAGTTAAATGTTGCAACACTGAGCATCACAATGCCAAAGTCCCTTTGTTGGTCTGGGCCATGAAGAACTCAATGACTGGAAGAGTACAAGACCTGTTTAAATGTAATTTATTTGTAAAGTTTTTAATTGTTCTGACTGTAGGATACTCTTCCAGTAGCACACACTGAGGTCTGATTTTTTCCTTGCACACTGACTTCACACTCCATGCCAGGGGTAATGGATTATTCCAAAAAGTGGGGTGGCCACGAGGCCCTGCCCCCCCGCCAAGCCGGAGTCAGGTCAGAGAGCCGCAGACCCTCCACCTGCCCAGGGTCAGGGGGCCTGAGAGCAGTCTCCGGCCTGTGTCCTCATCCCCCAGACTTCCCTACCCTGGGCAGATGGAGGGTCTATGACACCCCACAGCTGCCAGGATGGCTCTTACACCAAGCCGTCTCTGGCTTCTGGCCTGGTCTGGGGGTGAGACCTCAGCAGCCAAAGAACTGCAACTTGGCCATAGTAAGAGCCTCCTGGGCAGCTGTGGGGAGCCATGGACCCTCCACCTACCCTGGACAGGTTGCCTGGGGAGTGGGGACACAGGCAGGGGCTGCTATTGGGCTCCCCCCACCCTGGGCAGGTGGAGGGTCCGTGACTCCCCACAGCTGTCCAGGCAGCTCTTACCCAGACCAGGCTCCAGATTCTGCTCTGGCCAAGGGGCGGGTACTCTGGGGGGAAGAGAAGAGGCAGGGGACTGGGCTATGACCCCTTGCTCCCCTCACTCCAGTGCCCCTGCTCCAGGACTAATTCCATTTCTCCAGTAGGCCTCATTCTCCACTGCCTTTACACCATGGGCCAGATCCTCTGCTGAGTGCAAACTGGACTATCTGTATAGATGTCAGTGGAGCAACACCTATTTACACCTGCTGAGGCCCCCTGTGTAGTCACTTACAACTCTGAAAGAGACCTAGTAGAGAATGATGCTACAGTCCCTTGCCATGGGCTGTACCTGAATATTACAATAAAGCCCATAATTATCTAAGGCAGGGGTGGGCAAACCTTTTGGCCCAAGAGCCACATTGGTGAATAGAAATTGTATGGCAGGCCACGAATGCTCACAAAATTGGGGTTGGGGTGTGGGAGAGAGTGTGGAGCTGGTGATGAGAGGTTTGGGGTACAGGAGGGTGCTCCAGGCTGGGATTGAGGGGATTGGAGAGCAGGAGAGGGATGGGGGATGGGGCAGGGTATTGGGGCATGGGAAGAGGCTCAGGGGGTACAGGATCTGAGCAGCACTTACCTCAGGTGGCTCCCAGAAGCAGTGCCACATCCATTCTCTGGCTCCTATGCGGAGGTGCGGCCAGGTGGCTCCGCATGCTGCCCCATCTTCAGGCACTGCCCCTGCAGCTCCCATTGTAGCATATAGTAGCCAGAGAGGGGCCATGCCATGCTTCCGGGAACTGCAGAGTCCGGCCCCGGAGCCTGAGTGGTGTGGTGTGCGGCTCGTGGGCCAGCTTAAAACGGCCCACGGGCCGTAGTTTGCCCACCCCTGATCTAAGGCAACTCTGCTGATTTTTTTTTTTTCAATCATTGCACAAATCTAAGCAGTTCAGCAGTTTCTTTCAACTTTATCAACTAAGGCTAGGGATGCTTTGCAGTTCAACATACCCTACAAGTTAACTGGCATTCTTTTTCCTGTTTAAAAATTACTAACTATTGGCCTACACTTAATGATAGATCAACATAGCTATGCCAGTCGGGGTGGAAAAAGCACACCCCTGATTGACATAGCTATACCAGCCTAACCCCTGTGCAGACACAGCTATGTTGATGGACGAATGCTTCTATTGATATTGGTAATTTTGTTTGTGGAAGTGTGTTCCTACTGACTGGGGGAGGTTCTGTAGGTTGTGTGTTAACTACTGGGTTATACCAGCATAGCTATGGCACCATGGCTAGCTAGTATAGATTCAGTGTAGATACAGCCAAAGAATCCTGGAGATCTGGCCCTCACAGAATAGACCATGGGGCCTGCCCAGAAACTGTGAGGACTAGGGACAGGGAAAGCCTGGGATGAGTGTGGATCTTAGGAGCTAGCAGAAGATGTCAGGGTCTTCACAGCAGCCATCTCACTGCCCCCCTCACATACACACATCCTACTCCCCAGCAGCATGGCTGCCAATGATTCCCTAGGGCACTGAAAGTTCTGGCCCTGCTGATCTTAAAAATGTAGATGCTGTTTAACATCCTCATTAGTCACTAATGAGCTGGAAGGTAGTTCCTCATCCTCCTTTGACATGAATATAACATCCTACTTTACTTGGAAAAGTCTGCAGGACTAGTGTGAAGATCATGTGTGATATCCCCTGTCCCAGGCCTCATTCAGTTCAGTCATTGCCTAGTCACTTAGTTCCCACTCCCCACAGAGTATGCAGGAGTGAGGGATTGGTCCCACAGAGGCAGAGGAGAAATCCATATTGAGAGAATTCCTTCCATGAATGGTGGCTGAGGGACAGTCCATCTTCCCATGCACATTGTTTTTTAATTCTTCTACCATTACACTTGTAAAGCATAGTATTTAAATCATTTTCACCATTTCAGACTTCCTCATGAATTTGTTTGAAGTCTATCATCAGCATATCAGGATCATATAAAAGTACTTTCACACTGTGATAATCGTAATTCTGTTTTATTGCTCTGGGAAGAGCACTTTCATCTAGACAGGGATCCTTAATTCAAATCACTTTAGGGTCACTTAAGTTTGTCAAGTGGCATTTAGTAATCAGTGAGTTATAAAATCGCATCTAAAGTTAGAAATTCAAATAATGGTAACAATTCATCAGTCGTTTAATTCAATTCAAAACCCAATTTCCCCAGATTAAGACACAAAATCCAGTCACGTGCATGCACACATACAAAATGTGACATTGCAAACTCTCCCTATACACACTAATGATTTTTATAGTGGCCTTTACTTGCTTCTGAAATGCATCCCCTAGTTATAACCACTGATAATCAACTTACCTTTTTTTTCCTCTTCAGGTTTACTAAACTTACGTTTTAAGTCATAAACTACAGTAAATATTTTAGGATTCTAATTTCCTATTGGATCAAGCTAAGCTCTGACGTTTTCCCTCTGGTATCTGACACTTTAAAGCTATTTAAGTATTCAATTCAGGCTACGTCCTGCCCTGAACACACTTCCTTAACTTTGCCTCTGCATGTTCGCTACCACTTCCTGTTTAAGCTGTAAGGGGCTGGTCTCAGTTCATATAGTGAGGGGTTTCCCCCCCTACATTGCACATAACAAATGCCAAGGTCTCAGCACTCTTAATAATCACTTAGGAGCAGAGCTAGTGCTAGGCATAAGAAGACTAAGCAATTGCTTAGTGCCCAGAGCAGCTCAAGGAGGCCCCCTATTAATTATTAGTATGTGTTCGGGGAGAGGGCAAAATATTCCTGCTTAGGGCCCCCAGTGGGCTAGCACTAGCCTGCTTAGGATGAAGAGCATCTAGTCATTAGGCGCAAATAGAGCTAATCCTCGCCAATAATGCAACAATTGTCAGATATATTGCAGACTGAATTCTGTGTGGCTGAAGTACAGCAGCTTGCAGTGCAAGCGGTAACCACCATGAGACTTCTGGTGTGGCTCAAGCTGTTCCAGCTCTTGGAGACTGCCTTATGCTTGCATTTCGTGAGTGTCTACTGGCTCTACAGCATGTAGACCGGAAGCAGCCGTGAGGAGTCCCACACACAAAATAGACTTCTGGGGGGCTAATTCAGGTTTGCACCACAAAGGCAGAATACACGTGGCCCCTGAAGCATCCAAACCTTGAAGGCCCTGCAGTGTATGGGCTGTAAACAGGGGCGGCTCTATCACTTTTACCGCCCCAAGCAGTTGCTGCCAAATTGCCGCCACGGACTGCCACCCCGTTCTCAGTGCCACCCAAGCACCTGCTTGGAAAGCTGGTGCCTGGAGCCAGCCCTGGCTGTAAACAGATGAGGGAAGAGGCACAGAACAGAGAAGTGTGGCTTTTGAAGGGTTAATGCAAATCTACCCAAGAAAGAAAGTATGTGCTCTCTGCATAGTCCTTCCCTGCTGCCTCTGCAAGCCAAGCAACAATGGAATGGGGGAGGAAAGACAGTAGGGTGGAGCTAGATTTGAAGGAGACGGGTCAAACTAGGAGAGAACAGTCAAGAGGAGACAGACTTGGACTATTTTCCCTCAGCCTTATTCTTGTGAATTGGCCCAGTTTTTCCTTCTGGACAGGAGGTGGGAGAGGAAAGAGAATGACCCCTTTTCTTTTTGCATCCCCAGCAATCTTCCATATCACCCACTGAAATACTACCCTATGACAGATCCCCGCCTCCTGACAACAGCAGCTTAGGTTGTCCACTTTGAAATTATAATCAACATACAGCAGAAGGGTGGAAGAGGAGAGCTGAGGAGGTGGGCTGTACCTTGCAACCTGTAGCTTTTGCTTGGACACTGAGTGCTGAGAAATAATTTTCAATCCTTTGTTCCCAATATGAACCTTATTACTCAGACACAAGTAAACATACAGTTAAGGAATGTAGTGAATTAAGCCATGCATATGCTTTCTGTACCTCTGGTACACTTTCTGGTTAACTTAAAATAAAGTTGTCACCTGGAGAACAATATATTCAAGTACAGAAAAGTTTCTTAGGTTAGAGATGATGTTACATGTGAATTCTTTAGTTTGCTATGAATTCTCCATCTCTGTCCATTCATGTTTAGTGGGAATCCTAGAATATCAGGGTTGGAAGGGACCTCAGGAGGTCATCTAGGCCAACCCCCTGCTCAATCCCCAACTAAATCAATCTTGAAGTAGAATTTTCAGTTTGGTTCAGCTGATGTGAAGACTAGGTTTTACTAGTAATACAAGTTGATTCCTTTATGGATTGAAAGCATGAGACTCTAAGGAACATGCCTGTTTCCTAACAGGTCTTGGATGTTATCACAGAGAAGGTCTACATCAGTGGTCAGCCTTCCTGTCTCCTCATTCATTTGGTGTCCAGGTGTTCTTCAATAAGGAAAGGAAGCAAAAGTTTTGAGACCAGGTAAGCAGTTTTATTCATAACTGAGGGTACGCTCACTTTAATTCCTATTTAAAAAATCCTTAACAGTCATCATAGAAGACACTCTTTATGGGTAGTCACACTAGGACAGACAAAGCCAAATAACACACATGCATGGAATCAACCATGAAGGGTAAGATTATGGGCTTGCAGAAATTATTGTACATTGAGGCACAATGGGAGGCAATAGGAGTCTATCTGTCCACTCTCTAGCAGCAGATCAAGTCCACAATCAGAACAAAATATTCTCAAATGCTTTAATCAAATTTATTTGAGGAATTAAAATAAAATACTGGATTGATTGGGAACAAATTGTTGCCTCTAAGATCACTTTCTGCATTTGTGGGAATAATGCCTCTTGCCACTGCCTCCACCCCTTAATGTGGATATGACTCAAAACCAGAGTTTAGTTCTTAAAAGTACCAAAGAAAGTTGGCATTTAAAATTCTGGCTAAGGCCTTCACCCAAGTCCCAGTGAAGTAAGTGGAAATACTCAATGTGATTTCAGCAAGTTTTGGATCAAGCCTCTCTTGCTGAAAGAAAAATGCATTACAATATGTCCCAAAAAAACACCAGTGGTCAGTATGTGATTAAAAAAAACTTCAAAAGATACAGCAAGATGAATTTATTGTTGTAATAAGAAACCCTAGACACTTTTGGAAAGGCTTATCTATGTAGATTAACCAAAGGAACTTCTTTCCAACCTTATTTGAATCTTACTTTTAGGGTCTATATTGAGCTACAACCTTAGTTTCTTCCGAGGCTACTAAAAGTTTTTAAAATTAAATATAGAAACATGACAAAATACAAGCATGTTTCCGAGTGTTTGACTCATTTTCTAGATATCTCTTACTATAAGTGAACAATATGCAGTCAGTATTTCTTTCTGAAGGCAATACATTTTCTTTCTTCACAAAACATCCCATGTATTCTCATACCCTTCTGACACTCTGGCTGAAGATACAATATTGATATTTTTCATCTGTGTTGTGCTTTGAGGAGTTCAGAACAGTCATACTTAAGTGTATGTATAAAGTACTTACTATGATTCAGAAGATGTCCTGTATTATTAACATTAATGTTTGTATAGTGTTGCTGCTGTACAATACAAATCTACACAAAATGTATCATTCGTATTTTTTCTTAATGTGAGGTACTGATGATGCCTTATAAACAGTTATTTCAAGAAATGTTAGGTCAAAAAGAGAATAAAGAAGCCCAAGCCTAGAACGTTTCATAGGGATATGAAGCTTTGGAGCCAGTTGTCAACCCCTGCCTTTGTGCCCATGCTGTGGATGGCCAATACCCGTACCCTTGTGGGTGATGTTAGATAGATACTAGAGACACTGACTGCATTGGGGTGGGGCAGTGTTTTGGGGTAGAGTGAGGGAAGGTTCCCCATGGCTGAGTGCCAGCTGTGGGAAATGGGAAAGGACCATGTTTCCCAAAAACTGTGCTTTAGGCTGACCGTTCTAAATGCAGCTGAGAGAGGTATCAAGGCAAAGAGCTGTCCCCCTCCACCAAGGCAATTGGAAAGGGACAAGAGATTTCTCATGATTCCACAAAATATAACAAGTGTGTTGTGGAATGCCAGCCTGGGGAGACTGGCTTGACCATTTTCTCTCCAAGACAGATCTGTGCTTTAGAGTTGCTCCTGTGCTGGCAAAAAAAGGTGCAGAATGCATGGAGATAAACATGGGGATTAAGGAAATCATGCACTCCCAGCACCACGCCCAACAATTTGAAGATCAGTCAGCCTGGTGTAGGGGGGGTTTACATAAAGGTAAAGGGATTATGCTTCCCTATTATCTGTGTATCTATGGGCTAGGATTTGACCCTTAATATTTAAAGATTTGTCACTTTCAGCATGACAGGCAAAGATGCACATTTACTATGTGTTCCTTTATTTTGCCTCTATTCCTACTTTTTATTCCATTTTAGATTCAAGCAGGCAAACTTTATGGCAGGCCTAAACACAATACTGTGTCCTAGTTACAGATGCCTACCTGTGGAAGTCATTTATTTGTAACTTTAATCCACCAACTTGTTCAAAGATTTTTTTTTTCTTTTAGGTCAATAACAGAATCATTGGGATAGATGAAATTAACTTACATCCCATCCATCTGTGTTTTCTGGCCAATGAGAATTTTTGCAGAATCATTTGGTACATACTCAGTAGCTGGCACTTAATTTAGATACATTCTGAGGTACGCAGTTGAATGCTAAGCACCCAGTACTGTTCCTATTGAGTGGGAGTTCTGCTATTCAAAATCAGTCAGTATGGGGATCAAGCAAACACTCAGACTTTTGTATCTCTTCATTGTTTCTTATGCACTTAAAAGTCACTTCTAAACCAATATCTACAACAACAAAAAAAGAAGCTTATAAATGATTCCTAGGACAAAATAAAGTTTTAAATTAAATAACATTGACAGAAAGGCTGTTTGACAATCATTATACAGCACTTGATATATCAACTTCTTGTTTTCTCCTGTTTGTTCCCATTATGTTTAGTCTGCAAGGAAAACCTTTCCTGACTCTTTGAGGTTTGTGTTGGCCCATCTATTTTATTTTATTTAGAAGCCCCGTACTCACAATAAAATCCCATAGCACTGGCATACAATAGAAAGGAATAAGAATGTTGATGACAGAAGTGGCACCAGAGGGCTCTTTATCATTCTTAGCTACAGATACTTCCAGTCTGAACAAGAGCTTGTTTTTTTTTTCTCCCCCTTGATTTCACCACCATCATATTGTCAGCTTCTCAGGGCTGGAATCTCATACCTTAGATGTGTGGAAAAGCTACAATCAGAAGTGGCAGGTAGGCAGGAAGTTTGCAATAGGTTATCAAAACTGAAGAGTCAAAAAGAAACTTTTAAGGTCAAAAGACAAATGGTTTTTGAGTTTTTTAAAGTACAGGTTTCTATTCCAACTCAATCCACACTTCATCTACTGCTGATCTCATATCTATGGAAGGAAAGGAAGGAAAGTTAGAAAAAAAATTAAGAGTATCTGTAATTAGAATCATAGAATCATAGAATATCAGGGTTGGAAGGGACCCCAGAAGGTCATCTAGTCCAACCCCCTGCTCGAAGCAGGACCAATTCCCAGTTAAATCATCCCAGCCAGGGCTTTGTCAAGCCTGACCTTAAAAACCTCTAAGGAAGGAGATTCTACCACCTCCCTAGGTAACGCATTCCAGTGTTTCACCACCCTCTTAGTGAAAAAGTTTTTCCTAATATCCAATCTAAACCTCCCCCACTGCAACTTGAGACCATTACTCCTCGTTCTGTCATCTGCTACCATTGAGAACAGTCTAGAGCCATCCTCTTTGGAACCCCCTTTCAGGTAGTTGAAAGCAGCTATCAAATCCCCCCTCATTCTTCTCTTCTGCAGGCTAAACAATCCCAGCTCCCTCAGCCTCTCCTCATAACTCATGTGTTCCAGTCCCCTAATCATTTTTGTTGCCCTTCTAAATTCTAAAACTCCGTAAGATATTAACAGCATGGTTTTCATTTTGTGTTCTCAAACTCCATAAATTAGATACCCACTGTTTCTAAGTAGGAGGTAGGACCCTGTATTGGTCCCACCAGAATCAACTATAAACATTCTAATGACTTGCATGGGAGTGCAATTGGGGCCAATGCAACTGAGTGCAAATGATAACTTCATTAGTAACTTTGCTTCAGGATTTTTTCCCCCCACAAAACTTACTTTCCACATCTAGAATTGGCATATTACATCAAACTAAACACACAATAGGCCAGATCAAGCCACTGATTTCTTTTTAACAGGATTGTGCCAATTGATTTAATTAAATGCTGATTCAAAGTTGATACTTTTCTGTAAAAATAACAACTCAAGCTTGAATATATTTTAGGAGAAGTATTGGACATTAAAAAATGGAATCCAGACAAAGAAAAGATCAGTCCAGCAGCAATCAATTGAAAACAAATGTTTTTGCGTGCCTGTAGAGGCCATGGAAGCTGTAGATCACGTTAGTAGATAGGTTTTTTTATCTTTACTCCATCATTTTAGCTTTGCCAACCAGAATTTTTTCCACTTATTTGAATGTGTGTAAGCTAATTCAAGTTCTGATTTTGTAAATACATGGCATACTGTAGAGAATGTTACAAAATGACTATACATGAATGATTTTGTGTTAAAGGCAATCTGAAGTATACCAAACAATTTTTTTCTTAGTTACTGTCCATGCACTGTAGTTTTCATTTGCTAAATTTCAAACTGGTAGAAAAAAATAATGGATACATTTTTAGGGTCAAGCAATGTTTCTTGTTCTGAATTTCAGGGTCATTAATTGAGGTCTTTAGAGCAGCCTAGGGGATATGAACAAACATCTTCCATCCAAATTTAATTAAATTTCATTTAAAATTAAATTATTCTTCATTTAAGTAGTTATTATGACATCAAGTATGCCATCAATCACTGGCTGGATGATTCCCTCTAAGGGAGTGAACACTTCAGTGTGGAAGGGGTTGCTATGGAATAGCTGAAATTAGCAGATGAAAATATTGTCAGAGCTAACAAAATTGTATTGGAGGCACTAGGCTTCAGGAATGAAGTTAGCCCCTAGTTCAATAGTTACATTGAAACAGACGCACACACACAAAAACTGTCACTTTTCTTCCATTTATTGCATGTAGGCCCTCTTGAAAAGTTTACCCAGTCATTAATAGGACACTTGAACTTTTCAGTCTTTTCTCTGACCTAGTTCCTTCTGAAGGGTTCATGTAGAGTTCATGCACCTGGAAACATTCAGGGCACACCCTGAGTGTTGTGTAGGAGCAGTGCACACTCTGCTCCGTCCAAGGACATGGACCATGGGAAGTCACCCAGAGGACATGAACTGTGGGAAGCTTCCTTGGACTGGGCTCAAGGCCTGAGAACAAGGACTGTAGTAGATAGAGGCTGGTAAATAAGAATATTAATCAAAGTCATATTATTTCCTTTGTTGATGCCTTTTGCGGTCGGAGTATGTAATGCGCAGGAGGGAGAGAAATAAAAGGGAGGATGGAAAGCTGACAGGCAGAAGCCCGTTAGCAGACCAGCTTGCTTGCTTGCTTAAAGCCTTGTCCTGTCTTGTCATTGAACCGCAACATCCTTCCATAGTAGTGACTGGGAAGGGTGCTTCACTGCCTTTCTGAAGCATTTCAGTATTACTCCTCTGTCTACTGGTGTCTAAATGGGGAGCTGACATTATTCAAAAAACATACAGGGGAAAACTTTGGAGCCTATTTTCAAGATTCTTGTGTGCAAAAGGTGTCTCCTAATTTTGAATGAAGTAGGAAATGTGCACTGATAAGTTTGGGATGAAATCCTATAGCAGAGTATAGGTCATTTAGGACCAAACTATGCCATTAGTTACTGTGTGTGTGTAAGTAGGGTGCAGGACACAAGGAACCCCATCAAGTTCACCTGCCTCTGTATCCATGCAGTAGGCAAGCATAATCATAGTGCTGGTACCCTAGTTCTTGCAACACTATCAACTTGTAAGGCAGAGGTGGGCAAACTTTTTCGCCTGAGGGCCACATCAGGGTTCCAAAACTGTCTGGTGGGCTGGGTAGGGAAGGCTGTGCCTCCCCAAACAGTCTGGATCCTGCCCCCCATCTGCCTCCTCCCACTTCCTGTCCCCTGACTGCCCCCTCAGAACCCACCACCCATCCAACCCCCTGCCCCTGCTCTTGTCCCTTAGCTGCCCCCCCCAGGACCCCACCCTATCCAACCTCCCAGGGCCGGCTCTAGGTTTTTTGCTGCCCCAGGCAAAAAATTTGCCATCCTGAGCTCCAAGAGCGCAACTGCCCAAGGTGTGTTTTTTTTTAAAAAAAAATGGATGGCCGGAATGCCGGCCCTGGAATTGTGCTGCTTCAAGCACATGCTTGCTTTGCTCGTGCCTGGAGCTGGTCAGATGCAGGGGGAGAATATTCTGCACTTTGCAGCTAGGTACTGCAGCAGCCATACTGCTCCTGAGCCCTGCCTGAAGCCCATGCTGAGATGGTGCTCTCACTGTTGCCAACAAAGGGAATAACCTCAAAAGCACTGCCGATCCCAAATAGAATGCAAGTCTTTAGGGAAGGGACCGTCTCCTCATACGATTTACACAGCCTTCTACCAAAATGGGGTCCGGTCCATGACTGGGCTACTGCAATACAAATAGTAATAATGAAAATAATAACAGTAATTCATTTATAAAAAATTTGGCTGAAAAAATTTCAATGAAAAATGGCCATTAAAAAAAAAAACTCTTCTATGATAAACTGAAAAGAAATTCAAGTGGTGGTGGAAATAAGTTTTTTGTTTTTCTGTTTATTTTTTAAAAAAATTTTCACATTTTTAAAAAATGAAGAATATTTGTTTCTTTCAAGACTTTTAATTGAAAATAGTTATTTTATAAACAGCTATAGCTTTAAGGCTTGTTTTATTTCTTTCCCTGCACATTTTTTAAGGCCTAACATATGTCTAGGTCTGAAAGTACTGTTTGTATTGCTGTGTTCCTAAAAGCCCTGATCAAAATCCGGGCCCAATTGTGCAAGGTGCTGTGCAAATATAAGATGAGACAAACCTTGCTGAGAAGAATTGCTAAAGATCTTTATGGCTTTCAGTGATCCTATTTCATAACGATGGTACTGGAAGTTAAAAGAATGGCCTTGTCCAATCCTTAAAACCCTGCACATGCTTGTTTGTTAAATTCAGGGTCTCCTTCATGCATTAGCTATGACTCTAATGGGGGCAAGACTGGACCCTGATTGTTGCAGACTGACAGCTTGATACTTCAAACAGTAACACATGCTTAAACTTTCTCCCATAAATAGTCTCACTGGAGTCAGGACTGGGGTTTTAGTAGCTCTAATACATGACTAATTTCTTGTTGAATCTTGTCTATGCACACTAACTTAATTACATTTCAAAATACTATTTGCAATGTTACACTTACACAGAATGTTTTATTTTCTAACATTTTTCTTGTGTTTATTCTTATCTACCAAATTGCTTGTACAGGTTTTCCTGAGTAGCTTAGGTAGATTAATCACAAGAATCCATAGTAAGACACTTACTAAATAGATCAAATTTTTATTTTAATTAGAGGATAAACTACTGTGTTTCATATTTCAGTGAATAATTTGGTATTCTTTTCTCTGCAAAACCTTTTTCATAGCTCTATGCCACTGAGATGGTGTAGAAGCAAATTTTTATTAACAGAATTTCCAATTCTGCAACACCATTTTAACCCTTTTGGAAAAAGGAAGGTCCACTGGTTATTTGAAAATCTGGTTTACTAACTTCATTTCAAGATAATGGTTTAAAGAGACCAGTGCAGCCTGGCTTACTCACCCTCTTTCCTCCCCCAGGATGAGCTTCCTTGCTTTTGCAAATTTGTATTCTGAATTCTATGTAAAAATTGACTGTTTTAAGAAAAAAAAATCATTAAAACCAATGCAAGAATTTTTGTTTTTTTGTCACAAAACTGTCAGAGAGCTTTGTCGATCAGGATATTGCTGGAGGGTTGGGAAGGTTATAAAGTGAGTTGCCTAAAGAGGAAACTGATGCTGGCAATTTTGGGTATGTTGAGCAATTGGTATTTTTGAGCAATCCTTGTTTGTTTGTAGCTTATATGGTGATCTTTTGTGAGGATTCTGTGGGCTCTGTGTTTGTTGCCTCTGTATGAGGCAAGGGGCCTGGATCAGTCACCTTTCTTTTACAACCAGAAAGCAAAGAATGCCATGCATATCATAGAATCATAGAATATCAGGGTTGGAAGGGACCTCAGAAGGTCATCTAGTCCAACCCCCTGCTCAAAGCAGGACCAATCCCCAATTAAATCATCCCAGCCAGGGCTTTGTCAAGCCTGACCTTAAAAACTTCTAAGGGAGGAGATTCTACCACCTCCCTAGGTAACGCATTCCAGTGTTTCACCACCCTCCTAGTGAAAAAGTTTTTCCTAATATCCAACCTAAACCTCCCCCACTGCAACTTGAGACCATTACTCCTTGTCCTGTCCTCTTCTACCACTGAGAATAGTCTAGAACCATCCTCTCTGGAACCACTTCTCAGGTAGTTGAAAGCAGCTATCAAATCCCTCCTCATTCTTCTCTTCTGCAGACTAAACAATCCCAGTTCCCTCAGCCTCTCCTCATAACTCATGTGTTCCAGACTCCTAATAATTTTTGTTGCCCTTTGCTGGACTCTCTCCAATTTATCCACATCCTTCTTGTAGTGTGGGGCCCAAAACTGGACACAGTACTCCAGATGAGGCCTCACCAATGTCGAATAGAGGGGAACGATCACGTCCCTCGATCTGTTCGCTATGCCCCTACTTATACAACCCAAAATGCCATTGGCCGCCTTGGCAACAAGGGCACACTGCTGACTCATATCCAGCTTCTCGTCCACTGTCACCCCTAGGTCCTTTTCCGCAGAACTGCTGCCTAGCCATTTGGTCCCTAGTCTGTAGCTGTGCATTGGGTTCTTCTGTCCTAAGTGCAGGACCCTGCACTTATCCTTATTGAACCTCATCAGATTTCTTTTGGCCCAATCCTCCAATTTGTCTAGGTCCTTCTGTATCCTATCCCTGCCCTCCAGCGTATCTACCACTCCTCCTAGTTTAGTATCATCCGCAAATTTGCTGAGAGTGCAATCCACACCATCCTCCAGATCATTTATGAAGATATTGAACAAAACTGGCCCCAGGACCGACCCCTGGGGCACTCCACTTGACACCGGCTGCCAACTAGACATGGAGCCATTGATCACTACCCATTGAGCCCGATAATCTAGCCAACTTTCTACCCACCTTTATAGTGCATTCATCCAGCCCTTCTTTAACTTGCTGACAAGAATACTGTGGGAGACTGTGTCAAAAGCTTTGCTAAAGTCAAGAAACAATACATCCACTGCTTTCCCTTCATCCACAGAACCAGTAATCTCATCATAGAAAGCGATTAGATTAGTCAGGCATGACCTTCCCTTGGTGAATCCATGCTGACTGTTCCTGATCACTTTCCTCTCATGTAAGTGCTTCAGGATTGATTCCTGCTCCATGATTTTTCCGGGGACTGAGGTGAGGCTGACTGGCCTGTAGTTCCCAGGATCCTCCTCCTTCCCTTTTTTAAAGATTGGCACTACATTAGCCTTTTTCCAGTCATCTGGGACTTCCCCCGTTCGCCACGAGTTTTCAAAGATAATGGCCAATGGCTCTGCAATCACAGCCACCATTTCCTTTAGCACTCTCGGATGCAACTCGTCCGGCCCCATGGACTTGTGCACGTCCAGCTTTTCTAAATAGTCCCTAACCACCTCTTTCTCCACAGAGGGCTGGCCATCTACTCCCCATGTTGTGATGCCCAGTGCAGCAGTCTGGAAGCTGACCTTGTTAGTGAAGACAGAGGCAAAAAAAGCATTGAGTACATTAGCTTTTTCCACATCGTCTGTCACTAGGTTGCCTCCCTCATTCAGTAAGGGGCCCACACTTTCCTTGGCTTTCTTCTTGTTGCCAACATACCTGAAGAAACCCTTCTTGTTACTCTTGACATCTCTTGCTAGCTGCAGCTCCACGTGCGATTTGGCCCTACGGATTTCATTCCTACATGCCCGAGCACTATTTTTATACTCTTCCCTGGTCATATGTCCAACCTTCCACTTCTTGTAAGCTTCTTTTTTATGTTTAAGATCCGCTAGGATTTCACCGTTAAGCCAAGCTGGTCGCCTGCCATATTTACTATTCTTTCGACTCATCGGGATGGTTTGTCCCTGTAACCTCAACAGGGATTCCTTGAAATACAGCCAGCTCTCCTGGACTCCTTTCCCCTTCATGTTAGTCCCCCAGGGGATCCTACCCATCCATTCCCTGAGGGAGTCGAAGTCTGCTTTCCTGAAGTCCAGGGTCCGTATCCTGCTGCTTACCTTTCTTCCCTGTGTCAGGATCCTGAACTCAACCAACTCATGGTCACTGCCTCCCAGATTCCCATCCACTTTTGCTTCCCCCACTAATTCTTCCCGGTTTGTGAGCAGCAGGTCAAGAAAAGCTCCCCCCCAGTTGGCTCCTCTAGCACTTGTACCAGGAAATTGTCCCCTACGCTTTCCAAAAACTTCCTGGATTGTCTATGAACCGCTGTAGTGCTCTCCCAGCAGATATCAGGAAGATTAAAGTCACCCATGAGAACGAGGGCGTGTGATCTAGTAGCTTCTGCGAGTTGCCGGAAGAAAGCCTCATCTACCTCATCCCCCTGGTCTGGTGGTCTATAGCAGACTCCCACCACTACATCACTCTTGTTGCTCACACTTCTAAACTTAATCCAGAGACACTCAAAATATGTGTAATCATGCTGAAAAATATGCATCAATTTACAAATTCAGTAACCTTAAAAAAAAAGAAAAGAAAAGAAAAAAGGTAATTTTACATTCCTTTACCTACATAGTTTCAAGAATATTTGTAATTTCAGTCAGCAATGGTGGAACTTTGTTGGGGAACGATTTTTCAAATCTTATAACCTTCTCCCTCCATAACATTCCCCAGGCACTCATGCATCTTAAGCACATGAGTACAATTCCCAAAAGTCCAGCAGCACATTTCAGCTCATATCAAAAATTATGCTTGGCACCATACCAAAGACTAATAAATAATGACCCCTAGGACAGACTTCTT
Organism: Lepidochelys kempii; assembly: GCF_965140285.1. NCBI lineage: Eukaryota > Metazoa > Chordata > Testudines > Cheloniidae > Lepidochelys > Lepidochelys kempii. The sequence goes on from NC_136383.1 coordinate 61,439,928, forward strand.
ACTCTGTCATTGTTGAAGAAAGGTCACAGAACTAGCCTCCAATTTAATAAAAAGTCCAAGAGTTCGTATTTTCATCTCACTAACAGTTTCTTCAGCTTAAAGATTACTGACAATGGAGATGTCTACAGTGCTTGTGTCTGAAGATTTTCTCTAGTTCACAGTTTAACAAATGAACAATCCCAATTGAATTTGAAGCTCTGATAACCAAGGACATGTTGATGTGATCTTTGATCAATAAAGCTTTCTAGGAACATATGGACAAAACAACTTTGAAAAGAGTACCATCTCAAGAGAAGGTACTCTCCAGAAGTTGTGGCCCTTCAAATAGAGGGAAACAAAATACATTGTCTGAAAGGATGAGACTTCATATGCTATTGGGACATAACCATGCACTTTCAATGGTAAAAATTATTTTAATGGAAGATATGTGGCTAATGCCTTTCCTTACATCCGCCCCCACGCCCCCCCCCCCAACTAATAGGTTTGGCAATATTGGCTTCTGAAGTTGGATGGGTAAGGATCCATTGGCAATGGTTCATATCTGCACTAATGACATTGCATCACAGGATTTCTCACAGATAATAGATGACTTCAGGAAACTCAGACGTGTGCTGAAGAATAATAATATCTAAATAGTCTTTGAAATCAGAAGGTAGAAGATTCTAGAAGTAAACTGCTATCTAGGTAAATGATGTACGCAGGATGGAGGGTTGTGGTTTTGTGGCCCACCTATAACAGGGGTTCTCAAACTGGGGGTTGGGATCCTTCAGGGGGTCATGAGGTTATTACATGGGGGGGCGGGGTTGCAAGCTGTCAGCCTCCACCCCAAACCCCGCTTTGGCTCCCATATTTATAATGGTGTTAAATATATAAAACGTGTTTTTAATTTATAAGGGGGGGGGTCGCACTCAGAGGCTTGCTATGTGAAAGGGGACACCAGTACAGAAGTTTGAGAACCAAAGTTCTATAAGAAATGGAGACTGTATTGCTTGGATAACCTTCACCTCAGCAGAAAGGGAACCAGCTTCATTGGGGACAGGCTGGCTAGAATTGTCAGAGCATTAAACTAATAATGGAAGGGGAAGGTAAAAAAAAGAAAGATATGAGTACTCATTTAGCTGCAAATTGAGATCCTGAGAAAAACATTAATCATGGAACAATATGACATGAAGAGAAGAAATTCTTTAATTGCCTATCCAATGGTAGGAGCCTAGCTAACAAAAGAGAAGAATCAGAAGTGCTCATTTATGAGCATAAATTTGATCTAGTTGGTTTTACAGAATCCAGATGGAATGATTCTCACGATTAGCATGTTAAAATCAATGTTTCTAACCTATTTAGGAAGGAATGATAGGCAAAAGGCCTGAATGTCAAAAATGGTATCTGAGTCACTGGCAAACCAGAAGAAGATGCTCTTGAATGCTTATGGATCAATATCGTAACAGATAAAAGCAGAAGATGGAGTATTAGTTGGTGTCTGCAACAGGCTAGGGAATGGGATGACCAGCTCCTTACACCACTATGTATGTACAAGGGGAGAAAAGCTGCATGCCCATGGGGCACATGAATTGAGTGTCATATGCTGGAGGTCTCATACTCCCAGTACTAAAAGATACTTGGAATTTATAAATATTGTAGATGACAGTTTCCTTATTCAAAAAGTATTGCATCCACCACAGGAATCTTCTATATTAGATTTTGTCCTGACAGAGGAGCTGATCACAGAATTAAAAATTAATGGTTGCTTCATTAGAAGTGATTATAACTTGATCGCATTTATAATGTACAAGCAGAATAAGGTCCAAAACAGCAATATACACTTGGTGCTTTAAAAGGGCCAGTTTCACAAAGCTGACAACAATTATGAGCCAGATCAGCTGGAAGGAAGAACTTAATCAGAAAAATGTGAATGGTAATTGGGAATCCTTTAAGAACCCTTTACTAGATGCCCCAAAAGCCACAACAGAGAGAGCACCTGTCATAAATATAAAGGGAAGTGTAAACCCCTTTAAAATCCCTCCTGGCCAGAGGAAAAATCCTGTCACCTGTAAAGGGTTAAGAAGCTAAAGGTAACCTCGCTGGCACCTGACCAAAATGACCAATGAGGAGACAAGATACTTTCAAAAGCTGGGAGGAGGGAGAAAAACAAAGGGTCTGTGTCTGTCTGTGTGATGCTTTTGCTGGGGACAGAACAGGAATGGAGTCTTAGAACTTAGTAAGTAATCTAGCTAGGTATGTGTTAGATTATGATTTCTTTAAATGGCTGAGAAAATAGCTGTGCTGAATAGCATGAATATTCCTGTCTGTGTGTCTTTTTTGTAACTTAAGGTTTTGCCTAGAGGGATTCTCTATGTTTTGAATCTAATTACCCTGTAGGTATTTACCATCCTGATTTTACAGAGGTGATTCTTTTTTACTTCTATTAAAAGCCTTCTTGTAAGGAAACTGAATGCTTTTTCATTGTTCTAAGATCCAAGGGTTTGGGTCTGTGGTCACCTATGCAAATTGGTCAGGATTTTTACCAAACCTTCCCCATGAAGTGGGGTGCAAGGGTTGGGAGGATTTTGGGGGGAAAGAAGTTTCCAAACAATGGTTTCTCAGGAACCCAGATAAAGTTTGGTGTTGGCAGTGGAAGTCCAAGAGCAAAGGGTAAAATTGTTTGTACCTTGGGGAAGTTTTAACCTAAGCTGGTAAAAGTAAGCTTAGGAGGTTTTCATGCAGTCCCCACATCTGTACTCCAGAGTTCAGAGTGGGGAAGGAACCTTGACAGCACCATACTGGTTTAAAAAAAACTCACCTGGTTTAAAAGGGAACTGAAGGTATGTATTTATATAATTACATAATCTCAAATAATATACACACAAATTGAAGAAAGAAGTCAACAGTAAGAAATATAAATCAGAAACCCAGAACTGCAGAAAATTGATATGGGAAGCAAAGGGACACAAGCACATCTGTGGCCAGGAGAGTTAAGGACATAAAGGAGTTTTAAAAGTATATTAGGAACAAAAAGAATCATAACAATTCTATCAATCCACTCCCAGATGGAAATGGTAGAATTATCAATAATCAGAAAAGGTAGTGTTCAATAAATTTCTGTTCTGTAGTGGGGGGTGGGAAACAGATGATATATTTTCCACTCCAATAGTAACTAAGGATCATATTAAACAGCAGCTATTAAAGTTAGACATTTATCAGTCAGCAGGTTCAGATAATTTATGGCGAAGAGTTTTGAAAGGGTTGGCGGAGGAGCTTGCTGAACCAGTAATAATGATTTTCAGTAAGTCTTGGAACAACTGGAAAGTTCCAGAAGACTGGAAGAAAACTAACTGTGCCAGTGTTGTTTCCTTTTTAAAGGGTAAATGGGATGACATAGGTAATTATAGGTCTGTCAGTCTGATGTTGGTCCCAGGAAAGATAATGGAGCAGCTGATACTGGACTCTATTAATAAAGAATTAAAGGAGGGTAATATAATTTATCCTAATAAACATGGGTTTATGGAAAATAGATCCTGTCAAACAGACTTGATATCTGTTTTTGATGAGATTACAAGTTTGGTTGATAATGGTAATAGTTAACATAATAAACTTAGACTCATGAGCGCTGACTCCATGGGTGCTTCGGAGCTGGAGCACCTACAGGGGGGAAAATGGTGGGTGCTGAGCACCCACCGGCAGCCTCCCCGATCAGCTCCTCCCTCTCCCCCCAGTGCCTCCAGCTAGTCGGTGGCCCCACGGATCAGTGCCTCCTCCTCCCTTCCAGTGCCTCCCACCCGCCACAATCAGCTGTTCTGAGGCCTGCAGGAGGTGCTGGAGGGGTGGGGGAGCGGCAAGAACAGCGAACGCTCGGGGGGGACTGAACAAGGCAGGGAGAGGCAAGGCAGAGTGGGGCCTTGGGGGAAGGGACAGAGTGGGAGTCAAGCACTCCCCAGCTCGCTAGAAAGTCTATGTCTCTGCTTAGACTTCTGTAAGGTATTTGACTTAGTACTATTTTGATTAACAACTCTAGAATGAAATAAAATTAACATGGCACACATTAAATAAATTATATACTAGACAATTGATAGGTCTTAATGTAATTGTAAATGGGGAATTATCTTTGAGAGGGGGTGTTTCTAGGGAAGACCCTCCGATTGGTTCTTTGCTCTATGCTATTTAACATTTTTATCAATTACCTGGAAAAAAATATCACTGATAAAGTTTACAGCTTACATAAAAATTGAGGATATAGTAAATAATGAAGAGGACAGGTCACTGATTCAGAGCTATCTGGATCACTTGATAGACTGGAGCAAGCAAATAAGTTGTTTTAATATGGCTAAATTTATATATCCAGGAGCAAATAATGTAGGCTATACTTACTATCCTGGGAAGCAGTGACTCTGAAAAAGATTTGGGAGTTGTGGTGGATAATCAGCTGAACATTTCAACTGTTTGAAATGGGCCATCCTGATAATCACTACAAAATTTTTTTTTCTCCAGCTGATAATAGCCCACCTTTAATTGACTAGTCTTGTTACAGTTGGTATGGCAACACCCATTTTTTCATGTTCTCTGTGTATATATATCTTCCTACTGTATTTTCCACTGCATGCATCCAATGAAGTGGGTTTTAGCCCATGAAAGCTTATGCCCAAATAAGTTTTTTAGTCTCTAAGGTGCCACAAGTCGTTTTTTATAAGCTTCAAGTGTGACTCTCTGGCTAAAAGGGCTAATGTGATTTTTGTATGCCTCAACAGGGGAATCTCAAGTAGAGAGGTTATTTTTTTACCTCTCTATCTGAGATTGATGTGACCGCTTCTGGAATACTGTGTCCATTTCTGGTGTCAACAATTCAAGAACGATGATGAAAAATTGGAGAGGATTCAGAGAAGGACCATGGGAATGACTAAAGCATTGCAAAACATGTATTATAGTGATAGACTCAGGGAACCTGATCTATTTAGTTTAACAAAGATAAGGTTAAGGGGTAACTTGATTAGTCTATGCCTACATGGCAGCAAATACTTGATAAGGGGGCTCTTCAATTTAGCAGAGAAAGATATAACGGGATCCTGTGGCTGGAAGTTGAAGCTAGGCAAATTCAGGCTGGAAATAAAACATATATATATATTTAATAGTGAATAATTAACCATTGGAAAAGCTTACCAAGGGTCATGGTGGATTCTCCAACACTAGGAATTTTCAATCAAGATTGGATATTTTTCTAAAAGATACATGCTGCAGTAATTATTCTGGGAGGTTCTATGGCCTACATGATCACAGTGATCCTTTCTGGCTTTGAAATATTTGAAAAAATGTTGACCTTCATGACTTAAAAGCATTGAAGTGAGATGTAATTTCCATATGGAAATTTCTTGTCACCAGTTGGAGCCTCTTGTATCATTTATCCCTTGTTCTGCACAGAAATGAGAAACTGTCAAGGAAAGATGATCTCTCTGGATCAAAGCTAAGAGTATACTAAATGCCTCATGGAAATGTGAAATTGGTGGGACACATAGATTTTGACACAATATGCAATCCATCTTAAATATATCCAGCTAAAACTATTCCTCACACTAAGTAAAAATGCCTAGTGAATTATCTGAAGCAGAAGAATCATTTAGGAGTGGAGAAATCAAGGAAGAATGGCTACTGAAGCAAAAGAAACAATAAAAACTATTCATAATGTCATTGAAAGAACAAAAGTAACCATTGTTCAAGTAGAATTCTCATGAGCCAGAAAGCTTATCATCTGGGAATACAATCTAGGTATTAACCTGTTTTCCTTCTATGAGCTGTCTCCAATAAGACTGATTTCTATGGAATGATATTCAGCAGTGTAGCCAGAAGAATCCGGTTACACGAGTAACTTTAAACTCCCATGTTGTAGGCTGATGACATATCTTATCAGTATGATGACAACTGTCTGAAGACATGTGTTAGTCTAATAGCAATGATACACATGGGTGTCTTGACAAGAATTACTAAACTATTGTTGCTAAATTTTCTTGTTGGGAAAAATTTGAGTTAATCTGCAATTTCATACCCCTTTGGGTTTACCAAGCTGCTAAACAATGTATTGAGCAAAAGCAAATAAGATACTGATATTCCATTCACTTTATTAAATCATCATGGGGCTTTGAAAAATAACAAGAAAGAGCTCCCTGGAGGCATTTTAAACAATCTGTGACCCATATAAATACCTGTATTACTTGCCTGCAAAACCCATTAGTCAGATCCTACTTTTCCATTTATCTAAAATTTGGCAATGTAAGCCTCTGAAATTCCATATCTTACCCCTGTGGAGCTCAGAATGCTCAGGAGCTGAACTTTTCCTTACCCAGCTCAGAGTTCATGGCCTGTATGATGGACATGGGACCATATTTTATGTTGTCAGCGATTGAACAGAATTGAATGTGAACAGAGAGTACATTGCTTTGCCAACTGTGGGGAGTCGAGTCCACATAGACAACTGCCTGCAGCTTCTACGTTGTTGTCTTAGAAGTCATACATGCACAGAGAGAGAGAGAGCATGTCTTGGACAGACTGAATGAAAGATGATGAAAAAGGACATGTCCTCCAAGATGTACTTGTAGTGATTGTCCCACCAATGAATACAAGTAACTCCCACTGAATGGGGTGTTCTAGGCATACTTAATCCTGCCTCAGAATGGGGAAACTGACTAGAACACTTCTTGAGGTCCCTTCCAGACCTACACTTCTACAATTCTATGACATCAGTGGGAATTGCCTGTATTCTGTGGGTGGAGAATAACGCACCATAAAAACAGTTATACTTTTATTTATAATCTATGGAAGATTCTCTACTTGAGAAAAGACACTTTAGCTGATAATTGGTCTTGAAAGCAGTTTCTTTATTAGAACTGGATTCACATTATTATAGGAAGACTTACAATTTCAAGGGTTGCAGAAAGAACTAATTCATGATACCATGCTGTGTAAAAAGCATTACATCACTTGGTATTTTTGCTTTGGTCAATGGAAGGATTCATAGATTCCAAGGCCAGTAGGGACCTTTCTGACATGTAATCTGACCTCCTGTATGCCACAGGCCATAGAATTTCCCAAAAATGATTCTGTTTAGAAAAACGTCCAATCTTTCTTCAGTGATGAAGAATCCACCACAACCCTTGGCAAATTGTTCTAATGGTTAATTACTCTCACTGTTAAAAATGTATATCTTATTTCCAGTCCTAATTTGTCTAGTTTCAATTTCCAGATATTGGATTACAGGATTAGTCAAGGACTGCAGCACAGAGTATATTCTCCATTGGCTCAAGACCTGCCCCACCCTGCTTTTCAATTATAGGAAATCATGCCTACTTTCCAAACAACAGAAATTTCTTTAATGTTTTTTACTATTCCTGTCTTTGCATACTGCCAATTGTAGAAGACAAAAGCAAAATCTATCTCTATTTGCATGTAAAAAGTCCTTATCACTATAGAATATTCTAAATATCTGGTGCAAATTTCCTAAGTGACTCTCTCTCTCTGATTCAGTTATCTCATCTGGAATGGGAATGAAGGATGGGGGAATGACATTACTCTCCCCTGCCCAACGGGGATGGTTTGGTGTTTCTGCTCTTCACAGTTCTTATTCATTGACACTTTATGATCGATCCCTGATATGCCCTGAACTCAGGACTCATAAACAAGACAAGAAAGTATTTGGGCAGGAGAGGATTTTTTTTAACCAGATACTGGACCTTCTTTTCATTTTTGAAAAGTAGACTGGGCTGATTCAGAGGCAGCTGATGAACATCATCGCCATTGCCATGTTTTTTCTCTGCCATCCTTATAAATAAAGAACTGTGTTTAGTTTTTAAATAATGGCAATTTCTTAAACAGCTTATTGTTCCTGCCCTTGAAACTGTCTCCTGCATTAGCCAACTGCAAGTCAAATGTTGTGGTGTAATGTGGTTTATTTAAATGCATAGAGGAACACAAACATTAAACACTAGGCAGACATTTCTATACTGAGACAAAGTAGGTACTATGTTCCTCCTACTTCTCCTCCCTTCCCATCCCCCAACTGCAGGGGAATCCCGTGTGGGATAGAACAGATATAATGGCTGTACCCTCACTCGCCCCTCACAGCATCTAGCATAAGAGGCATGGTTGGAGTGCTGCTGTGTTTTGCCTGTTCTCAGAAGCTGACAAGGCTCCTTGGGGCTCTGAGCAACTGAGTGTACATTATATTCGCCCTAAGGCTGCTCTGAATTATGTCAGATGCTGGATCCAGGATCAGATTTAAAGCCGCCTTTGCTCTGCACATTGTGTTCCTGTGCTAAGTGTAGCTTGGCTGGAACATCATATATTGAGGTTTTAAAGAAGTGCTATATAAATCAATATATAATCACACAACCACAGTGACCCAATGTCTGCCTTCAGTACTTTGCTTAATTCTATGACTTCAAAGAGAGTTACTTTTAATTTACACCACCGTAACTGAACACAGATTTTGGCCTAGTATCTGGATTTGTTTAAAATCATAGGCTCTGGTCTAATTCCCACTAAAGTCAATGGAAAATGAACTTCCATTGACTTCAATGGAGCAGATTTAAACCCATAATAAAGACTGAGCTTGCTGCCAAGTGAGTGACCGTTGTCTTACAAATTGTGAGGGACATAACCATTTATGGGCCAGGTGAACAGTTAAACATAACTTTAATACTAATTTTAGTGGAACTAAAAGTAAAATATTAGACAATAGTTTCATTTTGAACTACATTTTTCACTATATGCTTTCAAGTTCTTCTCAATGGGCAAGATTACTATAAGAGGATATATGGTCCCACCCCTTGTTTAGGGTTGCCAGGCATCTGGTTTTTGACTGGAACATCTGGTCAAAAAGGGACCCTGGCAGCTCCGGTCAGCACCACTGACTGGGCTGTTAAAAGTTCATTTGGCCACTGGCAGCAGGGTAGGCAGGGTGCCTGCCCGGCTCCGCATGGCTCCCAGAAAGCTGCTGGCATCTCCCTCTGGCTCCTCAGCTTAGGGATGGCCATGGCTGCTCCGCACAGTGCCCCCACCCCACAGCCGACTACGCAGCTCCCATTTGGCCATGATTCCCGGCCAATGGGAGCTGCGGGGCAGCGCCTGCAGGTAGGGGCAGCAGGCAGAGCCACCTGGCCATGCCTCCACTAGGAGACAGAGGGAGATACCGGCAGCTTCCTGGGAACTGCCTGAGGTCAGCACCACCCAGAATCCGCACCCCACATCCCCTCCTATGCCCCAACCCTATGCCCCACCCCAGAGCCCCCTCCTGCACTCCAAACCCCTCACTTCTGGCCCCACCCCAGAGTGCACACTCCCAACCCAGAGACTGCATCCCCTCCCACACCCCAACTCCCATCCCCAGCCTGCATCCCCTCCCACACACCAAACCCCTCTACCACCTAGTAGATTAACCCAATTGCTGCTCTTTTAACTTAAAAAATAGTTAAATGACAGCTAACTAAAGCTGCTTTGCTTTAAAAGACGAGAAAACAAAAGTTAAAAACAAAAAGCCTTTTATACTGCCAAAGATATTCTTTGTTAAGGGCTTCGAGCTTTAAAAAGCTATAGATCAAGGGGCCATAAGAAATAGTTCTTAAAGGAAAGTACATCCGTTCATTTCTATGCTCTTACTAAAATAAACAACTGAATCAAAAACCTTATCTTAATTTCACTAGATGCAACAGGCACTGAGATGGAAAAGAGAACAGATTTTTCATTTTCTGGGTGATTCATCTAGCAACTGACTTAAAGATGCATTGAGTTGCTTTGATCTGCATCTTCAATTACCATTAAAGTTAATGGAAGTTAGTTACCCTTACATTTAGCGGAGAATAGGCCGTTGAATGCACTGCATATAATGTGCACCCGTTTTAACTTTACACTATAGTTGTCTTACCAAACACCTTCACTTTTTTTTTCACTTGCAGAATATGTACTGTCTTATTGGGACTATTATATATTATTTTACTGTAGATTTTCACCAGGGTATAAAAATAAGAAAATCTTATGTGCTATATATGACTTTATTTTCTCTTTTGGTAAGCAAGATTTTCGTATATCTGTACTAACAAAGAAATTTCATTAAACATGACTAATGTATTAAAACACAATGCACTAATTTGACAATCTTCAGTAACTACTTAATTGACTGGTACATCATGTGAAATCTATTTCAATTGCACAAACTGCAGAAAAACAAAGTATGATACAGTAGAACCTCAGAGTTACGAACACCAGAGTTATGAACAGACCAGTCAAGCGCATACCTAATTTGGAAATAGAAGTACACAATCAGGCAGCAGCAGAGACAAAAGAAAAAAAAGGCAAATACAGTACAGTACTGTGTTAAATGTAAACTACTAAAAAAAAGGAAAGTTTAAAAAAAATTGACAAGGTAAAGAAACTGTTTGTGCTTGTTTCATTTAAATTAAGATGGTTAAAAGCAGCATTTTTTGTCTGTATAGTCAACTTTAAAAGCTGTATTAAGTCAATGTTCAGTTGTAAACTTTTGAAAGAACAACTAGAAGGTGTTTGGAACACTGAGGTTCTACTGTACTTTGACATAGCACACAATTAGAGAGACAAGTTGGGTGAGGTAATATCTTTTATTGGACCAACTTATACTAAAAATCATGGAGTGAACAGAGACATTGGATTTATAGCTTATTACAACTGTCTGTAACCCACTTACTCCCTCTTTTTGTCCTATCACTGCAGAGGTGTTACCAGGCCATTATACCTTGAATGGTCCCTTATGATATGTGCTAATTACTTATGCTAAACAATCTGTTCCACCTTGCATTTTGCTCTGACACTGGGAATACCTTTCCAAGACCTGAAGAAGAGCTCTGTGTGGCTCAACAGCTTGTCTCTCTCACCAACAGAAGTTAGTCCAATAAAGATATTACCTCACCCACCTTGTCTCTCTCATATCCTGGGGTGGACTCGGCTACAACTACACCGCATATAGCACACAGTTGGTTTGGCTAAGCAAACCAAAGCCCCAGTCCTACAGCTGCCCAGAGTAGAAAACTCCCTTTGACTTCTACATGCAGAACAGTATTTAATCTATAAGCAATGAAATAAAACCTAGGCCCTAATCCAACAAAGCACTTAAACATACATTTAATTTTAAGCTCATAGAATCATAGAACTATAGGATTGGAAGGGACCTTCACTGCCATCTAGTCCAATCCCCTGAACTGAGGCAGGACTACGTATTATTTAGACCATTCCTGACAGGTATTTGTCTAACCTGTTTTTAAAAACCTCCAATGACTGAGATTCCACAGCCTCCCTCGGTAATTTGTTCTAGTGCTTAACTACACTTACAGTTAGGAAGTTTTTTCTAATGTCTAACCTAAATCTCTCTTGTTGCAATTTCAGCCCATTAATTCTTGTCCCATCCTCAGTGGATAAGGAGAACAACAGATCCTCCTCCTCTTTATAACAACCTATTAAATATTTGAAGATGGTTATCATGTCCCTTCCTCAGTCTTCTCTTCTACAGACTAAACAAACCCATTTTTTTTAGTCTTTCCTAATAGTTTGTGTTGTCTATACCTTTAGTATTTTTGTTGTTGTTCTTCTCTGAACTTTCTCAAATTTGTCCCCATTTTCCCTGAAGTATGGTGCCCAGAACTGGACATGTCAGTGCTGAGCAGACTGGATGAATTACTTGTGTCTTGCTTACAACTCTCCTGATAATACATCCCAGAATGATGTTCACTTTTTCTGCAATAGTAGTACATTGTTGATTTATATTTAATTTGTGATCCACTATAACCCTCAGATCTTTTCTGCAGTACTCCTTCCTTGGCAGTCATTTCCCATCTTGTATTTATGCAATGAATTAGTCCATCCTAGGTGTAATACTTTGCATTTGTCCTTATTGAATTTCATCCTATTCATTCTGCAGTTTAACAAAATCATTTTGAATCCTAATCCTGTCCTCCAAAGCGCTTTCAACATCTCCAACCTAGGTATTGTCTGCAAGCAATATTCTTTATGCCATTATCCAAATCATTTATGAAGATATTGTCTAGAACCAGGACAAATCCCTGTGGGACCTCACTTGATATACCCTTCCAGTTTGACAATGAACCATTCAGAAATATTCTCTGTGTATGGTTTTCCAAACGGTTATGCACCCACCTTATACTAGGTTCATCTAGGCTATATTTCCTAGTTTGTTTATGAGACGGTCATGTGAGACAGCATAAAAATCCTTATTAAAATTGAGATATCTCACATTTGTTACTTCCCACAAGGCTTTTTACTCTATCAAAGAAGGATATAAGGTTCATTTGACATGATTTGTTCTTGACAAATCCATGCTGACTGTTACTTATCACCTTATTATCTTCTAGGTGCTTACAAATTGATTATTTTCTCCATTATCTTTCTGGGTACCAAAATTAAGCTTAACTGGTCTATGATTCCCTCATCTATAATTTCTATTAGCAGTCCTGTTGAAGTCAGTGAGATTACTCATGTGCTTAAACATTTGGGCCTAAATTACTTTACAAAAATATACTAAAATGCTGATATGTCTTGCAGAGAATAAAGCATATCTTTAATAACCAGATTGTTTTCAAGGGCAAAAATAAGTCTCCCTCTTTTCTAGCAGCATTTGATGTCAGATCCATTAGCACATACATTTCACAACTATTCCAAGAGAAAAAGAAAATGTATTAGCGAGAAAAAAAGTTATTCTAAGCACATAGTGAAAGGTCAGTGTGTTCTTTAATGCTGAATGATAAAAAATACTAAAATCCCTAGTGTCTTTATACATAATTTTAATCTTACTATTTTCCTTGTCTAACTATGTGCTTGATATGTCACCAACTCTTGCCAGGACTCCTTGAACTTTTTCTGTTAGATTTGTTTGTATTATAAATGTTAGGTCATTTGGATTATGAAACAATGATTATAGAAATGGTTGTCGTAGAAATAGGTCATCCTTATGAGATGATGTTCAGAAATTGTTAGGTGAAATAACATAAATGCTTATTAATTTCATACCTTGCAGAATGCAGGCTTTGTTTTTTACAGAAGTCATTAGCTCACTCCCAAGCCCCTACCAGAGGATCAGTGGACTGCATTAAGTCTGGTTCCTACCTTACAACCTGTCTGGTATGGGTGACCTATCAGGAGTTAAGATCCCACCAGCACAACTATTGGAATCATGGGGGCACGCAAGGCTTCCTGCCACATCGAAACAAAGTAGTTATGGAAACCTACACTACTGCTATGATTATGTAGATTAACAAGTTGATGGAATGCACTGATGTACTGTAATGTGATTTTTTTTCTTTGTGAAAACATTTTCACAAAGATTATGAAAACTGACTGAGAGGAGACTTGGAGGAGCTGCTTCTCCAACTTGTCTGTATGACAAGGAGGAAAATGATCATAGAATCGGAAGTCTGGAAAGGACCTCGAGGGGTCATCTAGTCCAGTACCCTGCATGACAAACTGCATTTCCATGAATATTTACAGCAAAATTAAAAATCATGGAATTCACTAAATATTTTTGAAATTCAAATATGAAAAATGTCTTTAATGCTTAAAAAAAAAAAAGCTGGCAAAATTCTTTCCCCTGTAATTGGTTGGGCAAAATTCACCTGAGTGTGTTTTTGTCTTGTTTTGGCAGCACTCGTTTTTGACTAAAACACCTATAATAAAATATCCTGATTCAACAGAGAATTTGAGCGTATACTTAAAATTAAACATGTGCTTGAGTGCTTTCTTGAATCCAGAAGGTAGTTTTTTAATTTAGCTTTCTTACTCCACATGCAGAATTCTTTAGATTTCTCACACACAGCGTAGTAACTGGTTGATAGATTCATTTCCAAACCAAGTTCACGGCCAAAATGATGACTGGCAATCAATCAAATGAAGCTGGTTCTGTTGCTATGCCTGTAGTCACCATAATAAAGTGAAGCAATGAACAGTTACTTCTGACGGTTTCTGATTTTTTGGTTCTTATTAGATTACATCTGAAGAAGAGGACATGTATAAATTGTCTAAGAGCCAAATTCTAAAGTCTTTACATAGATAAAGCTCCCAGGATTTGGTCCTAAATAAATGAGGCTCATATAGTAGCTGGCTCTATAGATCTATGGCAGCCAATACCATCACAAACGGGGACAAATAAAACAGCTATTTGTTGCTGTGAAATGGAAACAAGGACATTTTGCCTAGAAATTGAGTTTATGCTAGTGGTGATATCACTTTTTTGTGGAAGGGAATTGCTAGGGTTGGCTAAAGAAACATTTTCTAAAATTCGTTATAGCACAGTTGCCCAGAAGGACTGAAATCAGCTCATGCCTATTGTGCCAATGTTCTACCATAATAATGGTTGTCTTGGGAAAAAAAATTCCCTTGGTTAGGATTACTTAGCTGGCAGACATATGATAAACTATAGGGTTTCAGCATTATAGTGCTGGTTGGCATCACTCATTGGGTCTAGATAGGCTCTGTTCCTTCTACATACATTGACAATGCCCTCAGAGTGTTCCGGCAACTGAAAATGAGCATCTTGTGGATTTTAAGTTTCACCCTAAGGGCCTGTGGCATCATATGTCTAGCAGGTAGCTGACAGCTGTGCAGACTGTGTACAAATCAAGAAGCATTTCAGAAAAGAGCAGTTAAGGTAAGACACTTTGGTGTTGTAACTAGACAGAATGCATGCATTACAGCGAGCAAGGGGGAACCTTTTGAGCTTTGTTTTCCAATGGGCTCAATTCTGCACTCATATACGCCCTTATAACTCCCACTGATGTCAGTTAGAGTTATGTATTTATAATTTCTGAAAGCAAAAATTTATTTCCCATGGTTATTAATATTATATGTTCCTGGAAATGAAATGCTTTCTCCCAGGGTTTGGCTTCTGATGCAGAGCATGTCTCTTCTTTTCTATTTACACTTTAAGGAAAGAAAATGAGGACAGGTGTTTACTTATCTTGTGCAAGTGTGCATGTGAATGCATATATACACATTACATGCATTTATTTTGGTTATGCTTGTTTTTTTTGTGGGTTTTAGCCAAATAATGGCATGATGGATTTTGCTGAAACTTTTCAAATTTTTTTTCCTTTAAGTGGAAAATGAGCATGAACAACTAAAAATGTTTTTTATGGATATTGCCTTTCAATCTTAACTACATCAATGAATTCCATTATAATATGGTAGTGTACAATCTGTTTAATTTTTTAATTGTATCATATTGATCCTGGATGCTATGTTTATACACAGAGTTTAAAGCCAGTTCAGTGTCACTAGTAAAATGTTCCAACATAAAGACAAGAGTTGTGGGCAAGCAAATACATTTTTTGTCCTGGAATAAGCTTCTCATGCTGAATAAATCCTTTTAGGAATTTATAAAGCTGCACTTTGGCAACCTTCTTAAGAACACATTCAGTACTTATTCATATAGTGAAAGAAACAATTAACGTAAACATTTACGTAGACTGATTTGTAAGTCAGAACCTCTGTAAGGCGTTGCTCCTATTGAAGTCAGTAATAACATCAGCCACACTATCAGAGGCTCGTTCACCTGCACATCCACCAATGTGATATATGCCATCATGTGCCAGCAATGCCCCTCTGCCATGTACATTGGTCAAACTGGACAGTCTCTACGTAAAAGAATAAATGGACACAAATCAGATGTCAAGAATTATAACATTCATAAACCAGTCGGAGAACACTTCAATCTCTCTGGTCACGCAATCACAGACATGAAGGTCGCTATCTTAAAACAAAAAAACTTCAAATCCAGACTCCAGCGAGAAACTGCTGAATTGGAATTCATTTGCAAATTGGATACTATTAATTTAGGCTTAAATAGAGACTGGGAGTGGCTAAGTCATTATGCAAGGTAGCCTGTTTCCTCTTGTTTTTTCCTACCCCCCCGCCCCAGATGTTCTGGTTTAACTTGGATTTAAACTTGAAGAGTGGTCAGTTTGGATGAGCTATTACCAGCAGGAGAGTGAATTTGTGTGTGTATGGGGGTGGGGGGGATGTGAGAAAACCTGGATTTGTGCAGGAAATAGCCCAACTTGATTGTCATGCACATTGTGTAAAGAGTTGTCACTTTGGATGGGCTATCACCAGCAGGAGAGTGAATTTGTGGGGGGGGGGTGGAGGGTGAGAAAACCTGGATTTGTGCTGGAAATGGCCCACCTGATGATCACTTTAGATAAGCTATTACCAGCAGGACAGTGGGGTGGGAGTAGGTATTGTTTCATATTCTCTGTGTATATATAAAGCCTGCTGCAGTTTCCACGATATGCATCTGAGGAAGTGAGCTGTAGCTCACGAAAGCTTATGCTCTAATAAATTGGTTAGTCTCTAAGGTGCCACAAGTACTCCTTTTCTTTTAGTGATAACAGAGGTGCAGGTTTAGATTCTAAATTTCTTTGGGAATGACCTCACAGCACATTGGATACAAATGTTTACATGTACCTAATTATTTTGACATATGGATATTTAAGCCTAATTCATCTCTACTTCCCATACTAAATGATCCTTATAGGAAGATCTCGTACTGTACTCTGCTTTTCACAACTTTTAAATGGACATTGCTGCAGTGGATTTTTATCAGTACAAATCTGGGAGGGAAAATCTTCAAGGAAGAATTCTATCAATTTTCTTCAGCACAACAACAATCTGAATTTGGAGACAAGCAAAGACAACTCAACAGAAAGGGATAATATAAAACCACATATAAAAATATTTGAAGAGGTTTCCAGCTTGAAACCATAAAACCAATAAGGCTGGGAGGAACCCATGGTAGGCCATCTGTCTGATTACCTTAGAACATAAGAACAGCCATAGTGGGTCAGACTAATGATCCATCTAGCCCAGTATCCTGTCTTCTGACAGTGGTCAATGCCAGGTGCTTTGGAGGGAATGAGTGGAACAAGTAATCATCAAGTGATCCATTCCGTGTTGCCCATTCCCAGCTTCTGGCAAACAGAGGCTAGGGACCCTTCTTTTATATTAGAAAGCTAAACATCACTGAGGGGCCCTCAAGTACTCCAAGACACCTGAGAAGACACATGTCCTAGCTCCAGCAAATAAAAAGGGAAACTCTTAGTAATATGAATGTCTGTTATAACCAGAGCACACTCTATTAGTTTTGACAACCATGCAAGTTATTTAATTAATTAGCACCAAGAAGATGGAACTGTGGAGCATCAAACATGCATAGTCTACTGCAGACAGTTGCGCCAGCCACATTGACCATGGTTGATGGTTTTGCGGTAAGCATTGTTAGGGCACTTCCTACACTTGGCTCAATCCTGTAATCCCCAAATCTCCACAGGTAGGGTCATGGTATTCAGCCCTTCACATGTCAAGGGAGAGTGTGAGACCATGGTATGCTGGGGTGTTTTTGTTCATTTTGGCAACATGGCTAAAAAGCAGGCAACACTGCTTCTGAATATAATGAGTGATTGAAAGAAGGCCAGACCTGTGAGAGATTATGACCTTTCGCACAAAGTCAAACCCAGGGGTGAAAATGAGTCGGTATAGGCCAGTACTGCATACTAGTAAGAACCCGCACCGGCCCATACCCAGTTACTGCAGCAGCAGCGTCTGGAGCCCTGGCCCTTTAAATCAACACGGGAGCCCCGGACAGCATGGGCCATGCGGCATGGAAGGGCTGGCTGGGGGATGCTGACCCCCCCAGCCCCGCCCCTTCCGCCCGAGGCCCTGCCCCTTCTGGGGGCTGGAGTCCCCTCTCCCCCTCCCCCCACCCTGTACCGGTAAGTGTTCTCACCCCTGGTCAAACCATTTTATGTTCAGTATTTGGTGCTGACAGTGTACATGGAATGTCTCTAGCCACTCCAAGTCTGCAAGTAAGAGGGTCCAGGTTTCTGACTCAGAGAGCAATACAGGTAGTACACAGGTTTAATAGATCCTGAACTTTGTCTCAGCCAAACACATTTTTAAGTCCTTAAGCCACACCTGGATTTCATGCAGGATGTGAGATTTATTCATCGAAGAACATTGGGTTTGCGGTGAACATCTGAACACTGCTTACCACCTAGGTAGATAAACTCATCACAGCTCTTCCTGTTACTTGACCCTGTCTTCGCTGGGGTTTACTGCTGGCCCAGCTCTGAGATTTTGGACTATGATTTTCAACTTCATATTGTGAGCAGCGCCTTGGAGGATGAGGCTGAAATTCTCTGACTTCTCTACAAGCAAGGCATCATTGGCATAGTCTTGGACGGTGAACACATCTTGACCAACCGTGATTCTGTGGTGTGGCATGCTAAGTACTAATATCCACTTGATAGCTTAACAGAATAGTGCTGGGGCAAGAATGCATGTCTGCCACACACCTGAGGTTGTGTAGAAATGCTATGAAAGCCATGAATCAATGCACACCCTTGCACCAGGACCAGTGTGAAGATCATGCATCAGGTTTAGCAGAACGTCTGGAACACCAATTCCTTTAAGTACTAGCCAAAGAGCTGACCTGTTGACTGAAAACAAAAAGCTGTTTCATGTTGATTATATGCCTTGTGAAGCAGGCGGTTAAATTCTCAGTGCAGCTCTGCTAGAAGCTGGAGGGTAAGGACAGCGTTCATTGTCAGCTGCCCAACAGTTAAATATAATTGCTGTGGAGGATGATGTCTGTTAACGAGGGACTGCATCCTACCAAGGAGAATGTGAATGAAAACTTTTCAAGGAACCAATATCAAGTAGATCGGCCTGTAGTTGCCACACTTTGTATGAGATCCCTTGTTCTTTTACAGAGATGCTGTCTTTCCATTCTTCTGCTATTTTGCCTGATGCCCACACTTTTAAGAACAGTTGATATAGGCTGATGCTCACTGGTTCAGAGGCACCTTTGAGTGGCTCAGGAGGAATGCCAGCATAGAATCATAGAATCATAGAATATCAGGGTTGGAAGGGACCCCAGAAGGTCATCTAGTCCAACCCCCTGCTCGAAGCAGGACCAATTCCCAGTTAAATCATCCCAGCCAGGGCTTTGTCAAGCCTGACCTTAAAAACCTCTAAGGAAGGAGATTCTACCACCTCCCTAGGTAACGCATTCCAGTGTTTCACCACCCTCTTAGTGAAAAAGTTTTTCCTAATATCCAATCTAAACCTCCCCCACTGCAACTTGAGACCATTACTCCTGTCTCCATGTCCAGTCTGTAAATTTTGGATGATCTTTTGTACTTCCTCAAGTGTCAGTGAACAGTGGAGCACAAATACCATAATACCATTCAGCAGCACTGTGTCTGGAGTTTTACAAATGTTTATACATTAATTACATTCATCACCCCTAATTTAATTTGCATACATGAGCAAATCTGCAGTTTGCATGTAGTTCCTCAAAACTCCATAAAATTTGGAGGGGACATGTTTTATAAAGAACAAACAAAATATTCAGCTGATATTTGCTACCTTTTTTGTCCGCTTTTTATCTAAAATGTTTTTTAATTAAAAAAAGTCTGACCAGCTGTATTATGTAACCATCTTATAGGGTTCAAGGCTGAAAGACCTATTAGGCATGTGTGACTAGTGGGGCTTGGTCGAATAGAGTTATGGTCATGGAAGAATGAGTCATGTACTTAGATCTATCAACATTTATTTTGGTACAGTAGTTTTAGATGAGAATGATCCTGCTAGGTGTCTAAGACAGATTCCATAATTTAAGCAAATAGAATTGTAGGTCTTATAAAAAGTCTGATCATTCACCATGTTAACAAAATATACTTCAGGTATGATAGTTTGTATTATTGTTTAGACAGGGAAGAAATCGTGCAGACTTACAGCACCTAAGTGAGAAGGAAAATAGATAACTTTTGTGCTAACCTTACCCTGAATTTAAAAATAAATCTATTGGATTTCCTTATGTACAATTTTAAAATTAAATTTATAATATTATATGTAGAACTGACTTGAGTCCTACAGATTGTTTTGAATTCTTGTACTCTCACTGAAACAAAAATTTCTTTGCCTACTCTGTAACATCTACAATCTTAAACAGCACATTGGTTCTGGTTGAATAGACTGACTTATCCAAGTTGTTTCTTTCCATTGTGAGAAGAATTTGTGGTGTTTTGAAGATAAAATTGATCTGATTTGAACCACTTTGTTGTGTTTTCTTTTCTTCCCTGTGCTGGCAGGGCTGCATGTCAAGGAGACACATGCAAAGACCAATTCATTTGAGTTTTGACATGTGTTGCTGAATGAGGTTGTGGAGATGTTGGTAAAATTCTGATGGGTACAGAGCAAATATTAGAAAGTACCGCAAGCATTTGATATATAGCAGCAAAGGAAAAATCACCAGAGCGTACCCACACTCACTTCCATTACCACAGGGCACATTCTGGTGTGTGTGGAATACCCTTTTGAATGTGCTCACCCTCCACTAGCACCCATGCCTCATAGCACAGCATGTCTGAGGGATATGACACCCCTCAGAATGTGCCCATCAATACATTCTCATCTCTTATAGCAAGACACATTCTAAAGCATATGCTCAGCAGAATGTGCTTGCCCTTCCACTAGCATCCATGGTCCCTTGCAAGGAACATTCTGAGTGGCATGAGGCAATCCTCAGAATATGTCATTCTGTAAACCATGGATGAAGAGTTGAGGATGGGCACACTTTGAGGAATATTACATAATATTGAGAATATGCCCTGCAACCAGGAATGGTAGTGGAAAGGTGCCCTGCTAAGGACCATGATGCTAATGGACGAATGGACTTGTTCTATGCTGAGTCTACTTAGATGACTAAACTTACTCCTGTATGTGTTTCCATAATTTGGCCTTAATGCCCCAATTTTGCAAGTATTTATGCACTTCATTGGAACTACTTATATGGTTAAAGTGCTGTGTGTGTGTGTGTGTGTGTATGTTTCAGCAGGATTGGGGCCTTCCTTTTTTTTTTATAAATGATGTCCCTTTCTATTCACTCTTGATTTATAATACAACTAATTTATGTAATAATTAGAAAAGATTTTATAAAATAAAAGTTACAGTATCGGTGAGAGATGCAAAATTACAATGATCTTTGAAACAGAAATCCTTGCTTTTTTTCAGGGGAATTATACCGGTTTAAATGGTATGCTCTGTCATGCTGTCTAATGTCCAAAGCTCCTCCAACAAGAATTTATCATTATAATTTTTATCTGCATTATGGTAGTGTCCCAACTGGAACTGGAACCATCTGTGCTAGGCACTTTACAAACACATAGGAGGATATAGTCTCTGTGATTTGTTCACATAATCTAAAACAAAAAATGACAAAAAGAATGGGCAAACATGCCAGCAGAATGAGCAGGGTGGTGACATATATCTTGTAGTTCAAGATTATTTCTCCTTATTTATTTACTAAAATTGTACTATATTACTGCTCTTGCTTATTTTAATTTTTCTTTTTATCCCTCTATTTTTAAACTATATCACTTCCCCCTTTCCCCCTATTTTTAAAATGGTATTTACTGTCCATTCCTATTCCATTTTCTCTACTTTTGTGTAGTTTCTATTTCCAGTGCCTGTTAATTGCCCTTTTCCGTTTACTTTGGAACCCCCTTGGATACTTACTCCCACCCCCATATCCCGAACCAGTGTTTCACCTCACTACCTGACTTCTGCTGGGAATTCTGCCCTCCTGTAGCCCTCATGTCTCACAGTGGGTGTCCACTCTCCTCTATATCTGAGCACTCAGGGATGCCCACAAGAGCAGGGGATCTGGTTGGGGCGGGGGGAAGAGCGAGCCTCGCGTTTTACCCCCTGATCCCCTGTTTTTTCCCCTGCCGGAATTCGAGCGGTGATGCTCACAGGAAAGAGCAAATATGCGTCCTTATCCCCTTCCCTCTCCGCTCCTAACTATACCGCTCCCGCCCCGCATTCCCTAGGGGAAATGAGCACTCGGGGAAACTGAGGGGCTCCACTTCTCCAGGGCACACAGGCGCTGTGCACATGCTCACGGGGGTGAAGTGGGGAGGGGGGGGGGAGCATTTTGCACATGCTCAGTAGGGGACAGGGCGCATTTAGAGGCAGGGTTCATTTTGCCACGGCTGCTGGAGGAGGTGCTCGGTCCGTCGCGGCTCTGCCATGGCGCACTGCTGGTTCCCGAGCCCCCTGCGGCTCTAGGAAAGGGGTGGGGGGAATCGGGGGCTGCGGCGTCCTGCGCTCCGGCGGTGGGGGGCGCCCTGTGGTATGTACCGGGTGTTGGCAGGGTGGGCCGTGGGGCTGCGTGCGTGCTACGTTGGCCCGGGCGCGGGGGGCGGTGGAGGAGATGCTCCATCATCCCCGTTGGCCCAGTGAGTCCCTGTCTCCGGGGCCCCTGGGCACTGGGCGCGCTTGTCTCCTCGCGAAGCGCCTTCAGTCCCTCGGCCGGCACTGGGCAGCTGGTGGAGACGCCGCTGCTCGCGGCCGTGGGGAGCAGGGAGACGGGGATGCTGCGCGCGGGAGGCGGAGGACGGGGAGCCCCAGGGCTGGGCTGGCAGAGGCCGGCGGGGCGTCGCTCGCGCTGCTGTTGCAGGTGGGGTGGCTGCTGCTGGAGAATGGAGGGCCCGGGGAGCCCCTGTTGTCGCTGGGTTGGTGGTGAGTTTAGTGCAAATAACCTGCCGCTAGCAGTGTACAAGACCAGGGGCGCTGGAACAGTTTGTACAGTGAGGGTGCTGAGAGCCAATGAATCAAACTGGAAACCCTGGATATAATGGAAACCACTTCAAGCCAGGGGGTACTCCCCCCCCCCCGCATCCCTAGTTCCAGCACCTATGTACAAGACCCACAGCTGAAGGGAGCCCCAGCCCCAGAGAGCTTCCTGTGGTTGGAGAAGGAGGCCATGGGGAACCCCCTGTTGCTCTGCTTGGCTGGGGGAGGAGTAGAGTCACTGTTGCTGTGATTGGAGAATGGTGTGGGGTGCGGGGGGAGGTAGTTTACTGGGACTCGATGCCATAGTTAGCATGTAAGGATCCTTTTATGTGCATTTTGTAAAGCTCTTCAGGAGCCTCCAATGAAAGATCCTATATAAATGATTATTATTTATTATTACTATCGTGTATTAATGCTGCTTTCTTTGAGGGGAGGACAGTTTTCTAACTGGGAGAGAGGACAGGAAGTCCCTGGATGCTGTGTATGAGTGATGGTAGTAAGCTATCCCTCATCCTCCTGCTGCTGCTGGGGCTGAGAGTCAAGAGACTGCTCCTGCAGCTGCAGAGGTATCAGAGCTCTGCAGCTGTTGCTTGGGAAGGAGATGGAGAGTCCCATATCTTGTAATTTGGCAAGGAGCCCCTGCTGCTGTTTGCTTAGGGCATAAGAAGCCCCTTCTGTTGTTGCTTTTGGAGGGTGGACAAGAAGCTCCTTCTGTTGCTGATGTTAAAAGGAATATAAATATCCTGCTGCTTCCAAGGGAGAGAGAGATGCAACTACTGTTTCTAAAAAAGAAAAAAAAAAATCTATAAAGTGCTTCTGTTGCTCTAGGGAGAAAAGGATGGAAAAGCTACTTGTGGTAGTTAGGACACAAAATGCAGAGGAAAGCATAGTATTCTGTAGGTTATTGGTCACCCTTGATAATTACCATGTTCATTATAATCTGTAATTTCTGTAATACGTGTGGTATATTCTTTGTTGTCTAATGTATTGTATTTGAAAGCTATTCAAATATACAATCCCATGTAAGAGGCTACACGTGCAATTTTTATTCACGCTTAAAATTTAGATTAATGGGACTACTTGGGTGCATTAAGGTTACAGTATGAGTCCCTAACTTTGTGTCTTGTCTATTAATGGTAAATTTGTTGAACACAGTGGTTTAAAATGAAATATGAAATTCTTATGATCTCAATACTTGGCATATTGTGGAGCATGCTCTGGCATATAAATATCTCTGGGTGAATATGGTGGGTTTTTAGAGGGGGAAGTCTACCCATGTCAGGTGAGAATTCACAGGCCTCTTGAGTTAGGGCTTCCTTTAGAGAGTTTAAATGTATTCCTCCAAAACACAGCAACAAAAATATGTTTATATCAATTTATTGTGTATCTCCTAACTATCATACAGTCTATCCATGTACGTAAATATTGGGAGGATACTTAAAACAAACACTATATCTCATTTGTAGCCTAGGAGCACCTCTCTCTCGAGATAATTTGTTGAGCTGAGTTTTCTGTGATCCTTGTGTGTGAATGAAATATATTTGTTTACTTCCTATATGTAGATAGTCCCATTTTCCATAATTAAGCCCACTAATATAGCCCTTTTTTCTTATCTACCATAGATCAGCTGTACTTCTGAGACTTATGCCCTCAAGATGAAGTTCTTACTGGAAATTCTCTTTTTTGTTTTGTTGTCTTTATGGGTTGAAGAAGCCTATTCCAAAGAGAAATCTTCAAAGAAAGGAAAGGGGAAAAAGAAGCAATATCTCTGCCCATCGTATGTTCCTTATCTCTTTTATACTTTTTGTGTGACAAGACTGATGGATATTATCTTCCTTTTATCTGAAGAGATTGCATACAATTATAAAGTGGAGCCTGATTTTTCCTGTTGAAAGAATATAGTTGTTTAATAATTTTTTTGTGGGTGGGAAGGAGAGCAAGGGCTTTTGGTCAGTATAATGTCTTAAGGCATTCGTTTTCTGCCGTAGACTCCTTTGGATTTCATTTCAAGTGTCATGAAAAAAATCTGATGGCAAAATGACTTTGTTTTTAATTGTGATTTAGAAAGTTGTGATTTCAGTCCAATACCCTCAGATTTTTGCAGAAATAATAGAACAGACTTATAATTGTGTGTTGTCTAGCATCAGATCAAAAATATACTATTAATAAAGAGGGTTTCAAATGTGGTATTAAAATCCATTTCCTGGATATGTAGGTTTTGTTCCAGCCAAAAAGTAATGCAGCTGTTCACGTTCGTAATGTATTGGTAATGCAACTAGTGTCTTTAACATCTCTCCATGGATAAGATGTAAATATTTATTTTATATTAAACTAAATACCATTGATGGTTGCTGTATTAGATGAACTGACACATGCCTTTTTCGAACAGTTCTACTGATGAAATATAGAACTTGAAAGTTATTAATTGCCCAGTTGACTATAAAGAGATCAGTAGCAGAGAGCATATACAGTAAAACCCTTAGTGAAAACCTAAGATGATTTCATTGTGCAAAGACTCCCTATTTTTAATTTCAAAACACTTTAGTTGTATTTCAACCTCTAGAATGGCATAACAGTTTTCTCATGGACAAATTACCCTTTGTCATCTTTTGCATGATGTGATGTGAAGACTCCAGTCAGGGACTGACAGGGTAGAATGGGTTACCACTAAATATAGAAAAAACATGCTGTAAATGCAGAGATTGCCAGAGTTAAATGGTGAGGCTAGAGGCCATGCATGAGCTACCAGAGTCACCAGTTTAAAAATCAGTATTTTACACAGTTACTACATAGGGATATCTGAGATATTGCTGTCACTTTGTGTTCTTCTGTGCTAAATGTAGACTTTTTAACCAGTGTCATTGCTTAATGCACTATAAGAAAGAGGCAGGAATTAGGGGACATATCTTCCTGGGGAAAGAGAAAGGAAATATTAACTGGAAAAGCCATTATTGTTTTTCTTTTAAATGCCAGACACAAACACTGGTTGTATATACCCTTTTTGAACTCTCATTTTGAACAATGGCTATAGTAATTGTTTGTTTATTTGGTATAGGATCAGAAACATCAATCTATGGAAGGATTTATTTATTTATTTTGTTATTTTGATTGGGTTCCAAAGAATTGGGTGCTGGTCAGTTGGATTTGGAACTCCTGAGTTGTTAGTGTCAAATATGACCAGGGATCTCCTGAAATGTTACAGGTAGATTTAACTTTTTGTTCGTCTGCCTTTTTCTTTGAACAATTGTCAGATGAACAGTATGCCTCATTGATTTGATTTAAGAATTTATTACAGTATTTAGAATCCTTTGATAAAATGTTTTTACGTCATTGTAGAGAGGTTGTTTAAGGAAAACCTGAGGCTGATAATAATACCTAACTTTTATATAACGTGTTTCATCAGTAGATCTCAACGAACATTAAAAAGGAAGTCAGTATCATTATTCTTATTTTATAGAGGTGGAAGCTCAGGCTTCAGGTTATTAACATAAAGGTAGGCCCAATCAGATTTTCTAAAAATAAACAAAGTACCCATATTTGGCATATCTTAAATTCAGAGACTCACAGCCAATGGGATCCTAATGTTATAACAGTGGAGGAGTTCCTGTTGGACTAGTTAGAAGACATCGAGAACACCTCTAATGTCAATGGGTGGTGAAAATAATATTTAGAATTGAGGTAGAATGATACCTTGCTCTGAATCTGTGCAGAAATATTCTCATATTCTATTTGCTCTTGTCCTGATAAGAAAAGATGATGACTCAGCTATGAACATACCAGTTTCTGCCAGTTGATTCCAAAATCCTAAAAAATACATAGTCTGTGTGAGTTTGCCAAACCTGAGAGAATTTAGATTGTGAGCTCTGCAAAATGTCTGTGCAGGTCTATAGACCCACATAATCCTATAAAAGTTACACACTACCTGTTGTTTCCCATAATGTCCCTTAAACTGCATGATACAGATTGGATATTTCTTTAGTTGATGACCTTGTATATTGTAGAGTTGTGTTTTGTTTGTTTGGGGTTTTTCTGTTTTGTTGTTTGTTTGCTTTTTGCTGATGACATAGTTAAGTCTTTTTGTTCTTAATACTTTTTACCTGGAAAAATTCAGGGAATATTGCTTCTTCCCGCCAATAAATTTAAATAAGTAACCTCTTAAGGGCTGACTAAAATAATCTCAAAGGAGTGATCTTTTCATAAAGCTGGATGAGAATGTTGCTTGAAAAGCGAAAGGAAATCCCATAAAAGATTAAATTTATTTGATGTGAAATATTATTGTATTCTTTATTAAACTAATATAATTTAATATTTAAAATACAAATTCCTAGTGAAAATATGCTTAAATATATAAAGTCAAAATGTTCATCTGTCTTCCATTAGCCCTAGCCATTAGTGAAGGAAAAAATTTATAGCTTATTATAATGATCTACTGCAGGGGTTCTCAAACTCCATTGCACCGTGACCCCCTTCTGACAACATAAATTACTACATGACCTTGGGCGGGAGGGGGCTCGAGCTCCGCTGCCCTGTGCTGAAGCCCTTGGGAGTAGGGGTTGGGTTGCAGTCCTGGGCCCCAGCAAATCTAACGCCAGCCCTGGCGACCCCATTAAAATGGGTCACGACCCACTTTGGGGTCCGGACCCACAATTTGAGAACCACTGATCTACTGTGAACTATGAACAATGAACTATGTAAATCACAGTCCTAAGTCATTCAGCTATTCTCCTAGGAAAAATTTATACTACATCTGGGACAAATATTTGGTTACTTTGATTGGAGAGATGGTAATTTAGTACAGGTAATTTAACACTGTAAAATGGACTATTAATGAGGGTCGTCTTTAAACTTTAACACCAGGTTTCTCTGTACTATACAGGCAAATATGTTAGTATTTTCCCCATTTACCTGCACCATTCCCAGTGTAGTAGCTGTCAGCCAAACACTACTGTCCCTTGTGAAATTGACTAGTGTCAGCATGAAACTGCCAGATGGGGGGTGCAGAGGAAAAAGGTTGCATTAAATTCATTTTATTATTTACAAATGTTTACTGGAAACTAACTTGTTTTGCAAACAAGAAAATTCTAGTTTCTATCTAAGACAAACTCTAGTCATGATTATTTATGATTCCTTTTTTTCTGTGTGTTTTATTTGATTACACAATTGGTGAGTAGTATGATGTGTTGCTCTCTAGTCTGTTTGGATCTGAACCAGTTTACCAGTTGTTTTTTGAAACAGTGCAGTCTCTTGTTTCATTAAATTGACACTTAACAGGTTATCCTTCTTGAGATTTAATGCTTATGTATAAACCTATAATGATTATAGTAGAATAAGGCTGCTGTAGTGTCTGACCCTTGAATATTTTCTGATTTAAAGAACAAATTGATATATTGGAATTAAAAGGCCATAATAGGGAGCTCTGCTGTATAAACCTGCAAAGAATTCCACAGATGGGGAATGTGTTTGTGAAATGATTTGACATAAACTCTTGCTCAAGGAACTACATAAATCCCATTGTCTCCATTGTTCACTAAGTGGAGGTGACTGCATGCTTGTGGTGTGTCTGCTGCAATTAACCAGTAGTTCAGGTATAGAAAACACGATGAATGGATTTGTGAAGTGAATCTGTGATTGCCACTGAAAGCTTTGTAAAGACCTTGGGTGTTGGAAAGATTTCAAAGAGAGGAACACTGAACTGACAATGGTTTCTAAGTAGTAAAAATCGTAAAGGGACACTGTCCTGTTGATTAAGGCACTAATTTGACCTACCGTATATACTCGTTCCTTAGCCCATTTGTTTATAAGCCGACCCCCCAAGATGGATAGGTAAAAATAGCAAAAACTGTATGACCCTTTCATAAGCCGACCCTTTCATAAGCCAACCCTATATTTCAGGGGTTGGCAAACTTTGGCTTCTGGCCCGTTAGGGTAAGCCGCTAGCGGGCCTGGATGTTTTGTTTACCTGGAGCGTTCACAGGCATGGCGCCCCTCAGCTCCCAGTGGCCATAGTTTGCCGTTCCCAGCCAATGGGAACTGTGGGAAGTGGCACCACTTCCTGCAGCTCCCATTGGCTGGGAACGGCAAACCACGGCCACTGGGAGCTGAGGGGCTCTGTGCCTACAGAGGCTCCAAGTAAACAAAACGCCCCCACCCGCCAGTGGCTTACCTTTATGGGCTGGGAGCCAAAGTTTTTCAACCCCTGCTATATTTTAAAAGCTGGCGTCACAAGAAACACTCAAAGTTTTGCTAGAATTATTTTAATGTTATCTAATGAAAAACTTGTTGTTGTTATAATAATAACTAAACAAATATGTATTCACCTTCAAAATTACAGTCAATATTTAAAATCAGTAAATGGATATTTAAAACAAGTAACTTAGAACAATATGAGACTTTAAAAAGTCTTAAAATCCTTCAAAGTCTGAATCAGTCTCTGATTCACCAAACAGTTCATTAAACTCGGCTTCAATCACAGCTGCACCTGCACTGTCATCGTAGATGTCAGCAGTGTCGTCTTCAGACTCAGATTCCTTCTCATCATCAGCCTCTGTTTTGTCATCATCAAATATGGCATCCTCCTCTGACCTGTTGAGTGCATTGTTGATACAGCATTTCCTAAATGATTTTTCTGTCATTTCCGAAGGAATGGACACCCATGCGTCCTTGATCCACTGGGCGACCAGCTTGATTTCGGGCTTCATAAGATTCCCACCTTTTGTCAACTTCCCCATGCCTGAGCACATCCATTCAGACCACATTTTGTGTAGCCTGTCTTTAAAGGGTTTGTTCAGGCAGACACCAAGCGGTTGTAGAACTGAAGTTAAGCCTCCAGGTATTACAACCAAAGTAGTTTTCATATATTTGGCCACATTTTTCACCTCATCTGTCTTGTGTGCCCTGAACATGTCCCAAACGAGCATAGCAGGTTTCTTGAAAAGTGCTCCTCATCTCTTATTCCATACTTTTTCCAGCCATTCAATAGTCTCACTTTCATCCATCCATCCATCCCTTTTCGTTTGCACGTATGATGACACCAGCAGGAAATTTCATGTTTTTAGGCAAAGTTTTTCTTTTAAAAATAACAACAGGAGGGAGCTTTGATCCATTTGCCAAACATGATAAATCCACCGTAAAATGGATTTTTTTCGTGGCCAGTGGTTTTAATTAAAACTCTTTTTTCACTGACACAGGTTACTGTTCTGTTGCTCAGGAGATCAAATGTCATCTGTGTTTCGTCCGTATTTCCTATTTGTGACAGTTCAAATGCATATTCCTTTTGATATTTTATAATAAACCTTTGGAAAGATTCGATTTTTTTTCTTCCAGATCTCTCGGCAGGTGTTGCGCTATCTTTGTTCGCTGACGAAGACAGAGACTATGACGGTTCATGAAGCGAGTACACCAACCCGCTGATGCGACAAACATTGATGGCTTTACTGACTTGTATTTGTCGTCTTTCGACATTTGCAGAGCATGCAGACGAATTCCAGTTCTAGTGACAATGTACCCATTTTGTCGACATTCAACAACCCAATTATTGAGATCTTTCTCCAGCTCAGGAAATGAAGCGCACCTTGTTGGACACTTTTTCTTGCTTCTTGGCATGTCTTTTAGTGTTGTTTTATTTTTCGTCATTGTCTTACTTGCTTCTCATTGATACAGAATTCACGAGCAGCGGCGCAATTATTGTTTGCTTCTGCATGTTCAGCAACTTTAAGTTTGAACGCTGCGTGATAAGTAGACCTTTTTCTTTTGATTTCACTGTTCATTTTAAATACTAGTATGAAAATAGATTACTATTATTATTGTTGTTATAGGTTTTGTAGGACTTTATATAGGAATGTCACCTGCTTTATCACTGTCAAAGTATTATTGTTCTTTGTTTATTTCAAAGCAGCCTTGTAGAGTGGCATGTCTGTGGGGATAACAGGCTATTTCAATTTTTAGAGATTCCATCGATTCTGCACGTTATATTTTCATATTGTCTTAAGACTTACGAGGTCCATTGGTAGAAATGCATGAAGAGATCAAATTACACAGTCGTGGACTGACACCAGTGCTATAGTACCATCGTTCATTGTACTTTTCTGATTGGCTTGTAAGTCATAGCATTTTGTGAAATGCCTGGGTCAAATGTCATGCAGATCTGCAGCACTGCTCTTTTAGTATTCCTTTCAAGCCAATCTAGTCCACTAAACAAGCCTTTGCAACTTTAAAAGGCTGCAGTATTGACATTAATAAATGGGGCAGCAAACTTTGGCTCCCAACCTGTCACGGTAAGCCGCTGGCAGGTTGGGACGTTTTGTTTACCTGGAGCATCTGAAGGCATGGAGCCCCTCAGGTCCCTGTGGCCGCGGTTCTCCGTTCCCAGCCAATGGGAGCTGCGGGATGAGGAGCGCCACAGGGAGCTGAGGGGCTCCATGCCTGCAGACGCTCCAGGTAAACAAAACTACAGTGTCTTAGATATTCAATGCAATGATTCCATAGAGTTTAAAATCATCAGATTTTGGTGTAGACCCGTTTATAAGCCGACCCCTGCTCTTTAATGATGCGTCACTGATTTAGCAAAAATATTCGGCTTATGAACGAGTATATATGGTATATTATAAAAGTGTTAATTAGGTGGGAAATGTTTATCATATTAAAAGTATTTATTTAATTTAAAAATTCATTCTTGTCACAGAGAATTTCTTTAAACTGTTCTTATTTTGCAGAAACTGCCAGAGGGCAAAGGAGCACAAGATAACTAATAAATGTTAGACATAGATATAAGTATTGTATGCGGTTGATGATGGATAAGTATGTGTAGATGGGCATCTTTGAGACTGAAATTCTGTAACCTGCTTCTAAGGTTTGTTCAAAGCAGTCAATCAAGTAACTTGTTTTTTCCCAGTGTACATTCTTCTCAGTTCCCTGGTATTTCTGGTTAAGGCAAATTGAAATACATTGAGATTATTGCTCTAACTTGTAGCCTTTTTTCCAGGTATTCTCCAAAATTCTCGTCTGTACTCAGTAACCCACATCAACCCCTTCTGAAGCTGAGAAATAGCCCCTTTGAGCCTTTCAGAGAATATAACTTCTGCCACTGGCCAGACGCAGAAACTCAGAAAGATCAGAGAAAACAAGGTCCAATAAATTGATTATTTTAAAAGAAAACAAATACATTTAAAATTTTAAAATGTTAGTGGAATTGAAGATTTTTTAGGTGGCTAAAAAATGGAATTATTTGAAAATTTATCCTAGAATTTTTCTTGGTGAACTACCGGTCCACAAAATATTCCTTAAATAACTAAAAGAAAAGTAGAGAATGCATCTTGACTCTACAGAACCTCTCTGGCACACCACACAGCAGTAGAAAAAATAACCTCTTCTTTCCTTACCTGGTATCTATCTGGGTACTTATTTGGCTCCATCACTGCCGTGTCTGAGCACCTCCCAAATATTTAACTATGGGGAGTGTGGCAGGGAGGGAGAAGGATGAGCAATAATCTCTCTGTTTTTTCTTCTTTCCTAGCTTGTAGCAGAAATAGTTTGCTAGTTTACAAGGGTTTGGGGGTGAGTTGCTGGGGGTGTAAGTAAAATTATGAGGAAAAGCTAAGTTGAAGAAATGAGTTGTGTATTTAGTTTTTAAAGTTGTGAGGTTTTGTAGCCCTTCTGAAGATAGGTAAGCTCCATAATCTAGATCTGGCTCCTGTGAAATTCCATTATCCACATACTCATAAGCCTGCCCTGTTGATCAATAGTTTCATTGTTCTGGTGGCACATGGCTGTCATGGGAAGTTATGGTAACTAAGGGATAGCTGACCTCCCAGGTAGCTAGTGACAGTCCCTGGAGGGCATTCAGTATCAGGACATCCCTCTATTCAATGGGGATAGGCATTCTGGAGAGTAAGGGGATAAAATTCTGTATAAACTGTGCATTGTATCATTTGTGTAAAATATTTATACTGTAATATTACACATAATAATCTGGGCCCATTTCTGCAACCCTCACTCTGAGTAGTGCTTGCTCACGTGTATGGCTATACTGCATGTATTTTGACCACTGATGTGATTAGATACTACTCCATGTGAGTAATGGTTACAAAATCTGTCCCTGTATTTCATCCTATAGTTATTAGTTTAAGAAACACTTGTAACTTCCCCTGGAAGTCTGTCCTACAATATAACCATATAAGAAAAATTTTAAGGGCTGAATTGTATTCTCAGATCTGCCAAATGGATCTTTAAAAATTGACTAAAGTATCTCCATTTATATTTTCTAACCAAGATAGTATTATTCCCAAGATCTATATGTTATCTGCATGTGGCTGCACATATTTAGGAAAAAGAGAAAATGTGGGTGGATTAGTCTAAAACATGTTTCTTTGCCTAGTGCTCTCTAAAACAGGAAGATGCTGACCTTGTTTCATGTGTACATATAATAATGCCAACACTAGATGGAATGCCAGTTTGTGTATGTAATTCACTTAGGGGCCAAATCCTGAAATCTTTGTGCATGTAAAAATTCCCAGTGAATTGAGAAATTTTGGATATGCAAGGAATGTATGGTTGGATACTAGCAGTTGTCTGTTTACATGAGTATACACCTAATTATTCAGAGATCATAGAATCATAGAAGATTAGGGCTGGAAGAGACCTCAGGAGGTCATTTAGTTGACCCCTGCTCAAAGCAGGACCAACCCCAACTTAATCATCCCAACCAGGGCTTTGTCAAGCTGGGCCTTATAAACTTCTAAGGATGGAGATTCCACCACCTCCCCAGGTAACCCATTCAAGGTCATCACCACCCTCTTAGTGAAAAAGGTTTTCCTAATATCCAAACTACGCCTCCCCATCCAACCTACGCCTCCCCCACTGCAACTTGAGACCATTGCTCCTTGTTCTGCCATCTGCCACCACTAAGAATTTCATGAGAATCAATCTTTCATTAGGAAAGTAACTCATAAATACAAATGAAAAACATTTTGAATGAAATCAATCCACCCTGATCTTTAGTGTCTAGTGAGGCCAGACTGAGACCCTCATTGGCTAGGAACATCCAGGGAGCCAGTAACAAATTCCAGTCGTGTTAGCATCCAAGCCTCTATAATCCAAGGAACATCTGATGGCAGCGGGAGACAGAGGGGCACTGAGAATTTCTAACTCATGATTGCAAACACAGAGATGTGTTATTGGCTTTGAATGGGGGACAAGTAGTAAATCCTTGCCCCAAACAACAATCACCCATTGTCCTTTTGAGCTCAAGGGCTCTAAAACTCCTGATGTGCTCAAATCTCTCTCCTGCTAGGACTTAGAGAATTTTCTCCATCCCCATGATACAGAGGTAAAGAGAACGGAAGTGACTTACCTATGGTCACACAGCAAGGTCATGCCAGAGCTAGAAAGAGAAGCATAAGAAAAGAGTTGTATCAAAAATGTTTTGCATTTAAAACTAACTGATTTCTTAAACAAAGGAAATGTGAGGTTTAGTTAGTGAATTGAAATGATACATTCTGGTCACCACGTGTTTCAAGATGTATGAACGAGTAGATCCATAGATTATCCATAGATTGAAGGAGGAAAACAAGTTTGCCTGTTTTGTGAGCTCCCAATGGTGTTCTTAAATTTCAATGAACTGGTCAATTGAATGGAACTATTTGAATAAACTGAGATAAACTGTTCTAAAATAATATTATGAGAAATCATGTGAACATGTTAGAATTTCTGGAGGATTATTGTTCCTGATATTATTCAGTGCTTGTCCCAAAATGGATATATTGTACATAGGGCAGTTAGATACATGCTGATATTCATCCCATACATATTGTATAATTCCCCTGATACTGAAAGAAGTTATATCATTGTATAGTACTAGACCCTTTCTGCAGTATGGTGCATATCACTCAGAATATCAGATGCCCACATCACAAAAGACTAATACTTCATATAAAAAGTAATAGTGCTTGCGGTTTACTGTGATACGTCAGACGTCTTGTTGCATTATGTTATGTTTCACTTCATTACGTTTCACTTTATCATATATCTGCATCACTGTTATTTGCGTATCACTGTTTGTGTAAAGCATCTGCTCATATCTCTCTGGTTAGATAAGCTAGAATCAAAGTCTGCAGCTTGAGTGGTATATTGTTTTTTGTTTTTTAAATGCTTGAAGTTAATACAGCAGTGTATATTTACCACGCTTTCTGTCAGTCAACCAGCAGTCTTGAACTCTTCAATAGTGGGACATGATGCTAAATCATCCAACGTCTAAGCTATAAGCAGGTTCTGGCAACTGGGTTTACATATCATATGACAATCTGGACAGTAGTACAGTGTGTTATAAAATGTTCTGTGGGTTAACTTGTCTGAGACATGTCTATTTCTTCCCTGACAGTCATGCTACATGTCAACAGTGTATACCACACACTTATTAAAATTACAGATGCCACAGCATAATGAGATTTTAGGACAACAGATAACTGATATGAGAACAAGACAATAAGAAACATTATTCACTAGCAGTTCTTTTCCCAAATAATTATCCTTGTATAACATGGTCTGTTAGGAGAAGGATTCCCTGTAACCTCAGTGAATTGTGTGAGACAATAAATCCCATCATAGTGTATGTCTCAGAAGCCCAAAAGAATGAGAAATAATGTATCCTGACAAACTCAAGGAAGCCTTATAGACTTTAAACTGAGAATGCCACCTATATGTCTGCTCAGACTTGCTGAAAAACCTTCTAAGAGTCACCTTTGGTCAATGAATTAGTTCCTGATCCCACCACCATCAATATAAATGTATCTCCACCACCATACATTTGATAATGCCTTGCTTCATATCACATATGGGTAAGCTGTCTGTGAGTTCATGTTGATGATATAGGATCCATATGGTTTACAGGGATTACACAGGTGAGATGATTGGAAATCTTTCATTTAACGTCATTGTTACATCCTGTCAATGATGCTAATGGTTACTGATCATGTAATGATTATTAAGAGGGCCAATGTATTCTACTGGATTGTGACGACTGCAACGTTAGCTGTATTTTTGTCCCTTTTTGACCTCTCTGAGTGCACCCTCCTTTCAGCTGTCAGGCCTTGTTTCTTTACCTTTCCTGAGGTGGAATTCCACAGTATTTCTACTCTTTGACCAGGTCCTGTTCTACAGTGCCCTGTGTATCAACTGTACTTAGCCACCAGGTACAACTGAATATGGGCGCCTGTGGGTCTTCTTTTTGGAAGTCTTTGACCAGTTGTGTATATAGTGACCAGAGAGTCTTCTTAAGCTAAAGTATTGTTTATTTTGCAGTAAGAACAAAGCATTTAGAGACAGGATTTTAAAACAACAAACACTATTTGCATGGCTAGCTTACCTAAAGACTTACCATCCCCTGGCAATCTATGCAGGCTTAACTTTTCCAGACATCCCAGCAGATACCTGTGTCTTAGTCTGGTTCCCCAGAACAACCCATCCTCTGTCTTGAGAGAGTGTTCTTTTTTTAAACTCTGCTGTAGTTCTTTTGATCTCCTGCGTTCATTGGACTCTTCCTGTCCTGCTTTGAACCAGGTTTGCAAGTCGGTGGAGAAGAGGAAAAATATTCAAAGCTAATAGTCTTGGCACTTCCCTGTAACAAGCATCAAGTGTTTGTGGAGAGGTGGCCCTCTTGAGCCATTCTTTCGCTTCCTGCCTGTTTTTCTAGACAGCCTCTTGTTGATTGGAAGCCAGTGTAATCAAACCAAAAAAACCCATCCCTATATACTTTATTTATGAAGTATCACAGAGTGTATCCAAATCCATCACAAGGTTATTGAGGTAATAGAGACATTAGGAGGGTGATAGCAAAATTAATGTGAATTTTAACCCCCCCCCCTCAAAAAAAAAAAGTTCCAGTAAAGTGACTGAACTTAGGAGTGGAGAACAGGGTTTTTATGGATAACCTTAACGAAGTCTTAATTTTTAAATTTGGTGTCCAGATACCCTGGCGATAGGCTCATTAAAAATAACGATGAGAGGTGATAATCAAGAAAAGGTTATATATCTCCCACTTGTCTAGGAATAAGCAACAGATCTTTCTCTATCTCTGTCTCTCTCTCTAACACATTTCACAACATTGCAATTACAATGTACTTTTGTAGGTATGGTAACTAAGTTCTGAAGGTGAGTGTCCATGGAATATTAAAGGTCTCTCCTATTAGGGGCTGCCACTTTTGTGGCAGAGACCCTGACTATGTATCTTAGCTACTTATATGGGCACCATCACCATAGTATATGAGCACTTCCCAATCTTTAATGTCATTCTTTCTTCATCCTGTCTATTGTTTTTCTCCGGAGGCAGCAGATCATATTTTGACTGGCCTGTGACCACACAGGCTGAAAATGCATTTGTATTAACATGCCGTGAGGATTATGCTTCAAGACAAACCATTACATTAGAGGAAATGGTGTTATCAATGGTTGCAGAGGCAAGAAAATGTAGATTTAGATGCAAGCAAGATTGAGCTTTAATGTCCTAGACTATATACATCAGCTGTCCCACTGGAATCCATAGATAACTGGCTATCCTGGTAATTGATGATGGATGTGAAGACTGCACAATAATAGTCTGTGTCTCATTTCCTAAGTCAAGAAATGGATCTCCAGTTCAACTAAGATTGCGCAGTGCCACAGTCATTTATTCCTGGTAAATGAAGAGACAAGTAAACCTGTCTGAATGTCATCTACATTTGACTTCCTTTTGTTTTTTTTCCTGCTCATTTCCTAGTCTCTCTAGCTCCCTTAGTATTATTTCTCTCTTCTTACTTATGTCTGCCATCTCCCAATTCTGTAGAATCTGTGAATTTAATTTATACACAGGTAACATGCTACACGAGTCAGACAAATACCTCTGTTTAACCACTTTGGGCTAGTACTATAATATTCATATACTATAGCAACCAGGACAGTTTAGAAATTTTTGCAACAGAAACTGGTAATTTATGCTGCTAACAAGGGTTTCTAAAATGTTTCATATTTTAAATGCTGGACTTCTATAATTTGGAAAGAAATGCTATTGCCTGTGAAAGGAAAGATCCCACTAAATAGATAGATAGATATAACAATTTGCACTGAAGTCCGTGGGGTTTGTAAGTGCTCAGGACTTCTGAAGACCAATGACTTCAGTGGAAATTATACATACTCAGTGCCTCTTAAGATCAGGCCAGTATGGTGTTATATTAATTCTACTTGTGGATGTGATGTATGGACACTCGTCTTTCCTTACTTGCTCCCTCTTCAAAATGGAGAATGATCTTGATCATTTAGAAGGGAAAAAATATTTTCTTTTTCACTTTAAGTTTAGATGTTTCTTGTTAACTGATCAGTGATATCTGCAAAAAGGTCATCCAAAGCTGTTTGCTATACCTCTATTGCTGATATTTTCACTGGTAGTGGCCAATGGTCAATGCTAAAAGTTAAACACAAAATAATTTAAAGATGTGTAAGAGACAGGTTTTGCATTTCTACTTCATCATTTTGACCCAGGTCAAATGTGGGAATGCACAGACATGACATTTGGAAAATTATTTGAAAATGAATGTATTTAAACCCTCATCTCAAAATGGATGGGTAAGAGAAATTTCACACACTTACATAATGGAGGAGAAAATCCACACCAGGAGTAACCATTTGAGTGTACATGTGGCACTCTGTTAGCTAATCAATAAACATGAGTAAGGGAAAAGAAATAACCTTCCTCCTGGATATAAAACTGGATATCAGATCTTAATAACAACTACTAATTAATAGCAGTAATGTTAGATTAAGAGAGTTTCAGTATACTTCTGTGATCGTTCTTGTACCGTACTTCAAGTTCGGTTATCACTGCTCATTCCTTATATTTATATATATATATATATATATATATATATATATCAGTTTATCTCTTGATAAATATATTTTGTACTATTTCACATTGTTACACTGACTATATTAATAATTTTTTTAAAAAAAATCATAATTTTATTTTCTATCTAATAATGATGTTACTCAGATCCTCTAAATGGGGTAGAAGTTGATGTGACTCACCCAGATGTGATCAGGGATCTGTATAATGCAGCCACTTAATATTATTCCTAAATTCTACCTCATATTTGCATGTTCTAGTTCTGGAGTTTGAGGTGGCACAATAACATATGTAATACTTTGCATTGTCTTTGAATAGGATTCAGAATTCTGATTTGACCTGAAACTTGTCTAAAGAATATCTAATTCTCAGTTTGCAATTTCAAGGTGAAGTGAATGAATATTTATAATTTAAGAACTAAGTTTAGGCACTCTCCTTCCCTCTCCTCCACCTGCAACAGCATAAAAGAGCACACAGAAATCTAAAGCTGCTTGGTAACTGCATTGCTTATGCTGTTTTAGGTTTTAGAAATGTCTTTCAGCTGCAATATAGGAAAAAAAAAAGGAGTACTTGTGGCACCTTAGAGACTAACCAATTTATTAGAGCATAAGCTTTCGTGAGCTACAGCTCACTTCCTC
Organism: Lepidochelys kempii; assembly: GCF_965140285.1. NCBI lineage: Eukaryota > Metazoa > Chordata > Testudines > Cheloniidae > Lepidochelys > Lepidochelys kempii. Next base: position 61,479,075 of record NC_136383.1, read on the forward strand.
AGATGCATATCGTGGAAAAGAAATCTGAGACCTTGGTGGGTTGTGAAGAGGGTGTTTCTTAAACACTCTTGGTTTAAACTGTGCATTTCCCCCACAGATTACATATTTTTATTAAAAGTATGGACTCTTGATGTTTTATTCTCACTTTCTTTATAAAAATTTAATTTTCAAAGAATTAGCCTGCAGTACAAATGTTGTAATTGAAGCCAATTTAACAAAGTTTCTATTTCACAACTTGTGTCATAAAGTCTTGGTTTTGGATCCTAACACTGTGGGTAACATCCTTGGGATTGGCTGTTTGTTGCCTGGCACAAATCAGAGAAGTGTTGGGGGACACAGCTAGTGGGCCAAGGAGTAACTTAGCCTCGAAAGGACCATTCTGGCACCTGAACCCACAGCTCAGCAGTTCTCTGACTCCCCTTCCCCCCCCACCAGTCATTCCCTGTTGTGCTGGAGTAAAGTGCTCAGTAATGGATGCTATAGAGCAGGGGTGTGCAAATTACGGTCCTGTGGCCACATCCGGCCCTTCAGACGTTTTAATTCGGCCCTTGAGCTCCTGCCAGGGAGTGGGGTCTGGGGCTTGCCCCGCTCCAGCCAGGGAGCGGGGTTGGGGGCTTGCCCTGCTCGGTGCATGCCGTGACTCCACACAGATCCCAGAAGCAGCAGCATGTCCCCCCTCTGGCTCCTACAGGTAGGGGCAGCCAGGGGGCTCACACACTGCCCCCACCCCAAGTGCCACCTCTGCAGCTCCCGTTGGCCAACTGCAGCCACTGGAAGTTGCAGGGTGGCGCCTGCGGATGGGGCAGCACGCAGAGCCGCCTGGCCGCACCTCCAGGTAGGAGCTGGAGACGGGACATGCCACCACTTCTAGGAGCTGCTTGAGGGAAGTGCTGCCCAGAGCTTGCACCCCTGACCCTCTCCCGCGCCCCAACCCTCTGCCCCAGGCTTGATCCCCGTTCCGCCCTCTGAACCCATCGGTCCCAGCCCAGAGCCCCCTCCTCCACCCTGAACTCCTCATTTCTGGCCCTACTCCAGAGCTGCACTCCCAGCCAGAGCCCTCACCCCCTCCTGCAACCCAGTCCCCAATTTCCTGAGCATTCATGGCCCGCCATGCAATTTCCATACCCAGATGTTGTCCTTGGGTCAAAAAGTTTGCCCACTCCTGCTGTAGAGCCAAAATAGCTGGTTCGAGTGTTTTTTCTACAGTGGGTAGCCAGCTATACAAGCTTTAAAGCTGCTTTTCAAAACTGGGGTAGCAAAAATAAGCCTTAGCCAGGGTCTGGCCCTGTCTGCCTATGATCTCTATTATTTTCAGTGGTTTTACTCTTGTTTTATATGAATGTGATTGAAATGAATATCAAGCCAAGGGTTGCTAGCCCTCCAGGATTGTCCTGGAGTCTCCAGGAATTAAAGATGAATCTTAAAGATAATGTCATGTGATGAAACCTCCAAAATTGGCAACCCTAATCAAGCCAGGCTTACAGGTAGTTTAAATACCAGGTTTTTCGTGGTAGCTTAGCAGCTGCTGATAGAGAATATATGGTTTAGTCAGCTTTGAGGGATCGGCAAGGAAAGTTCTCATATAGATTATAGGGTTTTTCCCCCTCCTTCTTTTGGAGCATCTTGAAAGTCATAATTATACAACCAGTTGTGATGCATTATGCACTCCTGACCTTTCACTATTGTATAAATCTTCAGGGATTCCATTATTTTTGTTCCTGAAAGTATCCTTTTTATTGTAGCACAAATTACATTTTGGAGAAATAACCAATAATACATTGTGGTAATATGTGGATGAGTGGAAGATTGATCCTGTTAGTATGTTTTTCCATTGTCTGAGATATTAGAAACGTGATTATTTCATTTAGAAGTGCTGCTCCTATAATCACAGCCTCTACACTACTATAATCAAGTTGAGGGTAGTACTCTAATAGTGAAACCCTACTTCACATCCAAGGAGGAAATCTTGGATTCTAAATATAAAATCTATTCTGTGGCTTCCACATGCACAGCATTTAGTTGTAAATTTCATGAACAAGGGTAACATCAAAAGCTCTCAACACATTCAATGAAACTTCATGTAAAATATGTACAAGCAAACTGAAACATCATAACAAGCTGAGCAAATTAGGTCTGTGACCTACTATTCAGTTTAGAATGAGGTATCAAATAACCTCACCATCTGGTGTTATGTGATGCAACACACATAGGTATAAACTTACTGTCTTATCTTCCATGGAGTCTGAGTCAGGGTGTAAGTAGTATGACAGATTTGTTTAGTCATATGATAAATCACAAACAGGCTTAGGTTTGATGTTTCATTTGTTTGGGGTTACTCTGGAGTCTTGGAATTACCAAACTGTGTGTGTGGATGGTCCACTGAATTGCATGGGTGAATTGCAAGGAGGTGTGTGTGTGTGTGTGGAGGTGTGTGCATGCATGTGCCTGCTGACCTTAATATCAAAATTCAGTAGCTAAGCTACACTTACCTATCTCAAGCTAACTAATTTTACTGATCACCTGAAACACGAACAGTAATGGGAAGGTTAATGAGGATTGCAATTCTCCCGACAAAAGTAAAATGAGAATTAGCAACCTCTTTTTTTCAATTGAAAAGGGTTATCAGGATTTACCAATTAAATTACAAAGAGCCTTCAACTCTTTGTGGGATATCTGGGTCTGTCACATGAAAGCAATGGACTGCCAAAAACTTCTGAATGTTTTGGCATCTAAAATTGCTTGTCAATTTGTTTTTCTAATTTGACAGTCACTAAAATTAGTCCTTTAGGCTGCTTCTACTAATGAAGAAATTAAAGCATCACTGATATAAAAGTCATTAGTGCATTTTTGCTTATTTGATGTTTTTAGTTTTTTATTTAGTTTACAATCAGAAGCTATTAGAGTTTTCATTCGTTTTATAACATTATGAAGAAAATATTGAAATGTCAGTACTACAGTGTATTAGAGTAAGCTAGGTAAAGGAAGATTAAATACTATAGAAGTTAACTGTAAGGGGTAAACTTGGGGGACCTTTATATGTCTGATGCCTTTTGGATAGTTTGAATGGCATTTTAAAATGACTCAGGAAGTTCAAAGTTACAGTACCTGCTATCTTAAATAATAACCAGTGCACTTTTTCACAGCGAGCAGTCAGCTGAAGATCTTGCAAGAGTACCTGTTAATTCTACCAGCAATATCTTGAATAGGCTGTTGCTCACTTATGATCCCAGGATAAGACCAAATTTCAAAGGTTTGTCACATTTAAAAGACATTTTCTACCTTTTCAAGTTATTAACATTTCCGCACAGAATCTGTGGAAACTAGATTTCTGGAAAGATATAGGATTACATTTCTGAAAAAGGGGTGGGGAAACAGCTGAAAGATATTTACCCTTTTTTAGCCAATGGATAGATAGCATATGAATATTTCATGCTGCTAACACATGGAGTATTTTTAGGGATTTTTTTTAATTAATAGCTTTTTAAAATTAAATTATATGGTTTTAAAATGGTTTTATTTAGTATTTGAATACTGTTTTCAAGGCAGTGTATTTTTAAAACATTAAACAGTTTTACTTAATTTCTTTTAAACAGGTTCTTGTCAATGATCACGAAAATACTACAGAATTTAGGCCCTATAGTGTTAGTATTTCTAAAGCACACAGAATTTATAATTCCCTTAAATCTGTGCTAAGTCCTATTGCTGCATTTTGGAAATTAATGTGGTTCGTATGCTTAAGTACATGCCCTTAGCAGCTATCACTTCTGTGCTATTATAATAATGACAGGAGTATATATCCTCTAAATAATATGTGATAACTCTCACAGCTGCATCTTAAGTTTTCCAGGAATGAGATTCTTTCTAAAAAAAAACAATTTTTATTACACTACTTGAACTGCAGCTTGTGAGTGTGGCTTTTGCCACATTAAAAATCACATATAAATATGTTTGTGTAGGTATATAATTTTAACACACAAATACATAGTACGAAGAAAACTATTCTGGAAAGCTATAATCTTGATTGTGCTTTTGAGGAGAGTGCTACAGATATGCCATTACCACCTTGTCCTCAAGGTAAAGACTTTTCCTCTTTCCCATGGGAAACAGTTCTTCAGATATATCTACTCAACTCACTTTATAAACATATTAACCCTGCCCCCCAACCTCAAATACTGTAGATTCATAGAAACTAAGGTCAGAAGGGAACATTATGATCATCTAGTCTGACTTCCTGCACAACGCAGGCCACAGAATTTCACCCACCCGCTCCTGCGAAAAACCTCTCACCTATGTCTGAGCTATTGAAGTCCTCAAATCGTGGTTTAAAGACTTCAAGGAGCAGAGAATCCTCCAGCAAGTGACCCGTGCCCCATGCTAAAACCTGGCAAAAAACCTCCAGGGCCTCTTCCAATCTGCCCTGGAGGAAAATTCCTTCCCGACCCCAAATATGGCGATCAGCTAAACCCTGAGCATATGGGCAAGATTCACCAGCCAGATACTACAGAAGATACTTACCTCAGAAGAAACCTCACCCCTTTTTGTTCACTATGGAAGCTTACTCAATTATTTTCAACAGTAGGCATTGTCACAGGGGTCGCATGTCCACCTAATAGGCTACTTGATATTCAGCAATAGGTAGTAGGCATATAGCCTAAAATCTTATTGCCAATATTTGATTCCTTCTCTCACACACACTCCCATTGCCAGCAGTCCAGAAAGAATCAGGACTGAAGAAGAAAGAGGAGAAATGTTACATCAATTCAGAAGGAGGCGATGTGGGAAGAAGAATATCTTCTGACAAGTGATTTGCCCACGTTAAAATATTTCTCAAGCGTGACTGATTTACTTGGCTTGCACATAGACCTGGCCTAAATCTGCAAGGTACTGAGCACCCTCAATGGCAGTGAAGGTGTTTGGAGTTGAGGGTACTCAGCCACTTGCAGGAGGGGCTCAGCATGGCATAGTATCAAGCCTGCACATAAGGCAGAATCTACACTTTCACGAGTCAGTCTTAGCAGCATAAATTGGAATAATATTTGTCAAGGTTCCTTCCCCACTCTGAACTCTAGGGTATAGATGTGGGGACCTGCATGAAAGACCCCCTAAGCTTATTCTTACCAGCTTAGGTTAAAAACTTCCTCAAGATACAAACTTTGCCTTGTCCTTGAACCCTATGCTGCCACCACCAAGCGTGTTAAACAAAGAACAGGGAAAGAGCCCACTTGGAGACTCTTCCCTCAAAATATCCCCTCAAGCCCTACACCCCCTTTCCTGGGGAAGGCTTGATAAAAATCCTCACCAATTTGCATAGGTGAACACAGACCCAAACCCTTGGACCTTAAGAACAATGAAAAAGCAATCAGGATCTTAAAAGAAGAATTTTAATTAAAGACAATGTAAAAGAATCACCTCTGTAAAATCAGGATGGTAAATACCTTACAGGGTAATCAGATTCAAAACATAGAGAATCCCTCTAGGCAAAACCTTAAGTTACAAAAAGACACAAAAACAGGAATTCCATTCAGCACAACCTATTTTACCAGCCATTTAACAAAAGGAAATCTAATGCATTTCTAGCTAGATTACTTACTAACTTAACAGAAGTTCTGAAGAGCATTCCTGATCTGTTCCCGGCAAAAGCATCACACAGACAGACAGACCCTTTGTTTCCCCCCCCCCCCCCTCCAGCTTTGAAAGTATCTTATCTCCTCATTGGTCATTTTGGTCAGGTGCCAGCGAGGTTATCTTAGCTTCTTAACCCTTTACAGGTAAAAGGGTTTTGTCTCTGGCCAGGAGGGATTTTACAGTTCTGTATAGAGAAAGGTGGTTACCCTTCCCTTTATATTTATGACAATATTAATTAAATAAGGTGTATATTCGATTCTGAATCTGAATGTTTCCCATGCTGTCAGACCTTATTTAGGACACAAACAAGATTCCGCCGTCCCTGTCCAGGTTGCTGGAAAGGCTACCTTGTTGTGTCGGCCTATTACTCAGCCCCCAACCTGGAGGACCAAAGGACTGCTTTTCATCCCTCTCTACCCTTTGACCATCCATCTTGAGTGACCCCACCAGGAATTAAAACTCCCACCAGCATAGCTCTCAGGGTCATTGAAAACACAAGCTGCCCCATCATGTCAAGTTGTACTCTTCACGGAAGAGTATATAAGAACAACCTTCAGATGAAGAAGCTGCAAAGGGCCATTTTTATACCCCACCACAACCACCAATCCCTTTACACACTCACACCAGACTTGCAGAAAGAACATCCGGTCTGGAAAATCTAAGCAAATATGTCAGTATAAGTCACAAATCAGTGAAGAGAGCCGAAAGTGTATGTCTTTCCTCTGTACATATGTTGTCTGTATCCATTACACTATATACAGGGGCTGGTACTAGATTGTGAGGTTAGTGATAACACAAAAGCATTACATTTGTAAAAAATTTGCAAAAGATTCCAATTTACTATTCATGTAGTATTTTAAGCTTAGAGATGTGGGCTGAGGAATTTTTCTAGTTTGTTATCACCAGAATGAAAATAATTGTCATAATTTTCATTTTAATGGGAGCAGGATTGGACACCATATCTTTAATCTAGCAAATGTATATTAGAAGATTAAAAGATACTGATGGCCTGATTCTTGTCTATATTTCAGTGCCAGAGCAGTGTTAAGTGCATTTAAAAGAGGCCCTAAAGTGGGGGTAATTCAATTTAAGGACCCAGAATGATATAAATGGTCAGTAGCTCACAAGAGAATCAGGCCCTAAATCTTACACTGTGCATTTTCTGTTTTTTTTCTTTAGGAATTCCAGTCGATGTAACAGTCAACATTTTCATTAACAGCTTTGGATCAATCCAAGAGACAACGATGGTAAGTGTGAAATTTGAATATTTGCATACAAAATTTCGTACTAAGTTAAACTAAATTAAATCTACTTATCCACAAAGAGGATTGTATCTTGTTGCTCATAAATTGTGAGAGGTTTTATTGTCTGATGGATTCAAGGCCTAAAAAATGAAAAGGAGTCTAGTGGCTTCTGAGAAGTGTGAAATGTGGGTCTTCCTTGCTTAAGATATTCAGCTCAGCAGGAGAATGTGTATTAGTGTGAGGTCAGTGACCTCCCTGAGACACAGTTTTGTCACTTATGCAATCTTAAGGTGAATGTTTGGCCCATAAATGAGACGCATAGAAAGGTGATCATGCCAAGAGCAGAAGGCTGTGTAGTGTACAAATTCTTAATTTTCCAGGCACCTGAAGATATGAGTAAGCACAGTGGAGGAAGGTAAAGAAATGCAATATCAATGCACAGTTGATCACACGTATACCCATGTTTGTTACCCAGGATGAGCGAAAGTAAATTGAGTATTGATAAAAGACAGATGGTAATGATTGGGAACTCCCTACTACAGTAAGTCATTTTGTGACTGTTGTAGTTTTTCTGAGTGCCAGCGTGAGAAGCATTCTCTTATGGACATAAAAGTTGAGGAATATTCAATAGCTTAGTCCTCGTTGGACCCAATGACATTAGCAGAAGTAGTGTGAAAGACTTGCATTTAAGTTTGAAAAATTTGGAATTTGGTTTAAGAAGGGAGAGTCTAAATTTAAAACTTTTCCATTTATCATAGTCTGTTCCAATTTTATGCTCCCTCCCCTGCCCCATCCCACTGTTTGGATTCATATTCAGTAGTCAGCAAATGCCCAGGCCAACTATTTGGTATCAGGTCAAATACCAATAACCTACATTCATCACACCGTGTGTGCGCATCCTATATTGCATTTGCTTCTCTTGTTGCCATATTGCATTATTAACTCACTCTCTCTGTGTTACTGCTTTTCAGGTTTTTCCCTCACACTGAATATCTTCTTTTGGATTATTTCTCCCCAGAGATATTAACATGCTTTTTTCAAGATGAATCTAATTTGTGTGTTTTGCTCATTTTTTAAATCCCTTTAAGTCCTTTTTATATTATATCTCTGTCCTCATTGATGTTTGAAACTCCTCCCAATTTCCTACAGGATTGCAATTTCATCTGTGAATTTCATGAGTATGACATTATTTCCTCTCCTGTATCACTCAGGAAGATTTCATTTAAACAAACTGGATGTAACACAAATACCTGTGGTAATCCACTGGATTCCTCCCCCAACTCAGTCCTGCTATTTTCAGTTATTATTAGCTTAGTCATTCATCAGGAGTTGATTTGAGTATACATTTTAGGAGACACAGTATCAAGTACTTTATTAAGGCCTATATACCCTGTCATATATCTACTATTTTCCTTACATCCAGTTTTGTGGCTCTTTCAAAAAAAAAAAAGCAATCAAGTTTGTCAGGCAAGAGTTTTCCTTTATTAAATCCTCACTGCATATTAACCACGGTTCCACTATCTAAAGCCACGATTCTTAAATATGTGCCAAAAGTTAGGCTCCTCAATCCATATTCAAACATCTAACTAAACAAGGATCTGTTCCGAAGCCCTTTGAAGTCACTGGGAATCTTTCCATTGACTTCAGTGGGCTTTGGATCAAGTCCTTAGTTATGTGGTTTTTCAAAGGTGCTGAGCACCCACCAGCTCCCTTGGGAGCTCAGCAGTTTTGAAAATCAGTCCATTTACTTCAGACTCTGATTTAGGAAAACTTCCCTGTTAAGAACAATATGTAAGCACATGGACTACAATATAAATGTTAAATAATAATAGTAAAAGCCCGTTTTGATGTCAATGGAACTTAAGCATGTGCTTAAAATTAAGGACATACATAAATGCTGTCTTAAGACAATTTCAGTGGGATTGCTTAAGTGCTTAAAGTTGAGCATGTGTGTAAGTGTTTGCAGGGTCATGGCAGTAAGACCTGACTTTAGGCACCTATATTTGAAGATTCTGGACATAAACTTTTTTTGTTTGTTTAGTAAGGAGTAAGTAGGGAACTTGGATGGGTTTTATTGCAAACGATAATAAATATATGCATTGTATTATAGGAAAGTGTAATTGAAACAAAGAATGTAAGTGTGCTCAAAACAACCTTAGGTTTATTTTTGGGGAAAAGAAGATTGAGGGATAAATGTGAAAAAAGCAGGAAGGTAAGAGTGAGATAAATGTTTAACGTGTCAGGTATATTAGGCCAGATGGTCCTTTCATGTTTCTAAAATTTATTGAACACTTTAAAAAGTGACTTTTACAGAGGTTTCTTTATGATTCTCCAAGGACCAAATGGTAACAAAACATTGATGTAATGGATGTGCCTGCAAAAAATAAAAAATAAAAAAGCCTTGCAACCAATTTGTGCACAAAAATCATGTATGGTTATATGAAAATTGCTTGGCTTGAAGTATATTTATCTAGTTTGATTATTCAACTGAGGTTTTCTTGTGGGTCCAGCCTCTACAGGTACACTTAAGAACTTGACACCAAAAATGAGGTATCAGGGTTAGGGTGAGGAAAGGTGAGGGCAGGGCTGGATTAAGGCCTGGAAAGTATAGGCTCATGCCTAGGCCCCCTGCTTTGCAGTCATCTGATTACAGCACTTTCTGCATTAATTTAAAAGAAGAGTGAGCTAGAAAGTTTCTAGTCCTCAAGGTTAAAAAGAAAAGCTTTAAACAGTGTCCTGAGTGTAACCAATGCAGTGATGTCTGCCTGAGTCTGCAGACAGCCTGAAACAGTTGCTTGGAATGGGAGGAACTACCCCTTCCATTTCAAATTTCAGTGGGCTGTTAACTCCAAGGTACTCTCTAAAGCTCTGGGGGATCCCTCCAGCAACATCCCAGAAAAAGACTCTTTGAATGTCAGGAGAAGAAGAGTGCAGTGGGCCTAGCTCAGCCCACCTATCCAAGCAGATATACTCTAGCTATTATGGAAAGCACTGGATTCTCCTCTACTGACCCTGACTGGCCAGGGAGCAAAGGGGACTGCCTGTCACTGCCTCTCCTACTCTCCAGGGGAAAGAGGTCCTTTTCTCCTTGAAAGAAGGAGGAGCCCCCTTCCGCTGCCACTCTGGTGGGTGGGTGGGAGGGAGGCATATCATGGTGTGCCTATGACCCTGGATTGCCTTAATTAAGCTGTAGGTGAAGGATATGGTTGAGCTTTCCTGACATACACCAGCCATATCCTCCCAGGGATTGTGAGGGCGGGGTGGAGAGGTTGAGACGACTAACTATACAATGTTTGGAATTTGTTATATATTCACCCCTAGAATTCCAGAGTACCATACTCAAGGCCTTTACTTAGGGTGAAAAACTGGCCCCACTGAAGTAAATGGAAAACCTCCTCCTCTTCTTCCCATTCAAAAGTTTGAACAAAAGGGATTTTTTGAATTTTCACATGCTTCAGGGAAAGCTCAAATCTGTTTTCTTTTAATTTATTTATTTATCTTAATTTATATCAGAAATAATGATGTTGCTTTCTTTCCTAATTAACATTGCAGTTAATATAAAAATATCCCAAACTTTCCTATTATCTAGTAGATGATATTTTGTAGCAAGGAAAGCAATATTGGCTGTCTTATCTGTCACACCCTATGAACTGGTCTGGCCACATGCCCACTATTCAGCAGGTTACATTTCATAGAAGTATATCCTCTCTCATTCAGACTGCAAAAAACTTTCCTCATGCTTAATTTTTCATAGGGGTACAAAATGCGAAGAAAAAAATGGAGAACATTTCCATGACATTGTTTTGGCAATCCTAGCTCTAATGCTGATGAGCAGCAAAAATTCTCTTCCATTACAAAGACGAGAGGACTAAATATAATAAATAATAATATTATTTTATTATTAATAAATAATGGAAACAGCAAAAATATAAGATTTTTTACCCTACTCTAACTTAAAGATGGCAAAATGTGTCTCGTGCAACCCCCTTTCTTACCTACCATCTATAGAATCTAAATATAGTGTGAATATCTCAGGGTTAAACTTCACCCCGCAAATTAATGATGATATAAACTCTTCCCAAAATAGATTTATAATAGAAATGCAACCAGATACTAATTCATATTCTACTAAAATGAAAGCACTATATCAGGGCTTAAATCAGGTCTGGTCTTGTACCATGAACAACTCTGTTGCTCCTCCAGCTCCTGGATCCATGCATTTTCTACACTGCCCATTGACATGGTGTGACTCATCATGCCAATACCTTCTACTCAGTTAGATCTTGATCGTGCCCCATTAAAGTTAATGGACATTTTTCCAGTGACTTGAATGGGAGCAGGATCAAGCACTTAAAATCCCTCCTAAGAATTCACTGTTCTGTTGATGCCTATAAGAAATGAGTTATGATAATTATGAAGAAAACAACCCTTCTGATATCCATAACTGGGATTTTGCCAGTGCATCCTGTCTTCTGTGTATGTAATTGTTCAGTCCTGATACTGCAGTGACTTACACATACTTCAGTTTCTGCACTGTGAATAGTCCCACTGACTGTATGGTTATGTCTGCACTGTAGCTGGCCTGTGTCAGCTGACTCGGGCTCCTGGGAGAGGAGAGGGTGACCGAGCCTGAGCTCTAACCTGAGCCCAAACATCTGCACAGAAGTTTTATAGCCCTGTAGCCCAAGTTCTGTGAGTCTGAGTCTGCTGACCTGGGCAGCCACAGGTGTTTTAGTATAGTGAAGGCATACCCTAGGGCAGTGGTGGGCAATCTGTGGCCTACGGGCCACATGCAGCCCATCAGGGTAATCCTCTGGCGGGCCGCGAGACCGTTTGTTTACATTGACCGTCTACAGACACGGGCCCCTGCAGCTCCCAGTGGCCGCAGTTCACCGTTCCTGGCCAATGGGAGATGCAGGAAGTGGCAGCTAGCACATCCCTATGACCCGTGCCAGTTCCTGCAGCTCCCGTTGGCCAGGAAAGGCAAACTGTGGCCACCGGGAGATGCAGGCAGCCGTGCCTACGGATGGTCAGTGTAAACAAACTGTCCCACAGCCCACCAGCAGATTACCCTGCCGGGCTGTGCCCTAGGGGGCTATTCACAGAGCACAAAATTCAGAATTGAAGCCTTAGGCTGTTAACTCAGAGCAGATAAATTCCTTTATCTATGTGCTTTGTGCCATAAAATAATAATTGCATGTATGACTCCTGTTGTAGTTGGGCCAAAATCCTGCAACCAGTTCTTTGTGAATGCATTTTGCTGACCCCTATTAACTTTAGTAGAGGTCTATAGGGGAACAAGGATTTGCCTGTTCAGATGTCATGTAGGCTATGCCTGCTCTACATAGTTGACCCAGCTGATTGGCACTTGATTTTGACCACCTGGGTTAGCCTAGCCTGGGTGAGAGCATCTCCACAGCAAAGCCATACCCATGTTACAGTGTCCTAACTGTTTCTGCACTCTCCTGTGTATGTCCGGGGTATATCCCAACTTCTTTTGTGCAGAGAGGCAGTAGGACGCTTTTCCAGTCAATTATCTCAATTGTGGGAGAATTTGTTTGTACTTTGGGGGGAATTTTGAAAAGGGCACTGGAGGACTTGTCAGCACTTGTGTGATTGATTTTTTTTTTTTTGGCCTGGATCCTCACTGCAAGTGGGCAGGCTCCAGCCCAAGCTAAAGCAGAGCCCGGGCTCTAACCTATACCCTCAGCCTGTGTGAGGTAGCCCACACTTAAGGCACCTTCAAACCTCGCTCAGAGGTTTTTATGTGTGGACAGCAGCGGAGCTTGGGTAAGAGCCTGGGTTAACTATGCAGTGGAGACAAACATACACTTAAGGATCAAGACCTTGATGTTTTGTGTGTGCAAAGACAGAAGGCTCAGGACTAAAGGGTGAACAAGGAAACTTATTTATTAATCGGTGAGTTAGATGCTGTGTTTGAACACTTGGCTTTTACCAGCTGTTTTTTGGTGGTAATTTGAAAAGTAGATTTTTGGAGGAGCTCCATTTTCAGTATAATCAATAATGGCATGCAAGTGAGAATAAACAATGAGTTGTATTAATCACAAGTGGTTTCAAAACAATTAAGTAATTTCCACTGGGAAATAAGTCCATGTGGGATGGGAATTTCAGCAACACAAAGAGCAAACAGAGCCATAATTATACATGTAATTGAAAAGATACATTTGGAGATATAGAGAATAGCCTGAGTTCTCATGTATGTTTAGGCTTCTTTACACCATGTGGCAATACAAAGGGGCCTACATTAACTCCCACTATGTAAGGCCCTTTACACTTCCAGAGTGGTATAAAGTGGGCTTTAACGTAAATGAAAATAAGGTCATATATCATTTTCTCCAAGAACAGACTGTCAAAAAGCCATACATCTCTAATATTAATTACAACTTTTCCAAAAGTATGTCCATCTTTTTACTTAATAAATTAATATTTATTATTCTTATTAATAATAATGTTGTATTAATTCAATTTAATTAATATTGCAGTTTTTTCCAGTTTTGATGACTTTCTGTTATTTAAAGTTACATTTAGTCATAAATACAATATTTTGGAAGAATGCCCAGACTATATTAAGAGAAAAGAGACTAACTTGTACAAGAAATGATCTTTTATCATTGGTTTGGCACAATGACAAATCAAAATGTACAAAGAATATCTCCACTAAATGACAATTCATCCATAACAATTTATTATCATTTGTAGACCAGTGGCAGAGTGTTCTCTGCTATACAAGGAATGAATATCATGACAGATCCTATCCCAGAATGTTTACTCTCTAATAGACACACATAAAACACAACCAGTATTACAAAACCTAGGGCAAGGAGCTACTCTAGATAAGGGTTTTTTGCTTTAAAAAAATTAAGATAACTCTTTTCCCCCCATTTTTGGTTTACAATATTCATCTATCTCAAACCTAAATGAACAAGCAATAAGGGTGAAAATCCTAATTGACATTCTGGATCAGATTGTTCCCTTGCATGCACACAGCTCTACTGAGGATGAAATGCATGTGGATACTATTGTGCCTTCAGACCCATGCTGCTTCAGTTCCCGAAGGCAAAATTAGGCTCTCTCTGGGCCTGATTCTACTACAGTCCATATTCAAACAAAATTCCTGCTGGATTCTGTGAAATTTTTGCCTAAGGTCTTCAATATTGGTCTGTCCAGGCCAAATTCCATTTTTAATCGTGCCTATGCTATCTCATGTGGTTCAGTGATGTGCAAGGTGGAATGGGTGATCGTCAGCTAGCTTCAGGGGCTATTTCAAGCTCTGAGACTGCTCTAAGTTACTCCAGGAGTATAACAATGATATTCCTCCAGTGCAGCAGTGGACTGACACCAAAATTTAGAAACATGTTTCATTTTTCTTTCATTTGTTGTTTATTCTATGGGTTTTATCTAGTATTACTTCTCTGCTCTGTTTTCTTCTTTGACAATGTAATGCCATATTGTTAACATACCATCTAACCAACTGGAGCATGTGCTGCCGTTGACACTTACCAGGTCGTTGATGTAAATGTGAAATACACCTGGGCCCTGCCTGATACCCTGCTGCCTGAAATACATATATACTGTAGAAATAGAAGACCACACTCTGTCCTCATTTAGACACATGGGGCACCACTGGTGTCATTGGGGCTGCACAGATGTGAGTGAGGGCAGAATTTGACCCATATTATTTAAATTTAACATGGTTAATCTTGAGAAACAAAGAATTTATGTAACCTAACTTTATGTATCTTTTAGCTAATTCCTTTAAAATCAAGAAAATTTGTGTGCTGAAGAATGATCAGCTATATCCATTATAGGAAAACCACAAAATCTAAATGGATCTTTTTTTCATTTTCGAGCCTGCATGTTTGTTTGTTTGTTTCTGTTTTGTTGTTTTGTGGCTAGATTAATAAACACTTGCAAATTCTTCTCATCAGGATTACAGAGTTAACATCTTCCTAAGACAAAAGTGGAATGACCCCAGACTTAAATTGCCCAATGACTGGAGGGGTTCAGATACACTGACAGTGGACCCTACAATGTTTAAATGTCTGTGGAAACCAGACTTGTTCTTTGCAAATGAAAAGAATGCCAACTTCCATGATGTCACTCAAGAAAATATTCTTCTATTTATATTTCGGGATGGAGATGTTCTAGTCAGTATGAGGTACTGTGTTATTTTTAATTGTAAATATTTACTATTGGTTTTATTTAAATAATCTTCAATAAGTTATTTGGTGTAGGACATACATCTTGCTTTGCAGCTTAGTAATATGTATAATTTACAAAGATAATAATTGGTAGACCTTTCAGCTGATATTTATATTAAAAATGCAGAAAAATAAATCAGAGTAAATTCTCATAAAACTACAGATTCTAAAGCATATTGATTGATATTTTGACTAGAATGAAGGATTCTGAACCCTAGGTATATATTAGATCACTATTAGATCAAATGTAGGTAAAATAAGATTTTACACAATGGAATAAAGATCTTAGCGAGATAGTTGGCCAAATTCAGCAGAAGCATAGTGAAACTGACAATAATTAGGGTCTTTCAGAGTAAGTGATACAATTTTCAGATCACATTAGATGCCCATTAATAAGAATTTGATTTATAGCTACTAACAATTGCCGCAGCCAGAGGCAGAAGGTAGAGGGCTGTAGAGGGTTGTCCATTGGTCTGTAAATGTAGCAGGAAAATACTGATTTGGGTCAATGTAATACTGGATATAAGTTTTTCAATGGATCCAAATTTTTTTTATTAGAAGACTGTCTTACAAATACAATGAAACTTTTTATTGAGGATTGAGTTAGCAGTAAAAGACACACAACGGAAACAATATGCCATAGTATAGTTAAATACAGAGGCTTGCAACCTTATTAAAATTATTGACCAATGTGGAACCCCCTCCCCAAACTACCTAGCAGGGCTGCTCTTGTGTGGGTTTCACCTGGCATCAGTGCCCTTGAGTTCTACAGACCTGAGGGTGGGTATGGGAGCAATGCCCCCTTTATTCCCTCAGGCCTGTCTGGAGACCCTGGCTGGAAGTCAGAGTCGCAACCCATTCCTCTCCCCCACAGAAGAGGTAGAAGAGATGAGGAGAGCCATATGCTGCATGAGACATAGAGGCAACCCCATCACTATGCAGTTGCCCAAGTTGCTCATGCCCAAGCAGCCCATTGGGTTACAGAGACCTCAATTCAAAAGTTGCAACGAATGTAATTTAAATTCCCCAAGTAAACCTTCCAGATGCTGGATAGAAGGTGATAAAACCCACAGAGCAGTTTGACAGTTTTCCATGTGGGAAAACAAAAATCCCTTCCAGACCCCAAACAAAATTTGGCAATCAGCCTCACCCTGGCATCGTGAGATCCAACTCTCTACACAAAAGTGGGCCTGGAAAAGAGCCTAAACTGGCTACTTGCCAACAGCAAGCAGAAACAATCTTCCCCCAGTCCAGCAGGTGAGAGCCAATCAGCTGGCTTATCCTGACCCCCTACTGCTGTTCAGTGGCAACAGGAGCAGACAGGACATGGTCCTCCCCGTTTTCCTCCACAGCCTGGTGTGGGAGAGGGAATGAGAAAGAAGCAGCACCCTCCCCACAATGTAGTACTTCCCCAGCTGCTCTCACTTGAGATTTCCCCCTCCCACTACCTAGGGTGTGGGAGATGTCCTCCTGGACCCATCAAAGACACACTTTGACTAGTGAGGTGAGCATTTTTTCCCTCTAAATGTTATCCATTAAAATCTTATTGCACTATTTTTAAACAATACAGAATTTAGCTGACAAAATACATGAATAAATTTTGAATGATGTTTGTTCAATACCTCAATATTTTGGAATCAGACTCTGTGACCAGAGAAAATTATTGAGGCTCTACTCTATATACTCTTGTTATTTTTGTACTTCTTTACATTTAAAGCAATATATATATAATCTTACTCTACTTCGTTATTTACAAAACAGTTCAAATTGTGTCTAAGATCTATTTTTCCATTCTCAGATTATCCGTTACTCTGTCATGCCCTTTGGACTTGACCTTGTTTCCTATGGATACACAGCGTTGCAAGATGCAATTGGAGAGCTGTATGTAAATCAGTCTATGCATAAAAATAGTTACCTTCTAGGCAGGCCTGAAAATCAAACAAGAAATATATATGTTGTTTAGTGTAAACATTTCTTAATAAATTTTAAAATTAATATTCCATGACCATTACAAATTAAAATTTATGGTTCTTTCCTACAAAAAAAATATCTAATTTTTATGGCACCATTTGTTCTATTTTTACATTTTTGCTAACAAACACATAATGACACTGTTTAGCATTTCTGAAGACATTTAAAATGTATTGGGGAAAATCAGGACATAAATATCATTTGGAAAAATGAATTAGTAGTTTCCTCAGGTAGTTTTAACTTACATGACGAACACTTCCTCTGCAGAATATTTTGGGATAAATTTGCTCTTGTATTATTGAGTGTAAATCTACTGAATTAAATAGGTCTACACCTGTTTATAATAGGTTTGAATTAGGTTTTATATGTTTAATTAATACTGGGCCCAATCCTTTGATTCCCAAAACACTTGATATCAGTGGAAGTTTGCCTGAGAGGAACTTCAATATAAGGCCCTTTAGCAGCATTATAGAAATCATATTTACTCAAGGAAGAAGTATTCATGAACAGTTTTCTCCACTTTATTAGAAACACTGACCTTTCTTTAATACCAGACGTGCTAAATTCAAACAGGTGAGGAGGAGGAATTGATTATTACGCTCTCCCTTGAATGACAGTGTCATTTAAGCTTTTGCCCCTTTTTATTGAATTAGCAACAGTAAGAAGTTAGCTCATGGCATAACTACCTGTATTCCCTTCCAGTTCCAACAGTGGGGATGCTTCCTTGTTTCACTTATTTGTTACACATAAGATGTTTTATTTTACTTAATTACTTGACTAATGGAACTTCCAAAATCAAACTGTTTCTTACATAGTGTCAGTCTTTTTTAAAAAAGGTCACCATCTGGAGAAAAAAAATCATGAAATTCAGTAAATTAAATGGATTTGACTATGTGCTCTTGAATTCTAGAGCAATCTTATTAATGTGTCCCTGATGCAAGGTCTCTGGATGCATTTTTCCCAATTGTGTGCATTTAGGTGTTATTCTGACCTCAGATTGAATACACACATGTCACAAAATATTGGCAAAATATGTGTATTTAAAAAAAGAGCCCAAGCCTCCATGTTAAACTGTAGCTCTAACAATCTGCTAGAACAGCTATGTATCTCATCCAAACCTTTGCTTAAACATACCAAAATGCAGCACAGTTTACTAAAAATGGTGTAATAAAGCCAGAAACTGCATACATAGAAACATCACAGTGATTGGAGAAAGCTTTAAAATGGTATTGGGGATCATATCATGAACGCTTGATTCCAGTCACACAGGTGCATATCACTTGAGCTAAAGGAAAATGTCTGGTAGCTAGTCTGGTAGTTAAGAGCTCAGTTTTAGTGGGCTAGCCACTAGATGAGCAGAGAGCTATATATAGTAGGAGGTCTTTATTTATATACAGACTCTCAGGCTTTAAGGATTTAATGAGTGATGGGGGTTTTTTTAGATACATCTTCTGAACAATAAATCCCACCCAGGCTTTACTTTAGATCACATGGATCAAATGTTTTAAAGAAGTAATAAATATTGTCCTGGCTTCCAGCAGTCAAGAAAAATTTTGATTTTCCGGTCGGTTATTCCCTTGCTGTTTTGAAAGTTTAAAAATTATGGGCCAAATTCTCTTCTCTTCTTGTTCTACTCAGGTGACACAAAGGAATCTGGCCATAGTGGACTAACTGGGAATGCCCCAGTGTAATGGGGGCATTCATCTCTCCTTGCAAACCCAGCTTAAGGAAATGCAGTCAGAAACAAACTCTGGTTATCCCTCAAGTTCCTTTGAGCACAGAGGCACACCTCTCCTTAATCTGCTGATCCCTGCCAGGAACTTACCTGCTAAGGCCCTGTAGCTCCTTTTATCTGAGCCTGTTGGGCTCTTATTGGCTTCTTCCATGAGGCTTGTCTAGATAGCCCTGGAGGTCACACCTTCGCTGCTGCTTTCCTGTCACTTCTCTGTTTTCTGGGGTGGGGTACAGTAGAACTGCTGGGCCTCTGGTAGGTGACTGCAAAGGCCAGGTATGCCCTGTCACATCCAGTTTAAGGAGGATCTGTCAGCAGGAATGAAGCCAGCAATCTAGCTCCTTTGCTGACTTCCCTCTTACCTCTGTGTAGAGGACAAGGAAAGGCACTTCGGGTGCAGTTCCACTCCATGAGTTCTTAACTGGCACGTGATCACTTATGGACCATACACAGCTGGCATACGGCAGCTGTACTTCAAAATAGGGGAGCTGTAACCAGATCTCTGCTAAGAGAAACTCTCCCACAATATTTCTTTCTCTCATTCCGAAGTCTCTAGTAACCTCTATGTAATTTGAGATAGTAATTACACTGAATAGTCTGAGTTGGAGAGGCTTGGAAACTCCCCCCTCCCCCACCCCCGCTGATGATAATGGAAGTTGTGGACATTCTCTCAGAATCAAGCCCTATATTTGTGTTTTGGGGGGGGCTGGTGGTTGGGTTTTTTTCCCCTAACAACTTGCTTCTGTAAAAGCATTCTCTTGCTTACACCTTGAGAACCCCTGGCATAATGATGAACACAGAGCCCTTAAGAAATGTAACAAGGTGACTGGCTCTTTAAGGGGAGAAGGGTCCAGCCTCACCTGTAACACACATAGCTTGCCTCTCCATATGGAGAAAATGTTCAAAGTCATGTGGCAGGCAAGTCATATGGCTAAATCAGGGTTTCTGGGATGGGGATAAAACAAAACCCCATGGAGAGCCAGAGGGGAGAGAAAGAAAGACTTACGTTGAAAGTCCTGGTAGTTGCTGCTTGATAGAGAGCAGGGAGAGACTCTCCCTAGTTCCCCAGCAGCAGGTTTGGGGGCGCATGTCAGCAGAGAGAAGGAGTCAGTGAGGATGGATAGAGTGTGGAGAATAAGTCTGCTAGAGGAGACCTTCAGCAGGGACAGGGCTAAGAAACCTGCACCAAGGGTTGTGAGCCAGCTAGGAGGACTGGGTAGGAGTTCTTGTGTTTCCTTGGGAACTTTGTTAATAAACCCAGGTCCCAAGAAGGGGTGTTATTTGACACATAAAAAGCCTATTTTGACATTACTGGAGAGCCCAAGGTTGGGAACTGAGATAGACCAGGTAGATATGAACATGTTTTCCTTTCATCTGTTAAGATGCTGTTTTATTATTCTGCAATCTCCAAAGGCACTGGAAATCTTCACTTACTCTTCTGCACTATCACACCACTTAATTTACCTGACTCCTTTTTACTTTTCCCATTAGCAGTTATCAAGAGATTGTAACATCACCGTAATACAAAATTTCATTAATCCATAACAGCACCACAGCCACCAACTCCACAGTCTATCTTTCTTTACCGCTAGTCTTCCCCTTGCTGCCCCAAAAATCTGTAGCTGTTCTGCTCCTACCACATCTGGCTGCACGAACATTCTCTTGGGAAAGTAAAACGCCTCATTCTTGATCTCACCACCACCTCTGGTCACCCTGTGTCCATAAGAAAATAGCAGAAATAGAGGGGGTTTGGAAACTGGTAATGAAAATTATCAGAAGCCTGGAAAGGCTTCTATGTGAAGAGAAGCTGAAGAGACTGGCACTGCGTAGTTTAGAGGGAGAAGAATAATAGAGTATATAGTAGTTCAGAGAAGGTAAATTAAATGCTTCTGTTATCCTTTCTCATAATTCAAGGAGAAGAGGACATTTATTGTAGTTGAAAGGCAGCAAATTTAAAATTGATAATAGGTAATACATTTTTATTTAAAATAGAATTAGCCTTTGAAACTCATTTCCACTAGATGTTATTGAGACAGAGCCTGGTGGGATTCAGAAAAGGAATATCTACAGTTACGTTTGAGATTCTAAAAAACAGAAGGGATATAAACCCTCCTGCATCATGGGATAAGTCACACTTTATGTGTTGGATTTAGGAAAAATTTCCCCAGGCAGGTTATGCCATGATTGTCAACTATAGAGTTTTATACTCCTTCTTCTGAAGCATGTGGTCTGGCCAGTATTAGAGACTGGATACTGGACTAGATTGACCAGTGTCCTGATCTGGTATGGTAGGTCTTAGTTCCTAACTCAGCTCACTCAATTCGATATGTCTTCCAGCTTTAGCTCCCTATATCACCATCATTTTACTTTGTAGCATTTTCACTACTGCACTAAAAATTCTATAATTCATAAGAAATCTGTCTTTGACCCCAATACTCCCAACAACTATTACCACCTGCACAAGTATCTGAGGGGTAGCTGTGTTAGCCTGGATCTGTAGAAGTGGCAAAGAGTCCTATGGCACCTTATACACTAACAGACGTATTGGAGCATAAGCTTTTGTGGGTGAATACCCACTTCGTCGGATTCATGTAGTGGAAATTTCCAGAGGCAGGCCACAGGACTCCTTGCTATCTGTACAAGTTACATTCATTCTGTAAAATGTTGGTGAGATTAGAGAAGTAAACTTTCTCCAATTACTTTACTGCTCACTTCCTTTTGATCCAGACCTGTATGTCTTCAATCTCCTCCATGGCAAGAAACTGCTTTACGTGGACTGTTCAGTTACCTCATCCACTTTGCTAAAGATAACTCTTTGTGCTATATATTCTTCTTCATCTCAGTGCAGCATATGACACCAATGTCAAGAAATATACTCTTTGACTGGCCTGAACACTAAGTAGATATGAGTCCCTCCTCTCCTAGTTTGGCTACTATATCTCTAATTACCATTTCTTTGTCTCTAGCGCTGACTGTGCCTTGGATTCTAAACCATTCTGCTCTAGTCTCCCAAAAACTATCTATTTCATTTGCCTCCTTTTCTTTACACTAAAAATTTCACAATTTAAGCACAACTACCACTTTTATGCCAGTAACATCTAACTCTGTCTCTCCTTTTAACTCTTTCATTTACCTTTCCCTCAACTCTCTCCAACCTCTCTGAAGCATATATATCTTTGATGTGATGTTAAATTGAATGTTAGAAAGACGGTATCCTCCACCTTTGCAAGAGAAGTATCCTCAGCTATGTCTCTAAGACATGCATTTCCTTCCTCACCTCTGACCTTCCTTGCGCTTCACAGGCCTATAATGTTGGAGTTATCCCTGACTCCAAAATTTCCACTGCAGCTCTCATTACTAATTTTTACTAGTCCACCTTACTATCATCTCTGCAATATAGTCTGTGTCTTCCTCAGCATGTACACGAAGAACTGCTTTTTTGTGAATTAGTTACTTCATGCCTTGATTATTACAACACATTTCCTGCAAGGCCTCCTAGGGATCCTCCTAACCAAACTCCAGTCTGGGAGTGCTACCAACTCTCTCATACCTATCACCTTTGTCCTGAAAGACCTCTACTGACTTCCCAGCCACTTGAAAATTGACTCATATATATATATATATATATATAAGTATCCTTCATGACTATGCCCTTAACTACCTCTGGTCTCCTGTCTCTTTACTTTTCTGCTCTGCCAATTAAGGTATCCTCTTAGACTTATATTCTCCCTCTACTCTGATCCTTTGCTGCATCATCAGCTATCCTGACCATATGCTTGCCTCCCACTCCCTCACTAATTCTTCACACCTGCAGTTATTGTTAACAATCCTAAACACCATTCACTGTCTACTAAGCACACCCTCTGTATTCCAGCAGTTGACTATAACAGTTTTGTTGTAATTTGCTGTGCATATTTTATTACATTTATTAGATACATTTATTAAGGGTGTATTAAAACTTATTTTCATGATATAGCTTTTATGATACAAATGTGGAGGTAGATAATAAGTATTATGTTTTGAGAAGTTTTAGAGGTTCATTCACATTTTAGTTTTTTATCACAGATATTTTTCAAATGTGAAAATTATCTGCCTAATTCTCACCCTCTGAATGGAACAACTCTTTAAGCGTTTCTTAAAGATTCTGCATTCTTACAAAAAAATTACATTGCATTCTCAATTTTCCGTTTGTATGTTCCCCCATCCCTCCCACTACTTGTCATGCTGTATCTGTGTTTAACTCCATATATCAGGCAGACAGAAAAATGACATGTAAAATCACGATCGTGACTGTACTTTTAGTTAACATTCTTTTATGCTCAAACATCATGGGCCTGCTTCCACTGCTTTGCACTATGTGTAAATTCAGTGGTCTAAAGTGATCTGTGTGGGCCCAGATTTAGGCAAGCACTTAAGCATATTTAAGAACACTTAAGCAAATGTTTAAATTGAAGTATATTCTGTAACTGCATTGACTTCAGTAGAATTTAGCCATGTACTTAATGTTAAGCACATGCTTAAGTGTTTTGCTGAAGGGATGCTTTCCTGAATTAGGCCCTTAAGTCTGTCCAAATCAGAGGGGAACACACGAAAGGCCACTTCTTACACATGAAAGGCCCAGATTCAGAGAACCACATAAACAGTCTTAAATCCCACAGAAGTTGATGGGACTTAAGAACGTGTTTTAAGGTTAAGCATGTGTTAATGTTCTTTGCTGAATTGGAGTCTAAATGACAATACAATGTTAAAAGTTGTGGGGAATCAGGTACTGTTTTCTCTGTTTAAATACTGAGTGCTAAAATAACGCTCTCATTCAGTTTCAGATTTTCAGTATTACAGAGTTCCATAAGTCCTAATTAACAAATAGAGAATAAAAATCTAGTTGTGAATCAACTGATAATTTTATGACAGGAAGCAGGAATCAAGAAATGAAAGAAATACATACATGCATATATATATATAGATAGATATATAGATAGATATTTTTACTGAATTGACTCTGGTGTAAGGTAGCTTTTAATTTTTTTTTCTTGTAGTTGGTTACACAACTGATGATTTACGATTTATCTGGCAATCTGGAGATCCTGTTCAGTTAGAAAAAATTGCTTTGCCCCAGTTTGACATTAAAGAAGAGGATATTGAATATGGTAACTGTACCAAATATTATAAAGGCACAGGTATGTAATTCTATTAACTAATTTATTTGTTAAAGACTTCAATTTGCATTTAGTTATTGTATATTGTTAATGATTAATGGTTGCATTGATAGTTTTTGTATTGCAGAAGAGGACATTAGTTTTTAACTAATCAATAATTTAGATATGAATAACACAATAACAGCCAAATATAATAACCATAAACTAATACAGACATTGAGATGTTGGAGGTCAGGTTAGATTACCTCCTTCTTTTTGTTTAGATGTCTCTGATCTTCCCATAGCAATTTCATTTCCATTGTCCTGATAAGTTTTTATGTTTGAAAGTGCCTGGGCTTTTCTGGTTAGTCGTTCATCTAGAACTACTCTTTCAAATTGTTTTATGGTTGAGTCATGTTAGTTTTCTTGTTTGAGCTTGTCAAATTTTGTTTCAGAATACTTGAATATTACTTCAAACTCTTCTTCCTGCAGCTTCTAGTTTTTTTGATAGGGTGCTCCTTGAAAGCATGTTTACTGTAAAAAACAGTTTACAGATCCTGTATTTGTACTTTTGCAATGTCATGATATTCTGAAATCCAGGCTCTGCTTTGTACAGTGATTTCTGTAATATGGCTTCCAGTGGTTTATTGTCTGTTTCTACCTCCACTGATTTCTGCCAACAATCATAGCTAGGAAATTGCTCACATCCAGAAGCAATGACCAGCATTTCTTTTTCAACTGAGCATGTTTTTTATTGTATTTTAGTCAGTGCTTTTTGAAACATATGTTGCTGACTTGCAGAAAGCCTCCAGCAAAACACAGAAAGGAGAGCTAAGGGGAAGGGAATCTCTGAGGCTCCCCTTAAAATCATCCAGAAACTCTGTTCTGTCAAAGGATAGTGTTTGTTATCCTGCAGGTACTGTGGAGCCATACTCTATATCTGGAGAGTTCCCAGGTAATCGTAATAATCCTCAGAGCTAATTTGATCTGAGTCTGAAGTTTGTATTGGAACTTGAAATCAGTTGAGCTTTGCATTATTTCAGGTTTCAGTGTAAATATTCCTTGGAACTATGGTCTTAACTACAACAGGAATGAATTCTCAAACTGTTAAATCTTTGCTAGGTAATCCATTGTCTCTGGTTGATTTACCATTTTAAAATATTATAGAATTACTCCACATCCAGCAAAATTATACAACTGTAAAACGTACAAGCCAGAGGTGCTAGTCAACAGTTCTGTTCACCCCTACTTTCGGATAAGATACCAGTTTATGTAGCAGCTACAGGGGTATTTAATTCTTAAACAGTTAAACAACACATTACTCACAAAAATGCTAATAATTAGACTAAAAAAATTAAATTTGAGCAATAGGGAAGCACCAGATAATACAAAAGAGGCTGTTCCATCTTATTTGGGTGGTGAAAAATGGAATACTTAGGACCAATTGCTGTGTTATGCTTGGATGCTGGAAAAATATTT
This sequence comes from Lepidochelys kempii, assembly GCF_965140285.1. Lineage (NCBI taxonomy): Eukaryota > Metazoa > Chordata > Testudines > Cheloniidae > Lepidochelys > Lepidochelys kempii. Next base: position 61,504,483 of record NC_136383.1, read on the forward strand.
GACAGTTGAATGGGATTAATTGGGGTTTTGTCCTGAATACATTTATACATTTATATTTGGGGGGGGGGGGGAGAAATGGAGTTGTGGTGTTCCCTTATGATAGAAAAATAAGATATTTAATGGTAGATTGTGAATATCTTCAGTGTTCCTCTCTTTTCTTTCTCATATGAAAGAAAGAGTTAACATTTAGAACTGGTGAGATTTTCATGAAAGTTGTTGTCAAATTTTGACTCTTTTTTGTCAAAAATCAATTTATTTTTTTTTACCAACTCTCTTAATAATGTTCACCTTTGTAATAACTAGGCTTTGGACCTAACACTCCCTTGAGATGACTCTCGGAGGTATTGTCATAGGTTCTTTGCAGATACAGGGAGGCATTGCTAGGTTTGCATATTAATTTACTAAAGGTTCATATTTTGAAGGCATATGGTGGGAGAGCATCTCATTGCAATACCAAATTACAACCAATCTCATGCACTGTGCAAGGGCACCTCATTAATGTACAAACTGGATTTCAAAGCTATGGTTTATGCTGGAAATGCTTGACAACTGCAAACATAGTCCCTGACTTTGTTCACCCATTTATGTCAATGGGTGTTTGTAACATTTGCATCAGTAGAAGTAGGATTGGATCCATATGTTCTGTACTTGTCCAAGCAAAAGAAAATCTGGGGATTACATTTGTATGATAATCATTGCCTGTACTAAAATAAAAGTCCCTGCATTTCTTTTTCTTTGTGTGCAAGACAGAAATTTCTCATGAAAGTGCAAAATGGATACCCTTATGATAAATGGTGATGGCAAAGAATATTATACTCTGCTTATTGAAAGATGATACAAGGCCATTAGCCAGAGTCAGAATGAATTTGACCTAACACAAACAGCTGAACACATAAAAGTCATAAATTAATGTGGAAAATAATTAAGAATTTGAAAATATCTGGAAACCATTCACCAACTGCATAGGAAGAATTCCTCAGACTAAAGATCATAAAAGGGGAGAAGAAGAATTAAGAGCATATGGATGTCTTCTACCTACAAAATAATAAGGAAAACTCTTTTTTTTCTGTTTTTGTTTGTACTTGGCTTTGTGATTATTATATATTCAAACAACTTCTAACTGTAAACTGTGTGTGTGTGTGTGGTGAACAATTTATTAATGTAACAACATAAAAAGGAACGTATTTCCCTTTTTGCTATTTAAGCTCTATATTTAAGATTTACTTGCTTTTCACCAAATTTAGCTACTAACTGGAATAGACTAAAAGCCATGGGAAAAGTCTTGCCCTGAGATGATGATAGTGAAGTTTATGGAGTTGTTTTTATACGATCAAATCCGGTGAACATAAGACAATGTCAGTAGAGTTACATGAATTTAAATATGAGCATAATTTGGCTACTGTTTTTACCACCATATTCCTTGATCCCTTTGTTCTCTATCAGCAAATATAGGGGGGCTGTGGAGTTCATTTTTACTCTTTGCTCCAGTCACTTTTCCAGGTAGTCCAGAAGTATGTTTGTGTGATGAAGTTCCATATTTAAATAAGCCTGAGCCTGTATGCCTAGTTTTTCCCAATTTTAAATTTAGAGGATTTTCTTTTAAAATTTTGTACCAACATGAAAAATTATCTTTATCAACTTTCATTATCATGGCAATTTTTATTAAGCCCTGCTTTAGGTCTCTACTTTTTGAATTTTTTTCTAATCTGAACAAGACTTCATAGCTGTACACCTTATTTTAATAAGTGTTTCCTTCTTTTTCACAAAATTGATACCAGCTGGGATTTTCACATGAGCCTAAAGGAGATAAGTGCTCTGCTCCCATTTGGCAAAATTCTGCTTTTAGAGACAGTGCATCTTTGAGAACAGAATTTTGCCAGTGTGAGTTGGGAAGCCTAATTCTTTTTGGATTGAAAACCCTAGTCTCTGTCCATGCATTCCACTTCCTTGGAATACAGAAGAATCCCCCCAGGTCCTCTTTTCTCCCTTTGGTTTTGCTTGTCCCTATTTGGCTTCCTGAATATGACCTTTCATATGCCTGTGGGAACACCCACTAGCAATGACAAAAGAAGATATTACTCTACTTTTCTTGTGTGGAAAGACTTGTAAATCTAGAGATTGATTTAGCAGCAGGCACTGTGATTTTCTCTGTTTTCTGACGCCAGGCCAGTCATGAGCTACAGCTCTCTTTTCATTCAGGTTTTGTGAGCTCTCATATGTGCTTCAAACGTGTTTTCAGATGAACTATTTGGTTTTGGGAAAAACAATTTATTTTAAGCCTAATTCACTGAGAGCCTTACTGAAATCATGGGCAGAATCCCCACTGATTTCAACAGGGCAGGATTCTGAGTAATGCTAAGGCATTCAAATCTGAAAAGTTTGGCCTGTAAAACATTTAGAACATTAATGTGTTTATTTCTTTAAAGGTTATTACACTTGTGTAGAAGTAATCTTCACTTTAAGAAGACAAGTTGGATTTTACATGATGGGTGTTTATGCTCCTACACTGCTAATTGTTGTTCTGTCGTGGCTGTCATTTTGGATCAATCCTGATGCAAGTGCTGCAAGAGTGCCACTGGGTAACCGACATTTACACCTACTGTGAGAACGCACTTAGCACCACTTTACCCTTTTCAGTTGCTTTGATAGCAAAAGATGGGATATTGAAAGCAACTACATCCCATTGCATGGTCTTCATTTTCACTGAAACCTTCCCATTTCTAGCCTCTATAAAACACATCTCTTCATCCAGGCTTTTGCGTAATGCCATATCTAGTGTTTAGGCACAGTTTTCCTATGTCTGCCTTCTAATGTGGTTTTGAGGCAAGGAGGTTGTAATGTGTCTCCTTTCCATACCTAGAAAAGTTCTCGCTTTTATATTATACACGTATAGCGTGCACCACAGATACGGTGGTGATAGACACCTTATAGAAACTTGAATATATAAATTCATATATAATAAATAAATAAATAATGGCTAATCAAGATGATTATTAAGGTGTAGAATACCTACCTACTGCAGCAGTTGTTTGAAGATTAAATAGCAGTAATGTTCTGACGAGGATTAATGGCTACCATTACCAGACTGGCTTCTGTCTCATCAGGGCCTTGATTTATCAAAGTACTTTAACCATGTGCTCATCCTGTTCAGCAAAACACATAATAATTTACGTTAAGGTTTCCTATGGGCTGAAGTCAGGCTTAGAAGAGGTATTACTAGTCTTTGGGAGTGCTGCTGCTTCTGGTGAAGTCAATGACAGAAGTCACATTGATTTGAATGGGAACAAGATCAGATTCTTCATTTGCTACCAAGCAGTAGGGGCATAGAGTTAATTAAGAAAAAACAAACTTGACTAATTGGATTGTATGTGATACTCTAATAGATGTTAAATGAAAATAAAATCTACATTAAATATAATAAATATATTTAAAATTTGTCTTTTTCAAAGGCGTATTTTAGCATATCCATCACATGCATATGCTTTCTCCTTTCTTTTTTACTTGTCCTTTAAAAACATAAATAGCTATTTGTTTATGAAATATAGTTTATTTTAGTTTGATAGCACATGGAGTATACCCTGTTCTAACTTTATAGTGTTTACAACTTTACAAGGATCATGAATATAAAGTGCAACAGAGACAAATAATGTTTAGATGGAAGAATTTTTATGAAGTAGTATAGGGAAAATATATATTTTTGTGAAATAAAAAAATCTCTTGCAAACAAGTATTTTTCATATAGTCATTTCCAATACGATTAAAACCTGAATTTTTATATATCAACTTTTTATGCATTAATAATACAACTTTTAAAAGTAATATAGTAGAAAGGTTTAATTAATTCAACATTCAATTTATAAGAAGCATGTTGCAGATTGTACAGTATTTGAGGATTATGTATATATACAAACTTCAGAGTATTTCTTGGTCTCAGTAAATGAATATATGTGTCTGGTTTTTTTTCAAATGTAATACAGCAGCATAATTATGTGGCATTTGGTGTGATCCTAAAAGGAAGCAATGGATTGTACATAATTTGCCTACTCCTTGCTCAGGAGGTTGGAGTGAGTGTTATTAAGGGAGGGTTGGGACTTAAGTCCCCACAAATTACAGGCATTGTGTTTTGCAATATGGCATCAGGACAAACCTAACTTTATAGCAGCATCCTGAAGTTTTGACTTTTTATAATCTAATGAGATAAAACTTCTGAGTGAAGTGGACTTGAGAGTATAATCCATATTGAAACAAATCCCAAGTCAAAAAATACAAATATGCTTGTAAAATTATACTAATGTTTTTCCTTTGTACGAGGAAAATTGTATTGCATATGCAGTGTTGAGAGAGATCAGAGACAACTAAATCCAACAAAGCAGCAGTAATCGGTTTTGTCAACTCCCTGTGTCTTGACTGATCATATGTCACATTGGTACAACCTTTCGAGAAGCAATTTCTCCAGACCTTAAAAGATTGCTTCTAGAATAGCTAGCTATAGAGAGCCACAAGAGGGGAGAGTGGCTACTGTCAATTCAGTCCCAAGGAGTTGGTTAAAGAAATAAATGTAATTGTGCCTAAATTCCATGGGTGGGATTTTCAGTAGCGTTTGAGTGACTTAGGAGCACAAGAGCCATTGAAAGTCAGTGGGCAAAAGCTGTTTGTTATGTTCATTAATTAATCTAGAGAATTGACATGTGTTAGTGTGGGGAATATGTCTGTGTCCAGTTATGAATTCCAGTTGGTTTTATGAACTCTATTTGTACTTGTAGCGGTCATTATGAATTAGATCAGGGGTTCTCAACCTTTTTCTTTCTGAGCCCTCCCCCCCACCTAACATGTTATAAAAAAACTCCACGGCCCACCTGTGCCTCAACAACTAGTTTTCTGCATAGAAAAGCCGGGGGGTAGCAAGCAGTGCAATTGCCTGGGGCCCCCAGGAAGATAACTTGTCAGGTCCAACTTCAGTTGTCCAACTTCAGTCCCAGGTGGAAGGGCTCAGGGCCCTGGGCTTCAGCCCCGCAGACTTCACGTGACTAGACTAGAAGAGCTGTGTTTTTTCTTTAGCTGACCAAAGGGGCGCAGACTATTGATAAAAAGTGGGCTTCTGCAAGTCAAGGGGAGACTTTTCATCACCAAGAGCACATGACTCAACAGGAGGGTGTGGAAAAAAATGGCTGTCTCTGCCTCCTCTAAAGATTTGGATCAAATCATAGATTCATAGATATTTAGGTCAGAAGGGACCATTATGATCATCTAGTCTGACCTCCTGCACAATGCAGGCCACAGAATTTCACCCACCACTCCTAAAAGAGACCTCACACCTATATCTGTGCTATTGAAGTCCTCAAATTGTAGTTTGAAGACCTCAAGGAGCAGAGAATCCTCCAGCAAGTGACCCGTGCCCCATGCTACAGAGGAAGGCGAAAAACCTCCAGGGCCTTCCAATCTGCCCTGGAGGAAAATTCCTTCCCGACCCCAAATATGGCGATCAGCTAAACCCTGAGCATATGGGCAAGATTCATCAGCCAGATACTACAGAAAATTCTTTCCCGGGTAACTTAGATCTTACCCCATCTAAAAACCCATCACAGGCCATTGGGCCTATTTACCATGAATATTTAATTACCAAAACCATGTTATCCCATCATACCATCTCCTCCATAAACTTATCGAGTTTAATCTTAAAGCAAGATAGATCTTTTGCCCCCACTACTTCCCTCGGAAGGCTATTCCAAAACTTCACTCCTCTGATGGTTAGAAACCTTCGTCTAATCCAGTGAGTCCCAAAAAAGGGTGAGATTAGATTAAGTTTGATTGCATTCGAGAGTTTGATGTTTTCCATAGATCTCAATTCTCTTATACTTTCTAAGAGTAAAGTCTGTTTTAAGAAATTACTTTGCTAAACTGAGTGCCTTACTTTACTAGTATTTGGTGCCCAGTGGGCACTAGGGAAATCAGAGCTTCGCCAGCCAGATCTGTTCTTGGGGGAGAATGGGTCTAAACAACTGGGGGCTCAGGAGGGCTATGGCACTGGTTCCTGGGCCTAGGCAGCCAGGGTTCAGGGTCCCACTGTCCAAGAGGGGTGTCACACATGGGGTCTGCAGCTGGGGAGAGCATTTGAGAGACAGAGCTTGAAACAGTGCCTAATCACTACTCAGACCTGGAGGGTTAGCAGCACATGGGATTCAGTAGGTGGATCTCAGCACAACCTGCTGGTATCCATCAAACGAGCGGGACTGGACAAATTTGCAGATGACATATGGTTATTTATGTTAGTTAAAACTAAAGAAGACTGAAGAATTGCAGAGGAATCTAATAAAGGTCCATAAATTGGCAGTACAGTGGCAGATGAAATTTTATTGACAAATGTCAGGTAATACACATTAAAAGGAAGAATTTGAACTTCTCATATGCCTGGATTCTAAATTAACTCTAACTATTCAGGAGAGAGACCTGGGTGTTACTGTGTGTGATATTTCCTCTGCAGCAGTTGTAAAATAAAGAGAAAAAAGTTAGGATGTGTAGAGAATAAGAGAGAAAATAATGATGAAACTATTTTAATGTCAATACACAAATCAGTGATATGCCTCTCTATGAATTCTGCTAGTTCTGGTAACCCTATCTCATATAAAATTTAACAGAAATACAAAGACAGGCCACAAATAATTAGAAACATGCAAAGACTTCCATTTGAAGAGAGAATGTGACAAGATTAGGTATGTTAATTTACAGAGATGAGTAAGGAGACATGATAGAAGTCTATAAAATAATCAGTGTCACAAGGAAGGCAAATCAGGTGCTTCTGTGTCCCTTTTCTCATAATAGAAGTATAAAGAGGAAACCAGTGGTTTTTAAAGGCAGTATGTTTAAAACAGATGACAAGAAATACTGTTTTATATAACATATAATTAACCTGTGGAACTCATTGTCAGAAAATAACATTGAGGCTGAGAAGCTAGAAGGATTCAAAAAGGGATTATTGGCTACATCCCAGTCCAGCAAAATACATGCTTAAGTGCTCTGCTGCATTAGGACCCCAATGGAAACACCCATAGTTACCTCAGATAGGAATTTCAAAAATAAGAGCTATAAACCGTCATTCTTAGGGCCATAAGCCAACCACTAGCTGACGGGGTTAAAAAGAAACTTCTCTGAACTGGTTATTCCATTACTGTCCACCAAGGGGTGTTTTACACATCCCTCTAAAGCAGAAGTGGGATATGTGGACAACATGTCACATCCAGTATGGCAATTCTTATGTACTTGTGTTTCCTCAAACCCAGCTTTTGTTCTTAATTACTGCCTACGTTTGTCGTACAGTGCACAGACCCCAGACACTGCACACTGAGCAAAGGAACTATCATTTGCTATATGAGCATGTAGCGGGGTGAGCACCCCGCTCCAGAGAGAAAGGGGTTAAAACCAGCTCTGGGAAAGGGCTGCCCCGAAGAGCCAATCCGGGCCCGGTAGGGCTGGTATAAAGAGGGCGGTGAGCTAGGAGGCAGGCAGTCTCATTCCAGCCTTGGAGTTGGAAGATCCAGGCTGCCTGGGAGCACAGGGTACCTTCAACAGAGCAGTGCTGGGGAAGAGGCAGGCGCTGGGGAGCTCAGGCCTGGCGACCTAACAGGCTGAGGCCTGACAGGAAGACCTAAGGAGGTACTGGGGCTGCAGGGAGAGGCAGCAGGTCCAACCCCCTAGCCAATGATACGTGGCCATTGCAGACTGCAGTTTTCCCCTGAGTAAAGGGGCTAGATGAGGACTGGCAGTGGGTAACTGAGGGGAGGTGGGCCCAGAGGAGTGGGGTTCCCTGTGTGAGGGGCAGCACCCCAAGGTAAGGGGCACTGTAGTCCAGCAGGTACATGGGGCCTATATGTGGCGGAGATAAAGGGACTGCAGAGGGGTGAGACACCAGCCCATAGAGGGCGCTCCAGGGCTGAGAGAGCTAATTCCTGGACAACCAGCAGGAGGTGCTGTGCTGGTGAGTCAGCACTCTGCTACAGAGCAACACACAGAAATCAGGGAAGGAAGGGGAAATATTACTACTTGTCCTACTGGGCACCTCTCCCATGAAATTAAGAGGAGCCAGGTTTAGACTAGCTGCGTGGTTGAACAAGGGCTGTTTCAAAAAGAAAAAAATCCTTCTGTTGCATGGAGGAAACTACTAAGGTTCCCCTGCAAACTCCTCACTTGTCAAACAATAAAGATGCAACAGGGATTAGTTGGGAGAAGAGGAAGTTAAAGAGGGAATCCAAGTAACAGGTTACATATGGACGGGGGGTTTCAAGTAAATCCAGGTATAAAAGAATCCCACACTGCTAGAAGGAGTCATGAGAGAAGTCAGGGTTAGGAGTTCCATGTAACTGGGAAAGGAACATTATGGTAGCAGGGGTGTCTGTATGTGCATGTGTGCACAGAGTAGGGGAATCCCCATAAAGGGAAATCAGGATGTGAGGCTTAGGAATTGAAATGTAACCTTAAACCTGTGAAATGCAAAGGTTGGTACTGCTCTTGGCAATGAGCAGTCCTGCTCCATATTCCTGGCTAAACCCTTTTTGTCACCAACCTGGGTCCCTAGGAGAGGGAAGAGGAACAGGTACATTCCCAACCCAGGCCAAGCACTTTTCTACTTCAACAAAATTGTGGAGGGGCTCTGAGTGCTCCATGGGAATTGAATATTGTTGTTTATATTTCAACTTTTGAGTTTCTTTTTTTTTCTCCCCAACTGTATTCCAGCATTTTGCTTTGGGCCAGTTTAGATAAGCACCTAATACAGCAGCACTCAGAGGTGCAACTTACCAAACTGTTGTCAGGTTCTCTAAGACATGTCAATGTTGATTTTGCAGCGAATGTTTATTTAATAGAATATTTCTTCTTCCTCCACCTGATTATATTCTTTCCTTGAAATCTGATAAAACATTCTTTCCTTTCTTTTGCTCTGAGACTGAACTTTTTACCCCAGGTTTCCAGACAAATGGAAACTAGCAGAAAGTCACTGTGGCCTCAGCTGCCCTATTGAACAAAGTGATGAAAGCTCTGCTGTAATCTTTTCAGTCAGTAGAATTTACAAGTTAGTTTTCCAACTTTAAGCCCAAGATCATAAGCTCCAAGATCTTACGTACTTCTGGGCAGTGACTGTAAAGAGCTGAGTGTTTTCAGCACCTATCACATAATACTAACAAAAATAGCTTATTAGTCCAGTAAACATATTTAAAGATAGTAAAAATAATTACATATTACAAAGAATATCCAGTTACAAAGAGATGTTTACTAGCCCATATTGGTAGTCTGTTTGGCTACTAGTTAGGTGATTCAGGTTCAGAATAGGTGTTGATTTTCAGGGCTGTTGAATGAAAGTGGAGAGGTGTATTAAGCATTTTCTATAGCATGAGCAGCAAATAGGACATAGAGCTTTATTAACTCTAACATTGCATTTACATTTCCACTCCCCACTGTTAAAAATGGGGAGTGAATCTCTAATGAGATCATCACAGATAAGTGGTTCATAATGACATTGTGAAAGGCAAGGAAAAAAGGGGGATTTCTTGTATGTGCTCAAATGCTTCAGATATGAAACAGGGAAAACCATCTGGTCCAAGCACAGGGATTTTCTGCTTTCACTCTTGGTCCATTGATATCAGTCTGATATCTCATTAGGGCAGGAAATAAATGTATTACAACCAATGGAAAGCTGGAATTACAAGCTTTAGAATGATGTAGGATATTATCTCTTTCTCGACAGTATATTGAAAGATTTTGACTTTGAAATCATATCACTTTGATTATTATCATTCCCCCCATCTTTGTTTTAGTAGCTAATATCTGACAAGCTGCCAGTGTTAGATTAATGCCTTATACTAAATAAAATCTGGGATTCTAAGGTGATGGGAGACAAATGTCTAATTATAGCAGTTCTGAATATACTGGCCACTACAATCTCACCAAAATCTAAGCAAAATAAACAACGAGGGAATGGTGTGATAAAGTCTGATATTTTGTGCCCTGCTCAGCTTAAAATTACTTTGATGGAGCAGTACAAATATTATAAGGACCATTAACATTTTCCAAGCATAAGTGGATAAGGATCAGAAAAAAAAATCCCTGCATGAATTAATATTTTGGTGTGTATATTGGATAACATATGTCATCAACTTAGATGATAATATGGGGCTGACTTGACGCCTCTGCTTAAGGCCAGATTTTGAAGTTATTTACATACATCCAGCATCACTTACTTCATTGAGGTTGCACAGGTGCAACTGAGGGAAGAATTTTACCAATAGAGATCATAGAACCAAAATGGCAATTCTAACTTGGGGAAGAGGGTGTAAGTATGCCTAATTTGACAACCATTTAGATAGTCAGCCTTTTCGACACATAAGTGTCTGTAAATATCCCATCGGCATATGACTGAACTGCTTCATTGAGATGATCTCCACATTTTGTCACCAGTGAGATGTATCCCTGCGGGTTGCTGAGCTTTAAGAACCTTCTAGGAAAGTGGTGCTCATTGGGACCATACAAAGGCCCCCTCTGAGCACCAGTCATTTGAAGCTGAAGTTATAAGACACCATGCATTCCCTAGCCACTTTATTTCCTTCCTTTGCACAGCTAATTGTGGACAGGTTTTCTTTTTGATTTTTAGCCCAAAACCTCATTTTAACTTGTACTCTAGACATGTTACACTGATACAGACCATTTTAAGTATTTTCCATGCTGTCTAGATTCCTGGGACACCTCTGGCTTAATTCTGGGCCATCATGTTAGAGCTAAAGGATATGGAGGAAAAGACAAGGTTTTAACAGTGTATTTCATGCCCTTCCATCTTCCTGGAGTTAGATACACATACTCAAATGACTCTGTGTGTGTAACCATAAGTAATTTAGCATCTCTGTGTCTATCTACCTCTCCAGGCATTCAAGGTTTATTAATATTAATAAAATCCTGTCTAGATTATTAAGCCATTAGTTAACTGAAGGCATGTGTATCATGTATATTCAGCAGATAGTTATTTCTTGCAAAATACACCTGCTACATCATGAAGTTCCATTCACTCATAAGAAATGTCATCCATTAGAATCTAGCAGTATAGCTGTTTTGGGGACATTGGAAGAGCGCTCCAGCAGGGAAGAGGCTAAGAAGACTGCACAGTTTTCATTACTTTAATATATTGCTTTATTGTTTCTAGGTATCTTCTCAGTGCTCAGCTTGGCATCTGAATGTATGACTCTTGCTGCTGAACTCCCCAAAGTGTCTTATGTGAAGGCCTTAGATGTCTGGCTGATCGTTTGTCTTCTTTTTGGGTTTGCTTCACTGGTTGAGTATGCAGTGGTTCAGGTAATGCTGAACAATCCAAAGAGAATTGAAGCTGAGAAAGCAAAAATTGCCAAGGCGGAGCAAGCAGAAGGGAAAGGAGGCAATGTAGCCAAAAAGAACACGGTAAATGGTACAGGGACCCCCGTGCACATCAGCACTTTACAGGTAAGAGCTATGATATTTGATTCTCAGTCATAGTTGTTTAAGAAATATTTTTCATAGTTTTAATCTTAAAAATGGGATTAGAAATAGCCAAAACGTATTATTCTTGGTGCACGATGGTGATTAATGGGCAACATTCTGAACAGTCTACCACAAATGACTTACGTTCAGATGTTCCCAGTGAAAAAACCTGAAGCACGTTTTTTTAACACCCTAATAAGATGCCTGCTGCTGTGCTTCAAGTAAATCAAGTGACAAGCAACTTTATGATGATCTTGCACTTCTAATAGCAGCTGTGACATTATAACTGGGTTTAATTCAGTCAGGGCTTCCAGTAAGCATTTATTAAGAGCATACTCAAATAGCAACAGTCTCATTGCTTTGCTTGAAATGGCCACAGCTGTACTGCATTATACATACAGAATTTCTAATCCCAGGGACCCAGAAGTCCTGGCATTTATAAATAAGGGAGATCTCTGTTTGTTTGCCTGTTAAACTGTCCCCCTCCTTTTCTTGTGCTGTTAGAGCTGATGGAGAAATCTGTTAGTTCTCATTATATGGTTATGCATACTGTCCCATGCCAAAGTTTCTATACTGATGCTGACTTTATATGGCAATAACACCATTCTTGTTCAGAGAGATGTGGACTCCACAGGCCAACCCCCACCTGTCCTAGATGATATTTAACTTGATACCTATTCCACAGGAGGAAATATAGAGCTATACCAGGCACGAATTTGGCTCATGGTTTTCAATGACTCAACAATTTAAATGCCCAAAAATACGGCTATTAGGCCAGATCCAGGGTCCTGCTAAGGACACTTTGAGTCTGACAACAAATTACCTTAAAAAGCTGCCCTAAGAAGGAATGGGAGGATTCACCCAGTATGGGGGGGATCCTGGGTTGATGAAAAGCTGACATACACCAACTCCTACTAGTCCACCAGCATTGGGAACATCCTGGGGTTGGTCTATGGTATACTCCACCAATTCCCAATGGCAGTATAGTCTCTAGGAAATCATTCTGGCTGGCATAAATTAAACCAACCCTGTGGCTGCTTTAACTTGTGCAAGGAGCCAATTTGGATCCCCAGTCCTCCCTTGATTGGGGGGAGGGGTAAAGGTGGCATAGCAACATCTTTGCTTCCCCACTCTCTGGTGCACTGAGCATGAACAGCTGGGAAGTTTGCCCCTGCCCTTTGTGTTTAGCAATTTGATGAGTACCAAATTCAGTAGTTTCCTACAATAGAATAGTGTAGATACAACATTCCAGCAGAACAGCATGGAATCTATTGATTACTTTTGTCAAAATTGATTACTTTTGTGCAGCTTAATCAAGGTTAAGATTTTAAAATGACTACGATGTTGTTAGCTAAAACACATCTATCTATGTGATCCTCTATCCAAATCATGTATTCCTCTGATTGCATATTCCCTACCCGCTGCATGAGGTCCTTTTAATTGTCTTAACCACACTGTGTAAGAACATTAGGTGTTTCTCTGTCATCATGTCTTTCATCTGTGCTATACAATAGTAGTGTTCTGCAAAGCTTTCCTAAAAGATGACATATCACTATAGATTTTAAGAGCCAGATCTAGGTAAGGCATTGTGCATAGACAGTCAACAGAAATCTCTCTCTCTCACACACACACACACACACACACACACACACACGCATAGACAGTCAACAGAAATCTCTCTCTCTCACACACACACGCATAGACAGTCAACAGAAATCACACACGCATAGACACAGAGAGGAGGGGCAGAAGTGGGATGAAGGATTATACTCAAGTCTTGATTTCTCTCCCCAGAAACTGCAGGGGCCTGCTCTGTGGGTCATCCATTACAGGAGCCTGGGAACGGCACTCCAAGATGGAGACTGTTTGGCCTGCACAGTTTTGTGTGTTCCCCCAAGCTATCAGGGACCCTTATATGTGAACACCTTTTTCTCCTGGTGGGAATAATGTTTGCTGGATAGGGAGAGCTGTGCTTACGGCTTTTGTTAGCCAGAATATAGGTACAAATGAAACACTGTTTTTGCTGAGAAATTTTGGAAGCATTAATGTAGTGGGACAGAATTTGGCTCCGTAATAGGGTTGTCTCCTTAAATGATAGTGGGGTTTGGGTACAGCTGATTCTCTGTTCCAAGGTGCAGCCTCTTTAAGAACAGGTGTTCTGAGACTGGTAGTTCCTGGAAAGATCACCAGACTGAACTGGGATTAGGGACTCAGGAAAGCTGTGGAGATCCTGCATCAAGTGGGGAAGGAATGTTTTGAGCATGGAAAAGCCAAAGATTTGTGACAGTTTAATAATCCAGCTTTCAAGAGGGCGATCTACTGAAAAACCAAGAAGTAAAACTAAGACAGAATGACTGCAGTGCCACATCAGAGAGCAGCATTGTTCAGGATCTTTAGCAGTCCCTAAATTTAGTAAGACAGAAAGCAGTTTGATGGGCCAAGGTGAAGAGACAGGCCCAGATTCAAAAAATCACTAGTGTATCGTACATCATTCAGTGGATCACAGCAAAATGAAAGACACCATAAAACAGAAGTGGACATGGGATGCATTTCTCAAATATCTACAGAACCTCAGCTGGTGTAAACTAGAATAGCTCCACCGACTTCATTGGGACAATTCATATGCTTAAAACTAAGCATTTGCTGGAGAGGGCCAAAGTGTTCCATATCCTCAACTTTTCGGCTTTAATTCCTTTTGAGCTTGACACACTTTTTTGCTTATTTCAGGGCTGAGGGAAGGAAGTCAAAACGTTCAAAGTTGGGTGCCTAAAGTTAAGCACCTGAATCCATATTTAGGCATCTACATAAGTAGTCTGATTGGTAGAGGTGCTGAGCAGGGTTGCATGCTCAGCACTTCTGCAATAAACCTACTTAGTTAGGTGTCCAACTATGGGCTTAGGTGCCTAAATTTTGGCACCCAAGTTTGGAAATTAAAAGTATGCCTGACTAAAACTCCATATCTGAACTGCCTGACATTTTGGAGAGCTCTGAAATCCAAATCTACATTTCACAGCTGGTTTTTATTAATACGAAGGGCTAAAAAGGAGCTCAGAAGTAGATCCAAATTATACATTTTGGGCCTATCTCTAGTACAGATTACAGAAACCATGGTGTGGAGATACTTAATGGTGAACAAAAGGAGTCATGAAGGCCAATGACCAAGAGAGGAAAACATTAAGAAGCATAAAGAAGGCAAGGGAGAAATGATCTTTTAAAAGAGAGAGAGAATTTGAGACAAAAAAAAAATAGGAATGCTGTTTCAAGTGGCAGGAACTTCAAAAGGAGGCTTTCAGACCAACAGTGGGAATAGGACTGCGTGTGAGACAAAAGTGGAGATTGGCCCTAAATGTCTTGGGAGGGGTAAGCAGACAATGGATTGATGAGGTAAGCTGCAGTCAAACCCACAGAGCTTTCAGAATAATTAAAGCTATGTGGAACTTAATCCTACAATGAATGAAGAGGAGCAAGGGGAGGTGCTTGAGGATGGTGATGCTGCTTTCCTCGTAAGAGAGAGGGCAGCAGATTTCTGAACACACTACAGTCCTGGAGACATAGACTTGTAATGGTTAAGGCAAGAAGGACTATAGGTATACCTGAAGATTTCACCAAAGGTGGAGTTGAGACAGTGGGTGGAGGAGGAGAGCTATAAACCTCAAGGGTAGTGCCAAGACTGAAGACTACAGAGGCAAAAGAAGCTGAGTGGTGGAAAGGGAGAGAGATAATTAATTGCAAATGCACCTCTTGTCCAAACAGAACTCCTTATTTTTTTACAATTTCCTTAAAGAGACTAAAACCAATTCACAAGTCAAGAAAGGCAGAGAGGAATCATCATTAAAGATGACAAATGATACTGTTTAGTTAAGTATTAGAAGAATTGGTCTAAGGCCCTGTCTACACTGGCAAGTTTGTGTGCAGTAAAGCAGCTTTGATCACTGTAATTCCCAAGGTGTACTAAGTTGCTTGGCAGTGTGTGTGCAGAAACTGTGCAGATGCAGTGCTCTAAAAAAACCACCTTGATGAGAGGTATAGAGCTTTCTGCGCCGTGGCTACAGCGCTGCGATGCCAGTGTAGACACCGAGGTGATTACAGTGCTGCAATTGGCCTCCGAAAGGTGTCCCACAATGCCTGTTCTCACCTTTCTGGCCATCGGTTTGAACTCTACTGCCCTGCCCTCAAGTGACCAACCGTCAGTCCCACCCCATTCATTCCTTCGCAGATTTGAAAGTCCCTTTCCTGTTTGCTCGGCAATGTGTGCAATGGTCTCAGCGCATCTTTCCAGGTGGCCATGCCTGCTCCACGCACCAGACGATCCCCCGTTTGGAGCAATGCTGAACTGCTGGACCTCATTGGCATTGGGGGAGAGGAGGCAATGCAGTCACAGCTGCGCTCCAGCCATCGGAATTATACCTATGGTCAGATTTCTAGATGCATGATCGAAAAGAGCCATGACCGGGACACATTGCAGTGCAGGGTCAAAGTGAAGGAGCTGCAGAACGCCTACCACAAGGCACGGGAGGCAAACCGTTGCTTGGGTGCTGCGCCCACAAGCTGCTGGTTCGAGTATCGCATTCAGCTCTTTGTAGGTGGTGACCCCACCTCCATTGCGAAGTCCCTGTGGATATTTTGTTGGCTCACGTGCCAGTCCAGAGTGGACTGAGCCAGGAGGAGGCAATCTTGGATGAAGATGGGGAGCCAGAGGCAGAGGATGACTCGGAGGCCAGAGATGCATGCAGTCAGGATCTCTTTTCTACCCCGGAGGAGCCTAGCCAGTCACAGCAGTTGGATCTTGGTGAAGCGCAAACAGGAGAGGAGGCCCCTGGTAAGTGGATCTGATTTTGGGAATTGCTGAAGAGAGTTGTTGGGGACAGGAGGGTTGCAGAAAGCAGGCTTGTCTCCCACCTCATGCTTAGTTTGAGCAGCACGAGTTGAGAGGCATGTGAAGCCCTCACTTTGCAGGAATCTCCCTCAGAGATCTCCAGGAAACTCTCATGGAGATATTGGGCAATCCACTGCTGCAGGTTCCTTGGCAGAGCTTATTTGTTTCTTGCCCCATTAACGGTAACTTTCCTCCACCACTGTGCTGTCGGGGAGCTGAGGGACCATTACTGCACACAGGCTAGCTGCATAGGGGCCAGGGCGGAAGCCATAGGCTTGGAGAAGACCCTCCCTTGATTCCCTGCTCACCCTCAGCAGCAAGATATCTTCCATTATGATCACCTCCTGTGGAAAGTGTGGGGCCAGGAATGATTATCAGGCCCACCCTACAGTGCTGGCTTTCCCCAAAAGCCATGTGCCCAGTGTACAGCAGAGTCTGGGAACAGTGATTTACCCTGCCCCTGCAGCTACTCACCATTTTGGGGGTCTTGTGGCTTATGTGTGCTTGCCTGGGGTCAGCCACTTAGTGACAGGTGTGTGAGTACTGGCTGTGTTTTAAAGCACTGAAATAGTGTTGTCCGTGTTGTTTCTTTAAAATGTTGGATTTAAATTCACAGAGATGACCTTGGGAGCACAGCCTCCCTCTTTGTTATCAGTGGCAGAACAGTTGTGAAGAATTAGGAAGCATCCAAGAAGAACTAAGGAGGACTTTATACATGAGGTTATGATGAACTGTGCTGCCAAGAAAAAGGAATTGAAGGAGGGGCGGGATAGCGAGAAGAGGGAAAGAAAGGAGAACGCAGCACACCGAAAAGAAGCTACGGAGCGGCTGTTAACAGTTATGGAGCACCAAGCGGACATGCCCCAGGCGATACTAGCTCTTCAAACCAAGCAGCTTTGCGCCTGCCCTCCCCTGCAGCCACTGTCGCAAAACTCTTTCCCATGCACACCCCCCACACTGCCAACACACTCTTATCAACCTCCTGGCTCCACTCTCTACCCGCAGCATTCCACTCCTCCCAGTCCAGCAGTGTGGACTCTCTCTACCCACTGCATTCAACACCCATCCCTCTGCAGTTTGGCCCTGATGAAGTACAGCACCCACTGCATCATACTCCAAAGAATAAGGTTGGGTATGATCCCTGGACATACACAAATCTATAGCTGTCCTGGGACCCCTCCTCCTCTTGAGTCCCTTCCATTTCCCCATCCCCCTCCCTACTGATGATTTTTTTTGTTTGACTCTCTCCTCTGGTTGTTGTCTTTCAATAAAAGAAGTGTGTTTGTTTGAAATCAATCTTTATTCTATTAATTGAAAGCAAAAAGAGCACTGCAAAGCACCATACAATTATGTTAAGGCCCCTTCTTGTATCATGTGCACCAATCACCTCCTAGAACTACAAGTACTGCAATCCTGACCATAGCAACAAATTCGTGGCTTTCAGCTTCACATTACTGCCTCAAACCATCCCTGATCCTTATGGCCATGTGCTGTGCCCCTCTAATAGCCATGGTCTCTGGCTGTTCAAACTCAGCTTCCAGGCACTGGGCTTCTGCGGTCCAGCCCTGAGTGAAGATTTCACCCTTCCCTTCGCAAATATTATGGAGCATACAGCATGCAACAATAAGCGTAGGAATATCGTCATCAGCCATGTCCAGCTTCCTATACAGGCATCGCCAGCGGGCTTTTAAACGGCCAAATACACACTCCACAGTCATTCTGCACTTGCTCAGCCTATTGTTGAACTGCTCCTTGCTGCTGTCAAGTTGCCCTGTATATGGCTTCATGAGCCACGGTATTAAGGGGATCCTACCACGATCACAGTGGGCATTTCAGCTTCCCCTATGGTGATCTTCGGGTCTGGGAAGAAAGTCCCTGCTTGCAGCTTCTTGAACAGACCAGTGTTCCGAAAGATGTTTGCGGCATGCACCTTTCCAGACCAGCCTGCGTTAATGTCTGTGAAATGCCCATGGTGATCCACAAGCACCTGAAGAACCATTGAGAAATACCTCTTGCGATTAATGTACTCGGTGGCTAGGTGGTCTGGTGCCAGAATTGGAATGTGCATGCCATCTATTGTCCCTCCGCAGTTAGGGAAGCCCATCTGTGCAAAGCCACCCACAATCTCACGTATGTTGCCCAGAGTCACGGTCTTTCGGAGCAGGATGCGATTAATGGCCCTGCACACTTCCATCAACATGACTCAAACAGTTGACTTTCCCATTCCGAACTGGTTAGTGACCAATCGGTAGCAGTCGGGAATAGCCAGCTTTCACAGTGTAATTGCCACACACTTCTCCAGTGACAGGGCAGCTCTCGTTGTCTCGTGTCCTTGTGCCGCAGTCCCATGAATGTGGCCTTCCTCATGTGAAAGTTCTGCAGCCACTCCTCGTCATACCAGACATGCATCACAATGTGATTCCACCACTCAGTGCTTGTTTCCCGAGCCCAAAACGGCGTTCCTCTGTGGTTAGCACCTCCGTGAATGACACAAGCATTCTCCTGTCATAGCTAGTATGCGTGGCAAGATCAATGTCACACTTCTCTTGCCTTTGTACTTTAAGGAATAACTCCACTGCCACTTGTGATGTGTTGGTCAGTGCAAGCAGCATTTTGGTCAACAGCTTGGGATCCATTCCTGCAGCAAGAAAGAGGCAGGGCAGGCCACGTAGTACACAACCCGTTGAAAGATGGTGCCAAATGCAGACGGAAGCACAGGGATTGCTGGAATGCGAAGCAATGCATCATGGGGCATTGGGACAGGACCCAGGATGTCCTGCGACCCCTTCCGCCTTCCCACAAGTCTTAGCGGCAAAAGAGAAAGGTGCTCTGTGGGATAGCTGCCTAGAGTGTACTGCTCCGAATAGTGCCGCAAGAGTGAACATGCTATTGCGCAGGCAGCTGTCAGTGTGAACACACAACAGTGTTTTTCCTTGGGTGCTCTCTGAGTGGTGCTGTAACTGCCGGCACTGTAACTTTGCAAGTGTAGACATGTCCTAATTTGCCATTGTAAACTGAGGTGAGAAATAGCTTTACTTCACTTAAAATCATCTGTGTAGAAAGTTTCAGCACTCAATACCTTGAGATGAGGATTGGAAATGTACAGCTTTGTACAGATCTCTGCAACACTACTTTAACAATGCAGGCAGGATCCTTTACTACAGTGGTCTCCAACCTTTTTACACCCAAGATCACTTTTTGAATCTAAGGGAAACCCAGGATCTACTCCACCCTTTCCCAAAGCCCCTGCCCCTTCCCCAAAGCCCCGCCCCACTCATCCCCCCTACCCCCGTCCGTCGCTTGCTCTCCCCCACCCTCATTCACTTTCACCAGGCTGGGGCAGGAGGTTGGGGTTTGGGAGGGGGTGCGGGCTCTGGGCTAGAGCTGAGGGGTTCATAGTGTGGGAGAGGGCTCTGGGATGAGCCTAGGCATGGAGTTGGGGTGCAGGAGGGGGGTGCAGGGTGCGAGCTCTGGGAGGGAGTTTGGGTACAGGAGGGGGCTCCGGGCTGGGGCAGAGTGTTGGGGTGAGCTTAGGGATGGGGGTTGGAGTGCGGCCTCCCACTGGGCAGCACTTACCTCTGGTGGCTCCTGGTCAATGGCGGGCGCAGCGAGGCTAAGGCGGTTTCCCTGCCTACCCTGACCCACACCACTCCCAGAAGGGGGCAATGTGCCCATGGGAGGGACAAGGAGCATGTGGCTCCACACACTGCCCCTCTCTCAGAGGGAGACCCCTGCCCCCAAGGCCGCAGGGCTGCGCTGGCCACTTTCGGGAGCGACATGGGGCTGGGGTAGGGATCCTGTCTTAGCGGCAGGCACACTGTGCTGCCTGAGATCACGATTGACTGGGAAATCCTCTAGGAGCAACCAGTCGATCACAATCGACCGATTGGTGACCACTGCTTTATTATAATCACTCTGGCAACAAATTACCCTCTGACTCCCTCTAGTGCTTCATTAGCGTTATCAGCATCTTTAATAAAGGTCTTGGGCTCCGATCATTATCTTGAATGCAAAAAAGCACATTAGTAGGAAAAATGTGCTGAAATTACACCCAAAAGTAAACATCCAGAGTGCACCCAAACCATTCTTCTTAGTATGGCAGATATACTGCCCGAATGGGGCTTAGTCTAGCAACAGGTGTTATTCTTATTTATTTATTTATTCATTCATTCAATTTATAATCAATGAAACAGAATCTATCCTGTGTTCTGGGAACCTGTGACATTATTAAAGGTACAGATAAAAACAGTAACTTCCCCTCATCCCCAAACTAGAAAATAACCAACCAGAGATTAAAATCAAACGCAAACAATACCCAGGCTCACCCAGAAATGCCAGTCCTTATCACTCCTCTCAGTCCCAATCTGTATAAAATGGTGGCCTTTGCAGCATGTTCTAAAGGTTAAGATTGATGCTATTTAGGACTGAGAGTGGGGAATGAAAGTAAATTCCAAAGTCAAGAAAGCCCCTCCCTGGTAGAAACTCCCTCTTTTAAACCGATGAGAGCCTAGCTTGAGTTTTTCTGTTGATTGCACCTGTGACAGTATGATAGAGGGATCATATATGGCGTGTCCCAAGAAATTGTCTCAATTTCTGAGCCAGAGGAAGATGGAGAAAAGCCTTTCTCTTCAAATCTGCACTCAGAACAGCAGGGGTTTCAATAACAGCCTCAGATTGTGAACTCTAGAAACAAAAAGTGGGTACACATCCATGGCTGAGAGGACAGATAGAATTATTGCTGGATTTCCAGATGTTCCTACCAGCATCATCTTCCCCGGACTACATTTCAGATAGCTAAACGTCCTCTCTACCCAAACCCTGGATGAGGTGTTCAGCAGCACTGACTGAATTGGATGAGAAGGAGAAATAGAGCTGGGTGTCATCAGTCTATTGCAATCCTCACAGCCTCTTTACTAACCCTCCCAACTGCCATAGAGTCATAGAGTTTAAGACCAGAAGGGCCCATTAGATCATCTCATCTGATCTCCTATTTATCCATATACATACTGAATGAAAGGAAACAAGATGGAACTCTGCAGAATTACCAATGAAAGAATTGTTAGTAAAGAAAACCAATTGCCCCAGATTATCTTCTAGAATCTCTGAGAGTTAAGACTGAAACATGTAAAGGGAAGTGCTGTCTTAGTCTGCTAGGGTTTACAGATATGTTAACAAGGCCTCATGATCAGTGCTATCAAAAGGCATCTGGTAGATCTAACAAAATCACCATCTCTGTGTGAGAGAAAACAAAAGAAGAGTCAGTTGTTGTTATAGCTTTTGCTAGTGCAGAAAGCTCTAAAGCATATCAATCTATGCATCAAGAGCCACCTTTACCCACATTTTCTCTCACTGGTTCTAAGCATGGAGAAAATTTTGATAATCTCTGATGAAGCTTTGTGGTCACTTTTTTTTTTTTTTTTTTTTAGCAAAATCTGACTTTTTAATGGGAACCACCATGGGAGTTTGATTTTTTTTTTCCACTGCAGAGTAACGTCATATAGTGAGAAAAACAGGGAAAAGGAGAACTGTTTGCAAGATGAGTCATCTTTTCTTTGCTACCACTGGTGGTGTGATTGCAGAGAGAGATTATGTTGTTAACTCTGGAAAATCCTCCTGGATTTGAAAAGTCACATTTTCATCATGCCCATTTATAGAAGTCATCCCACACATGTGTGCTGATGACTGAACTGGACATTTGCTAAAAGAATAATGACTTTGGCAGATGATGAATGGCTCCCTTAAGGTACTGATAACACTCCCAATTCAGTCAGTCTTAAGGAGAAATAGGCATATTTCTTGCTAATCTTCTCAGAGCATTGCTAACATGTTTCTGGGCTTTGGCGTCTGATGCATATTATGTTCATCTATGCTGATTTATAACATATATGATTATTCCTTTGATCTTACTAAAGTGCTTTTTCCTTCACCTGTGTGCAAGAGATTTTTCTTGCAGATTCATTATGTGCACAGTTTTGACCTTGACAGCTAAACCGCTGTTTATTTATGTGAAAGCAATGTTAAATACCTTTTACCTGTTGCTGACTTCAAGACAAGCAGACCATGGGCACCTTGGATTTTGTTGGTTTGTGTCTTTTGTGGCTAAGCATTACTTTTGACGCTATTGCTCTGCCATAAAGATGGTTTAGGGACAGGTGTTGAGAATTTACAGAAGAGATGGTACTTAAGTATCATACCAATTTCCTTGATAAAACGCAAAAAAACTTAGTCAAACTGCCCTAAAAACATATAGGTAGAATACATTCAAGATAATGAACCTAGGAACTCTATCACATTGTGTATTAGCATCAGGTTTGACTGCTAAGGGCAAGACTCAATGGATCAGTAAGAGATAAAGCACAAGATGAAGTACCAGCTGGTCTGTTATAGACCACCAAATCGTACTGCAGCACAGGATGACTGGCTCCTTAAGCACCTAGCTATAGTGTGTAAAGAGGAACAACTCTGTTATCAGGAGGAACTTAAATCTAAGAACATATGCTGGAAGTCTCACGTTGCCAGTACTAAAACATCCTTGGAATTTCTAGAAATTATGGATGACAATTTTACTAACTCAGAAATTATTGCAACCTTTATGTGGGAGATTCGATTACCACACCTCATCTTGACAAATAAAAAGGAATTGATCACAGAACTAAAAGTTAATGGTTGCTTAGGTAAAAGTGATCATGACTTGATTACATTTGTTATGTGCAAACAGAATAAATTTATTGTTATTTAATGTTTATTTTATCATAGCACACAGGAGCCCATACATTGGACTAAGACCCCCATTATGCTAGGTGCTGTACAAACTGCTTTAAAAGGACCAGTTTCACAAAACTCAAAACAATTATAAGACATATGTGTTGGGAGACAAAATATATATGATAATTGGTTACTGTTTAAGCACATTTTACTAGATACTCCAGAATCCATATTCCTGCAATCAAAAAAGGTTATATTGGTTTTAAAAAAAACTAGGGGGGAAATGAAAGCAGCAATAATAATTAAAAACATATGGAAAAAAGAGGAAATTGATAGCAATAAATATAAATTAGAAGCTAAAAATTATAGAAAATTGATAAGAGAAGCAAAAGGACACAAGGAGAAAACTATGATCAACAGTTAAGAATAATATGGCCTTTGAGTGCGTCAAGAATTACACAAAGTAAAACTATTTCCCCATGCTTATTCCCCCCCCCCCCGTACTGTTACTCTCACCTTCTTGTCAACTGTTGGAAATGGGCCATCCTGATTATCACTACAAAAGGTTTTTTTCTCCTTCTGATAATAGCTCACTTTAATTGATCACTCTCATTATAGTGTGTATGGCAATACCCATTTTTTCATGTTCTCTGTATGTATAAATATATCTTCCTACTGTATTTTCCACTGCATGCATCCGATGAGGTGGGTTTTAGCCCACATAAGCTTATGCTCAAATAAATTTGTTAGTCTCTAAGGTGCCACAAGTACTCCTTGTTCTTTTTGCTGATATAGACTAACATGGCTACCACTCTGAAAAGAATAAAAGGGACCATAAAAATGGTATGGGACAATTACTAGAGGGAAATGGTAAAATTGTCAACGAAAAGACAGAAGTGTTCAATAATTATTTTTGTTTTGTATTTGGGGAAAAGACAGATGAGATATTCATATCATATGATGATGATTAAATACTTTCTATTCCAACAATTGCTAAGGAAGTTGTTAAATAGAACCTTCTAAAACTAGATACTGCTAAATCGGCAGGTTTTGATCACAGGAGCTTTAAAAGAGCAGTTTAAGGAGCTATCTGCACTGTTAGTGGTTTTTGTTTGTTTGTTTTTTTATAATGTCTTAAAAAACTAGGTAAGTTCCTGGAGCCTGGAGGAAAGTTAATATTGCACCTATATTTAAAAGGTGAACAAGATATCTCAAGTAATTATAGGCTTGTCAGCCTAACATCAATCCAAGCAAAATAATGGAACAGCTAATACAGAACTTGATTAATAAAGAATTAAAAGAGGGTAGTATATTCAATGCCAATCAACATGGGTTTATGGAAAATAGATCTTGTCAACCTATCTTGATATTTTTTTTTTATGAAATTGCAAGTTTAGTTGATAAAGGTAATAGTGTTGAGTTAATATAGTTATACTTCTGTAAGGCATTTGACTTGGTACCAGATGACATTGATTAAAAAACTAGAAATATATTGAATCAAAATGGCACAAATTAAATTGATTAGAAACTTGTTAATTGATGGGTCTCAAAAACTAATTGTAAATGGAGAATCATCTTTGAGCATGTCTTTTTCTAGTGAGCTCCTTCAGGGAATGTTTTTTGGCCCTATGCTGTTTAATATTTTTATCTATGACCTGGAAGAAAATACAAAATCACTACTGATAAAGTTTGAAGATGACACACAGATTGAAGGGAAACAGTGATTCTGAAAAAGATTTGGGGATCATGGTGGATAATCAGCCGAACAAGAATCCCTAGTTTGAAACTGTGAGCTAAAAGAGCTCAAGCAATCCATGGATGTATCAATAGGGGAATATCAATTAGGAGGGTTATATCAACTCTGTATTCAGCACCGGTGACTGCTACTGAAATACTGTGTCCCATTCTGGTGTCCACAGCTTAAGAAGGATGTTAAAAATTTGGAGAGGGTTCAGATGAGCCACGAAAATGATTGAAGGATTGGAAAAAAATCCCTATAATGAAAGACTCAAAGAGCTGAATTTATTAAGCTTATAAAGAGAAAGGTTAAGAGGTGAATTTGATCACAGTCTATAAGTTCTTACATGGGGATAGTAGAGGGCTCTTCAATGTAGAAGACAAAAGATCTAGAAGACAGGATCCACTGGCTAATAATAAGGCAAGATTTGTAGCAATAAGGTAAATTAATCATTGAAACAATTTACTGAGGTTTGTGGTGGAGTTTCCACCACTGGAGATTTTTAATTCAAGATTAATTTTTTTTTCTAAAAGATGCTCTAGTTCAACCAATGCTCTTGGACTTCAAGCTGGGATTAATTCAAGGATGTCTTTTATGGTCTGTGTTGTGCAGGAGGTCAGACTGGATGGTTAAAATGGTCCCTTTTGGCCTTAACATCTAAAAAGTTCCGCACTATCATGCAAATGTAGGTCCTATATGTAATGTTTCAAGCTATTGCTACTCCAGACCTAGGATTGAGCAAATTATAAAATAGCTATTATAAAATTGTTTCCACAGTCAAGTTATATTGTTTTGCCTGGTTATGACAAGACAATGTGCACAAGGAATGGAGAGTGGAGGGTCTTTTAAAACATTTTAATGTCTTTAAGAGCCTTCTGTGTAACTGTCCAAAAATCAATCTGCATGCTAGTTGACTTTCCAAAGAAAGCTGCCAGCGGCTTTTGATAGGTTTACAGGAATATTATGTTGCTAGCAATAGAAAAGCAGGTGAGCTACATTTAACATGGATAATTTCACATTCCTACCAGAAATTATAGACAAACTAGAGGGAATATAGAGAAGAGCAACTAACTTATTTGGAAGCTGGAGAGACTGATATATGAAGAAAGATTAAAAGCTTGCCTAAGCAGTGACTAAATGAGAAAATGGGAACAGTCTACACATAAATGTGCAAATGCCATGAAGGGAAAGGAATAACTGATGGTATTACAACAGGGGTCTTAAACACACGGCCTGCCATAGGTGCCGACTCCACCGGCAGCCAAGCTCCCCTCCCCCCGCCTCCCCCAGTGCGCTGCATTCCCACTCCTCTACCTACCTCCCAGCACTTCCCGCCGCCAAACAGCTGTTTGGCAGCACTTATGACTTTCCAGGAGGGAGAGGGGAGGAGCGGGGATGTGGCATGCTAAGGGGAGGAGGCAGAGAAGAGGAGGGGCCGGGGTGGGGATTTGGGGAAAGGGTTGGAATAGGGGCAGGGAGGGGGTGGAGTTGGGGCACAGACTTTGGGGAAGAGGTTGGAATGGGGGCAGGGAAGGTGTGGGAAGAGGTAGGGCAAGGGTGGGGCCTCATGGAAGGAGTGGAGTGGGGGTGGGTTAACCAAAGTAATTCTAAAAGTAAATGCGTGTTTTGTCATTTGAGTGAGGTGCATTACTGAGTGTTTATCATAGAATCATAGAATCATAGAATATCAGGGTTGGAAGGGACCCCAGAAGGTCATCTAGTCCAACCCCCTGCTCAAAGCAGGACCAATTCCCAGTTAATCATCCCAGCCAGGGCTTTGTCAAGCCTGACCTTAAAAACCTCTAAGGAAGGAGATTCTACCACCTCCCTAGGTAACGCATTCCAGTGTTTCACCACCCTCTTAGTGAAAAAGTTTTTCCTAATATCCAATCTAAACCTCCCCCACTGCAACTTGAGGCCATTACTCCTCGTTCTGTCATCTGTTACCATTGAGAACAGTCTAGAACCATCCTCTTTGGAACCCCCTTTCAGGTAGTTGAAAGCAGCTATCAAATCCCCCCTCATTCTTCTCTTCTGCAGGCTAAACAATCCCAGCTCCCTCAGCCTCTCCTCAAAACTCATGTGTTCCAGTCCCCTAATCATTTTTGTTGCCCTTCGCTGGACTCTCTCCAATTTATCCACATCCTTCTTGAAGTGTGGGGCCCAAAACTGGACACAGTACTCCAGATGAGGCCTCACCAATGTCGAATAGAGGGGAACGATCACGTCCCTCGATCTGCTGGCTATGCCCCTACTTATACAACCCAAAATGCCATTGGCCTTCTTGGCAACAAGGGCACACTGCTGACTCATATCCAGCTTCTCGTCCACTGTCACCCCTAGGTCCTTTTCCGCAGAACTGCTGCCTAGCCATTCGGTCCCTAGTCTGTAGCTGTGCATTGGGTTCTTCCGTCCTAAGTGCAGGACCCTGCACTTATCCTTATTGAACCTCATCAGATTCCTTTTGGCCCAATCTTCCAATTGGTCTAGGTCCTTCTGTATCCTATCCCTCCCCTCCAGCGTATCTACCACTCCTCCCAGTTTAGTATCATCCGCAAATTTGCTGAGAGTGCAATCCACACCATCCTCCAGATCATTTATGAAGATATTGAATAAAACTGGCCCCAGGACCGACCCTTGGGGCGCTCCACTTGATACCGGCTGCCAACTAGACATGGAGCCATTGATCACTACCCGTTGAGCCCGACAATCTAGCCAGCTTTCTACCCACCTTATAGTGCATTCATCCAGCCCATACTTCCTTAACTTGCTGACAAGAATACTATGGGAGACCGTGTCAAAAGCTTTGCTAAAGTCAAGAAACAATACATCCACTGCTTTCCCTTCATCCACAGAACCAGTAATCTCATCATAAAAGGCGATTAGATTAGTCAGGCATGACCTTCCCTTGGTGAATCCATGCTGGCTGTTCCTGATCACTTTCCTCTCATGCAAGTGCTTCAGGATTGATTCTTTGAGGACCTGCTCCATGATTTTTCCAGGGACTGAGGTGAGGCTGACTGGCCTGTAGTTCCCAGGATCTTCCTTCTTCCCTTTTTTAAAGATTGGCACTACATTAGCCTTTTTCCAGTCATCCGGGACTTCCCCGGTTCGCCACGAGTTTTCAAAGATAATGGCCAGTGGCTCTGCAATCACAGCCGCCAATTCCTTCAGCACTCTCGGATGCAACTCGTCCGGCCCCATGGACTTGTGCACGTCCAGCTTTTCTAAATAGTCCCTAACCACCTCTATCTCCACAGAGGGCTGGCCATCTCTTCTGCATTTTTATATTTTATTAAAACCCCTCTTCACATTACAGTTTTTAAAAAGTTAATACATTGACTTTTAATAGCATACTATATTACTCTTCATTTTTTTTCATTTTTGACTATACTTTTGTATCGTTGTATGAAAAGGTTTCAGTGATGCAGCCCTTCGGCCAATGTACTAGTCCTCATGTGCCCCTCGTGGTGATTTGAGTTTGAGATCCCTGCACTACAAGGAGCATGATTAGGAGTAATATAATAAAATTACAAAAAGGAAAATTGAGACTGAATATCAGGAACAACTTCCTGAGACCGGGAGTTGTTACAACAGAGAATAGTTTCCAAAGGAGAGTGGCACAACCTTGTAAGTTAATAGAACAATTAAAACTACACTGGACAAATCCCTGGACTGTAAACTACAGGGAACAATCCTGCATTAGTAGAAGCTAGATCAGTGGTTCTGAAACTATGGCCGCTGCTTGTTCAGGGAAAGCCCCTGGCGGGCCGGGCTGGTTTGTTTACCTGCCCCGTCCACAGGTTTGGCCAATCGCGGCTCCCACTGGCCGCGGTTTGCTGCTCCAGGCCAATGGGAGCTGCGGGAAGCGGCGAGGGCCGAGGGATGTGCTGGCTGCCCTTCCTGCAGCCCCCATTGTCCTGGAACGGCGAACCATGGCCAGTGGGAGCCGCGATCAGCCAAACCTGCGGATGTGGCAGGTAAACAAACCAACCCAGCCTGCCAGGGGCTTTCCCTGAACAAGTGGTGGCCCTAGTTTGAGAACCACTGGGCTAGATAACATAATATTTTTACTCCCACCTCTACCTCCTGTGCTTGAATGAGAATTATTTTGAAAATATTATACTAATTTTTAATCTTGACATCTTAATTTATTTTATTGTTTGTTTTATTTTGAGAGCACTTGTTATTTCTTTATCATAATAATTTGTTTCAGGTAGTACCAAATTGCTCATGAATGGTTCCTGGTAGGATTCTATGGTATGTCCATTCATCAAACCTGAGTGGTTTTAATCACGACAAAATGAGTCAGACACCCTAAAATACATACAGATTAATAACAAGTGAAGAAAAAGAAGTCCATGACTCTTGATCTAAAACATTTACAATAAAAACTGATTTGGGCCCCAATCCTTCAAGTTATCCTTTCTTGCTGCCCAGGTAGATGCAGTTGCAGCATCCAAACATGTTTTTTTGCCTTATCTCTGAGGTAAAATGTATCATTTAAAAAAAAATCTTTAATTTGTGTTGGGTAACTAGCACAGCATTAGTGCATTCTGTTTGCAAATCCTCGGTGTTTGTCTACGAAATTGAGTTTGGCACATGTGGCACTATATGATGAACCTCAGAGCCAAAATGGAACACTTGCTGATTACCTCCACCAAAATCACTGTGATCATCAATAGAAAAATAAATAAATGAGCAGTGATAGTGTGATGTACCTCTCCTGATGCTAGGGTTTATTTTTATGCAGTATACCTTGGCAGTTTTCAAAGAGGGGTAAAATATAAACTCCAAAATATTTTTTCAGGTGATCCAAAAGTCCTGATGTGCTTTCCACTCCTGAAATTACCTGTTAAACCAGTATACTTACATTTTTATTTTTGACTTCTCTGAATATTCTAAAATGAAAGAAGTCACTGGGAGAGGTTTTCAAACACATACAAGACAGTTAGATATCCACCTCCCATTGATGCCTAGCAGTGGTCTCCAAATCTCTTCAGGCTGACTGGATTGTGTAGTGGTTTAATCTTTTTCTGGTGTTTGTAACAGCTGAAATATAAACTCTCTGC
Source organism: Lepidochelys kempii (assembly GCF_965140285.1). NCBI lineage: Eukaryota > Metazoa > Chordata > Testudines > Cheloniidae > Lepidochelys > Lepidochelys kempii. The sequence continues at coordinate 61,534,364 of NC_136383.1, forward strand.
AGATCAGGTATGGGGACCCAAGTAACTGTTTTTCAAAACCTTAGTCCTTGAATTACATCAAATATCAGTTTATTTTTAAAATTGCCTTTCTATGTACCAGCAGAGAGGACAAGTCTGGGACAGACACAGCTGAGTTTAAATCCCCTTCCCCATGATCTGTTCCTCCTTGCTCCAGAAGTGTTGAGGGAACAGACAGCTGGGAGAAAGGTTGCCCTTCAGTTTCTTAGGGGAGTTTTCCAGTGATGAAATCCTCTAGCATGCTAATGTGTGGCTCTGGGAAAGTGCTGTATTGCCTTTAAAAGAAAAGGAGAACTTGTGGCACCTTAGAGACTAACCAATTTATTTGAGCATAAGCTTTCGTGAGCTACAGCTCACTTCATCGGATGCATACTGTGGAAAATATAGAAGATGTTTTTATACACACAAACCATGAAAAAATGGGTGTTTATCACTACAAAAGGTTTTCTCTCCCCCCACCCCACACTCCTGCTGGTAATAGCTTATCTAAAGTGATCACTCTCCTTACAACGTGTATGATAATCAAGGTGGGCCATTTCCAGCACAAATCCAGGTTTTCTCCCCCCACAAACCTACTCTCCTGTTGGTAAGGAGAGTGATCACTTTACATAAGCTATTACCAGCAGGAGAGCGGGGTGGGGGGAGAGAAAACCTTTTGTAGTGATAAACACCCATTTTTTTTCATGGTTTGTGTGTATAAAAACATCTTCTGTATTTTCCACAGTATGCATCCGATGAAGTGAGCAGTAGCTCACGAAAGCTTATGCTCAAATAAATTGGTTAGTCTCTAAGGTGCCACAAGTACTCCTTTTCTTTTTGCGAATACAGACTAACACGGCTGTTACTCTGAAACCTGTATTACCTTTGTTGCTGTCATTATAGAGGGGACAAGGACTATTGATACAAGGAGGGTGCTCTCTCTCCATTAGAGGGGGTCCCTCTCTGAGAAGGTTTAGGCATATTAGCTATCTGGTATGGGGAAACTTTCTGTGCTCAAGCTTAGTGCATAAAGTACTGCAATTTCCAGTTTTAAATCCTAATTGGAGCTTCTGAGCCTCAGTGTAACGTAAGTATTAAATAATATCAATCTAAGAACTTTCTTGTGCTCTGAATCCACTTAGAAAAAATATTCTCTCTCTCTGTAGCCTTAAAAGAAAATCTAGCAATATAGCGTAGTTAGTTCCACAGCATGAGGCACTTGTATATTCAAAATTATATAATTATCAATGTTTAGATTCGTTTATATGATAGACTTAAGTACTCTATATTACAACCATTCCTACAAATTAAGCTAATGTGGTGAATCCCCATGAACAAGTAATTTCATATATATTTGTTTTCTGCGTTCTCTCACAGGTGCATTATGTTTGTGAATAAAATATTTGTGAGTCAATCATGATTTCCCAAACTCTTTATTTCATAGGTTGGCGAGACCAGATGCAAAAAAGTTTGCACCTCAAAATCTGATCTGAGATCCAATGATTTTAGCATCGTTGGAAGCTTGCCGAGAGATTTTGAATTATCCAACTATGACTGTTACGGAAAGCCCATTGAAGTCAACAGTGGGCTCGGGAAATCTCAAGCAAAGAACAACAAGAAGCCACCTCCTCCCAAGCCTGTCATTCCATCAGCAGCAAAGCGAATTGATCTTTATGCAAGAGCATTGTTTCCTTTCTGCTTCTTGTTCTTCAATGTCATATACTGGTCCATATATTTATGATAAATCTTTTATTTTTTCATTTGTGTAAAATATGTCTCATTTCATTATTCCCTTTCCCAATCATGAAGGCCAGTCTGTGAAATTATTTTGCATTTGCAAAGCAATATATTGCATTTGAGATGCCATGCGATTGTAATGAAAATATGGCATCTTAATTTTGAATGAAAGCATGACACTGTAATGTCTGTGCTGAAACCAACTGTTGTATATAAATGTACAGCACACATCCTGCTTTGAATATATGACGGATGATGCATACCACATTATTAAAGCAAAATAATTATCTTCCATTATTAACATACAGATTTAAAGTGTTTCTGATAATGAAACTGATGTGCATGTTGAGTATTAAGATCAATATTCTAGTACATGTAGTATTTAACAGCTCTTCTTATGACTTTCAGAGAAAAAAATCTGTTCCTGTATAATTTTAAATGGCACTGTTAAAGAAAAAGCTAAGTTGTAATTAATATTATTTAGACTTTGTAAGTAAGTGGAGAAAGTATTGACTAAGCTGATCTTGTCTATGTGGAAAAATAAAGATCAGAGAATAACTAATTTTGCAAAATTAGCTCATTTTAGAAATATTACTTTGCATCCTTCAAGCAAACCAACTGCAAAAGTGAGTGCAAATGTGTTGGCAATAAATATTGGACCAAATTTTGGTTGCCATCTCCAAAAGGCACACGTTTGAAAACCTGCAAGCAGAAGAGAAATGGGGGCTAGAGGCTGTCTTTCCTTTTTCTAGAACATGCCCCCCAAAAATCTATCAACAGGCCACTCTCCAGGCTTCTAAGCAACAGGAATTGTGGAGCAGCATCACAGGGTAGGGTTTAAAATCTGTACCTGTCTCATCTGTGGCAAACCCTTCCAAGCTTGCAGTGTAGGAGTCACAGTCTGGTCTTGTTTGCATGGGTTTGCAGTTTCTGAAGTTCAAAAGGCTTGAATATAAGTGAACCCATTGTTCCTATGGTCAAATTCCATCATGACCCATATTCAAGGTTTGCATTTTCACACGTTAGAACAAATCACCAAAAGTAAGGCCTAGCAACTATAATGAAAGGGACAGGTTTCTGATTCTGAACAACTCAGAGGCTGAGGACCATACAAAAGTCTTCTTGTGCAGAGGCTAGAGAGCACGGGTGCAGTGTCTGTCCATACCAACCCATTTACACTGCTGCTGCTTGTTGAGAATGAAATCCTAAATGTAGTAAGGGTGTGACAGGAGTTCTGATGAGAAACTGCTCTTTATTTTGTAGACCTTAATTTCCTACTAGTTTAGTCCCATGAGGGCTGTAATATCATGGTTAAATTTTAGTTGCTGGGTTTAGTGTTCAGGTGATGGTGATGGCCTGTGCTATACAGAAGTTTGGACAACATGATTTGGTGGTTGCTGCTGGCCTTAAACTCTTTATGACTCTATGACCCAGTAACATGACATCAGTTAGAATTACAAAAGTATACTAGCTTAGTGTAGGTAGTACAGCAGTCAGTATTCACTGACTCCAGTGGTTACTATTACATTGTACTTTGTGAAACTCAGATATAAAGTGAGACTAACAATAAAATGACATTTTCTGCTATCTGAAGGAATCAAAGACAGTATGAGCAACATAGCCCTCCTCCCGGAGTACCCGGTGAGACTTTGCTTCAGCCCTAATGCAGCAACAGAACTGTGACCTTAGGGAATGAATACATTTCCTCTTGGAAAACTGGGTTATAGTTGTTAGTCAAAATATTAAAATAAGACATTTCCCACTAACTGGGGGATTTACCAAAGTTAATATGTACTAGTTCCCCCCTAAAAGATAGAAATGGGCTGGGAGAAAAGTCTGATTTTCCCAGGTGAATCAGAGAGTTCAACTGAAATGCAGGCTTTAAGGAGAAGCACGTAATAAAGCTTGTGCTGAGCTGACCCTTTTGTTCACAGGGGCAGATTCAACCGGGATGGGCAACAGAAAAAAACATCACATGGCTTCTATGTTGTAACTTGTCATATGTCCCTGTGCAGTTAAGCTCAAAATGCACCTGAACCAGCAGCCCTCAAAACTGCACACATAGAACAGAAAAGTTCACCAGAGCTTTAGTGGGCAGCTCACAAACAAAAACAAGTTTTAACAAATAACTGCCCATCTGTGAACAAAGGTGGAGTACTTTTCTGAGGTGCAAGGTCTATGCCCCGCTTAAGCACAGAAGTGAATTTCATTATTTGGGTATACTTTGATTTTCAGCAGAACATTGTGCACAGCTCTTACATTGAAAATTCCAATGCATGGAGATAATTTCTGATTCTAACAGTAATAATCTATGTATGGTTCAGAGATGTGGTGCTGTTCAGGATATTGGGTGCTCAACAATCTTGCATCTCCAATGTATAGGTATGCAGCCTTCAGGGGTTATTTACATAGGCAGCCTGAATATAGCCCATAGATTGGTTTCTGACTGGAGCAGATGGAAGTAACCCAAATATTACTGGACACTGTTGAACTGAAAAACAAGTTGAGGGATGAGAGGGAGGAGTTAACATTGTTTAGGCCAGTAAGTCTCAAATTTTTGTATTGGTGACCCCTTTCACACAGTAAGCCTCTGAATGCACCCTTCTTATAAATTAAAAACACACCTTTTTATATTTAACACTATTATAAATGCTGGAGGCTGACAGCTTGTGACCCCCCGCCCCCGCCTAATAACCTCATGACCACCTGAGGGGTCACAACCCCAAGTTTGAGAACCCTTGGCTTACGCTCTGTTTCAAAGTTGCCAGTTTTTTCCAGTTGAGGTTTGGAAGTTATTACAGAACTTAAGAAGAGACGAAGAAGATTCAGAGAGGGAAGGCTACATAAAGGCAGAGTAATATATATAATTTATTCTCATACTTGTCTTTTTTTTCTAAGGTTCTGGAGGGCAAACAAATAATTACCCAGTGTTGGAAATTATATGCCGTCTGAAAGATACTTTGTTTGTTAGTACTTTTATATCAGATGACTTGTCTGTAATTAATGTCCATATGTTATATGTACAAATCCATTACAGATTTTATTGTTACGTTAATCTCTGTTCCTTCTTGCTTTCCTGCTTACTTGATGGTGTTCGTGTTTACCACAAAACATTTAATCACTAATACACCATAATTACTTTCCAATTCAACTCCCACAAGAGCAAGCAAAGGGAATATATAGTATGGCAGATGTTTTGTTTCTTTCCTGAAAGCACAAAAAACTAAAGACAGAAATAAGATGCAGTACCAAATCCAAAACACAAAAATTTAGAATAACATTCATATGAGGCTTAAAATAGATGACACCTTGTACTTTGACAAGCAAAGGATATCAAATGTAGCAATATTTTTATCACTGCAGAACACTACTTGCTCCAGTGAGCAATAATTGATATAAGAAGGCTTTTAAATTTTATTTTTCACCCTACTGTTAAAAGGTCATGAAGAGTTTCATATGTCATCTTATCATATCATGGTCCTTCAGCTCCCTCTAGTTGTAAAATTCTGCCTGTAGAACGACATCTCCCAGCTACATTCTGGAATAGGATGCAAAATTGCAAAACTGGTTGCCTATTTGGGGGATACAGATATTAAGGACAGGGATGTTATAGAATAAAACAGTACTAGCAGGCTCAATAAAGAGCTAAGTTTGATAACTGTAGCTACTAATACAATAGGGGTTGTTAAGAAAACAATATAACAATAAAGAAATTCTAATAGTGAAGGTAAAACTTTAAATTCCTCCTGAGCAAACCACAGATTTACAATTAGATTAAACATAGTAGTTCTGAACAACCTACATAGTGGAGCAACCTATTCTGAAAGGAGGAATCTCTGCAAGTTTCAACTTGCACGGTTTCCTTTAAATTTTCCCACCTAGACCCTTGTAAGCAGAAGAAACACAGGTTTCCATTCTCCCTTTAATTAGTACATCTTTCAAGATTCACTTGGGCCTCAGGGAATTCAAAATAGGCATGGGGTTACCCTTTCTCTCCGCTGTGCTATCTAGTACACCGAGCTCCGAAATGCCCCTGAACAGCACACTCCTACTCAGAGAACATCCAAGTGGATCAAACTTTGTATTCAAATGTGCTAAGAACCTGTAGGTGACTCCACACCTTAAGATCTTAGAATGCATTCCACCAGGTCCAAAACAACATCTATTAGTAATCTCCATAGGGATGAGTTTGGCTGTTGCCTGGAGCACAAATCACACATTTACGTATCATTACTCTTTAGAATTGGCATCTAAATAAGATGTCCAATTTTGGAGAGCAGTTCTGCAACCATTATATGACGATCCTCCTCCTTTTATTCTCCTTTAAGGGATGTTACTTCTAGTTTCTTTTCTACAAGAGGGAATCTATACAAACAATTTTTGAAAGACAAAGACGTACCAATAAATAACCTAACTTTTAGAAAACATTGCCCATATCGATCCACACTTCCAACCCAATTTTCTTACTTCTTCTGTGTCTTTAACAGTTTGAGTAAGAGGAAAAGGAAGTGGGTGGGGCTAATCTGTACCTGAATATTTCTCAGCTGTCAATACCACTTTGTGTTTCATTTTAAATCTTCAGATCATTACCTTTGCCTTGTTTCTGATTTCATCAGACAATACCCAATACCCTAATAATTGGTCCTCTTGAAAGGATTTAATGCAGGAATTACTTACTGATCATTTACCATGACCTGGCTTCAAGACATCAGTGCTGATATCATGTAACAGCCTTGGGTTTTTGATGTGGTAAATAAGACTAAAATTGTCATCTTGGAATCTCTTTGGAAAACTTAACTGAATGTCTACGAAACAGGCTTTTCCTCTGCAATGAGACGCTTTGTCCAAGTGCAATGATGGAGTGAAAAGTGTCTGTACAAGGTGCTCCCTGTATGTCTTGAAGTCATAATTGCTTTCGGCCATATTTGCATTTTGTTGTGTTTTACTGACAGCTGTGGTGGAAGTGATTTACTTTGGGCTTTTTATTACTACTTGTAGTGCCAAAAGTGAAACCCACACTCACATGCACACATTTGGCGCGGGTGGGACTGAGAGCAGTAATAAGACTGTGTATGTGAATGTGATTGAATAAAGGTTGATCTGGATGTTAAAGTATATGTGAATAGTAAATAAGATGAAAATATATGGGCCTTATTTATTGCTCATGTATGAAAGGTAACTATATTTCACCATTGTTAGATACATGTGTAACTGCAGAATTATATGTTATTTGGATGAATACCCACTACAGACATGATATTTTCCAGCTCTCTCTAGAACCTAGAGATTTTTTGCTGAAAACAAGTTATGAGAAACAAATCGTAACATTTTCAGTCTTATTGATTTTGACTATTACCTTCTAAATTTTCTGTTGACCCAGAGGGCCAACAAAATAGTCTTCTCAATGTTTAATAAGTGTTTACAACAAATGTATTTCTCAGTGTCCCAGGCAGTCTTCTTCTTTGGATTAAAATGTTCCTTTCGTTTACTTTGGAAAACCTGCTTGCATTGGAATTTGGAATTGGTTTGAGGTTTGGCCATTTCAAAGGCTGAAAGGCATGCTCCTGAGAGGTTCTGAGGCCTAGATTCTCAAAGGTATTTAGGCACCTAAATCCTATTTAAATCAATGGGAGTTAGGCACCTAAATACCTTTTGATCATCTAGGCCTAAGTGTCTGCTCCTCCCAGAGATGTCTCTCAGGATCAGGCCTATGCTGGAGAATGGCACATTCAATAAAACGTCAATAGGAAAAACATTATGCATTATAATATACTTAATCACTTAATTTAATTATATATTGCTACTAATCTATTAATGCTTCACATTTGTTAATTGGCTGATCATTAGGACCTCCTAATTTCCTAAGAATTTATAAAATGAAGACTAAAGAAACATAACTACAGGGGAAGGAATCCTTTAGCCCAACACAGGTGGGAAAAAATGTTGCTATTATCCCCTTAGAAATATGACAAGCAGTCTCTGGTTTCTTTGGGTCTTATAAGTCTTGGCGGATTTGAGGACGTCACTATTGCTACAGAAAGAATAATTAAGCTCCCCTCCCCCATTTGATTTATGGAGCGAAAAGGTGAAGAAAAACAATAGGGGCGACAAAAGGGGACAGCATAGCATTGGTGGAGGTAGTGGGAAGCTGCCAAATCTCTGCTCTTGCTGCAAAAAGCCCTCTCTGTTGCTGTTCTATAGTAATGACCCAAACACCAACTTGGAATAGTATTAGGAATGCTGCAGTATAATTCTATTGGGAGCTTGAATCCCTGCCCTGCAAAAATTCACCCTAAGAGATTTTAAACAGAAAATACCAATTACTTATCCAAGTTTGGCAGCAATTTATTATCTCGTGTATTACTCACAATCCCATTTTATTGCTTTATTTATCAAAATTCTTCAATGCTATTCCCATGGAAAAACATTTTAAATTAGGAAGATAGGGGGGGTTGTAACTTTTATTTTTTACATATACACAATATTGAACCATATTACAGTTTACATTATTTTCTTCAGGAATATAAAAAAGGATATGATGCATTTTAAATGACAGCTTCTCAGAGTGAATTTGCCAATCTCCATAAAGAAAGTCTTGATGAAATTAAATTGGCGGGGGGAAAATTCACAGCCAGAAGTGAATCTATTAATGCAAGAAAAACTCATGCTGAGAGTCTGATGAACATTGACAATTGAACTAAACCACTTTGGCTGAAAGGAGATTCTATATTTAAAGACAAGAAAACATTCAATCTTCAAATACTTTCCATTTACCAATGGAAAAGAAAAAATAGCTTTATTGAAATTATCAGGTAATCTTTTCCATTATTGTAATGTCCATTCCCTGTCAATGAAGGATTGTTTCCTACAGTAAATGCTTCAGTGTTCTGACCAGTTCACTTTTAAATAATTCAAGGGATGAAATAGTTTCTACTTTCTAGCTAAATATTATGGGCCAGATCATTTGAGTCTACCTGAATTTTGCTTGGTGCAGAACCTGAGATGGGGATGGAGACATCAGTTTGCTCCCTGGCATAATTTAGAGCAGCATCAGGGAGGAAGGATGGTCTGTTGGTTGTACCATTGGATTGTAATTCAGGAGATCTCAATTCAGTTCCCAGCACTATCACAGACTTCCTGTATGACCTTGGGCAGGTCACTTCTTCTCTCTTTCCCTCAATTCCCCATCTGTAAAAGGAGGATAATAATACTTCCTTTCTCTCACTCTTTGTCCTCTGTATTTAGATCGGAAGCTGTTTGGGATGATTATTGACCAATACCATTGTGCCTAGCACAATGGGGTCATGATATCAGTTGGAGCCTCCAGACACTCTCATATTACAAATAATTAATAATAATGACTTGGATCAGTTAGTAACAACCACAGATCTAGGGGCAGAAAGGTAGTTGAAAGCCACCTTGGCCTATCATCAATGCGCTGTTGTGGTCTGGCTTCTGCTGAGGATATTCACCCTCTGACTTCAAAATGTCTGATTCTCCTCTCACTTACACCAGCTTTACAGCATTGTTACTCTTGATTTACCCTGGTGTGATTGAGAAAGGAATCACGCCCTTTGTGTTTACACATAATCTTAGATACTATTCTTTCCTGAATCTCTAAATAATATTCCTAAAATGGGCTAACACATTCTTCCCTTGATCAAAATTCTGGGAGCACCTGCACACTTACTAGAAATAGGAAATACTGTATTTTGTGGAAGTGATAAATATATTTTATTTATTCTTTTAATATAATAGAAAGCTTAGGACTAAAGCGGCATGAAATGTGGTCTGTCAGGATTTAACAAAGTACTGACATCTTCCCTTAAATTATTATTGTCAGTTGGCTACTACTTCCAAAATACATCAGTATCAGATTATGTATGCATTTTTATGAGTTCTCTATATTAATTAGTCATGTGCTCCATGAATTGGAGAATTTATTACTGTAACTTTTAATTATATAATTAGACATACAATTCTGAACTGGAATAAATTCTTCATTTTAAGGTTATGAACAAGTGTTTTATATAGTACAATTTATAAGCCTGCATTGTGAAGATTAATGCTCATATCCTGGTATTTGCCATTTAATAAAATAGTTTTTAAGCAGTACTAGAAGAACATGAATGTGTTAATTGGGAATGTGAGACAAAAATTATTAGATAAATACGAAAGAAGAGAGCTCACTTTAAGTGAGCAATGCAATTTCTGATACTCTCTTGTATGGGGCAGTAATCCTGTTCCTATGAAGTTCTGCTAATCCAATCCCTAAACAAAACCATGGTAACTTCTGGGTCAGCATATACTTTGGAAATTGAATATCAATTTCACACATTTGTTATGCTCACAAACAGATTACCACTGCTTCAGGTTAAAGTCAGAACCTAAAACTGTTCCTATCAGCAGCAGTGCAAGTAGGGAGGTACAGTCTGGTACACTGTACCAGCAAGATATTTATAGCTGATACGGGGTACCGGAAAGACACAGGAGGAGCAGAACGTGGGGCTGCCGGCAGCATTGATGCAGCTGTACCGCACCGTCCCCAGCCCTTCCATGCAGGGTCTCCTCCGTCTGTACAGCAGCCCTGCTGGAGGAGAGGGCTGGGGACAGTACAGCTGCCCAGCAGCCCCACATTCTGCTCCTTTCGCCGCTGCGGTTCCAAAGTCTCCGGCACAGCGGGAGAAGGACAGAGCCTCCCCTCTCCAGGTAAGGGGGGTGGATCATGGGGAAGGCACGGGGAGAGCATAGGGGCCCCAGGCTGGGGGTGGGGTGAGTAGGGTTGAGAGATGTCACATGCCCCCCCAGGCTGCCCTCCCATACCAGTAAGAAATAGATTCCACTTGCACTACTGCCTATCACAGTGAAAATTTTGCTTTAATGGTTCACCTTCGGTGGTAACCCAGGTTTCATGCAGATTTGCAGGATAATACTACTCAATCATTGAATTTCTCTGCCAGTTGTTTAGTGGGATAGTAAACAAATCTTTTATCCACAAGCATCACACATTCACATCTACACAATATGAAGCCTTGCATTGTGTTCAGAAGGCACTAGTTTACAGATGACCTGTGACTGATAAAGTACTAAATGAATCATTTAGAAGGCTAGTGATGGAAATTTCACTCCAAATCAGAACAACTGTAGCACAGACAACTGTTCTGCTCCTACACTGGGGCAGTGAGGTCACATCATTGTTTTCTTCCGCTGTACCATTAGCGAAGTCTTATTCACAAGAACTGACCAAGGTGCTAGGCAGGCTTGTGATTTGTCTTAATTACATTACTGAGCTTTTCTCCCTGAGAAGAATTTTCCATCTACTTCTGTGAAAGAAATTCAGCCAGATCCAGCTAAATTGAAGGCCAGATCCATACAGGCCAGACAAGGAAGCTAGATATGGCTTCCCTTGTTGCATTTCACTCTGTTTTGCAAAGTGAGGTCTTAGATGTGTTGGGTAAATGCACCTCATTATCTGTGAGTTTAACCCTTGTTCCTCATAGCTGTTGGTTACCAGACATTAGACTTGGGGCCCATTCTTGCAAGGATTATTAAAGCCTCAAAGCAGGACAGTAGGTAGATTGTGGTGAGATCCTACCCCAGAGAACCATTTTTTTTATATTAACAGCATCTTCAGTTTTCATCAACCATTACTGTATATCTTTTTGCCTAAGGCAACCGACAAAGTGGTGTAGGACTCACTACTTCATGATTTCAAATTGTCTCTGATTCCTACCAGTCTGGTTTCAAATGTGGTTGTAGTGGGGTGGCTACCCTGCTCCTAAAATAGAAGGGGTTAAAAGCAGCACTGGAGAGGGCTGTGGCTGGGGATGGCTGATTGGGGAAGCAGCCGCAGCTGGGCCATGCCCCATCAGACCCCAGCTGGCCTATATAAAAAGGCTGTGAGCCAGAGGCCCAAGGAGTCTCTCTCTAGGCTAGGCTGGAAGCACTCCAGGCTGGTAACTCCCTAGGCTGTAGGAGCCTAGTCCAAGGCCCACAGAGGTACTAGGAGGCAGAGGAAGGCAACAGGTCTGAAACTCCTTGCCTATGATGAGTAGCCTTTATGTTGCAGTCTGCCCCAGGGAATGGGGGTTTGGTGATGACTGGCAGTAGCCTGGACTGAGGCAAGGTGGGGATAGTGGGTTGGGGGTTCCCCAGGAAGGGGAGACCCAGAGGCAGAGTGTGGGGGTACTGTCAGGGAGCAGAACCCCAGAGACTGGGGTCTGTGAGGGACATGGGGAGCCAGAGCTGTGAGGATCACTGGCCTCCAGAGGGCACTCCAGGCTGGAAAAGAGCTAATTCCCAATGACCAGCAGGAGGTGCCACAAGGGTGAGTCCTGCACTCTCACAGTGGTTATAAAGTAACTAGTCCCCATGATTTGATTATCTCCTTTTAGCAATATATATGTTTCATCTCCAGATGAGAGCTAAATACAGATAAACCAGAAGTGGTGCTAGTAGGCAAGGGTACATCTAAAATGCCAGGGCTGTGAGTGCCCCTTTTTATTGGGAGTGAATGTCTGTCTGTGGCTCACACATTCAGAATCATTTGTCTTGACTCTACTGCTGCAACATGGTAAGCAGGGAATTCTGTACAGAAAACTCAGCTATCAAATTTTGCATTTAAAAATCATACAATTGAAAGAAAGGACTTTTGTGCATTTACTGTGAGTTTTAGTTTCATACATAAGGCTATATCAGAGTGCCTAATTACAATTATAATTTGTTTTGTTTGCTCAGTAATAGTGACTATAATGTAGTTAAATTTAATGCCCGTGTGGGAGGGAAAATACAAAAGAAGCCCAGCACAGCATTTTCATTCAGAAAGGGGAATGACACAAAAATTACAGAGCTAGTTAAACAGAATTTGAAAGATACAGTCAAAAGAGTGACATGCCTGCAAGTTGCACAGAAACTTTTAAAAAACATCATAAAAGAGGCTCAAATTAAATGATGCCCCAAATTAAAAAAATAAACATAGAGGACCAAAAAAGTGCCACTATGGCTAAACATAGCAAAAGAAGCAGCTATAGGCAAAAATGGCATCCTTTAAAAATTGGAAGTCAAATCCTACTGAGGAAAACAGAAAGGAACATAAACTTGTGGAAAGTCACATGGAAAACTATAATTAAGCAGGCCAAAAAGAATCTGAAGGACAACTAGCAAAAGACACACAAACTAGCAGCAATTTTTTTTTAAGCACAAAAGAAGCAGGAAGCCTGCCAAACTATCAGTGGGGCCACTGGATAATTGAGGTGCTGAGAAGACCAGGCCATTGCTGAGAAGCTAAACAAATTCTTTGCAGCGGTCTTCACTGCAGAGGATGTGAGGGAGATTCCCACACCTCAGCTAGTCTTTTTAGATGACAAATCTGAAGAACTGTCCCAGACTGATGTGTCAATAGAGGAGGTTTTGAAACAAATTGATAAATTAAATAGTAATAAGTCACCAGGACCAAATGGTTTTCACTTAAGAGTTCTGAAAGAACTCAAATATGAAACTGCAGAACTACTAACTGTGGTATATAATCTATCACTTAAATCAGCTTCTATACCAGATGACTGGAGGATGGCTAATGTGATGCCAATTTTTAAGACTCCAGAGGTGATCCTGGCAATTACAGGCTTGTAAGTCTAACTTCAGTACCAGGCAAATTGGTAGAAACTATAGTAAAGAACAGAATTACTAGATTCACAGATGAACATGATTTGTTGGGGAAGAGCCAATACAGCTTTTGTAAAGAGAAATCATGCCTCACCAATCTATTAGAATACTTTGAGGGGGTCAACAAACATGTGGGCAAGGGTGATCCAGTGGATATAGTGTACATGAACTTTCAGAAAAACATGGACAGAGTTCCCCACCAACGATGCTTAGGCAAAGTAAGCTGTCCTGGGATAAGAGGGAAGGCCCTCTCATGAATCAGTAACTGGTTAAAAGAGGAAACAATAGAGGGTGGGAATAAATGGTCAGTTTCAGAATAGAGAGAGGTAAATAGCATTATTCCCCACGAAGCTGTACTGCAACCAGGGCTGGTCAATATATTCATAAATGGAAAATGAGTAAATAGTGAGGTGGAAAAATGTGCAGATGTTACAAAATTACTCAAGATAAGTCCAAAGCAGACTGTGAAGAGTCACAAAAGGACTTCTCAAAAGTGGCTGTTTGGGAAACAAAATGGCAGATGAAATTCAATGTTAATAAATGCAAAGTAATGTACATTAGAAACAATAATCCCAATTTTCATACAAAATGATGGGGTCTAAATTGGCTGTTATCACTCAAAAAAGAGATATTAGAATCCTTGGGATAGTTATCTGAAAATATTCGCTCAACATGCAACGGCAGTCAAAAAAGCTAACAATGTGAGGACTTGTTAGGAAAGTGATAGAGAGGAAGACAGAAAATATCGTAACACCCCTCATAAATCATGTTATGCCCACACCTTTAATACTCTGTGCAGTTCTGGTTACCCCATCTCCAAAAAGATATATTAGAACTGGAAAAAGTACAGAGCAGGACAACAAAAATGATTAGGGGCATGGAACAGCTTCCACATGAGGAGGGATTCACCTAATGAAATTAATTTAAAACAAACAAAAGGAAGTAGACACTTGTTTGCGGCAACATCTTATAAGAGCCATCACCACTTACAAGCAACATTTCTCCCAGGAACACTTTCCCTACTGTGAATTGTCAACACTCACAGCAGCAGCCACTTAGGAGCAAAATAGCAAAAGGGCACTTATGTTGCTACTAATGAACATCCACTCTGTACTTCACACAAGGCACAGTCAACTTGTGGAACTCATTGGAAGCGGATGCTGTGAAGGCCAAAACTATAACTAGGTTCCAAAAAGGATTAGATAAGTTGATAGAGGATGGGTCCATCATTGGCTATTAGCCAAGATGATCTGGGATGCAACTCCATGCTACGGGAGTTCAAAGCCTCTAAGTGCCAGAAGCTGGGACTGGATGACGGGATGGATTGCTTGATAATTTCTCTGTTCTGTTCATTCCTTCTGAAGCATCTGGCATTGTCATTGTCAGAAGACAGGATACTGAGCTAGATGGACCATTGGTCTGACCCAGAATGGCCATTCTGATGTTCTTAAATACTTGCACTAATACTACATAACATAATAATTAATCACTAGGAGACTATTTCCATGCAGTGGTGAAAGTTGAAATACTTCTGACCTTTATTGTGAGCCAGTGCTGGGATTGAAGAACAAGTGTTACTTTGCCCAAAACTCAAAATAAATGTCCACTGGGCACAACCTAGTACATTTTAATGATAATTTGAATGAGCTTCTTCTTCACAAGATAACTCCTTGGAATGAAAAACTCTCATGCCAAAACTCAAGGTGTTTATGGCAAATAAACTATGAGGTCATAAGCTCAAGCAAGATCTATTCAGGAGATCAGAATGATGGGAACATAAAATTTGCCATTCCAGAACTGACAAATGGTCTCACTGATCTAATATCCTGTCTTTGACAATGATTGGTACCAAATTCTTCAAAAAAAGACAAAAAAGAGTAATCCAGCAATAATACAACTATGAGGGTAAATTCTTTGTAACTCTAGGCAATTTGGTGGTTGGGTTGTGTCCTGAAGAAAGAGTTTTGGATTATCCTATATAACTGTATATATTCCTATTATTTGTAGACATGTCTAATCAGTTTTTGAATACTGCTAAGTTCTTGATCTCGATAATATCTTGTGAATACAGTCAATAGGTGAAATTTGCTTTACTATTTAATATTTTATGCATATTTTGTTTTAATGTCACATGATATTCTCTTTGTTATATTCCTATGAAAATTGTAAATAGGGGTGTCCAACTGATCTTTGTGTAGTCTTTTATTCATCTCCTCTGAGCCGGGGTGCTGAGAACCACTGAACCAAACTGTAAGCCCTATATAAGATGGAAACCATTTCAAGCCAGGGGGTGCACCAGCACCCCCAGCAGCCCTAGTTACAGCACCTATGCTATGAACTAAATAGTCCTAACTTTTTAATTTTTCTTCTTTGCTGACCAAAAAAAAATTGCTAAAGGAAACCAGATTGTCAGTAAAATAAAGGAGTACCACAAACATTATTTGCAATGGGGGGGGAGGGTTGTTTTGTCTTTTCTTTGTTTTATTTGTTAAAATTTATAACTAGAAATGAACAGGTTGATAGAAAACTTTCAAACACCCATTTGAGATTACTATGGGCCTGATTCTCATTTACACTAAGGCTAGTTTATATTGTCTAGCAGTTTAAAGGAGCCTTACAGAGGGTGACTGTGATTCAGGGTAAAGTAACCTTAGTGTTAATGTGAATTCAGGTCTATACATCCTTCCACAGAGCCTTACTTCAGAAATTTTCTAAAGGAAAAGCACTCTAAGAGAGGAAAAGAAAAATGGGGGATTCACTTACTTTATTAGTGACCACAGTGAATTCTATTCTCCTTACACCAAAGAGGGAGCAGCAAAGCTGTCAGTGTGCCAAGTGGTAGAAAAGCAGCAAAAGACAACTCATATCTGTGAGTTCAATCACAATTGTGAATCCACTTGCACTGACAGCTTGTTAAATCACCTACTGGTCTTGTGAGCAATATAGCTTCTCAGTCCAAAGAGACAGAGTTCATACACTATGCCAGTCTTGTGATTCCCCCTCCTCCCCATGGTATGTTGCTGAGTATCTAGGCCTGCACACTAATAGCCTCACAGCAGAGTTTATTGTGGTTGAAAGGACCTATAAGGCCTCAAAATACGATATTACAATTGATTAAGGAAATTCCAAAAAAACAGACTAGTTTGAGAGCATCTTGATCCACTACTGTACTATGAAATATTATAAAAAGTTGTCTTAATTGGATTAAGATCTTTGATGTAAGACTTTGCAATTCACTAGTCTTGCTATTATTCAGGAATCTTTGAAAAGTTTACTTGAATTATTATGCTGAATCCTTTGAGAGATCATATCACAAATTACAGTATTGATCAATAGTATAATACTATCATTATTTGTAATATTTTAGTATTCATGATATAAATCTACATTGAATGTGTATATATATTTTTAAAAAAACAGTCAAGTGACTGACATTTCTCACTCTGTCTAAGCATCGGGTTTTAAATGTCCAAACTCTGTGGAACAACCAATTCAAATTCCAACAGGATCAACTGAATTCTTCATCCTTCTAAGGTAGGTAGAGTATGCACATTCTTTGTTTGGTTATTGTCAATAAGACCTTAAAACCAAGGTCCAGTCTGCTCTGTGGGGACTTTAATCATTCCACGGTACATTTCGTAGGAGTAGGGTTTGCTTGAATATCCTTGCTCAACCAGTGCTCAACCCCAGTGCTTGCTCAACCCCAGTGCTCTTTCTGCTTGCTATGACGTTGAACACATCTTGCTGTTCATTGTTCTATCCATAACTATGTGGAGTGTAAGGATGTACACAGATGACATTAGCTATGATATATGTTAGCCACATAGATCATTGCTGTATGCAGTTTATGGACATGGATCTAATTATCTATTATATCTCAGGCATTGGCCAGAATCTTAATGGATGTGTGAGCACTTTCACTTCTGTAATCACTGAATAAAAAACAGCTTATTCTTGAAAGCCATTTTTGTTGTTGTTGTCGTTGTCACTGCTGTTGTCTATATAAGTAATAAGACATGAGTAATTCACAACTAAATGTGACAGATGTACATGCCAAATGTCAATAGAAAGTGGACGATTACACTTTTATTGCTGGTACTTGCCAGTCAACATTTTTATCACATTTTTTGTAAACGCTGAGAGCTATTGAATCTTTGTTGCATAGCTAGTCTGTGAAATTCTGGTTTTGGTTATTCAAAATGCTTTTCTTTTAAAATCTTTATTAACTCATTTCTCATAGGTGACAGAGCAAAGTGAGGCTTAAAGAGGGATTTGGATGATTAAAGGGAGCCAGTTTGGTGAATAGGTTTAGGGAGTGCATTTCAAGCACAAAAGTCAGCATAGAAGAAGGCATGGAAAGCAGGAGTGATAATAAGAAAAAAAAGTTGAAGTCAAGGCTGGCATAAGTGGTGAAGTAGATGGGAAGAGCAGAACTTGAAAGAAGACAAAGTCAAGGCCGAGTGCTGCGGGACTTCAAAAGCAATGACAAAAAACCTTGAACTTGCTACAACCAGTGGAAGGACTAAAAGATGGGTGATGTAATAAAAAAATGCATGAGAAAATTATTTTTGCAGCAGCACTTTTGACAAAATGAAAGGGATGAGGTGAGGAGGCAAAAAAACAGAGCAACTAGCAGGTGAGGCAGGAGATAATTAGGACATGAACATTCAATTTATTTCTTGGGACTAAAAGGAAGACATACATTTTTTTAGTTACTGTGGTGGAAAAAATTACAAGATTTAGCCATTCCCAAAGGGAGGCATTGACAACTAACTCCAAAAATGGCTTCATATTTCTTTTCCGGACAAGAATCATAGATCTAATTTGCAGGCTGTCATTGGCCAAAAACTAAGCAGTAAAAACTGTATTTGTCTCCACCAGAGGTGGCTTTATTATTATATACACAGACAGCTTAGCCTGAATCTGAGTGGCTTTATCCTCAAAATAATGTGAAAATGTGTCTCAGATGGATGAAAATAACCTGGATTGATATACTGAATCCCAATGCACTAGAAACTCCAAATATTATTTATATAACTAAACCACTCCAAAAATGCAGTGAAGTGGCATTTAATGACACTGTCTGGTATTTGCTTATTACTTTTCATTATTTGTAATAGCCACTCCAAAGCTTCATGATGCAATTTTTCTCCGCCAATACCATGAAGCAGAAATTTAACCTGGCTGTGTTTGTCGACTGTCTTCCTTATAGCTCACCAACAGTAGTTATATATCTGGGAGCAATGCTAGTTAATTGCAGGTGAAGAGCAGCAGAGGGGACACTACAGCAGAAACCATTGTTCGAGTGGCTTTATTTTGTACATTGGCGACATTGCTGTATTTTTATTTTTAAAGAGACATTTGAAATCCAGAACCTGCTCGTCAGACTAAACAATTTTAAAGTAAGTCAGTTTTAGGGCTTGAACACCTTGCTTTCATTTACTTTTGTATTGAACTTTACATTCATTGGAGAAAACCATTTACTTATTTCAGAAGTCCAAAGAAAACAATATTTTTAGGACAAGTGGAGTCTTTTGTTCCCTGACAGACACCAAATCTTGGAGAATGTTAGTTGTCCAGAATCAGAATTTTTTTACACCTGAGCAGATATTGCAGTTCTGCGTTCTGCAAACCTTTGTTTTTTTGAAAGGACAAAAATGTATTTGATATGATTTCAAAATTAGAGGTGAATTCCTAGTTATGAAAAACAAATATGCAGATTCATAGAGTGTAAGGCCAGAAAAGACCATCATCATCTAGTCTGACCACCTGCATAACACAGGCTATAGGAGTTGCCTGAATTAATTTCTGTTTGAACCAGAGCCTATCTTTTAGAAAAACAAGCAATCATGATTTAAAAATTCCAGTGATGGAGACTCCACTACAATTGGAAAGTTGCTCCAAAGGTTAATTACCCTCACTCTTAAAAAACTGTCCCTTATTTCTGAGTTTGTCCAGCTTCAACTTCCAGATATTTTTATACCTTTTGTCTTCTAGATTTGTCTTCTGTTATATAAGTTCTCATTGTAGATACTTATACACTGCGTCACTTTTTAACCTTTTCTTTCATAAGTTGAATAGGCTGAGCTTCTGGAGTCTTTCAATATAAGGAATGTTTTCCAATCCTTTAATTTTTCTCGTGGTTCTCCTCTGAGCCCTCTCCAATTTTTCAACATCCTCCTTGAATTGTGGACACCAGACCCGGACACATTATTCCAGCAGTGGTCATACCAATGCCAAATGCAGAAGTAATATCTTCTACTTCTACTTGACATTGTCCTGCTTATATATCCAGAGATCACGTTAGTCCTTTTGGCCACAATGTCACACTGGTTTGTTATGTTTAGCAATTATCCACGATGACCCCCCCCAAGTCTTTTAGTTAGTTTTAGTTCTCTTCCTAAGATAGAGTCCTACATACTGTAATTATGGCCTACATTCTTTGTTCCTAGATGTATGACTTTACATTTGGCTGTACTGAAATGCGTATCGTTTGCTTGCACCCAATTTATCATGCAATCCGGATCACTCTGTATCAGTGACCTGTCCTCTTCTTTATTTATGACTTTTGTAATCTTTGTGTCATCTGCAAACATTATCTGTGATTACTTTAAATTCTCTTCCAGGTCACTAACAAAAATGTTAAACAGTACAGGGCCAAGATTCAATCCTTTAAGGACCCCACTAGAAACACACTCACTTGATGATGATTCCCCCTTTACAATTACATATTGAGACCTATCAGTTAGCTAGGAACACTGAAATGATCATACTGGAATCGCAGGGCATCATCCTGCATTCTTTGAAGTAAGTGGCAAATATCCCATTGACTTCAGGGGAGTTAAGATGAGGTTCTTAAACTTTTGAAAGGCATTTCCCTATTGTTTGTGCTCTGGACTTCCGTAATTTATCTTTGGTGGTTCAGTATAACAGTACTCTTACATTCATTTTAATAAAGGTTGATCCTATGGTCCTTATTTATGCAAAATACTTCCACGGAAGTCAGGAGGTTCAGGTTCTAAGTTTATGATTTGTATTCTTATAAACATTTCTTAAAGTGGATTGAGAAAGGATGCATAAGAGAACATGACCTTTTTTTTTCTTTATTTTAGATCACAATTTTACCAGACTTCTCACTAGAATCTTTTCCTTTTTTTGTGCAAAGGAGATGCACATTTATTATCAGCTAGTTTTTCTTTTTTTCTCCCTGGCCTGAACATGAATCTCCGTCATATTATGTGGGTTTTTTATATAATATTAATTAGTATGGTCTATTCTTACTATGTTAGCATAATTTATTATCAGCTAGTTTTTCTTTTTTTCTCCCTTGCCTGTCTTGCATCTTTTCACTGAACTAAGGATTTTTATAGAAAAAGAATGGAGAGATGTAGAATGCCTTATTGTATTGTCAGCATAGGTTTTTATGTTTTTTTGTAACTACTGATGTAATTACCTTCTTGCAGTATCATTGGACCGTATTGTCCTCTTATTTGAACCATTTCACCTCAATTGCAGTCACCGGGGTGGAGCTGACAAGAGAGCGGGGCCAAATGGCTTTTATATTTTTTCTGCAGTTGACTACCTAGTGAAATAAAAACAAAAACAAAAAACTGATTATTTTAAATTCTGCAATGACACTATCGGATTATTACTACTGACTTGTTATTACACAAGAACCGTGCACACAACTAGTCTATGCTAAACATCCATTTTTTTTATTCAGTCCTCATTCTTCTACCCTTGCCACTTCCTTTGTTTCACTCACTCTAGTTCCTTGTCTTTTAGGCCTTTATTCTATGTAGCATGCAGGTGGACTGCTTGGTCCACACAATGCAGATCAAGGCCTTCAAAAATTGTAATCTCTTTTGGGCAGGCACTGTCTTATATTATATAAATGTACAGTGCTTAATACAATGGGACCGCAACTTGGTTTAGTCCCCTAGTTGTTACTGTGATATAAAAAATAAAAATAACATTTTACTAGCAACCAAAGGATAAAATGTACCATCATAAATTATACTTCGATATTTCTGGCAAAGAAATATATGTGCACATGAATAGATATTTTTTCTACTTATATGTATTGGCCAGTTTAGTTATTTTCCAAACTGTAAAGGCAATGAGTCCACATAACGGATTTATTCTAAATTTCATTTTTATCCAAGCACAGAATAGTCTCTGGTTAGTTTGCTGTTTGTTTTCTTGTTTACTCTGCAATTCAAACTCACAAATAGGACTTTCGTTTGCTTGTTTGTTTAAACATAAAGTATCATTCTCAAATTAAGATATGTGCCAAATTTGTGTCAGAATGAATTTTAGAGTAAGAGTTCTTAATCTCTGAGACTGGAGGGATAGACTGGACATATCTGTATTAAAGTTAAATATAGTATGGCATTTTGACCCTGAAATATTTACCAGACGTAATGACTCTGGATTTGATAGGCCTCCAAATATATGCTCAGCGGGATTATTTATATGCACATTTTCCCTAGACCATGTGAAGTATGGCAGGGCCAGTCATTTCAGTGAAGCTTACTACCCCCTTCCCAGAGCTCTGTATTGTTATCTTCATGTAACACATGATATGAGCACTGGGAAGGGGCAGCCCAGATAAAGGATGGGGAGGGACGAGAGTAGGAATAGTGTGCCTTGCATAATTCCCACCTCTCCCCCACAAAATGGGGCACCTGGGTACAATGTAATATAGATGTAGGCTTTGTTTGTTTGTACTTATTTTGTATTGAGCCCATCCATTTGGGGAACCCGCTCCTAATCCCAATAGTTTCCAAAGGAATTTCCTGGTAGCATGGCTGCAATGAAGCTGCATTTCTCAGCAACTAGATGAGGGTAAAGCTTTTTCAGGTGCTCATGATCTCCGGCAACTGCTAGTTTGGAGCTGCAAGCCCTAATTCTTCTGTGGAAAGGAGAGACAAACTAATACAATATTAGAGAGAATCTAATACAAAAATCAAAAGGAAATCCAACAGAACATCAGAGTTTTCCTTGTAGAAAAGTGTTTTTCCAAAGAAGGGGCAATTGCCCTCACCCTTATTATTTGAGATATGAACTAATTTAAAAAATGCACTCACTATTCACCATTTATTGGCAAATTTCTTTGCAGTGTATGTATTAAAATGTTCTTACATAAGATGATTTTTGGGGCAGCTTCTTATGGCAAACTGAAAAATGTTCACTTGTAGTTCACTGTAAATTTATCTATTGGAGGTGAAGTGACTTTTGGAAAATAAACGTGGATGCTAATTACATTTGGTAATTTGAGATTTGGATAGGCATTCATAAATAAAACCACTTCTTTAGCCACTTAACAGTATTAGTGTGTCAATTAAAAACAGGTTTTCCAGATATACCTGAATTGCAGATACAGCCAATATTCATGGAGGTAAGATCTGGATAAGGGTAAAACTAGTAAAAAAATGAGCTTTTTCATCTCTGCTTTCCATCTAAACTGATCTCTCCTGTCTTTATGGAGAGAGATGTGTTTGTGGAGGTTTCTCTCCATTTTTTATTATTCACTTAGGCCAAACCTTCCAAAAGCCAGAGTCTAAAGTTAAGCTCCTAAATCCATCTTTTACCGGCTGCTGTAGGTGCTGAGCATCTGTGAAAATCAGGACACTCATTCGAGTGAGGTGCCTAATTATTGGCACCCAAGGTTGATAATGTTGCCCGTAATGTTTGGGTCTCTCATCTTTATAAGTGAAGGCACAGGGCTTTCAAAAAAAGCCTAAGGGAATTAGGCGCCAGCTCCTGTTGAGCACCCAACACCCTTAAGCTTCTCTTGAGAGTCCGCGCCTAAGTGGCTGAAACAAAACAAATCACGTAGGGAAGCGCGTCCGGGCCGTTTCCTTTCTCTCGCTGCTCAAAGTTCAGCGGCCGCCCCCGCTCTGACTCCGCGGGCCAGAGCCGCTTAGGGCCCCGCTGGGCGAGCTCCGCGTCTGCCGCAGAACCAGCGGGTCCTGGTGCGCGTGGAGCGGGAGGCAGAGCCCGACTCCCGCGTCGGCTCCGGGTCCCTTTCGGCTGCAGCACGAGGCGCTTTGGGCCAGCGTGCCGCCAACGCCGGCTGCCAGCCGGAAGCCGGCCCGCATGCAGCATGCGGGAGAGCAGCCCCTCCGCACTGCCGCCGCCACGCGCCTGCACGGCTCCGGTGTGGGGGAAGGGAGGCCCTGTGCTCCGCCGCAGCTGAACACACCCACCCCACCCCCCTCCTTGACCTAGCCATTGACAGATAAGGGAGACCTTTACCCAGCACAGCTGGGCGGGGGAGCGGTTAGGCCAGCGAGCCGCCCGCGCTGCCCCCAGGCGAGCCCGTCGGGAGACCCCTGCAGCACTGGGGACCGGCGGCGGGTAGGTCAGCGGCGGCTCCGTCGCTCTGGCTGCGGCGCTGTCCGCGGTGCGCAAAGGCGCCAGCCCCCTGGTTAGCGCTGTCCCGGCTGCAGCGGCCCTGGGGGGACGCGGGAAGCAGCCGCAGCAGCGCAGCCCTGATGCTGCGCCGGGCGAGCAGCTCAAGCCGCGCTCCAGAGCTGGGGGCAAGGAGGGAAAGTGGGGGTGGGCGCGCGCTCCCGCGCGCTGTGCTGCTCGCGCACGCGCGCCGGGTTCTTCCCCGCTCCCCAGCCTGTGAGCTAGCGCGAGGGGGTGCGAGTGTGTGAGTGCATGTGCGTGTGCTGGATGTACTGGGACCACGGCAGCGTTCAAGCAGCCTTCTTACTTCTGGAGCCGGGACAAGGACCAGACCTTGTGCAAAGGCTTTTCCCGCTTCCGGCGCTTCGGGGTTATTTTCCTTTCTTCGGGTGGTCTGGTCCCTCGCCCAACATTGCAGAGGATCTAATTCGCTGGCGAGAACTGACAAAGAACGAGGAGGAGGAAAGGGATCGTTTGTGGCTTCGTGGATGCTCTACTTTTAATGGAAATGCAAAAGATTATGCATATTTCTGTCTTCCTGTCTCCTGTGTTCTGGGGACTGATTTGGGGGGTCTATTCTAACAGCATACAAATAGGTAGGTTTCTCTGCACTGCAGGATTTTTTATTTATTTTTTTTTCTGATTGAGGTTTAATTTGGAGGGATTATTTATTCGTTCATTCACAGCTGGCATTGCGCTTGAGTATTCATGTCCTGTCAAGCACTGAATGCTATGTATTATACACACACACATCTGTGTGTGTGTGATTTTGTATGACGCCCCCTCCCTTCAGAAATGATGGCTATCCCCCCTTTGCCTTAAACAGAAACGAAATCGTGTAGCTGGTCCGATAGCGGTTTGCCGATGCAGGCTATGCACGTTATTAAGAGACTCGCATCTCTCTGGCGTGATGCAGAATCAACGGCTCCCAACAAATAACATGCCCCTCTGAGACAGCTGACTAGAAGAGATCCACCGCCCCAGAGCGAGCGTGCATGTAGCTGCCTCTTTCCCTGCCAGCGAGAATAAGTGGCTCCCAAGCGATGCGATGCCCAAGCGTCAGTCCCCTGAAGCTGAAGCTTCCCACTTTGCAGCACTGATCTGGTCTCTTGTTGTGTTTTATGTGTGTTTGTTTCCCTGCAGGAGGGTTGTTTCCGAGGGGTGCCGATCAGGAATACAGTGCATTTCGGGTAGGGATGGTTCAGTTTTCCACTTCAGAGTTTAGGCTGACGCCCCACATCGACAACCTGGAGGTAGCCAACAGCTTCGCCGTCACCAATGCTTGTGAGTACTGAATGCTGGTGTCATTCAAATAGCTGTGGACCGGACTGCTCTGGGGGAGGCGTGAGACCGCCTGGACCCCTTTCTCTCGTGTTCGGGGGAGGAGGGGAGCAGGGACGCGTGCGCACTGGGAATGGGGCTGTGGGAGAGGGTGGTGTGCGGGCTGTGCAGTGCTTTGCCCCCCGGGAAGCTGTGGGGGCAGGTTTGGGAAGAACGCGCCCATCTAATGGCGCTCCTCTGGCGATGACTTTGGGGCTTAAAGGGCGCCTCCCCCGCGGATGGCACACACTGCTTTACAGATGGTCCAGGTTTAAAATGGTTCCTTTTCTGCTCTTTCCATACATTACATAAGCCTGGCTTACTGCACATGGCGTGGGACCATATGTTCGCTTTCCCAGGCCAGTTGGACAGGCAGGGTCAGCAAATTAAACGCTCCAGGCTGAGCTAGGAGCTGTTGAGCGGAGATCCATTTAGCTCTCCAATTAATCAATTAAACTTAACCAAGAGAGCCTGCTGCCCACGAAAGCTGTGCAGTTCTAGCTCCGTTGAGCGGCGGTCCTGACTTCCGCCTTGGTGTGGTACAGCACAGCGGTGCTCTGACAAATAAAGCAGGATGTGCGAGGCGATCGGGAGCGGGGGAAGCCAAACGCGAGTGGATCCGCTCGGGTCTGAGCATCAATAGCTAAATGAGTCACGGATCAGCCATTTTACTGTTTGCAATTCTCCATATTACATCAAGTTCTCCCTTCCTACCGTTACCCCAATAATTCAAGCCTCTCTGAGGAACCCCTCCAGGGTGGCGGGGGGCACGTTAACAAAGAGACCAGCAAAAAGATGGGATTTTCGGGAGTAAATGCACATTAAGAAAGAGCCCGCTCACTCCCTGTATACAATCATTGCCACCTCGAGGGTAGTACTGTTGGAAAATTGATGCTTTCTTCCGACACAGACTCTGTGGTATTCTTATAATCTACTGTATTATAATTTCATAGGGCCAGAACAGTTGCCATCCCTTCCCATCCCCGCGATTTCCTGTATGTTTCCCCGTGTTCAGTGGTTTTGCAGCGGGCTCAGACAATAGGTAAAATGCCAGGGTCACGCGGGAAAATACCACGGTAAAACCAGCACTGAAAAGCCCCTACAAACATCGTTGGTTGCAAACCACATCACATTATCCGAAATAGTTGATTGAACGATTAGCAAATTTGGCTGAGCAGGTAGACTCGAGAGCCGTGATCATCCCCTCCTCTTAAAATCACAGGCAGAGACACGGTTGTTTTTCGTCTCCTTGGTAAAATAAAGATACACCAAGAAAACATAATAAATCTGCCTAGATGTATAACAAATACATCCTTTGAGTGGGGTATATGAAAATAGCTGGAGTCGGGGTTTTAGTCTTAGTGCGATTAAAAGAGAGAGCGATTCCTCGAGTAAAAAGAAAAGGAGGACTTGTGGCACCTTAGAGACTAACCAATTTATTTGAGCATGAGCTTTCGTGAGCTACAGCTCACTTCATCGGATGCATACCGTGGAGAGTAAGGTGCTTTGCAATAACGTATGCTACAGACTCATTTGGAAATTTTATCTAGTGGTGTATGTGTGTACGCAACGATTCCAAGGGATAATTTTACGCCCATATTTTGCATTGTTTCAGTGTCGGAGGATTGTTTAAACCTGTGCAATATATTGAATGAGAAATGCGCTTTTAAGTTCTGGGAATGAATTATGAACGCTCAGCCTAGCCTCTGAGATTCCCTGATTGTACACTGGCGGCGCAACACCTTTAAAAAAAAAAAAAAAAGACAGGGAGGACTCCCATTTAGGTGCCTGCCTAAAGAGAAAAATCATCTCAGATCCAGCCGATTGGAGCTACAATTTGTCATTCTAACTTTAAGGAGAAACCGTGCGATACAGAGTGGCAAACCCAGACAACCGTTTAAAAATGACAATTGTAACAAATCCAGGAGCCCTAAAAAGGCACACCTGTCCATCGGGAGCATTAAAAGCTGTAATTTGTTCCCCATGCTCCAAATGGCTTCCGACATAGTCTCCGGCTTTCAGTCTTGCTCTCCTACCGCATCTGTTTGCGGTGAAATGAGTCCACTGCAGAGACACCGTTTACAAGGACAAGCAGGCAACACACATGGTTACTAGCTCAGGAAACTGACTTCCCCTTATTGTACACTACGAAGAGAGCATTGCATGGTCACACTGAAGTTTCCCTTAATTCTGCGTGTAGGCTGCATACTCAGCCACAGCCTCTCATTTTTTAATTTGTCCTTAAAAAGTGGGAATGAAAGAAGAAAGTACCCTTTTAAAGAAAAACCTTGCTGTTATCTTTGAATACGGGTATTAATGGCTGGGAACAACAGATTTACTCCAACAGCCAGCTAGTTTCATAATTTTATCGCATTAGTTATTTACCGTAATGTGAGAGAACTGCCCAATTTATTTAATTGACGAGTTCTCAGCTCATCAAATATCGTGCGAGACTCTAGGGACTTAGTACTATTTCTGGGTAGTATTTTCAAAACATTTTGTTGGAAATTAATCAACTGAATCTAGATGTTCCTTAAAATTCTAGTCCTGGCAAAATTCAAGGTCAGCCTGAATGATTGTTCTGTGTTTTCATGCTTTTCCACTCCCAAGTCAATGAACTCCTGAATGTGATTTATTTAAAGCAGCACCAGCGATTTTCCTGTTGCTAACAATCTCTAACGGCAAACATGGCTGCTTTTCAATTTCTTCCAGAAAGTGGAGGAATCCTGCTTTCCTTAATAAACCACATTTGATGTTTGTGCCTGACTAGTTCTTGAGCTTAAATATCTTCCTCCAGACAACTCCTACAATATTTACCGGACCCCTGGAGGGTTTATGAAAGGCTCTTACGTCATTAAAGAGCTGATATAGGCTTTCAGCGGGCTCTCCTTTTTCTCTTGTCTTTCTGTGTGTGGCCAAATCCAAAACTTCCATTTTCGAGCGACTTGCAGATTGGGGTCTAGGATAACAGCCCGGTCCATGACAAGCTAAAGTGAGTAAAGTAAGAGCAGGTAGTGTCTCTCAAGTCTATCACAACTGACTGTTTAGTGCAGGTATCCTGTTGGATCTGGATTGAATCGAGAGGCACATACTAAAAATAATTAGAAATAGTACTTCTTCGATTACCACCCAGGAAAGGTTTGTGATCAGCCAACAGAGGATACTGGAGACCAGTATTTGCTGAGCCAGATAAAAATTAGTAGTTCGTTTAGAACTGGAGGTACTGAACATTTCAAAATTAGCTTTCCCCCCCCCCATTACCGTTTCCACTACCTCATCTTATGAAATTCGTTCTTGTTTGAGAACTGAGGTTCTGTATCTGGTTCTCTCGCAGTTTGTTTTCTTGTGGTGACCTACAAAGCATCTTACAGGTGAAATAAAAGTGATATTGGAAACTGCTGCTGGATCTTTACCCAGGCATTCTACAATATAGTCAGTTCATCAACCTTGCTTAGCAGAGGTGTTCTTCTGCTAGTTTAGCCCACGCCTAAACCAAAGTTCAGTAAGCTAAATGGACAATCATAACATTCAGGAGAAACCGTTACTATTCAAAGTAGTCATGGCAGTGACTGAATAAAACAAAATGCTGTTCCGACCGCTAGAAACTCTACCCAGTCATTGTAAAAATGGAGTTCTGCAGCTTTAAAAGTAGGTTCACAGACCGAAGACAAAAATGTCAGGCATAGATTAAGCATCCAGCAGATGGCAGACTACTTCCACCACCAGTCAGCCTTTCCAGTTCCTCTTTTTCCAGGTGAAATTGTTGAGAGGATAGGAAGTCTTACTCAGCGTTGGGTATCGATTTTAAATGTTTGTAAATCATTCTTTTGAAAGAGAGACACGTTTCAGAAGTTAGCACGGACACAGACATATCAAACCCCAATATTAGACCGTAAGCAAAGTACCTCCCAAAATAACTAAAGGAAACCCAGGACGCAGGCTGTTCAAAAAGTGTTCTTAGTTAAAGATCATATGTATTATTGAAAACATTTAATTGCACGTAAATACTGAGTCTACAGACGGAACGAGTGGCTTTTACACAAAGCAGAACTGTTTAAAGCATTACGTTCCCATACGCACAAACAAAGGAAGGAGGCTTGCGAGGTTGACAGTTGTCAAAACAGGCAGCAAACAGTCCGGTGAGTGAGTCCTTCTGATCGGTAGATGATGACCAAAAGGCAGATGCGTTGGGAGGGAGGCTCTGCTGAGGGTAGCACAGGTTGCACTAAGTTGTGTAACACACACCGCAAGCTGCCGTTTGGGAGGGTTCATTTTGGTCTTTAGCAAATACTTGAGGGCAGATCTTCAGCAGCTGGTGTCAATCGAGTAGCACCATTTCTTTCATGCCGGAGGGGAGGCTCCGGTTCGTGGTTTTCATTGAGGGACTGTGCAGCCCTGACGCGGATGAGACCAGTGTGAGTGGTGCCCAGGAGCCAAGAGTACAGTCTTTCTCTGAGGGGGAAGCGCGCTAGAAGCAGCAGATTTCGATGCGCATAGGTGATTCCAATGACGTAAATCAGGGAAAGAAGTAAAGGGGAAAGGAAAGTTACAAGGTCACTACAATGCACCACAAACTGGTGTTTGGGAGATTTTGGCTTTTAACAGTTGTGACAAGGTTACAGTATTGGCGGTGATCTATCGCGTAAAACTGGAGGTTATCCAGAAAAATGAACTATTCCTCCTTTAGCACAGTATAACTAAACCCAACGCAACTGATGAAATCACTCCTCATCTACAATATCAGGAATAGATTATATTGTGTAATTACATCAAAACAGAAAACAGCTGAGGTGATGAACCTTCACAATCTTCCTGTAACCCTTCAAACGCTAAACGGTACCAGTTATTTTGTGAACGCTAATTTTTTTTTTTTACCCTAAAAAGAGATTTGAGTCCCTTCAAGAGAAGTTTCCTCAGGGTAATGTAAAAGCTCAATAATAGTAACAAGTTATTCATAAAGTAGCCTGGGCACAGAGGTAATATATGTAAGATCTTGGAAGTTTAATCTTGCTGGCTCAAGAGGGGGTTGAGCATTTCCATTTTAAATCAAGTCTTCCAGCTTTGCAGGGTTCACTGCACCATGACATTATGAAAAGGAGTTGCTGATTCATGCATAAATCACAGTTCCTCTCATTATATCATCAACCAGCAGCTTTGAAAACCTATGAATGTCTAGAGTATTGAAACTTCTGAAGGAGAGAGGCATTCATGGCATTTGGTTTTCTAGCTGTTTTGTACTATAATACTACAGATGGAATTCTTAAGAGAATCACCAGTAAAAACATTTCAAAAATAAATAAATTAAAAAAAACAGACTATCCCAGGAAAGCAAGGAGAGATGTATCTGTGTTTATGTGGAGTAAATATACTCTGGGCCAAAAGGAAATGTATTGCACAATAATGGTTTTGTTTTTTAAGGAGAGGAGAAATCTGTTCAGTAGTTATGCTTAGGTTTGTTCATATTTTCTCCTGTTAGTTCTTTTTCATTTCTTTTCCCCTACACACCTCTACACAGGAAAGTCACTTGCTTATAGTTAGAATTGACAAGCTCCAAACTGTACCTACCATAAAAATGATGTAAAAATATCTCGGGATGGTATGCTATATGAACTGTCACACTTCTCACACTCCCAAATAACCCCTCACCTTCCCTCCCCCCTCCTTTTCACTCAAAATCAAGAGCTTTAGCAGACTTTAAAGTACTTTAAAGTTCTTGCTGCTGTTGGCCTTACAAAATTAAACCCAGGACACTTGTTCCTTGTGATAGTTCCCTCCCTGCTGTGTCTGTTTTCTCCTTGCTGATATTTAAATTTACATACATAGAGCCATGATCCAGAAGTTGGGGAGTTACAGATAAGTGACATTTTTGGTTTGGCAGCTTGACTTTCCAGATTTTCATTGCATGATTGCATAAATCTTGTCTGTGTCTTAAATATACGTCCTATTTATATTTGTGAAGATAATTAAAATAAAACTAAGTACCAAATGAGCTGGGTTTAACTGCTAATCATGAGATACACATCAATTAAATCTTTACTAGTCTCTAAATATTTTAATGAATGATCATTTTACTTGTCATTAAATAACTACTGAAATAAATTTTAGTTCCTTGTACTTAGTAATATATTTATTGTATGAATTACTAATTACTATAATAACTAATTTACATTGGCTTTAACGGGACTACTTACTGTGCATAAAGTTAAGCATGTGCACAAATCTTCGCATGATCTGGACCTACTGCATGAACTGGGGACTGATCTAAAGCTGTTGAAGTAAATTATAGTCTTGCTACTGATGTCAACAGAGTGGATCAGATCTCGGATTATAAGGATATATTTGAGAATTAAGAGGTGTGTAGCTGCTACAGTTCTACTTGCACAGTTGATAATTGTTGAGGGGAAACGTTTTTCATTAGTTCAAGATTATTAACGAAATTGAAGGTATGCTATTGTTATGTCAATGTGTATAATTTAATTATCAGTAACTTTCTTCTAGAACTTGTCATGTCTACATCTTGACAGAAAAAGGTTTATGTAATGATAAGACCATTTGTAAAATCTGAGTGATTTTACAGAAAGTTCCAATAAGACCAGTTATTTGATACTGAAATGGTTGGGAAAATACTCCATAGTAAAGTTCTTACATGAATGCAACTAATAAGTAAATACTTGGCTTTGGTGTAATATAAAGAAAAAGCAGAAAATTGTTTAAACCACACAGTAACTTTCTGAATAATATGATTCCAGAAGCCCTTACAAGAAAAATTACCATCTTAAGTCAACCTTCCAATCTCTATAAATCAGCTGGGAGCATGAATTACCAATATTTTATTCTGAAGGCTCTGTCCTGCGTTCTTGAATAGTGCACACTGGCACTGAAGCCAAAGCCTGTAGGATGAGGCTCAAAGTAATTTTGAGAAGAGGGTTGAATAGGTAAATGCATCACACACATGTTGATTAAGTATTGTGCTTCTCATTCAAGAACGCCTGAGTCAAAAGATTTTTATTTTATTATATTTTTAAATTGTCTGATACCTAACTTGTGGTACCTACAATTATCTGGTATACAGTGGCCAGCATCACAGTACTTTGAGAAATTATATTTCTAGAAGACCAAGAATTAGGGATTCACTCATGTACTTTTCTACAGTTGTTCTGCCCATGGTGATTTTATTCTTTTGTGTCACATAGTTTACTGAAAACTGGTTTCAGTGTTGCAGAAGGTTTGCTATTGTAGAAATCTCTCTTATGTTATTTGAAATTAATGTGTTTTGTATCAGCATTATTATTTTGTTTTAAAACCTTCAGGTTTTACTTTAAAAAGTTAATTAAAATTGTACATTGGTTACAAATACATGTTAGTTTTAAGCTAGTTAAAATTGAAAAGGTACTTTGATGATAAATAAACAGTCTGGCGTTTCATTAGTGAATGCTTTACAGTTTATTTGAATGGAAAGGAGAGATGAAAAGAACTAGGCAAATACAGTGAATGCATATTTTAAAAAAATCACCTGTTAAGATAATACATACTGTGTAGCTCTATTTACCGCACTGTATTTCTAATTTGTAATGTGTACTTACGGAGATATGGATTATGCTGTTTTAAGTATTACTTCTAATATCTACGCTTCATTTATCTTTTTGTCTGTAGCGCAAAGCTGCTTTGTGAATCACTGATCAAGGGGAATACGCCCTCTTTTTTTTTTTTTCACTTATCCCTAAATAAATCTTTGACGTTTTGTATGCTTTTAAGAAACTTTTAAGGGTTTTCTTACCTATACATCAGTCAGTTTAAAAGGGAAGTGTATTTGTGCCCTAAAGTTTCCAGTTGGAGAATGAAGTCACTGAGTAAAGCTTTTGGGGCCTGATTCTGATTTTATTTACACTGTTTCAGACAGTGTAACTCTATTGGTCTTCAGTATGCCTTGATAAAAAGTACAAAAGATGTAGTAAAGAAAAGACTTTCACTAAGAGTTATTAATTATTCTCTACAAAATAAGGGTCCAGTTCTTCTACAGTAGCTGACATTGAATATCATCTTACGCCACAGCCAACCTTGTAGAAACTAATGACATTGCTTTTTGGGTTAAGGTACTATATTCAGTGCAATTAAAGGTGGCAGGATCAGGCCATAAGAAATTTCCTTTATTCTATATCAGACCAGGCTATTCAGCGCTATATTAGCAGATTTAACTTGGCATGGGATCCTCTTGCATGTTTGTTTGATGGTGCTGTGCCTACAACTGAATTCTCACTTGAATTATTCTGTGAATAGCTTAGTGTGCACATCAGAAATGTATCTTCATTTGTTAAACACTGAAGTTAAATTGGTGTAGATACCAAAAAGAAGAGAAAAATGGCAATTTCCCATTTGTGGTCTAATTCCATGATCCTTTTGCTGGCAAAATTCTCACTGAAGTCCATGAGAGTATTTACTTGTCATGTGCAGTGTAGGGGGAATGTCAGTAAAAATGTTCATGTAGGACCAGATTTTCAAGTTTTCAGAATACGCAATTGGTGCTAGATTTTCAAGAGTTCTGCACTCAGCAGGTTCTCTTTGTGACATTCATGGCTCAATATTGAAATAAATTCAGCACGAAACATGCTGAGCTCTTTTGAAAATCTGGCTACTGATTTTGGTGCCTATGTGAACACTGATCTCTCTTGAAAACCTGTGCCACAGTTTCTGTTTTGTTTACCAGTAGACTGTAACACCCTTGAAAACTTATAAATGCAGTTTCTTTCATAGACAGGCTGATTTGGCTTCAAGTCCACTCGAGGCAAGGATACTGAAACTGAGACAGTACATAAAATGCTCACAATAACCAGCATCTGATGAAGTCTAGTTGCTCTATTATCCCTTTTCATTTTAGTCTCTGATTGAATTTCAGTTACATAATACTGCATTTTCTCATATTACTATAGTTAAGAATGTCATCTCAGCATTTTTATTAGACATTTTATTTATAAAGAGTTAAAATTTTGACCCAGGCTGAAACGGGGCATAAAGAT
The DNA here is from genome assembly GCF_965140285.1 of Lepidochelys kempii. Classification (NCBI taxonomy): domain Eukaryota; kingdom Metazoa; phylum Chordata; order Testudines; family Cheloniidae; genus Lepidochelys; species Lepidochelys kempii. The sequence continues at coordinate 61,568,509 of NC_136383.1, forward strand.
ATTTCAGCCTGGAAGCAAATTGTTTGATTTTATTTCCTTTTAGTTGATTTGAAAAATAAAAGGGTTTGACTCTAAAGTGTTAAGAATGAAAAGCAAAAAACAAAACAGTCCATTAGGTAATGCTTTCAGTTGCCTTTTTACCACCTCCTAGAATTTATATGACTGTTGTTATTGAATTACTGAAGTTTTGCAGCCCACTAGTGCATGGCATCAAGCATCATTTAGTGGCCTGTTTGAGATGGAAAGAGAAGGAGCTACTGCACATTCAAACTAACCTTTTTCATAAAAAATGCCATTTGTTACTTTTTAACAGGATTAAGGGCATATCCAGCTTCCTTTTCCAAGGCTGAGAAAGGCCTCTTGGTAGTGGGACAAGATGGCCCTTCTGCACAGGTTGTGAATGTGCTTCTCAAGGAGTATGCCCTCCTTATATGGTGCAGAGCCCTGCTCTGTGAGTGGCAACACCCCTCTGATGGGAGGTAAGGAGGAAAGACTGAGGCATGGTGGCAGAGGGAAGGGGTGGGGGTCGGGCTGGAAGAGCCACGGTTGTGCAGTGAGAGGATTATTTAAGGGTCTTCAGAGGTTACTTCAGTTGCTGAGCTAGAGTGTGGACGATAGAGTAGCTCTATAGCCTGAAGAAAGGATTCTTCCCACAGTCCACCCCACTTTTCATATGTGTCCCAATTCATTGGCCCAGTCCCTGGCAAAGTTATGCCATCTAGGCCATGGGCTCTGGAGTTGTTCCTTGGTACGTGTATGTGATATTTGTCTAACTCTGCTCTGTGCCCATAACAGCAAAAAGCTGTTATGATCGGTCATTTCAGTGATGCACAAAATAGGGATTTAAACCATGTGAAGCTTTTGCAATCAGTTGGATCAATAATCTGCCTTTTAAAAAGTCTCCAACCACATTACCATATAGACTCCAATGGCTCATTTGGAAGTGTTAGAGCCAGTTGCTCAGTGGGCCCAGTGCTTCAAACTTTTGACTGTGGTGAGACTTGAGGGTGCTGAGCTGCTGCTTACTGGAGATTCTCCTCTCTTCATAGGATTGGGCACAGAGTTAAACAAATCAGGTATTTTTTGTAGAAATATCATGAAAATCATTGAGTAAATTATTCAACCAACAAATACTAACTGACCAGCTTTACCCAGAGTGTATAGTTTTAGTTGCCAACTTTTAATGAAAGATTAAGACTTATTGATGATGCAAGTGATTTTTTTAAATAGTACTAAAAAAGAGAGTGACAGATATAAAAAATAAGGGAATAGAGCAGAACTGAGGTGCAATGCCATAGGTTGTGAGTTCCAGTGACAATACCTTTTTAGTATTATAAAAATGCTATCAATTTTTATTTCAATCATTTCATTATGTCTGGTCAATATTTAAGTGTTATGCCTAAATGCTATAGCTTACTTTGTAATATGGACAGGATGACTACATAACCAGATGAGTTCATCCCTGCAGGTGATCTGATAATCTGCAGTATGAAGCCAGCAAACTGAGGGCCTGATTCTGTTTCTACTGAAGGCAATGGCAAAGCTCCTATTGACTTCAGTGGGAACACGATCAAGCCCTAAGTGCATGTAGCATGAGTTTTTAGTTTTCCAATCTAGTCAACACGGTAGATATGGCAGACTAGTATATTGCAGTGTATGTGTAAAATGGAGAAATCTGAACGTTTTTAGAAAATTGTACTAAAATATTTGGCCATTAATCTACCTTTCTTGACAAGAAACACTCTGGAGGATAATGAGATACTCTAGCTTACGTGACCCAGGATTCCAAGTATTTCAAAGCACTTCTAACATAGTTTCTTAAGAGGAAGTGTGGACATACTAGCAGGATTGTTAAAACAATGTAATTTAGCTCAAGTATGTAGCTGAAACTGTGTTAGTAAAGGTTTCAGAGTAGCAGCCGTGTTAGTCTGTATTCGCAAAAAGAAAAGGAGTACTTGTGGCACCTTAGAGACTAACCTAAGGTGCCACAAGTACTCCTTTTCTTTTTGTGTTAGTAAAGCCATTTTTGAAAATGGGTTTGATTTCTGCTTGTGTAGATGAGTCTTAAAGATGAACAGCAAAGCAAAGATAATGTTTGTTCCCTTTCCTCCTTTACATTTTACCTTTAAAATAATATTGTCATGATACTTATTTTATTGAGTCAATATCTATGTGAAATGTAAAAAGGGAATTACTTGCAGGATTGCTTAAACTGGCTCCATAGAAAGTAGCAAAACTCCACTCTGGAAATAACTGTGCACAACTACATACTACTAGCACTGAATTTTCTAGGAAACAGAGCATTGTAACATTTGTTTGGAGGAAAATACAACTTTATTTATATTTATTTCTGTGTGTGTATGCCAGTGTGTGTGTGAGTGTGTCTCAATTTTTGGAAACTCAATGTAAAACGCCTTAAAGGGGCCACATTTTCAGAAAATTCTGATCAGCCATGCTCTGAAAATCAGGCTTCCTTAAGGTATCTCAAATTGGGCACCCAAAATCACTAATCATTTTGAAGATTTTAGCTTTAGTCCTTGTAAAGTAATATAATGAAAAGGGAAATCAATTTCTGAGGCTACCAACTATGATATAGTTTATTCAAACAATCTGGGGCAGATCCTGAACTGATGTAAATGGTCATAGGTCCATGGATCTGTCCCTCTGTGTAAATGTTTTTTCTTTTTTAAAATCTGTAATTCTAGTGCAAATGTTTTGTTGACTATAAATTGACACTCTAAACTGAAATAAACAACACTAATATTGTGACAAAAGCAAATACATTCAAAGGCCATTCTTCCTGTGTTTGTCAGTGTGACTTGGTCTTGCAGGGATCTCAGATGAGAGAGTTCTGTGAAATGTGCAATATTAAAGCCCAATGGGATAAGTAAAGGATTTGATTGTTTTTTGTAGGTTTGTGTCACCTGGGAAATGTTTCTTAAAATATTATGTAGGATTTTTTGTTTGTTTCTCTAGACTACCATCAAAGATAAAACAATGGGGCTATTGTTATGTCTTGGTTCTTGCATGTTACTTTAAAGTAAATTTAGTGGAACAATATAAAACACGTACACATCTTGAATATTAAGATCAAGTAGTAAAACTATGTATTCAAACTATGTATTCTTTGGTTAAGAAATGGGAAAGAAAGTCTTATTTAAAAAAAATTATTCCCGACTGATTTGAAAAAAAAATCCCTACTTAAACTATGAATTATGGGATAAATTTTAGTCTCACTTATGCACGTGTGACTCCCATTGACATCGATTTATAATTACAATTATAAAAAGGTGATGCTTGAGTTACTGTTAAATATGCTATTTCCATCAAACTAAAAACACCCCAAATGACATTTCAGTGCCATTGAATTAGCAGTTGCACGGCTGAAAGTATGAAGATATGCCATAATTCATAGAACTATCAAGTCTGAGGGTGTGTTACTTTCAGAATGATGTTCAGTGTGATGATGAAAATAGTATCTCTACATCCCTGCAAACATGTAGAGTGTTGATTATTGGGAGCTCAGAAGCTTCCTGAGATTGCTTTTTTTTTTTTCTGACACGATTAATTCCTATTTGCTGTGACAGGAGTGGATCATTCTAGACCATAATGTCTTTTTTGGTTGTGTCAAATAAATGGTATGTTCCACAGAATACTTTCCATCTGTGACAACTGTTTGGAGTACCATTTGAATCATGATGATACTTCTCTTCCCATTACCCTTTATCCTTTTGGAGGTGACAAAAATGCCTAATTGCTTCTGCTTTAGGAATTTTGTTTTCCACTCTGTTGCAAAGTAGGTGTTTCTGGCTTAGATGTGGACCCACGAATACTGTCATGCTTATCAGTATTACTTTCATTTTATGGTACACTCAGACTAAGTACTGCTTAATCTTTTCTGCCTCCATTTCTGGGCTTTATCTCGTCAATATCCAAAAGCTTTCTAATAACCTGCATTGTGTAGTGTGTGATATTTCATTCTGACATGGTAAATAGAGAAGAAAACATTTCAGCATGTAAAAAACCAAAAAATTTCAAACTGAATCTACACTGTCAAAAACCCATTATAACAAAATGAAGGAGTGGGGGAGAACTTTGCTTATAGGTTTATCTTCTTTCCTTTCTGTGAAATATTTTTGACAGCATTCACCTGGTTTTGAAGTTGCCTGTTTCACCTGTTTGTACTGTTTATCATATTTTCTAGCCTCGAAAACAGTAGATCATGTTGCAAAGTCAGCTTTGTTAGTCCAAATATTCCAACGTGAAAGAAAAGTGAACGCCGTTGTGAGGGAGCCAGGTGTTACACTGTTAGATCTGCTTTATAACCAGCCATTAAATCTTCCCCATTCATTGTTCTCAAAAACATGAGCTTTGCTACTACTACTTTGTTGTTTTAAAAGTTTGTGAAAATAATAGTATTAACTCTCTAGTTCTGATTCACCAGCGATTCTTTATGGAGAAATTTATATCTTGCAATTTTTCAGGTTGACCATTCAAAATAAATAAAAGTTCTTTTCAACCTTGTAAGTATCCTTTGAAACTTTGAGATGCTGAAGCTCTCACTGCACCCAGAAGCAGGTGTGACCTTTCTGTATCTCTTTTGGTAACTACTAAAAAAAAACCAAAAACCCAGAAGGTTACAACATGTCTCTGTGTTCCTTGCTCCCTCCTTCATTGCAGCTCAAACATATGTTTTGGAGGGTAGTGGTCTGAATGTTTAGTTCTCCCTCTTGTTTCAAAAAATCCTCCTTTCCCCTTTCTGGGCTCTTCTACTCTCCTCTGCCCTTGACCAATACAGGCCCCCAGAATATTTCCTTCCTCAGGGTTCTTAGGCAGTAGACCATTCCTCTACCCACGAGTATCATTTTCAACTTTCCCAGATTCAGGTTCAGCTTCAGCAAGAAACTTTTCATCTAGCTGTAGGAATTGATTTTGCATAGGCACCGGATCAACTGGGTCATGGTGATGGTAGTGAAGGAGCTACATAATTGAGTATTTTTACATATGTTTAACCATGTAGATCTTGACATCTCATGATCCCCCATGTAGCTCCATAGATGCATTAAATAGGACATGAGAGGAACAATATAGCCTCACACATCTTCATAAGTGAGAGGTGCAGTTGTCTACCGCTACCTTATGGGAGCACTTTGAGAGTAAGGTTCTGAGTCAGATTAGAGCATTTCCAGGCAGTCCTCCAGATCCTTAGGACTAGGGGTCAGGTTTGGATGGTCTTTAATATTAGTAGGCCTTCCTGTTGTGTGAATCTCAGATTCTGAGAATGAAGATGGGATGGTAGCATTACATACTTTCTATGAGGTTATCCCTGATTCTGTGATCTTTTCTGTGAAATAGGCAGATGGTTCTTTGTAAAGTGTGTGAGAGCTGAAAATTAGGAGGCTATCTCTACTTAAAAATAGTTTTTCCTTTTGTGAGGAATTTTCCATTTTCTATACTTTGTGGATTCAATCTAGAATGGCTGCCATTGGAGAGGCTGGGCAGGGCTGGAGGGGATATCTTTTCTAGGGATGTTTTGACCATATTTTTTCACTGAACATTTGGAGGTACTAGTGAAGATTTTAGACTGTAACCACTGAATTTTTATTACTAATTATTTGTATTACCATAATGCCTAGAAGTTCTAGTTATAGATCAGGAGTCTAGTCATAGACCCTATTGTGCTATACAAACACAGAACAAAAAGAGCTTACAATCTAAGTATAAGACAGGAGACAACGGATGGATATAAACAGATAGGTGAGGGAGTACAAAGAAACAAGGCGACAGTATTGGTCAGCATGATAGACTGTGGTTTCAGTGCACCAACCGCTGTCAAGTGTGTTTTTTTTTTTTTTTTTTTTTATAGGCATCACTGCAAAGGAGAGCTTTGATGTAGATGAACCATGACAAGTAGGCCAAGTTCAGCAAGGAACTTGTACATGAAGATTGTTTTTCCATCCAGTCCATCTTCTTTGTCAATAATTGTAACCATTTGATCGAAGAGATCATCTTGGCACACATTGTCATTTAAGTCTTTGGAGTTCAGATTAGTAACTAGTCCAAAAGGATGGCCACCCACAGTCACTGCAGGGTTGAAAGAGTACTCAACTGTGGCCTGTCTCAGTGGTGGTATCATTGTGTTCAGAGGAAAAGCTATGAAGTCAAAAACCTGGTAGTTTTCAGGCACTAAGAGACACAGCAATAATATTCTCTGTCCACTTACTGGTGAAGCCTATCAGAAACTTTACAATGTTGAACTCATGTGCTCATATCTTGCAAAATCAAGTAGGAAAATATGGGATCCATTGGTGTTAAATACTGTAGATGCCTCCCAAGTGGAGGTGGGGTTCCAGTTCCCTCTAAGGAACAGCTGGTACGCCCTTAGCCCGGAAATCATCTCTTGACACTGTCTGTGGAAGATTCCCTATCTGTGGCAGATTGTTGAGAGGGCTGTGGAGAGGCAACTTTGGTATCAGTTCAAGGCCTTGGATCCCTTCCAGTCCATCTTTAGTGCTGACCATGGAGGAAATGACACTGTTCCCAGGAGCTGGTATATCCTCCTGGTGATGGATAATGGCCAGGTGGCTATACTGACTCTCTTAGATCTCTTAACATCATTTGATACTATTGCCCATGAGGTTTTGTTAGCTGTCCTGCAGCCCTTGGTTGAGGCAGATATTCTTTTCTCTTCAGTAGGTCTCAGAAGGTGATTTGGGGAAGTTGCATGCAAGAAAAATCTTGTAGTGGTTTTTGCAAGGCTCTGTTTTCTCATTCTCCTTTCAACATCTATGAGTGTCATCATGGAAGTGGTAAGGAAATTTGGGTGTGTGGTGTCCTTAATGTGAAGAAGATATACAGATTTTCCTTGTTTTTTCTGTGTCTGGACAGTTTAGTATCAGTGTTTGACCAGTGCCTGGCCAAATCTGGCACTCAGATGGCTGAGACTAGGCCAAAGTTCAGCTCAGATAAGGTGTATTTGACCTTCATGGTTGGGGGAAGGATTTGATGGCATAGGAGGACTATACTTCTCCTCATTATTGGGATTTGTTTGCTGTTTTTCTAGGAGGCTTTTATTTTGAGAGTTCTCTTGGACTTCTCCACTCCTTCTTCACAAGAAACCTGGTGATATCAGGGGCCAAAAAGGCCTTTTTTTCACCCATGTCTTCTATTTACAAACTTTTCTTGTAGAGCCAGACTTAGTTATAGTAATCCATGTCTTTGTGACTTTTAGGCTGGGTTATTGCTCTACCTGGGGTTATCGGTGTACCTGTGACTTTTAGGCTGGGTTACTGCCCACATTTTTAGATGGTATTAGCCAAAGGCAACATGATACGCCAGTTCTCAGATAACTGCACTGGATTCCTGGTTTCTTCTGGATGCAATTCAAGGTGTTAAAGTTGATCTACAAGCTTTGTTTAGCTTCACACCTGGCTACATGAAAGACCACTTCTTCCCAATGAGCTGACATAGCTGTTATATTCATGGGCATTTAAGCTCACAGGACCAAGATTTAAATGTCTGCGGGGTGGTGGCAGGACATTTTCTATGAAGGGTTCCCAACTTTGAATTCCCTTTTCCGACTAGTTTGATGGAGCCCAGTGACTTTAAACATAATGCCCATCTCTTCTTAAGTATTTGCTCCAGGGGTGGGTTTGAGATGGGAGGAATTGTTTGCATTTCGGGTTTTAGTTATTAGATGAGTTCAAAACTGTCTGTTTTGTACATTTTGTTCATGTAGACGCAGCTCACTTTATATATCAATCAACAACTATGCAAGATCTCCACTGTATTTGCACACAGTCAACAAATATGTGTGTACACATGTAAGTGCTCCATTCCCAGATGGGGAGTTAACAATTTTGAGGGCATTTTGTTTTGTGGAAATGTTTTTTACTCTGGGGATGACTGGGCACAACGGGTGCAAGTTATATCCCACTTTATGCTCCTGTCCTCTTCTTGCTGACAAACAGAATACAGTATGAATGGCTTGCTCTTTTTTCATTTGCTGTATAGAAAATTTAGCAGGGTTTTAAAATAACAAAATGGATATGATCAGGCCAAACTCCCTGCATAATACGTTCCTCTCTTGCACAGCACAAGAAGTGAACAATTTGAAGCTGGTGTGAATAACTGTAGCCATTTGTCACGTAACAGGAAATGGAAAAAAAACAACAACAAAAAAGTGGTTTTTTTTTTCTTTACAGGAATTGGAATAACACCGTGATTACCTAATCTTATGCATCTCTCAGGGACAGTTTGATTTTTTTTGTATTTGTTTGATCTAACTAGTTCTGACAACTAACACAGACCAAATCCTGAAAGGTCCTACGCATCTACAACTTTCATTGAAGTCAGTGGGAATTGCCAAAGTTCACACTTCACAGGATTCGGCCCATACTTTCCCATCCATTTTAGCTGTTTGATGTGTCTGAAAACATTTAATCTAGTTTTGAGCCACACACAAATATGAAAACCAGAGTATATAGAAAACATTTTTGTGTTTTTAAATAACAACTTTGCTTGAGAAGTGCTCGAGGGAATTAATTGCTGCATGCATGTGGTTTGAGTAGAACTATGGCATAAACTTTATAGTTATTAAAATTATCCAGAGTGTAAAATCCATGGTCCAGTGCAATGTCTTTATTTCTGTGTTGTACAGGGCAGAACATAATGTCAGCACTTAATAATGATTAGGGATGTGCAATCTGATTTGGTTAAATATTCAGTAAGAATTCCCCTGAACCACTGTTCATTCTTCATAGCAAACGCAAACTGAATCTTTCTGAAGATTTGAAAATGTGTTTTGGTTAAGGACAATTCTATTCACCATGTTTGGCAAATAGAGAAGATCTCAATATGCCTTTCTCTCTGGCCTACTCAAAACTGTTCCTCTCCAGATAGTCTGTACCTCTATCCCCTCTTGTATATTTCTCCAAGAATTTCCCTGTCTGCTTTTCTAATGCCCATTTCTAATCTCCCCAGAGATTCCCCTGACTGTATTTTTCTCACATACGTAGTACTAACTATATATCAATCTTTTCCTCTATATTATCTATCTCTGTTTCTCCTTCTTCCCCACTCCTGAGTTGCACTCTCTCTCTCTCTCTCCCCCTACTCTCATTTCCCTCTGTCTTGCTCTTTCCTGGCCCTTCTCTTCAAGATACCTAAGATCCTGGGGCCAGACAGGTTAGCCATTTATACAGCCCTGTATGTAGCTGCAGGTGTGTGAGAGATGCATCAAAGTGCCCAGAACCCACCTACTGCTGCCATTGCTGGGTTTGTAGTGCTCTCTTTCCTTCCTCCCCCATTATCACCCACATTGTATAATTTTTTAAACATTTTTCATGGGGAAAAAATAAGTTGAAAAGTTTCAGCTAGATCTAGTTGTAGTTCTACCTCTTTTAGTAGAACAATGGAAACTAAACAACCAAAATTGCCATCTCCCAAGAATGTGATTGTATTGTTTCCTGATCCTATGGAAGATAATGGCACATCTCTGTCAAGCTACTGATTTCCATAAAAATATAACATTTTAATGGTATTTCTAGAAAAATTTCAGTACTAATATTTTGGTAAATTTTTCACAAGCTACTTGATGAAAAAATTACCTCTGCTTTGATGTGGTGGCAAGACTCCAGCCTAGTCAAACAAAGAAAAACTTTTTTTTTTAGTTGTTTGAATGGTTTAGGATGCCATTCTACAAACCTCATTGCAAGGCTTCTGTTCTCCTGACTCAAGCAACACATGCTTTTGTCTGCTGGTTAGGTGAAGTTCATTTGATTAACTTCATTAAGGTTGGAGGAGATAACATAAAAGTGTAAACCATTGGCATATGTGTGTTACAAAGCTAGAAACGCTGCATTGGGACTAGAGCCCAGAAATCTGTTTTATTGTTGACTAGAACAGTGGCACATGTGGAAAGTCTGTCAGCCTGTATTCTTTACTTGCCGAACAATGATGGCCAGAATAATCCACTTAAGCATCCAAAAACAGCCTGAACACCATTAAGGTATTCTGAGCATTAAGGTATTCTGAATATGTTTTTCTTCAGATTAGCTAGTCAGGATTTACAAGGCCCAACTATGGGTTGTTTAAGACAAAAACGGAAAGGGGAGAAAGGCTGGTCTGGATCTGGGTAGCTATATGAATGAGCAAAAACCATTTGCCAGAATTTCGTACTTGCCAAATTGTACAAATGTTTATGTATGTGTATTTGGTATGCAGCTGTTAGTAGTAATTTGCCTTATTTTGAAGGTGTAAGTGGTGCTTAGGGCACATAATGTTCCTTTATTCACCTTCTGTGAGTATTCTAGCAGATTTGTACAGAAATAATGTTCAAGAAAACAGAATTTTAAGTTAATAGTCACATAATTTGAATTTTGAATTTGTGACCATAAGTATTATTTACACTGAGAATCATATTCTGAGAGTTCTGCTTATTCAGTTAGGGAACCCTAAGTTCTGGTATTTAATAACTCTGCAGGTGTGGAAAGGAGAGCTTTATAACATTGAGAAAGACAGACCACACTTAATTCTTGTCTTAGAAGATACCAACAGGTTGGATCTTAAAATAACATTTTGAAAAGCTATTTTAAAGGTAGGTTTTTAGTGTTTTAGAAGTTTATTATGGCTCCCCTTTGAGCTTGGTCCACTTGGAACTATGTCCTTAAACCTGGAGGAGGAAAATTTCAATAAATAATGTTCTAGAATATTTGTAAAATAGCTTGTCTATGCTATATAAAAGAGTTCATGATACTATATTTGGTGTATTGTATATATGGAGCATGGAGAATACATGATGTGATGACATGGTAAAACATAAAACCATGTGGTGGCATGGTTTTATCAGCACTCATTTAGGATAAACTCACTTGTGAGAAGTCAGATTATCTTTGGTTAGTTTTGTTTATTATTTGCTGTGACACTCATGAGTAACCAACTCATCCAAATGAGTGCTGAAAACATATTGTGTGTAAACATAAATATATAGTGGGTCAGATCCTTAGCCCCACCAAGTCCCCTTTGCACAATTCCTGTGCTATCAAGGGCACTTAAAGCTATCCATAATGTGTGCTCCACTAGTATACTAGGGATTCTCCTGGCAAAGCTTAACTGGCTCTATGCTACTTCCTCCTGATTTCTCTCCCAACAGCATAGGAGGCATGTCAAGGGTGTGCAAAGGGCAGGAGAGAGGGAGTGACATGCTGGAGTAGCATACTATTCTCTGTTGATTTTTGTTGTCATAACAGCCCCAAGGGGGGGCAATCCCTTACATCCTAATGCAATGAAGGGCGGCTTGTTCTAAGATGTGCCAGCAGCCAAGCCAAAAGTGGCCAAAAGCCATCTCTCCCCACCACTCCCTTTATATGATTAAGCTTTCCTCAAGTGCATCAGGAAATCTGGCCAAAATGCATGTTCTGGTTTTGGTGTTCCTGTTAAACATTATTGGAAACAATCGCAAAAATACAAACATATTTAACAGATTTATCTTTGTGTTTATCATAATGGAGAGAGAGCACCAACATAGGACACAACATTTCTTTAATAATAGTTTATTAAATCTCATTGTGGAAGCAATATTCCATGATATGTTGCATTAATTTTCAGTTTTGCTAATATGCAAGGAAAACTCACTAACATGGAAAAAAAAATTGTCATGTCATCAAGAAAATCTGATTCACTTTTATGACAAAAAATTCTGAATTCAGTATGATGGCTCCTTTAGGGAAACTGGATGAAGTTTTTCCTGTGCTTTTCTGGAATCGTTAATTAGTGTTACCTTCTAGCAATAAATTAAGGTGGCATTACGAACTCCAGAGCCTGCTCTGGATGCTCATGTTGCCAATTTTAATCCATGTCTAAGATGTAGACATGATCCTCTTTCTGAGAGAAAAAAATGTATTACTATTTTTAGAGCCCTCCTCTGTTGTTTGCCTTGCTGTGTTTTACCTTGCAGTGTATTAACAGAGGGGTGAAACATTTGATATGAGACTAAATACTGCCTTTTTAAAATCTCAGCAAGTATGGGAAAATTATTTTTTGCCTTTTGCTGGAAGTTTTGAATTTAGCGATCACAATGATCTATAATGCTGTTTTGGAATTTATTATGCTCCTCCACCCCCAAAAGATGAAAACAATGGGTTTGCTTGAGAGGTTCCAGCTTAGAGCTTGGCATCAAAAGCCTTTGCGTGGGTGTGTGAGTGTGAGTGTGTGCGTGAGAGCGAGAGATTGAGATGGGCACTTATGTTCTTATTGTTTGTCATTTTTAAGGTGGAACCTTGACTTATAATTTCTGTGCTTTCTTGGGTTTTTTTTTTGTTCCTTAGAATTGAAACATTCTTTAAAATCTTTTCAGAAGGGCTGGTGAGTTGACTCCCCCTTAATTCCAGTTTAACTAAGATTTTTTGCATCAGAATTACATTGCAATCTAAAACGGCAATCACTGGTGCAGAAAAATAGCTAAAGAAAATCTTTGGCTGGCCAGTAATAGATTAGTATTACTGTTGGCCATAAAACTGAGGGACGTTTGTGCTGCTTCTTAGATTCTCCAGAAGATTGTTCCACAATTGTGCACTGGATGAGGTAAAGCTCTATCTCCTACACAAACAAGCTTTACCCTTGCAGCAAAGAGTTCTATCGTGCCTGAAGAATGGAGTTTTCTATTGCAGTCCTCCTCTCAGAACTTGAAGTGATTTCTTAGGTATCCCAAACCCAGATCATTAGGCACCTAAAAGATGATGACTGAAACTTTGAATTTTACATAATAGCCTATGGGAAGCCAGTGTAGTGAGCGGAGGACAGGTCTGAAGCGCTTGTGCTAACTTGTGTTCCTGAGGACAAGTGCTCATGCATTTTTGTACTAGTGTAGTTTCCAGGTAAGTTGCATAGCAAAGAAGTGTGTTTTCAGTTACAGGTTATTGTCCACCAGGTTGCAGGTTCCTAGCCAGCAACAGATGTTAGAATGTGCAGATGCTGCTGTGTGAGAGCTTAGAAGCAAAGAATCCAGGAGCCTGCTAAACTGCAGATTGATTTGACCAACTGGTTATCCCCAACCAGTGCCTGTAAATTCCTCTTCGTGTTTTCTTCTGTCAACCAATATAATTTTTGTTCTGACTGAATTCAGTTTCAACCAACTGTTCTTCATCCATGAGTTCATCTCGGCCAAGCACTGGTCAGGTTAATGACAGTGTTATTGTCTTTGTTGTGAAAGATAGGTAGAACTGTATTGTGATAGGGTATGTCATTGCATATCATTGACTCTTGACTTTTACTTGAGTCCATGATGTCTTCTCAGTTCCCCTAGTGGTTGTACATGAGTTATAAATATGACCAAAAGAGAACTGATCCTTGTGGGATGTTGCAAATGAAAGGTTTGGTGCTTTATATACAGTTTCCTATTACTATCCCCTTTGAGTGTATCCCTTGGCTCCAGGAAGAACACAAAGCATTTTAGTGCACATCCCTGAGACAGGACGGCAATATTTCTTAAAAGACTGTGTCAAATACTGCAGAGAGGTCCAGGCATAGGAGAGTGGATGTGTGCCCTCCATCCACTGACAGGAGGAAATCATCCAACAGACCACTAATGCTGCTTTCATTCCATGTCCTGATCTGTATCCAGATTGTGCAGAGTCTATGATATTGGCTTAGTTAGATGAGCTTGAAGGTAGCCTTTGGCTAGCTTCTGCATGAGCTTGCTCATTAACAAGAAGCTTATTGCTTGATATTAGAGCCAGGTCCAATCTGTCCAGGATGGGTTTCTTCACTGTTGGTTGGACTATACTTTTTTTGAAGGAGGAAGAGATGATCCCTTTACTGAATGTTACATTGGATGTTCCCGTCAGGAGAGGTACCAGTTGCTCTTTATTCTTTCACAGAGAAGGGTGGGGTCAGATTCACAGGTCCCGAGTTCTGTATGTTTAAATGCCCTCTGCAATGTTTGAGAGTTAAAATACTGATTAACTGGATATTTTCCAGGTCAGCTAAACTTTACAAATTAAATATACATCATTTTAGTTATGAGAATTTTGGTTATAAATAAACTTCTTTAGACACATACAGGCCATGCTTATTTAAGTAAGACAATTTAAAATGGTAACCAAACAAGTCAATCAAACTGGGAGTAGTTTTAATTTACAGTTAGCATGTTCCTTTAAAGGCTTGTCAGTCAGTCAGCCAAGCAATGACCAGAAGCTTAGGAATATTATACTGTAACCAGTAATATAGCTAAAGTGAAACTTAATAAATAAGGAGCTCTTAAGGTTTCAGTGCTGTGTAATGACAGACATAATGAAAATCTCAAATGTATGTGTAACCAGGCTTTTCATCCCTCAGGTCAGTTGGCTCTCCCTGCGTGCACACATTGTGCCAGTCCCTTTTCATTACTGTTTGGGGCGGGGAATTGCAATTCTATTTTGCCCTTGACCTTGTGACCAAGCCATCACCTCACTCCTGCCTTTGTCTTCATGGAGGTCAGAAGTCAGTTTCCTTCTTTCTAGGGCATCCAGTAGCGGTAGTAAGTAACATCAATTTCAGTTATGTTAAATAAAAGTTAACTCTTATTTTGCATAAGGCAGAAAATATCACAGGCAGAACAAATTTTAAGCAAGATCTAAACACAGTTAAATTGATCACACGTTTATCTAGCCAGGCCCAGACTGTCTAAATCTTGCCAATTCTTTCTGCAAAACATCTGGTCTTTCCTGTCCATCCACACAGCTAAAACTCTTGTCCAGGCTCTTGTCTTGTCTCAGTTATTGCCACATCCTTCTCTTCGGCCTTGAGAAGTGCAATTTTGCTCCACTGATATCTGTTCGGTACGCTGCTGCAAAGATCATTCTTTCAGCCTGTCACTTTGACCATGTCAGCCCTCTCTTTGTCTTCCTCCCCTCCTCTATTGCATCAAACACAAGTAGCTTGTCTTCACTGCCAAGGACCTTCATGGCTTAGCCTCACTTTTCTTATCATCTTGCATTTGCTATTGAAATGTCGATTCTCATCTCTGATTGGCTGGAAATGTCAACCTCCATCCCTCACTTGTTGAATTTTCAGACAGATGCCTTTGTGAATTCTCCCATGCTGCCCCTCATGCTCAGGAGGAGCTTCCTGCGAACATTCTCAAACTTCCTCATGATCCTTCTTCAAAACCTTCCTTAAAACTCTTCTTTGCTGTGATGTCTACAAAAAATGTGATAGCAGCTAGGTTGTTGGTGTTGGGTGTCTTCCAACGGCTGAGGCCAGTGCCTATCATGCTGACCAATATTGTCTCATTGTTTCACTGTACTCCCCTGTCGATCTTTCTACATCTGTTAGCTTTTGTTTTGTACTTGGATTGTATGCTCTTTGGAGGCAAGTACTGCCTTTTTGTACTGTTTGTCCAGCGCCTAGCACAGTGAGATCCTAAGCCATGACTATGGCTCTATAATACTACTACTTCTAATAATGTAAGTAGCATATGATTTATGTATTAGACACTAACTTTATGACCCCTTTTCATATGCTATATGACATACCTTCCCATCTGCCCTTTCCTTAGGTGATTGTTTTTCAAAGAAAAATAACTATTTCCTTCAACCACTAGTCTGAAACTTCAAAGGGGAAAGCACTTCTAGTCACTTATATATGTGAAGATTAATTTGGCATTTTCTCTGGCTATCTCATACTTCTTGGCTTAGCAAAATGGATACAGGCAAGCTTGGGGAATGAGTTGGTAGAAAAAAATTGTAGTTAGAAATCATAGAATCATAGAATATCAGATTTGGAAGGGACCTCAGGAGGTCATCTAGTCCAACCCCCGGCTCAAAGCAGGACCAATCCCCAATTAAATCATCCCAGCCAGAGCTTTGTCAAGCCTGACCTTAAAAACTTCTAAGGAAGGAGATTCCACCTCTTCCTAGGTAACGCATTCCAGTGTTTCACCACCCTCCTAGTGAAAAAGTTTTTCCTAATATCCAGCCTAATCCTCCCCCACTACAACTTGAGACCATTACTCCTTGTTCTGTCATCTGCTACCACTGAGAACAGTCTAGAGCCATTCTCTTTGGAACCCTCTTTCAGGTATTTGAAAGCAGCTATCAAATCCCCCCTCATTCTTCTCTTCCACAGACTAAACAATCCCACTTTCCTCAGCCTCTCCTCATAAGTCACGTGTTCCAGTCCCCTAATCATTTTTGTTGCCCTCCGCTGGACGTTTTCCAATTTTTCCACATCCTTCTTGTAGTGTGGGGCCCAAAACTGGACACAATACTCCAGATGAGGCCTCACCAGTGTGGAATAGAGGGGAACGATTACGTCCCTCGATCTGCTGGCAATGCCCCTACTTATACATCCCAAAATGCCATTGGCCTTCTTGGCAACAAGGGCATGCTGTTGACTTACATCCAGTTTCTCGTCCACTGTAACCCCTACGTCCTTTTCCGCAGAACTGCTGCCTAGACATTCGGTCCCTAGTCTGTAGTGGTGCATTGATTCTTCCGTCCTAAGTGTAGGACTCTGCACTTGTCCTTGTTGAACCTCATCAGATTTCTTTTGGCCCAATCCTCCAATTTGTCTAGGTCCCTCTGTATCCTATCCCTACCCTCCAACGTATCTACCTTCCTCCCAGTTTAGTGTCATCTGCAAACTTGCTGAGGATGCAATCCACACCATCCTCCAGATCATTTATGAAGATATTGAACAAAACCGGCCCCAGGACCGACCCTTGGGGCACTCCACTTGATACCGGCTGCCAACTAGACATGGAGCCATTGATCACTACCCGTTGAGCCCGACAATCTAGCCAGCTTTCTATCAACCTTATCGTCCATTCATCCAGCCCATACTTCTTTAACTTACTGGCAAGAATACTGTGGGAGACATTGTCAAAAGCTTTGCTAAAGTCAAGGAACAACACATTCACTGCTTTCCCCTCATCCACAGAGCCAGTTATCTCGTCATAGAAGGCAATTAGATTAGTCAGGCATGACTTGCCCTTGGTGAATCCATGCTGACTGTTCCTGATCCCTTTCCTCTCCTCTAAGTGCTTCAGAATTGATTCCTTGAGGACCTGCTCCATGATTTTTCCAGGGACTGAGGTGAGGCTGACTGGCCTGTAGTTCCCAGGATCCTCCTCCTTCCCTTTTTTAAAGATGGGCACTACATTAGCCTTTTTCCAGTCATCCGGGACCTCCCCCGATCGCCATGAGTTTTCAAAGATAATGGCCCATGGCTCTGCAATCACATGCGCCAACTCCTTTACCACTCTTGGATGCAGCGCATCCGGCCCCATGGACTTGTGCTTGTTCAGCTTTTCTAAATAGTCCCGAACCACTTCTTTCTCCACAGAGGGCTGATCACTTCCTCCCCATGCTGTGCTGCCCAGTGCAGTAGTCTGGGAGCTGACCTTGTTCGTGAAGACAGAGGCAAAAAAAGCATTGAGTACATTAGCTTTTTCCACATCCTCTGTCACTAGGTTGCCTCCCTCATTCACTAAGGGGCCCACACTTTCCTTGACTTTCTTCTTGTTGCTAACATACCTGAAGAAACCCTTCTTGTTACTCTTAACACCTCTTGCTAGCTGCAACTCCAGGTGTGATTTGGCCTTCCTGATTTTACTCCTGCATCCCCAAGCAATATTTTTGTACTCTTCCCTTCTCATTTGTCCAATCTTCCACTTCTTCTAAGCTTCTTTTTTGTGTTTAAGATCAGCAAGGATTTCACTGTGAAGCCAATCTGGTTGCCTGCCAAATCCCCTCGCTCCCGCCCTCCCCTCGCCAATGATTAGTGTTTATAAAAAAATAAGTAAAATAAGGTGATATAATCAGTGCAGAAACCTACCATTTTAAATTCATTCTCCCTACTTTATGGTTTGTGTTGATTTCAATAGACTTTGGATCAGGCCCTTGGACTTCTTGTTTATGGGGACCAAGTATTCCCTCCGCATCCAGTTGTAATGCAGTGTTTTCTTCCAGCTCTTGTAGAACACTGTTAGAGAGATAAAAAAGAGATACATTGCTTATCCTACTGGGAGAGGTGGTTGCAGTATTTTGTTGCATGTTTCATTGATTTAAGTGAAGTAACACACACCTGCATTTCAGTGGTGGCATACCACCTAGGTTGTGCCATATGGTAAAATAAGTGTTATGGAACAAATTAAGTTGCATACTGCAGCCGAGTGCCAGACATGTCCTTCGCTTCACTGACATACATGCCATATGCTACAAAATGCTGCATTTTATTTCATTACATCCTGATAAGGTATATTTATAGAATCATATCTATCTGGTGCTGAAAATATTGAAGG
The DNA here is from genome assembly GCF_965140285.1 of Lepidochelys kempii. Classification (NCBI taxonomy): domain Eukaryota; kingdom Metazoa; phylum Chordata; order Testudines; family Cheloniidae; genus Lepidochelys; species Lepidochelys kempii. Next base: position 61,586,789 of record NC_136383.1, read on the forward strand.
GGCATTAGAAAGCTATATGAGTAAAATCTGTGTACACTTTTACAACCTAGGGGTTGACAGTGTACAATATTGGGTTGCCCTGAATGCTATCAGTATTGATAATATTTCTACTGGTTAAGTAATGCTGGCCCATATATTAGACATGATCTTTATTCAATAAGTATAATCTGGAATATTCTAATTTCTGGGTCCTGTTTTTTTAGCCCAATAATACATTTGTTTCAGATAGTATTGCCCTGAGTTTGGAATATGATTTTCATACTTCCAAGTAGGAGAAACAGCAGATAGTGCATTCTGTGGTTTGAAGTCTGAATTAGGTACCTTAAATAGAATAGAATCCTTAGCTCTAAGCCCAGCAAATGGGCAAGCTATTGTTTTCCTATCTATATAATTATGTGGCCTTCCTCACTGTGGTATTGAAGCCTCTTATAATTATTAATGAATTTATCCTTACAGCAGCCCTGTGAGGTAGGGACGTACTACTCGTATTTTACAGATGGAGAAACTGAGGCACAGAGAGCTATGTGCTGCTAAAGCACAACCATGAAAATCTCTCCCATAGCCAGATTCAGAAACACAGAGACTTAAAAGTCAAAGGCCACAATCTGGTAGAAATTGTGATGCCCCACATGGGCAGAAAAATATTCTGTTTTCAGCTGAAACTTGTTTTTCATTGAAAATGCCACTGTCTGACCTTGTATCTTTATAGAAGACAGGTGTTATGTATATATTGAACTATGCTATTATACAAAAATAGAGGGCCAACCCTTCCTTATGAAACAAAAGTGCTCCAATAATCAATAACCGTTGTCCCAAATACTCCATTTTACAATAGTATTACTCACTGCAGTGGTTTGGATGGCTATGGTAAAATACTGAAGTGTCTTTTTTAACAAGGAACAAATTTTCTTCTCCAGCAATGTAAAAGGGCCACAAAGCCTCACAGAGTCCCCCATTCCCCTAGCCTGTCCACTCTCAACCTTCTCACCTTATTTAAATCTCTAGACCAATGGAAAGATCTCTGCTGGACCTCTGGAAAGAGGGCATGGTTCTAGACTATATGAGTGCCTGAGCCCTTCTTCCAAATGGAGAGACAGATTTACTTACAGATTTGAGTGTAGGGAGGTAAGGGTTGAATTTTTATTCAGGCAGAATTCCCACTGAAGATCAATGAGACTTTTGCCTGAGAAAGGACTGAATGAAATATGAGAATTTGCCTCATATATTTTTATAAATATATTCTCTGATAATAAAGATGAAAGGAGATTAGAAAACAAGTGACATTCACTAAAAGCAATGAAATACACATTTTACACTGCAAAACTGTCGATAGCATAGACATCTCAATATGAAAATCAGAGCAGGGCTCCAATGAAGCCATTGCTTCAGGCAAGCTGCTGTCTGATGTTACTTAGCCAGATGAAACCATATCCAGGAGACCATCCATGGGATTAAACACTACGCAGCATCTCATTTATTAAATAGTGCTCTCTGTGTGGAATTGTCTCTGTCACAGTGTTATGAAACAGACTGATGATTTCAAATGCTTTCCATCCTCCATTTTCTACTATCCCTACTTTCTACCTCCAAAGGTAAAATTGAAGTAAAATATACTCTCTTATGCATATATTCTATTCTTAAGGTGGAATTCACCCTTGTGCATAGGTCTAACATATGGCCTATATAAGTGGAACTTAACAGGTGTATAGACCTTATACTGGAACTTTCACCCATAATGCCTAGCATATATGCAATTAAAGCTCCCATTAATATTAAGGTGACCTGTTCATGTAAATTACCCACAAATATAGGAGAAATCCCAACAAACTGATGCTGAAAACTCAAGTCTGTGCACTGAGCTCTTTTTATTAGTAGAATTTTTAACTGTGCAGTAGTGATATCACAATTAAATCCATCTAACAGTGAATGAAATCCTGCCCCACACCCTGTTCTTTATCCAACCCACATGAAACTGGAACTTTGCCTTTTCTGTTTTGTTTGAAATGGAAATGTCTCAGCATAAAGTATGAATCTTCTGAACAGTGACAACTTTTTCTGGCTTGCCCCTCGATAAAGCCTTCCTTCCCTATTTTTAATAACTGAGCAAGAGTAATTTCTTCCTCAGAGCTTTACAACTATATGATGGGACAATGTCTAAATATGGAGAGTCTCAGACCAGGAAAAAAATCAGTTATTTTATCCTTATGTCAATTGCAGCATTGTTGCCTGTACATGCCTTGTCTGCTTGAATTTATCCTTCCATAAGCTTCCAGGTCTTTGACTCCAGGCATGTAGGAGTAAGCGGGTGCTGTGGACCTGCTTACTTCCCCATCCCAATGATGGGTGGGTAGGACATAGGCAAACAGCTTTAGCTCCCTGCCTCCCCAACTGCTGCTTAGCAGAACAAAGCCAGAGCAGAGGGGTGGCTGGGCCAAACTGAGTGGCACTGTGAACCCATCTGCAAAGTTGCAACATCGCTCACTCAAACTGAGTCATGACAGAGGGGCAGAGAGGCCAAATTTGAGTGGTGTGGGGGTGGAACACTGAAGTACTGACTAGGATGGCAGATTGTGTTGAGTGGCCTTTGAATCTAGTCTTCCAGAGCCAGGGTACTTGGTTTACTGCACAAAATTGCTAACATCCGGTGTTCCAAAATCATGAGTGAGGTCCCAGTCATAATTTTAAAAAACATATTTTGGAAGCTTATTTATTTATTTTGCCTTCTGGTGTTGGAGCATTTAGGTTCACATTTCCAAGCTTGTCTCATAACCAGGAGAGTCAGAAACTCACTTAAAAAAGAAAGAAAGAAAAAATGCTGAGATTTCACATTGTAATCTGGTTCCAGCAGCTGGGACTTTGAGACGCACCAAATATTCTGAGACTCAAATTGTGAGAGCTGACAGTCACAGTTACAGGGTGACTTTTCTTAGGAATTCATCAAAACCGAGTGATAATTGAGCATGCATTCTTTTTTTAGTATGTTACCAGTAAAAAACTGAAATGTTTCCTAGTTGGTGCTTTAATCAAAAATTGTTTCTCAATGGAAAATAATATTTGATACAAGCAGAGGATGATTTTTGCCCCACCACACAAGTAAAAGTGCCTGAAAAACATCACTTTTAAACTAAATTGGTATCCTGAAAATTTGAATATACAATTGCATGAAACATCTGAAAAGGAAATTGCAATGATTTATTTATACATTCGTAGTATTATAGTATTTACAAAGTAGTGTTTGTAAAGATGCTAATGATGTTTATTGCCATTAATTTATGATAAACTTTTAAAGAATTGAAAACAATCTCTGTGGTAAAAAAAGCTCATTTTGTAAAAATGAGTCACTGGTCTTGCATGCACAGTAGGTATTTTTTGACATCATGTTAGTTTTGCTCAGCTAAAGAAATAACATATACTTTGGAATTGTCGGTGTTCAAATAGGAATTTAGTGGATTATCGTTTTCCATTTATCTGTGGCTTCACTGGCACATCATACAGACAGTATCCCCTTCCCTTTATCCAAGTAGCAGCCTAAGCCTTGGTCTATACACACAATTGCACTGGTTTAACTGAAAGTGCATCTTCTAAACTGATTTAAACAGTTGCAACTTTGTTTGGATACTCTTATATCAGTTCAAACTGATGTAAGCCAGGTTCAGATAGACAAAAGAGCATCTACTCAGTACTTTGCACTAGTTTAACTAAACTAGTTAAACTGGTATAATTTTGTGTATAGACCTGGTGTAATAGTAACAGTTCCTATACATGTGAAATTGTGAAAAGAGAATGTGCAAGATTCATTAAATTTTTGCTGATTTCAAGGATTGGAAGGAATTGGTGAAAAAATATTTTAAAAAGATTTCACACACCACAACATTAACTAAGTAATTCTACATAAAGTTGGAATAGACAGTATTTTATTTTTGTGACATCAATAGTCCAAAAACAGAGTGCTAACAGCTACTCCTCCTTTCCATATTTTCCACTGTTTTTTCTCCCCACGGGAAATGACTTCATCCATATAAAATTCCTTATGATTTCTGATTTACACCAGTTTTTTATTTGCGACTCAGTTTCTGAGCCTCATAATATAGCCACTATTCTTCCAGCAAAGGAGCACTGGGATGAATCCAACTATGTTTCCTTCTTATTGAATTGAGGTGTTATTGAGCAATATAAGATGCTCTAACCAGGTGCTGTGCACACTGTTTTGGCAATACTCCCAGACCCTTTCAGTTCAGGGGGTAAGAAACTGGTTTCATAAATCTAACCCTGGTCTCTAGCCACTTTAATGCAAAGCACTTCCACTCAGTAACTAGCTTCTCAATCAGTTGACGTGACTTTAAACATTCAAGTATACATAAAAACTATCTCATAGGTACTGTGAAAAATGGTGAGTTTGCTGAAATATAGAAAAGAAGATGCTTCCAGCAATGGTAAATGAGGTTACAGAACTTTAAACATTCTTCTATTAAATATAGTACATTTCATTTACTTTTCAGAGTTTGTATTAGTAGTCATGTTAAAAATGGAAAATCACATTCTCATCGGCTGTAAATAATCATAACTCCATTCAGGTTAATTGACCCCAGATTCACATCAGCTGAGAATTTGGCATAGAAAAAAATATATGCATTCTGAACTGTACCTGACCTGTTGTTTAAATTCATGAAGACATAAATTCTATTTGACCCAAATAGTATTCCCAGCAGCGCTCATCTTCATTACATATTATATAACTGAACAGATATTTTCAGATATTTGTCTAGTAGAACTTATCTTTCCTATGCCATGTTTCATTACTAGCAATTTCAAAAATTATGCACAGGCCAAAAATAACATTTTTTTTATTCATCTTTATACCAAGTACTAGCTATCACTTTTAGTCATGTAATCAATAACAATAATGGTCAAAACAGGAAAACTATGAATTTTATCAACTTCTGTTTGGCAATATATTAAAATCAATTTCATGCTAAATTATTCACATGACATCTAATAATTATTCATGCTATACTGTATTTTAAAGATATTTCAGATATATAAAAGTGCAACGATACTTTATTATTTAAAGCAATAAACAAAAATACACAGTGCTTTTGGGGAAGTATTCTTAGTTGTGTGTCAAGAATTCGAAAGTAAATAAATGAATAATAGTTAAAAAAGTATTGTTTTAATAAATGTAATAATTTTAAAACAATTTTCCCAGTATTCAAATTATGGGCAAAAATTCATGGTTACTATGCAGCTGCAGTAGCCTCAAATGAAGAGCAGCAGTGAGTGCTTAGTGGAGTAAGCATGGATCTGAACATCAAGGGTCCTACATTTTATTTTTGACCCTACCAGTGAATTGCAGCGTAGCCTTGGATAAATCATTGTGCCTTTCTGAGACAGTCACCCCCCCTTCCCTTATAAAATGGGGATAATAATTTGTCAAGTACTTAAAGATTATGGATGAAAACTGGTATAAGTGTTAAAATTACTATAATTTTTAGGTGCTGGCAAAGACACAAACTATATGAGAAATATCGATCATCAATTTCCCGTAGCATTACAGGAAGAAAATTTCTCAAAACAGAAGGTTCATGGTCAGGTTAAAGTCAGAGATTAAAAAAAAAAAAAACCAGGTGTGTTAATAAAACAAGTATCTAATTTTTATACTTCTTAGTCACTTCTTGCATTTCTCTCAGCCTGGAATTGACTTGTTTCACTTTCTAGTTCTTGTGCATTAGCACTAAGCTACACTGTTTGCATTTAAACCAAGAACAAAGATTTTTCATAATAAATAAATAAATGAAATAATTTTTTAAAAGTTCCATTTAATGCTAGGTTTTGTAAAAAGCTTTTTGTTTCCCTTTTTTAAAAAAGCTTATGTTTTTGGAATTAAAGTATCAGGGTACAATATCCTTTTACCTAATACAATCTCTCTTTAAATGTGTTCTTATTTTGAAATAGCTTCCTGATAGTGCCAATTTAATTAACAATGGTTTTAATGGAAACACCTACTAAATACTTATTAGGCATAAATGCAAATAGAATTCATGATTCAAGTCTAAATGCATGTTACTGTGCAAAATTACTACAGAAGAAACAGGATTATATTGGCATTGTTTTTCAAACATAGAGCCCAGTCCTGAAAACTTTCACTCATCTGGGCCCTCTTTACTCTCTCACAAGTAGTCTTGATGTTTGCCGTGTTTGTTGTAACCGTGTTGGTCCCACGATATGAGAGACACAAGGAGGTTAAAAGCTATTCCCTCACCCATCTTGTTTCTTCTGTAGTCTTAATGACTTAGTGCAAGTAAGTGCTGCTTATGTGAGTAAGATTTTGCAGGATCAGCCTTAATCAGCAGGAAAAAAATAAACACAAATTTAAATATAGTAGTAAATTTCATACATAAAAAAGGGTGTAGGTGGGAATAATCTGCCTCCGCAGCCTCCTGTCATCTTGTGTCAGTTATCGGTAGGTATCTTTACCAGTGCTGAAAGATGAGCTTTGAGGAATTACATTGTGATTTCAGATAGATTTGGAAGGCTGACAGATTTGTGCTTCCACTGTTCAACAGAGTTGCCAGACTATAGAATCCATGGTTCAGGGAAATGTATATCCACTGTGATTGATAATACTGGAGATTATGAGCCCAGTACAGTCCTGACAATTCTATAGAAATGGAAGATGTGCAATTCCTCGCTGAGTAGATTATCCTTTTTTTTATGTTTGGAATTTGAATTTCCTCTGTCAAACATTGTCTCCACTGAGCATGCTTTAATATAATCATATCATTCAATAATGTTGAAAGTTGAAGATCTGCTGCATGCACAGAATTTGCGAAAGGAAAAAGAAATACAAAGCATTTGTTCATAATGGCCCAACTCTGGTTCTGCATGAGATAACTATGCAAAAGAATGTGGGCTAAGGTACAGTACAGGGCCTGACACTCATTCACAGTGAGACTTCTTTACGCTGTTCTGACAGTATAAAAGGACCTTTAAAATTGGTGTAAATGTAGGCCTTTGGATAAATTAAAATCAGGCTCCAATTCCAACATATCTTCCTAGTTTTAATCACTTGACTTGTCTAATTTAAGCCTATATATTCAGCATTGCCAATCCTTGCAATTTTATCCCCAGTCTTGTGATTTTCCCCCCCCCTGAAGGACCAGTTGCTTGAATTTAGAGATTATATGAGAATCTCAGCCTTCATTTACAATCAAATAAAATAAAAGAGAAGGTTTCTAGCCCTCATGGTTGCAGAGAAAATCTTGAGAACTTTAAGGTAACTGGATGGCAAATTGCAAGAAACCTAAATGTATGGCTTTAAAAAAACCTCATTAATTTTAAGCTAATGATTTTGAGGGGCTTGACTCACGGTTTTTAATGGTTGGGGTTGGCAATACTGTGCACAGTTATTTCCCCCCCCCTATATTTCTAGATCAAGCTGTCCTGAATTACAATAGTTTTCAGATGCTGAATTGCCATTGTTGTATGTTTCACCTTTCAGCCTTGCTGAGAAGAAACCCGTGCTTTCTGCTAGGCTGCGTTTGGTTGATAGCTTTTGAAAACAATCCATATTGCTGCTTTATTCACATAATGCTTTTCTAATGTAGCATCTATCATCTAAGAATTCTTTTGGCAGCTGTGGTTCTTGATTGTTCTTTACTACTTTTGTTCAGTGTATTGTTGTTTGTAGTTCTCTTCTAATGTCCATTTGTTTCTAGCATGGCCTATCATAGAAGCTGAATGATTGTTGAAATTACCAAGTGGGTATTCAATTTCTGTCTCTCATTTTCTGGCTGCTTCCTCTTCATCTATCAACTTTTCAGCCCAACATGCATTTTGCTTTATCTTCTGGTCCTTTTTAACAGAGGTTCTGCTTAGCTGTTTCTCTACTCTTGTGCCATATTTTCTTTAGAAGTGAGGGAATCATTACTTCATTGGATATGATTAAATAACTTGCTCTGAAAATTGATATATAGTTATGTCTTTATGTTAGTCTTGGAATTATTCTGATTCAGTCAACAATTTATGCCATAGTCTCTATAGCAAATAAAATTGTGTGTGTAGGCTTGGCAGGATTCAATTTAAATTGGTAAATGTCAGTAGGCATAGATTTCACCTGACACTGAAATTGTATTAGCAAGTGCAACCTCCCCTGTACCTTGCATGTGCAGGGATCTGGGGTTACCAGCTCTGTGGCCTTGTAGGGATTCCACCTGCAGCCCTGCTGTTACAGCCCCAATCACTATCTGAGATGTGGGGGCTATTTGTGGGCATGAGTCATTCAGCAGTGGGGTGGCCTCACCTGTGACCAGGGGCTCATCTTCCTCCTTGCAGTCATGGCTGGCAGTCTCTGCTCTGTCCTACAAGAATCATAACCTTCGCCACATCTTATGCTTGCAGACATCTGGTGTCACTTGCCCCCCAGTCTCACAGAGAGCCTCCTAAAGGTATGGTATGAAATGGCACTGGTATGAAAATTTATTGATAAAAATCAGAAAAAAGATTAAAAATAAAAATTGATATTAACCATTAATATACCCCTCAAAGCGCCCCCACCCCGTTTAGTTAGCACAAAACAGTCAAAAGAAACTAATGTAATTACAGTAGATTAATGCTTATGATGTTCAAAATATGAGCATTAAAAGGCTAAAATCAGATAAAGGGATTATACTGAAAATATTTGACTTTGGGTGAAGACCAAGTATAGAAACTTACAGCACAAAAGGCGAATATTTTGAAAAGTTAGGAACATATGGGGAAAAAAGTTATAATTTAAGCAATTTACAACCTTAACTAGTTGCAGATCCTGCTAAGCACCTGCTACAATAACTTAACTGAACATTTACTAATTGAATTCAAGGATTTTTTCTTCCTACATTGTCTTTGAGTTTTAAGGACATTTAGGCTCATCTTTCTTCTATGTAGGAGATTATGTTGGTTTAGAAAGACATTACTAGAAACCTGTTCTACATACATACTTTGAGGAAACCATTTCTGACTCACTTTATGCCTCTGTAGATGTTCATCTTGATAAGGACTGAAGATATGTAACTACCCTTCAGCTGGGACCATTTTATCATGCAACAAATGTACATATTTTTGATACTTTCATATTATGCATTTTTATATTTAAGTTCTTAAATCTGCAATTACTCTTTTAAAGTTAGATATTTCAAGGATTGGATTCAATTCAAGGACCAAAATGAATGTAATATGTAGACCAGGAGCGGGCAAACTTTTTGGCCTGAGGGCTGCATCGGGTTTCAGAAATTGTATGGAGGGCTGGTTAGGGGAGGGGGTTGTGGCCCAGCCCCCACCTCCTATCCGTCTGCCCCCAGGACTCCTGCCCCATCCAAACCCCCCCCCCCGTGCCCTGACGGCCCCCCCAGGACCTCTGCCCCATCCACACCCCCCTGCTCCCTGTCTGCTCACAGACCCCTGCCCCTAACTGCCCCCTGCTGCTCCATCCAATCCCTCCTCATTCCTGACTTCCTCCCCGGGACCCCTGCCCCATCCAACCACCCCTTCTCCCTGTCCCCTGACTGCCCCCTGCCACCCCATCCAACCCCCTCTCCTTCTTGACTGTCCCCCGGGACCCCTGCCCCCATTCAACCCCCTGTTCCCACCCCGACCTCTATCCACACCCCCACCCTCTGACCACCACCCCAAACTCCCCTGCCTTTTATCCAACTCCCCCGCTCCCTGCCCCCTCACCGCGCTGCCTGGAGCACCGGTGGCTGGTGGCGCTATAGCCATGCCACTCGAGCCAGGCCATGCTGCCGCCACCACCACACAGCACAGAGCACCGGGTCAGGCCGGGCTCTGCAGCTGTGGTGCCCCAGGAGCTCACAGCCCCGCTGCCCAGAGCATTGCGCCAGTGGCGAGGTGAGGCTGCGGGGGAAGGGGAACGGCGGGGGAGGGGTCGGGGGCTAGCGTCCTGGCCCAGGAGCTCAGGGGCCGGGCAGGAGGGTCCAGCGAGCCGTAGTTTGCCCACCTCTGATGTAGACTGTATATTTAACATGCCTTTTTTTAAAGCAGGCCACTAATGATAGGAGTCAAATAATTTCTGTAGCTGTTTTTTATTTTTAGCACCAACAACGTGCAAGAAAACAAGTATCACGACAGTTATTGCCCAGAGAGCTTATCGTCTGATTGCCATTGAAAAGGTGATGAGGAGGGGAAGAGATAATATTAAAATATAGGCTGAGTTTTGATAAATTAAGTGTTTTGCAGGGCTTTGAAGATGAAAACAAGAAGTTTGAACTCAGAACAGTAAGTGAGTGGAAGCCTTTGGAATTATTTTTAAAAAGAGGGTTGGCCTGGTCTGCCCAAAAGTCAAAGAAGATAATTTTGGCTGTTGTATTTTGGGACAGATTGTAGGGGAACAATATGATAACAGCAGGGAGCCCAAGAAGAGATGGTTAGAGTTGTCAAGGCAAGAGATTATAATGGAGTAACCAATGGAGATCCTAATCGAGCAAAGCGTTTTAGCACATTTAAGTTTAGGCATGTACTTAAGTTCCATCAACTTCCATGGGACTTAATCACGAACTTAAATGCTTTGCTGAATGAGAGCAAAACCTACTGGGGTCTCTTCTTTTTTCTCCAGTATCTTGCATTGTTTTACTTCATTTTTGGTGATCAGCAGTGATGTGTCAGTGTGGACAACTACTCTCCACAAATGTTATATAGTGGATTTGTTTTCCACTAACCTTTATGTTGTCAGGTAGGCCATTTTCCAGGCCGAACAAAAAGGGACAGTATATACACAAGAAAAACACTTGAAAATAAGACAGCTTGAAAGAAATGAACTCTGGCAGTTGCTTATAATGTCTTTAATAAAATATATAATTCATGTTACAGTGGTTTGTGAGTCCTAATCATCATGATTTATTTAACTTAATAACAGTGAACAACTTGTGATTCACCATTGTAAAACGAATGTCCTCCAGCAATAGCAGTATCACTGTAGACATTTGCGGAGTGGGAATTCTGCCAAAAAGAATTAGAGCTTTTACGTTATTCACTGGTTCATCTCATATATACATATGAGCATCTTTCCTCATTTCCTTTCTCCTGCTCCCAAGAGGCCAAATCCCCCAGAATCATTGAGACCATTCACCTTTTGACAAGTCTAGGAGCGTATTGTAAATGTGTCTCTTGCTGACATTCCGTGGATGGCCTCCCATTGATCTTTAACGGGAGTTTTGCACAGGAGAGCACCACAGGCTGCATCTATTTCAGTATACAATTGTAAGATTAATTGTTGTTGTGGATGGGGAAAAATGTAGTCCAGGTTTAAAATTGACACCTGTATTCTGACTGGACCACATAGTTTAACATTTGAAATTGTATGCTATTTTCTACTGCTTGGCAGTTTATATAGATTATCAGGAGCAAATTCTGTTTTCCCATCTGTGCAACCTTCTAGAAGTAAATGAGCCTCAAAGTGAATATTTTTATTGCCTTTAAATATCATTCATTTAAATAACTTCTGTAATCCGTTCTAACAGCACAGCAAACATCATTACACAATGTGTGACTGATGATATTAGACTACATTGAGGATATCCGAATACTTTTTTTTTCTAGCTTTGTTTCTTTCAGGCTGGATTCTGACTGCCCCCTGCTTAGATACACAGTAGCGGAGTTAGGGAGTGGGGCACATTTTAACCTTTAAAGAAGCTTCCCACTCCTTTGTGTGGCCCATGCAAGGATTGCAGGATTGCAGTCCCTTCACTTGGCAGAGTTTAAGGGGTTCTTTGTTTAAGGGATTCTTTGTTCTTAGGAGTGTTGGAAGCAGTTCGTTGTTTTTGACAGTTGATTCTTATCAGCCAAGAGTAGAAAAGTAATAACTAGAACTGGGAGTTTCAGTAGCTTAAAACATAAGAAGACAATTTCAGAAAGTATACAGCCTTTCTTAGAAACCTGCAGAGATACCTAGTGAGAAATGAACTGCAGTTGTGGGGATTTTAGGCACATACAGATACCATCCACAGGTGGTGTTGATGCACATGTGATAAATTGCAAATCCATTGGATAAATGCAATTTGTAAATGTCACTTTTGACTACCTCATCTGTGTTCTACCCCCTAATCCATCCTTGCTGAGTCTACTTCTAATATTCCATTGAGATTTTTTTCAAACGACTATTTAAAAAAAAAAAAAAAAGATCCTGAAGCAACATGACCTGCCACAGAGAGAGATCCTTCCTTCCCACAAATGTGGAATGTTCCCAACACTTGCCAATATTAAGTTCTATACCCATAACAGGCTTAAAGTCCATAGTTTATAACCCATCAGAAATAGAAATGGTAAATTTCTAATGCTATCGTATTAAAAGGGAATTCCTGAATAGAATATATTCAGTTCTAGCCCTCGTAGATCTGCAGCATCTTACTGTAGTGAAGGATATTTAGAAGTCTTTATTTTTTTTTCTTTAATTACTTTCTTCTTTTACCTCTGAGATCTGTACACTTGGGGAAGGGCTCTGGCTGGGGCTGTGGGTTCTGGTGTGAGGCTGGGTATGAGGGATTTGGGGTACAGGAGGGGGCTTTGGCAGGGGGTTAGGGTGCAGGGCTGTGAGGGCTCCAGCTGGAGGTGCAGTTTCTGGGGTGGGGCTGGGGATGAGGAGTTTGGGGTACAGGAGGGGGCTCTGGGCTGGGACTGAGGGGTTCGGAGGGCAAGAGGGGGATCAGGGCTGGGGCAGGGGTTTGGGACATGGGAGGGGGTCAGAGTCCAGGCAGCACTTACCTCAAGCAGCCCCCGGAAACAGCAGCATGTCCCCCCTCTGACTCCTAGGCAGAGTCGCGGCCAGGCGGCTTTGTGCACTGCCCCATCTGTGGGCGCCACCCCGCAGCTCCCATTGGCTGAGGTTCCCGGCCAATGGGAACTGTGGAGCTGGCACTTGGGGTGGAGGCAGCATGCAGAGCCCCCTGGCTGCCCCTATACCTAAGAGCCAGAGGGGGTCATGCTGCTGCTTCTGGGAGCCATGCAGAGCTACAGCAGGCAGGGAGCATGCCTTAGCACTGCTGCACTGACCAGACTTTTAGCTTCTTGGTCAGCACCACCAGTACCCTTTTCGACCAGGCATCTGGCACCCCTACTTCTCTGCAGCCTCTCCATCCCTTTTTCTTGGTCTTTTTTTCCGTCCCATGGTGAAGCAGACTTGACTGGATAGTCTAGAGCCACCACCAACTATAATTCCTACATACTGGGCAGTTTATATTCTCTCGTTCTGCCATGTGTCTTTCAGGTCATGTAGCAACCGTTTTCTAACGCTACCCCATTTCCCGCATATGTTAACTAAATAACATGATGTAACTTTTGTTACGCTGAGCCATTTAAATTCCTCAAAAAACGTTTCCCTTTCTTTCTCAACCCTTCACATAGCCATAAAAGATGTTCAGTTTTCTCTTATATCTTACAGCATGCACATAGTCCATCTTCGTGTTTATTCAAAAATATTTTTGTTTAAACCACAATGGCCCATTAGTACTATAAACAAAATCAATTCATTTTTCCTAACCAGGCCCTGAAATAAGTAGTTATCCTCAACTCCAGAGCAAAATTCAGAAAAAATCTTCTTCCTCTTTTTTTTTCATTGATCCAATTTTTTTTGCCATTTCTCCTTTAATTTTTTCTGTACTAGGGTTTTGAATTCCAATTTACTGCAGGGTATTATCAATCCTTTCATTCCTACAGTCATTTAGCTGCTTTGTCCACCATTTTGTTTCCTGCTATCCCAATATGTGCAGGGATGCAGGCTAATGCTACATGTATTCCCATCTGTATTGTTATTAGAAATATAATTTAGTTGAATAAATCACTTCTGCTTACAGAGACTCTCCTTTTTTATTGCCGTAAGGCCTGATATTGAGTCCAAAAAAATGACCGCCACTGCTGTTTAAGTTTAACACCAGCATTGTTACTATTAGTTCAGCTGTCATGATAGCTACAAAATTGGATGTTCTTTTAGATGTACTAATTCCTAATTTTCATACACAATATGCTGTCCCTACTCTTCATGGGTTTTTTCCCTTTTTTGGACCCACTTATATATAGTTGACAAAAACAACACCACTTTTGATCTATATACTGGTATACTTCATTTTTTATACCTATTTTCTCCTTTTTACTCACAAGTTTATAAAATAAATCTAAATCCACATTTAGATGTGAATTTCCATCCATAACTATTTTTCCCATGACTAACAGTTCTGACTTCATTCAGCTTTTCCTTGTCTTTCAACTTCATATTTTCACTCAAAAGGCAGCTGGAGCTCAAACATTGTGTGTTATAGGTTGCCTATTGAATTCCCAACAAACTTCATATATTTATCTGGTACTTCCATCTTTGCAATTCCCATTAACTTTGGCCCAGAAAGTTACACCACAAATGAAATTATTGGACCTAACTGGCATTTCACTAGCAACTCTGTGTAGCATATGTGGGTGTTGTAATAAATGCACCATATGCAACTCATATGTGCTTGTATTAAATCTAATTTTTAAAGTTCTGATTTTGTTGCTAACCCAAAAATCTTGGCAGCCACAGTTGATAACTGGTCTGATTAAGGCTCTGTATACCATCAGTAATGTTTTTTCTTACCTGCCTCCCAGTTAGTTCCAGTAATACTTTTAAATAGGTTGATCCTTCCTTTGCATTTATCTTTAACATAGTCTATATGCTCTTTCCAAAATAATTTAGTTTCGTATATATTGGTCCTAGGAATTAAAACCTTTTAACTATATCTATTTGTTCTCCATACAGATACAGTTTCCATTCCTTTGTAGCTATCCTTTTTATAAAGATCAGTCTTTTGGCTTCAGCTATGGAGAACTTGAAACCCCATATATTTCCCAAGTCTTTTCAGCCACCTCAGTGTTCCTGCTCCAAACCCATACAACACAATCCCTAACTGAGTTCTCCTCTCTATTTGTATAAACTTTTCCTAACCCTTTCACAGATTGGATCACTAATTATCATTAAGTTGTCATATTACCATCAGATAGAGGTTAGCTGCTTGGTCACGGGCAAGGGCGAGCCTGGTTTGCCTTAAAGAGCCAGCTAGCTTGTGACACTGAGAAAATTAAAAATAGAAAACATTTCATTAATACTAATCAAAGTCTGAGAAAAAAATCAATGAGAAGTCATTTAATTCCAAAATTAACTCAACCTTAATTCTACCCCTCTACATATGCCCTAAAACAGTGATATTCCGACTGAGGTTTGTCACATGCAAGTGGCTCCATTGGCTCTTTGCAGCATATGATATTAAAATACTGTGTGATTTAATTATTAACCAATCAGGATGCTTTTATTATGTTATTAACCAATTGCAGTTGATAAATAATAGTACTTGGTCAGTCATTCTGCTGTGAGAATAATACATATATATTAAATATTTCCCCTGTCATACTGTTGAAATATGAATATATAGTACTATAGTAAATGAAACAATAAATTCACACCTTAACACCACTCTTATTTTTGGGTAATGTTGACCGCTAATTTGACTTCTGAACCACTGAGGTTTGGGTTTGAGTATCACTGCCCTAACATATAGTCTCTGTGGTCAATTATCATCATAATTAATACTTGGGCAAAATCATCCTCTATTACACTCCAGATTTACATCAGTGCAGTTGAGGGCAGATTGCAGCACATGATGTTGAAGAACTGCAGTCAAGATTAATGGGCATATTCTCTTGATGGATCTGCCTACTATTTCAGGTGACTACATACAGACCATGAAAGCAGAGAGGAGAAATGTGAGTCAGATAACACAGATGTTTCAGGGATACACAGCAGAAGCAGAGTGAATATTTCAGTTATTCTCCTCCTCTCCCCAGTTTTAGTAAACAGAACCATATATTCTTCTACACATGTGACATTTGCCATGTCGATTAACAGAATGACGCAGAAAGCGTAGATGTTTACCCAGGCTGCAGTGATCAGCATTGTCATTGGCTTGAATTATCTGTAGAGGTGATTTAAAAAATAATGATCAGCATATTATTTACACCCAGGAGATTATTCTTTCTTCTATGTGTCCTCAAGTGTTATCCAGAAGACCTGCTTTTGCTGAGTCCTAAAAAGCTGATATTAAACATTTAATTAAACAATGCACTGGAACACAATAATATACAGTGCCACTATCTCTATCCTCTTGTTTTCTGTGTTTGCTGTTTTGTGTGTTTGGTGTGTAGTTTTGAATTTGCAATTTCCTCAAGCAGTACAAATGGAAAATGTATTTGTTTAAGGTGTTTTGCAAGAAAGAAAAGACTAAAAAAGCCTTGTCACCAAAACCAGATTGTATTTAATAGGATAAAAAGTAGCAATTTCCATAATTGTGCTATAGTCAGACATGAAATTATCAATTTTTAAAGAAACAAATTCCAGCTCTCTTTTGTGCATGGAATTTATAAGCCAGCTGTTAAGTTTTCTTTCTGAAATAATTCTTTTGAGTGTAAGCCACATAATACATTATTACATTGTATATTGTATTAAGGTAGCTTTTGGTATATTAAGTTTTGTTAGTGATTAATAATATGAGATATATTGTTATATCTAGAAATATTGTCTTTCTCCATTAATTAAAGTGTGTGAGTATACATTTGTAGAATATAAATATGTGATAGGTTTCAAACAAACTTTTACAAATCCGTGCTGTTTCATACAATTTGATCTGTCTTTGTTTCTATCTCTTCTAGTCTGCTCCCAGTTTTCAAGAGGCGTCTTTGCAATTTTTGGATTCTATGACAAGAAGTCAGTAAATACCATAACATCATTTTGTGGAACTCTTCATGTCTCCTTCATAACTCCTAGTTTTCCAACTGATGGAACACACCCATTTGTCATTCAGATGAGACCTGACCTCAAGGGAGCTCTTCTTAGCTTGATTGAATACTATCAGTGGAACAAGTTTGCATATCTATATGACAGTGACAGAGGTAAGATACAGTACAACTTATCAGTATAGTTTTTGCTAGATGTACCTAACTGAAATGCTAAAGCAGTATTACAAAGACAAGCAGAGCAAGGAGAAATGTTTTCCCTCTTATGCCACTTTAACAATATAAAACTCGGGTCTCAGGAAAAGAAGCTTATCTGACTGCTGTATATGGTCAAAGAATAAATGCGTTTAACTGAGAATGAAATAGTTGCAGTATATATCAGAATTATGGACATGTGCTAATAAGCATTGATGCAAGTATAATATTGTCTTTGGAAAATAGTTCCATTAGAAAATCTATTTTAAAATGTAAGTGTTTTAAAAAAATGCATCTTAACATTTCTCTATTTTTTAAGAATTTAGAACATTAAGGTTACAAATGCCATACCAATTAAAGTTAGAGAACCAAACCAAATTTCAGTCAGCTCATTTCTTCTACCACACAGCAACTTTAAATGCAACCCCCCAACACCCCCCAACATATAGTTCACTACTGCAGTCTCATAGTTCCAAACAATAATTGTCCAATTTATGAAGATCCAGGACTTCATCTCATCACAAATCCCACCCACTTAGAACACCACTCATAGGTCCAATTAGACTTGGTGGTAGTCAAGGGCATCAAGGGATGGTTCAGTCGCACAGAGTCACTTCCAAAGAAGGTGCAGAATCTGTAAGTGGAGAACCCAGAGTAAAACAGGACCTAAGGAAAAAGCTCTAGATCGCTAGACACAACCCTCTCCCCGCCCCCATTTGTTGAACTTGGCTTACAGTACCAAATCAAACTCCACTACCCATAGGCTCAGATGACCCACTCACTCCTGTCCTGCACAATTCCTATGTTCTTTCAAGATTATTTTTATTACAGTACTCATATTATTTTATACAATCAAAACAAACAATTTGCAAAGGTGGCAGGTGTGTTAGTTGTTTTGGGGGGTTTTATACCAAGTTGAAAAGGGGAACGGTTTTGACTATCTTTGTTGGAATTCCACTTTTTTATTTGTCTCCAAGTGCTCCTTATTTTTTCTTAATAATCTTTCTTCATCTTCTTTCTGTTTTCATTTTGTCCTCTGTCTTTGAAAGCGATTGTGTGGTGATTCTTCAGTATGTTCATTGACCAAAAACTTTCCTTAGGGTTGCCTTGTCATAAGTAAATGTGCAGAAAATGGTCAAGATGTAGTTAGATTTAAAAGATGGTTCAAATTTACCCTGGTATACTTTTTTTTTTTTTTTTTTAACAAGCAGTGAAGTGGGTTTTACGTACTCACCTTCAAATGTCACCACCTTCCACTGGTCTGGTTTGCATTGTGTTGTTCAAAAAAATCAAAAGGGGCTTCTTCAAGGCACGTTTATGTGGTGGTGTTTTTTTAAGCCCTGCAGTTAGATAAACTAAAGCTCTCATACGACCTCTAAAAATGACTTCATGTCATGCAGTATGATCCCTGAACTGGACTGCTCTCAGATTCTCTTCAAGTTCACATTTGAATTAAAAACATTCTTTGTCTTTGCAGAAAGGGCAAATAGCTTATTCAATGCTCCATCAATCAACTAGCATTGCAGTGTGTGCTAGTACACTGCATGTGATTACTATTTAGGAAAATTCTTCAAAGCACCCATTTCTATAGTACATCTTACTGTCAGCTGTACTGAAGGGAGTAAATAACTAAGTGAAATAATATATATTGCCACATTTTGGTTTTGCCATTTTTTGTTTGTGTTTTCACCTGAATGACCAGGCACCCAAGTAGGGAAGGTGATGGGTGCCATTTGTAAATCTCTAGGGGCATGAATCTGCAACACTTACTCATACTGCGTAGTGTATTACTCCTGGAGTTCTTTCATTGATTTTAGCGGGGCTACCTGCAGAGTCAAGTACTTCTCAATGTCCGTAAAGGTGGCAAAATTGGACCCTAAATTAGGAGAAGCCATTTTTCAGCTCAAAACACCATCACCTCAGTGACCACTGCCAAGGAGGTGTCTATAAAAAGTATATATGATTCAGCATGTTATTTTTTTCTTCTACTGTGGAAAGAGAGAGATTTATTCCCATAGGATAAAACATTAATAAAGTGGAATCAGGTAACTTTATAGCAATTTCAGTTTAATTACTTATTCTACAACATTGAGTTTATTATTACAGCTCCAGTACCTTTGTTAGGGACCGATCTTGTGAAGTGCTGAGCGCTCTCACATCCCATTCCATTCACCTTTCAGGATCAGACCATTATTTAGTACAGTACTTGCTCTCATATGGATTAATCACATTTTGTTTTTTAGTGTTTTCTACCTTCCATACCTCTTCTTCTTCTTCTTCTTCTTTTTTTTTTTTTTTGCATAGTTTGTAATACTGAGTGGTATGGGAGTTTGCCTTGGTTGTACGGAGAATGGAGACGGTGTTAGAGGATTCCATCTGCAGCCAAATTACTAATTCAAAAAAGAAAATGCTAATCTGACATTTTATGCGGTTGCCTCCATTTAGTCCTCCCATTCAAAAGATCACTGAACTTAACTGTCTGTGCTCATTATGAGCATTTGGGGAAAAACACTCCTGATTCTCAAGTTCTGAATTAGTACTTGAAGATTTAATATGCTAGAACTAGGCCTTATGCAGTCTCCCTATGCACTTGGGCCACCATAACAGTTACACAATGTCAACATAAACAGTAATATGGGACAATATGTCCTCTTAAGGCTGAAGGTCCAGAAATCCGGAGATTTAATGTAAATGAATCAATACCCTAATTTGAATTTTGATGAATATACAATAACAACCTGATTCATTTGTCCATTTGATTTCAGAAATCACAACCCTTTTTCTCCCCTCTCTCTTTCTCTCAAGGTCAATCATAAATACTCTATATGATTTTTCCTTAAAAGTAGAGGAGGCCATAGGAGTGACTTGTGTTATGAGAGAAGCCTAGATCTCTATGTAAATAGTTAATAGATAAGGTCCAAGTAGATGTAGTTCCTTGATTTTGCAGGACAAGTAAAATGTCTTGTTGTGTACTGCAAATGGCTTCATCTGTGCCGCTCTTTACATCCGTTTATAACAATCTGAAAGCCCCTTGGAGGCAACTATTGATAATGAGGGAGTTCAACTTTGTGACCATTGTTGCACCTAGCCATCTTTCATGTGTGAATCAAAGGCAGTGTAAAATGCACAAAAGTTGGATCAAACTTTAAAAAAAATATATATGTATAATCTATCCAGTGATACATAAAATTGTGCTACACAGTGTGTGTATGGGAGGGAAGTTAAATATCTCGTGGGGTTTCTGACCTCCTCAGTGAAAGGATTGGCATGTAAACCCAAGTGTCCTGGCCAAATGCCAGACAGGAAAATTCTGCCCTCCCCCACTGTCTTAAAATTCCCTCTGTTGTTTCAGTTGTGGTTGCCTTTCCCATAACATTGTGTGATCCTTTTGGACCATGAGTCCTGCTCTGGGGTAAATGAGCCACTTTCCTTTCCCTGTTGACCAACTCCCACTTGGAAATGTTGCACTCCTGGAACTGCTGCTTTAATTTGCTGAGGTGCAGTGACCCATTCCCACCGCTGGGGTCTGCTGTCCCTGCTACCCCTAAATGTTTAGGGACCTTGTTGTAGCTGCTCTCTTCGACCCCCTGCCCCCTTTTCTCTGTGCTTCTTTAAGGATGCAGTCTGTTGCATGAAGCCCTTTAATGAGCCTGCCCATAAAAAAACAAGAGGTACAAGCTGCCACTTGGGATCCATGGAGAAGGCACTAAAAAGGAGTCTCCTCCCAAGAAAGATTCTATTTATTAAGGGAGATTTAACAAGTCTACAGCTAAGTTTAAAGCATAGAAACCTTTGTGAGCAAAGATTCATGGGATTATATTGTAAATAACAATAAATATTCAACCCATGCCAACTCATAGAAAGTGTATAGTTTAAAGACGTGTAGGAGGACTGCAAGCTGCAAAATGTGAGGTAGGACAACGATTATGGTTTTGTTGGCCTGCCCTGATCTGTTTTAGAGTCTGTTGATTTGATTTTTAGATAAAATATCTATATCTTTTTTAAAAAAACGACATCCATCAAAAAATAAAAATTTCCCCCCCACAATGTAAAGATCCACAGTTGTTTTCAGGAAACATTGAAAATAAAGGTTTAAGCCTGAAATAATGGTGACCAATCTTATAGATCATTAACATTTTCAAAGTGTCAAAATTAATTGTTAAAAGCCTATTGGTCTTAGTGTAATGAGCCATTTGCAAATTACAATTCAAATGTAATTCTCGTTGTGATCCTTGTCCAACTATGTGTGTTACTGCTGTTATTGTTAATGAGAGTAATGTGTAAAACTTTCTTTATATATTGTGGCCGAAATTTGTCTCAAAGAAAATGCATGGCTCAGTTTATTTACACAAGTCAGAAATGACTACTCAGGTTTTACGGTAGATAAACTATATATAGACATCGATGTGGTTGTGAAAAATCTACTGACTTGGGATAAATACTATATGCCGTCCTAGAAACACTCCTTTTGGGATTCTCTGGGTAAAATTTATAGCTGATAATTCTCACTCACTGCTGGCAGCTGGAGAAATAGTGTTTATTTCAGGGTAGACTTTCATTACTGGCACTGAATTACATCTTTCTTTATTTTGTTCTCCTTTACTTCATGTAAGGGAAATGTAGACCAGTAAAATTTCTACTGAACTTACAGTATATTGTTAGCTGTTGAAATTGTACTGAGAATCCATCTCTCTGTCAAGATTCCGTGTCCTTCCAAAATAAAATAAAATAACATCTGTAAAAATTGACATCTTAGACATCTGTAAAAATTGCTTGTGGGGTGTTAGTACTGAGTCTGTTTAGGTTAGAAAGAAAAGCATTTCATCAGATCTTCTGTAACTGGGGCTATTACTTTAGTCAACAGAAATAAGGGCTCACGAAGAACCACTGAAGTAATTGGGAGTTTTGCCGTGACCTCAGTGGCACTGGGATCAGGATCAGGCTTTAAATGCATTGCCACTAAAGCATGGGGAGGTAAACAGTTCAATAGCATGTAGTAATAAACAAGAGATTCCGTTGCTGTAATTGGATAATTTTTCTCCTAAAAGGCCTCTTTTGAAAAGTAGAGTATCTCCCAAATGCATTGCAAGTTTTTATTGTAGGGTGATACAATTTCTTCCTGAAGCAAGCTGAAGCAAAAACAAAATGTAGTTGTTTATAGGGTCCAATCCTGTATTCCTTGCAATGACCTACATGGAAGTTGTGTGTGCACAGGGCATGCAGGATCAGAGCCAGGTGCGTCACCTTTTCAGGAGAGTTCTGTCACAGCTATCTTTTCTGTTTGGCAACCACACAAGTTACTGAGTAGTCTTTAAAATAAATTAGCTACAATTTACACGTTATGGGCCTGTGTTATTCTTGCAGCTTGATCTGTTGTCTTACCCCCACACCCCTTACCAGGCTTATCAACACTGCAAGCAGTCCTGGATTCTGCTGCTGAAAAGAAATGGCAAGTGACTGCTATCAATGTAGGAAATATTAACAATGACCGAAAAGATGAAACTTACCGTTCACTATTTCAAGATCTGGAGGTGAAAAAGGAAAGACGAGTGATTCTGGACTGCGAGCGGGATAAAGTGAACGACATTGTCGATCAGGTTTGCTACCCTCAATGTTTCAATGACAGCAGAAATGGAAGTCTTCTGGGTTGTATAAGCATACGTAATGAGTGCTCCTGTAGTGCTGCTTTATCAGCAGTTTTTATTTGTGTATGATTATATTATGATGATCAGTTACTTTACCCTTTGAATACGTTTTTATACCATGTTCATCACTGTTGTATCTGAGTGCCTTTCAGTAGTGTATTAAGCAATATGACTACATATCTGTCACATCTTTGTTCTCTCATCTCATTCTCATCCATGAGAAGTGGAGTGTTTTGTTTTGGTAGTGTTTTTTTTTTTTTTAAATATATATACCTATTGCCATGTGTTTATGTTAGAGAAGGCAAGGTCTTGCCCTCAGAGTGGTGAGATTGGTGATGTTCCTTAGTTTATGGGAAAGTTTGTTCCACAGTCTCGGACCACACACACACACACACGCTTTACTCTTATTGTTGAGAGTTCCATTGTGCCAGAGGAGTAATAATAAATGTGTTTCTATGATGCTGATGTAGCAAAAAGAAACTTCGGATAAGGAAGTAAGTCCGTTGCTTTATGTGGGTGTTTTATTATTTTTTCTATATCCAATACAGAAATTAATACTCATTAATAAATAGATTTGCAATTACCAATTATAAAGTCCCAAACCAATAATTGATAATCATTTAATATGGAGTAACTAATCTACTCAATCTAACTGCAATGTCTCTTGGAGGAGCAACTACATGCATATATGCATAGTTGTTACACCTCAGTAATAAAAATATTTAATAACCAAATAGGCTTTAAATAATCTAATACATGTAACTAATAATGAATTTAATTAAGTTCATACATCATATGTCATCAGTGGGCTCAACTCAAGAGTTTCTGGATGAAATTCTGTGGCCTGTGACATGCAAGAGGTCAGATTAAATGCTCAAATTGTCCCTTCTGGCCTTTACATTTAAAATACTTAGTGTTAGATATTGCATTTACTTATAGCCATGTACTCCACTGAAGCCAATGTCTGGAACTTGGCCAACTAATTCTTGTCTTAATGTAAATTACAGGATGCCCATTCCTGCCTCTTTAAATTAGTCAGAAACTAAATGAGAGAATCAACTAGAGTCCCTCCTTCTTCCAGTCTTTCTTTTTTTTTTTTTAGGGCAGTGTAAAAGCAGGTGGCTCTATTGGTCCCTTGCATCACCTGCTAGGCTGGGAAATGCAAATGTCTTTGAACTACGTGACTCCCTCAATACTCTAGATTGATTGTAAATTATTTTAGATCAGCACTTGCATTAGGACCTCAGGACTGGGAGGTGTACTGAATAGTGCAGACCCAGAGTGCCTTCCTCTCAGTACAATTATTGGACTGGGTGGAGTCTTTGATGCCACTGTCACCTCCCAGAAAAGAGACTGTCCCAAGTGTCCATGTAATGCCTAATCCCAATGCATCTGGAATGTCCTCCCTAAACTCAAAGCTGGTTAGCATTTTGAATGGACTTCCAAACCCTGGAAAAGCAATATTGGCAGTTCATGTGATTTTGTTGTGAATCTCATGATATTTGGTGTGTTGTGTTTTTTTTCTTAAAGCCACAGTCCTTACTATCAACTGATTGTGAGAATTTTTGCTTTAAAAAAAATAAATTATTACCCCTCGTGTTTGAGGAGAAAATCTTGAAAATGTTACCCCTTAAAACTCAAAACCTCAGAGCAAATAAAAGTGATTTTTAAAATCTCATGATTTTTAAGTCAATCTCATGATTTTTTTGGGGCCTGACTCAGGATTTTTGAATGAATATTAGAAAAGTTACCAACTCCTGTCCACCATAATCCCAGCACTATGCTCAGGGCAGACATTCGGATAAGTTTAACAGACTCCTGATGTAGGCGATGTGGAGCCTAGCAGCTTATGGAGAATTGCCAGCATTTTCAAATGATTTTCAAGGGACAATTCTCTAAATTGGCAGGGAGTCTGGAATTTATTAGACTCCCAGTCACTGAAGGGTTTAGTGTACATTCTGGTGAATTTTAGCATATATATATATATAAATTACTAGTTAAGTATTCTTATCCCAATTTTAGAAAGACAGAAAGAATGATAAAATATTAAGTGATTTGACTAGTGCAAGAGCAGGAGTTGACAGTTCTTGCTATCAGTCCCATGCTTGATCCACTAGACTAGGCTACTTCTCACATTATTAATCTGTACCCTATGTTACCAAAGGTCACACTGACTACAGAGCTGTGGAGATGGCTGAACTAGCAGCAGACAATCAGCAGTGAGGGAGTTTAAGGCAGCCTTAATATAATTAGGGCTGCTTCTCCCCATACAACTTCAGACTGGTCTGTGCTCCCACCAAAAATCTATGACTGTCTCTGCTAATTTTGGCAGGTTTGCAGTTGCATTTTAAAAATGTTTTTTTTCTCTCCTGTTACTATGTGAAAGACCCACACAACAGGGCAAACTGATTGACAAACAATTGTATAGGGGAATCAGTGAAACTAAGTATACACAAGGTACTGTCAAATGCACAGGGCAAACAAACCAGAAAAGAGATTTTTATTTTCTAATCTTTTTCAGAGGTATTTACAAAGTAGGTAGAAAAATATTCAGACAGTGTTTTGATTTTTAAGTTGGCAGTGTCACTTTCAGACCCTAATTCTACAAACACTCCTGCCAACTGTAGTGCTTATTTCTGTCATACCAATTTAAATACCAAGTATAGATCTTGATTCAGGAAAGTACCTAAGCATGTACATAATTTGAAGCCCATGAATAGTCCTATTGAAGTCAGTAGTGCAGAGTGATGATGAGACTGCTCACTTAACAAGCCCTACGCTCAGGAAGTGTTTGAAGAATCAAGCTATTAAGTAATACATATGGTATGACAGCTACAGTACAGAAGAGATCATATAAAAAGCTATAAATGCCACAGATATATCAATAATTGCAACTTTTCTGACCAAATTTCATCATGTATTCATTCATCCCTAGCTTCACTGAAAAATAATTAATATCTTTAAAATTGTCTCAAAATCAAGCAAACAAAACTATTATCCATCTAAATCCATTCTGTGTTCTATATTTTTGATATTTTGTTGCCATTTTGGAGTAGACATGACTGCTTTGGGGAGGGGCAGTTTTTTTTTGCTTAAGTAGTATTTTGGGGTCCATAATAACTTTCATGTATAATTTTGAGTGTGATCATTTTCCAAATTTTAGTTTGTTATCCAATACTTCACAGAAACCCCCATAACAGGAAAAACTAATTACAAGCTGACTGGTACATTAATTTTCACCTCCTAAGAACACTCTGTGAGCAAATATAAATAGTGATAATGAGCCCTAAATCTTTTATAATAATATACCTGCTAAGATGTAAAAGAAATAAATCTTACATGAATTGAATGAAGCTAAAGTTTCTGTCAAACAAAAGCCTGACTTTATAGAAAAAAGGTGCAGCTTTGATGGGTGCCAGTGTCGATCGACTACCTAGATCTTGGAGGCAGGCATGACCACTTGTGCCTCCCTTCCCATTTCCCGAGAGCCGATAGGTAGGGAGTGGGCAGCATGGCAGGGATGGGCAAAGCCTTGGCTCCATTTCCCCTTGCCTCCACCATTTAGTGTCCAGGACAGCTGAGCCAGCACAGAGGGTGTCATAATTCGCTGCAGGTACTGCCAGCAGTAAATTACTGCTCTTCCAGAGTAAGGGGGAAGCAGGGAGGGAATTGTGCTACAGAAGGTGTTTCTGAGGCACAGTGCCTGCTGGGACTATAGTTGGAGTATGCCTAAAGGTACAATCTAGTCCTTGGAATTCAATACGCATCTTTCAGTGTCTTGGGGACAAATCTTCAGCTGGTGTAGATCAGCATAACTCTGTTGACTTCAAGGGATATGTGCTGATTTGCCCCAGCTGAGGATCTGGCCCATGGTGTTCTGGGTAAAATAAAAGCACATATTTTGAACAAGCACAATATAAATAAATAAAGATTAGTGAATAGAACTAATCTTGGGGTATTGGTTAGTTTTTTAGGGTAAACCCATGTAGTAACTGTTCATTTTCAATGAAAATAAGTTTTATGTTCTTTTACAGGTTATTACGATTGGTAAACATGTGAAAGGATACCATTACATCATTGCAAATCTGGTAAGTGATTTCATTATTACCATGTGCCTGCATTATGCTTTTTAGTGTTTATAGTAACATAGCAGGACAGTAATATGTTTTATGAGCTTGTAGTGGATATTTTTTTGGTGGGGGGGGATATTAAATTTGTTCCTCCTTGCTAAACTTTTGCTATTTTATTTCTTACAAAAATGTCTTTGGGACTGGTGCATTCAGGTATTGAATGCTTCCTATCATGTTCCCCTCAATGTGAGTTGAGGGTGCTCATCACCTCCAGAAAGATGTTCAGCATTTTGCAGGATAAATCTTTTAAACTATACACATGAGAGCAGTCCGAGCATATGTGGGAATTAGAATACTCATTGCCCTCCATGTAGACCACATCATTTAATTAGGGAAAAAACATTACCATTACAAATTATTTGTGCCATTGATTGTGGAACCAGTTTTTTGTGTCCTTCTTCTTTTTTCAAAATTCCTAGGCTTTACATTTAGTCCATGTAATTAGTCCATGCGTGCAGTTCTCACTGAAGTTAATGGAATGTAATAGGAGAGCCATAGCAAATCTTTCTTACCTTGGATATTATATGTGTTGTTAAAACGAAAAGACAAAAAGTAAAGTAATATGCCACCATCCAACTAAACTATTCCAAATGCACCTCAATACTGATATCTGATATTTATTCCAGTCACAATGTTGACTGGGCTTGCTTTTGGCTATTAGTGTGGTCAGGAGTGGGCTGAGAATAAGTATATATAATAAATATTAAGTTGAACTTGAGCTCACCCAATTAATGTTGGGTGAACTTTATCTTATATGAGTTGGTAGCCGTGTTAGTCTGTATCCATAAAAACAACAAGGAGTCTGGTGGCACCTTAAAGACTAACAGATTTATTTGGGCATAAGCTTTCGTGGGTAAAAAAAACAGTTGCATCTGAAGAAGTGGTTTTTTACTCACAAAAGTTTATGCCCAAATAAATCTGTTAGTCTTTAAGGTGCCACAGGACTCCTTGTTGTTTTTATATCTTATATGCCATCTCTTTTGAAAACTCTTGGTCTAGATTTTGCAAAGATCAGTAAAACTGTGTCACTAAACTATTGCAAAAAGCCAATAAATAACCTTATATTCCAAGATCATGCTACATTATTTCGTTTTAAGGGCTTCTAGTGTCAGGGCCCAATTTTGCAGTTCATATTCACATTGGTAAGCACTTGATCAGGCAAATAATCCCACTAACTTCAGTGACAATACTCGTGTTGGCGATCAGCAGCGTGAGTACGGGCTGAACAACCAAGACCTAAATCGAGACAGAAAATGGATCCACAAGGCCAAATTGTGACATTATCCACTGGCTTAAGAAGTGGCAGTGTAGAGCTGCACCATGCTATGAGCAGTGAGTGGCCCCCCAAATGGCACATTGTTTAAGGACAAGGGCAGTGCCCAGACTACACCATCTTTAGGCTGGTGTAGACTTCTTCTGTTTGTGTGATTAGCTTGATCGGTGGGCTGATGTAGAAGGGAGGCCTCCCTACTCTTCTCGGCTCTGGGGCTCACTGAGGAAGCCATCTGAGTGAGAGGGGCTGCACCCTGACAGGCCACAGAAAGAGGAAAAATTGAGTACAGTCCTCTCTCCCTACAGCACACTTTCATAGGGGTCAATCACAGTCTGACCCTCTAGTTAATAGCCTATCTAAGAGAGATTTAGCAAACTCTTTACATTGTTTCAAGGTTAATGATCTGAACTGCTGTTTTCCTTTTCTGAAGATGAAGAGCCATTGAACTCAATGGAGCTATGATGATTTACACCATCAGAGAAATTAGCCCAAAGGCCAGATTCTGAAGGCTTGATTCTCAGTTACTCAGTTCCTGTGCTTGGGGCAGGGACAGAGCATGGAGGCAAAGTAGCTATAAACCGCTTTGTTTTCTGTATTGTGGCGCTTTGTAGGTGGTTGACTTGGCTTAGGGCTGCTCTAACTTACATTCTGTTTCCCCTGGCCCTCTAAGGGCTCGGGGAAAACAGAACAGCTCCAGACATGCCACTGCCTGCTCCCAGTCTACCCTCTATCAGACATCAAGAAGCCTCCCCAACTCGCATGTGCAGGATATATTCTGTAGGGGCCATTTCTACCGACTTTGAGGCCCCTTTCTGCTGCCAGTGTGATATAAAGGGGTGTTGGCTTAACTCAGAATCAGATTCTGAATGTCTGTTTAAAAGCAGAATAGTGGAAACATATATGGAATTAATCTTTCTTGAGAATAAAAGACCCAACCCCCATGTACTGCAGGTTTATCAAACAACATAGAAATATGTCATGCCTATGAAATTTGAAGAACTACAAAACTTTGCTTAATTTCAAATCAATTTTTAGTTTCGAAGGACAGCAAATATTTTTGATTAAAAAATGTGACTGGTCCATTTCAATACACTGATTGATATTTCAGACATTTGCTCTCACTTTGCAGCAGAGAACCTGTGGGATTGTAATTTACTGAACCAAACTGTCTCAGAAACATTCTGGAGGTTCCTTTTTAATAATACATTTGCATACTACAAAATTGTACAGTAAGAATTCAAATGCAAATATTACAGATCTTTATATAATGTTCTACACAAATATAAGGTAAGTACATCTTATCAGCCATGAGTGGACCCATAGGTAATTTGAAATGGTCATTTCATGAAAGACAATCATCTTTGACTTGGAAGGATTCCCGATGATATATAGTTAATACAGTGAATTATGTATTGCATGTTGATATCAAAACTACCTGCGGTTAAGATCAGATTCAGAAAGACTGCATGATTCCTATGTAAATGCTCATATTAGCAAGCAATGTGGCATCCACTGTGAGCGCAGCAGCTAACGTGCATTACTGTAGCAATTGTGACAGCTTTTGGTCATGGCTGTTTCTTTGTGTATTCATTGTGAAAACATTTTGGGTACACTTCAAGTTAAGTGTCTCAGATTAAGGTTTCCATTGACATTAATTAGCATAATTATCCGTGTTGGTTTAGCGGTAACAGATTATTAAAACAGAACATCTTTATTTTAGTTGTACAGCTGAAAGATAAAGATACACCCATCGTGGATCAGCAGTTCATTAGCTGGGACCAAATCCTTCAGTCCTGATGTAGAGCCCAATTGACCTCAGTGGGAGTGGGAGCGTGTGTCTACATGGTGTTGCGAATCATTCTTTTGTAGTATGATTTCTGAAGCGTATTGGGTGCATTAATTGGTCCATGATAGGCCCTACTGGTGTACACTAAAAATTCCCTAGTGCACTTTACCGCAGTGCTGTTTGAAATGGGACTACATTAACATGCACTACAGGACTTTTAGTACATGCCAGCTAGGTTCACGAGCCAGTACACTTTAGAATTTCCTCCAGACTAATGCTCCACGTAGACTTGCTCTAAAGGGCTCTTTATCTCCCTCTCCTTCCCACAGTCTTCATCCTCTGAGAGCACTATTTAGGTGAAGAGCCAAGTAAGGGTGAAGGGATGGGAATGAGGGTGGATATTACTGACCACTCCTGGAGGATAAGGAACTGATATTACTGACTTGGTTAGAGACACACTCGGGTGACCTTTGAATGTCCCTAGTTGTGTCCCTCATATCCGCTTCAAGGAGGCAGGGATACCCCCATCTCTTCTGCCTCTCCAGCTGTCTGTTCTCACCAGTTTGATGTTAGGACCATTTTAAAAAATGGAATTTCCGAGAGAAAATCTTGAAGGTGAGGGTACATAGCACTAAAAATCCTACCACGAATATTGTAGTGAGAGCAAAATTAAGAAAATAAAAAATCACGAAAAACTCAGGAAATTCAGAGTTAACGTTAAACTTACAAGAAATAAAAATACTTTGAAAGTATCGACATTCACAGCATATGAACCCAAACTACCTTAACTCTTCACTATAACAGTGCCCTGAGAAAATCAGAAACTCAGACTACAGAGAAAATCTATCCAGACTGTCGTCATCTTAATTACTGTAACCTCCTCTCTGCTCTTTCTGACATGCACAGTATCCTCCACAGCCCAGTCTGTTCACAGAGCAGCTGCTAAAATCATCCTGTATTTCTTGCCTGTCATTCTGACCACCTTTTCATTGGCTTCCCCTTTTCTGCCATAGAAAGTCTTTGGCTTCAAGGCTATTTCACAGGTCTGCTCCTCCCTGCTGTCTACACTGGTCTTTTCTTCATACAGCATAAAGAAAAAATGAGATGTAATTGAAAAATCACCTGCTTATTTGACAGCTAGTTTATCAAAATTAACATATTTCCCCTCATTTAATGTGGGCTAGTGACACTTCACTGTAATTCATTTTCTCTTTATTGCATATACGTGAAGCAGGGACATAACTAGGCCCTCAGGTTCATGTATTTGGCTTCCACAAATTTTTAGTGGGAGCCCTGTTCCCATGTATCTGTGGGTAGAATCTGGCCCGAACAATTTGTCTTAAAATGAATTCTTCTTTCCTTCATTCTCTAGGCTAGAACAACTTTATTTGCGTGACGGAATAAGAATATTCATTCCAGAAAAAATAGTATTTTATTACAGGGAGGCTTATAAGGGTCTTTCCACATACTCTCTGAGAAGGCAGATCATAGCAATCTTCCCTTGAGTGAGACAGTGACTGACTCACTGTCACTGGTTAGGGATAGATTGTGTGGCTGTTTTTCATGATAGTGAGCACTTACTCACACGAGTAGTCCCATTGAAACAAATGGGATTGCTTACATGAGTAAATTCTCACAATTAAAAAGGACTTGCTGAGTTCAGCTTTTAATTGGTAAAGGAGAGTAACAAGACACTTTCTGTATCTTCAGTGTTCCCAGCCACTGCTGGCCATCAGAGCTCTGGTCTGCGCCCAGATCCCTGAGAAAGGGAAATGTTGAGTTACATTTGTGCAATAAAAATTGCATGGTAACTCTCTTTACTTGTACCTACTAATCTGATAGATGTGGTGAAATAACGGACACATGTTTTCTGTGCCCAGGGATTTACTGATGGAGATTTATCAAAAATCCAGTTTGGAGGAGCTAATGTCTCAGGCTTTCAGATAGTGGACTATGATGACCCCCTGGTATCAAAATTTGTACAGCGCTGGTCAACATTGGAAGAAAAAGAATATCCAGGAGCACACACCAGTACAGTCAAGGTATATTTTTTATTTATTTTAACTTAGATAGAAGATGGGGTGGGTTTGGGGAAAAAGACAAAAGATAGAGCAAGGCATATGAAATCAGCCATGCCAACAACGTTTTATGTTCCTCCAAGCTACTTTTAACATTTTCTCCCTGAGGGCTGTTTGAACAGAGATCCTGTACTGTCACAAATGTTCAAGATAACTTTAATTTTTTTGTAGCACTGTAAAGTTGTGCCTGGCAGCATGTTGTGCAGTTGTTTATGATATGACCATATAGGCAATGACATTTTTGAGGTTTTTTTTTTCTTTATTTTAAAATCTCTTCCTTAAATCTTCTAGATGAAAACATATATGCACTCACAAACACACTCATGAGCACACACGTCCACAGTCCACAGCATCATCTTCCTCCTGCAATATCCTGAAAAATAAGTGGCTTATAAATGCGTTGAAAAGCTTTGTATTTTGAGAGAGATATTTAAGTCAAACAAAGCCTGTTTTAAAATTAAAATATTCACAATAAACTGTACTATACTAAAAGAGAGGTGTGGTCTGATTTCAGTCCTGAGTGACTCATCGAACTAGTCATTTAATTTCTGTCTTAGTTTCCCCTCTTGGGAAAATCAGGATAATAATACTTTCATACTTGATAGGGGTGTTGTAAGGATCAATTAATGTTAGTAAGGCATATTGAAGATGAACACTGCTCTGTTAATACTTAATGATTTTAGTATTTATTTATAGATTCAGCACAATTAAATCAAATAATCAGAAGTTGCAGGGGAAATATGTTTTGGAACTAAAATGTGTTTACATAAGTAGCATGTTATCTTTACTGCTTTATACTAACCATAAGGAAATAGATAACAGTTCTCGTCTGATGATAAAAATTCTCATCGGGACTATGAAGTGCAGAAAACAAACAAAAAATGTGCAACAACCATAATATAATGTAAAGTAAAAATGAATATAGCTGGTTACTTAATTGTGACGTTTTTTCGGACTCAGTCAATGACATTATTTTATTGCAGTTACCTTTGTGCATATGATTGGTTAAAAAAGTTATGTGCACAAGAATCCCTTATCCTATTTCCCTGATAGAACAAGGTTAGGACTGGATCCTGCCTCAGTTCACATGTGCAATTTGCACTAGTGCACAGATTGAAGGTATGGTTTGGCTGTGAATGATGAATACAACCTATAAGTTGTTCTCTTCTGAGTTCTTTGAAGGCTGCTGCTTTCCTTAGGGCCCTATTCCCTCCTCCTCCCCTCCCCCTTGCTCTACCTTACTCCTCAGATTATCACAGTGAAAATGATTGTGGTCTGAAAAGTATATTTTACAATAAAAGACAAAAGGAGCTCAAGCTATTTTGCTTATCAGGAAGTAGGTTGAGAGGCCATTTGATCATCGTGGTTTATAAGGAAGGATTAGACTTTTATTGGTAAATGTCAGTAAAGGTCTATTTCACCATACACATGCAAACTGATGAAAAAATGTTTCCCCCATTAATCATTGAAATTTAGAAATAAAGTAAGAAAAATGCTGCTTGAGAACTTATTAGAGTTTAAGGATGTTTATTTTGTATAGTTTGATGTGTGATGTTGACAACTTGTGTTTTATGCAGTGTTGTTATAGCCGTGTTGGTCCCAGGATATTAGAGGGTGAGGTAATATCTTTTACTGGACCAGCTTCGGCATCCCTCTCACCAATAGAAGTTGGTCCAATAAAAGATATTATCTCTCCCACCTTGTCTCTCTTTTTGTGTTTTAGCAGTTACAAAGCTTTTACTTTTAGAATTTCAATGTTTACTATCATTTACTATCATTAAATTCACCCATAATTTCCCACAACTGTAAACTGATAAATTAAAAAAAAAACTTTAAAACTCATAATTTTGCCCATGAAAATTTAAATCGATAAAAATAAAAAAATGCTTAAAAATAAACATCAATATTATCCCTCAAAATTATATTAGAAATCAAAACTTACCAACCTTATCTATAAGTATAGTGGTACCTACACAGGGTGAAGAAATGTGATATTATTGGGCTCTTTAGGAGATACAGTTATAATAAGATCCAGATGCGGAAGGTGAAGTCAGCAATGTCAAACTGGAAATAAGATGCAAATTTTTAACAGTGAGAATAATTAATCATTGGAACAGATTATCAAGGGATATGCTAAATGCACAAGACTTTAGTATTTAAATCAAGATTGGATGTCTTTCTGAAAGACAACCTCTAGTCTAACCACAAAATGTTGGCCTTAAAAATCTATGGGTGAAACCCTGGTCTCACTGAAGTTAATGGGGTTTTGGATTTCATTCTATGCATCTATGAAGAGTCATACTGAAGTATCTCCCAAAATAAACAGCAATGTAGAATGTGGCAATATACTCTAGTCCATCCTTTGTTAATACTTCCTTTGCCTATATAAGGAGCTTGACTGTTTAAGTATTATGGCTGTTGGAAATTTGTTGAATTCCTAACTATGCTGTGCAGAAATTGTGACAGTGTGAATCAAGTACAGTAGGCTAATTCATTTAATATGTATACATTTTTATAAAAAATGCATGATAAGTTCTAATGGGTGAAAGTTGAAGCAAGACAAATTCAAACTGGAAATAAATTTCTAGTTTTCAAATTTTTAACAGTAAGGACTTTAACCACTGAATAAACTCATCTAGGGATTTGGTGTATTCTTCATCACTAGAAGTTTTTAAATTAGATTGGCTATCTTTCTAAAATATATACTCTAATTGAATCAAAAGTTATGACCTTGATGCAGAAGTTACTACACGAACTTCTATAGCCTGTGTTTTGCGGGAGGTCACATTAGATTATCATAATATTCCGTTGTAGCCTTAAAATCTATGAAGCTCTGATGTGTAATTCTTCTAAATCTTCCAGAGGAATTTTTCCATCTGCAGCTTTCACCTCTGCTATTGTTTGAAAGGGATGAGTGGGAAACAAAGTCATCTGCTACTGATGCTTCTGTGTTTATTGATTAGAACAAAAACTGAACTGTATCTTAAGGAATACGTTTAGTTTTAATATAATGATATAACAACCATTGGATCTGAACTTGCATTCTTTGGGTTTTTATGTTGTCTCAGCAAGGAGGGCAGGAATGGTCCAATGAATAATACTTAATGTTCAAACAACAACAGCTATATAAAATGTATGCTAAAATTATTAAACCAATTTACAAATGCAAGAAGTAATTCAAACGCTATTGTGAGGTACATTATACTGCGTACACTTGGGAGCTTCGGGAGATATCCTGCTTTCTAGGGGCAATATTCTACATACCCACTAGTACATTCTTTTGGTATAGCATTTTACCCTTTTCATACACACACAGCCAGACAGCCCTGCCTGTCAGTGCATAGGAGGACAGAGACATACTATACTCCGTTCCCTGCACAAGGGAGATAGGGGCAGAGCAGAATGCCTTCCCTACCATGGGCTGTGCCTATATGGCACAGTTTTGTCTGAAGGTGGTAAGTATTAGTAATATTTAGTCACATTATTCAAGTGTAATTCCAAAGATAACATCACAGATTCTGTATCAAATGGACATGAGCTAATAGGAGTTTTCTATTATGGATATGTAAATTAAAGGAGGTTACATGCCCCCAGCCTAGTCACTGCAGATGCCCTCTGGTTGGTGGCACTGGTGCTACTGTTGCCTTGTGTTCTTCTTACTAACATCCAGATGGAAATGCAAAGGGCCAGTTTACATGATAAAATGGAATGCAGTGCACAAAGATGAATTTAAGGGGAACTTGCTTTTTAAGAAAAATAAAATTTATTGAAGTTACCCACAACAATATCACTAGTGAATCACTTTCTTTGTAATACAATTTTAATATATAATTTTTAAATAATTGGGGATTGCAGAGTCTTGCAGCATAAATTATATAGATTGGGAAAGCTTGTTTTGTCAATTACACCATAATTAGATATGTCTGTTGTAACTGAGGCTAAATGATGTTTTTGCTAATTATTTTTAATATATACTTTTTAATATACTGAAGTCCATGCTTTACTGGTTTGGGACTCAGCATCTTTCAGGATTGATACTTTATAAGGTATATACCTTATAATATTTTATCCTATTAATTGTAATTGTGGTGGTTCTCATTTTCCATATACATTTCTAAAACAGCCAGCAGATCTATGGATCTTGGACTCCTCTCTTTAGGCCCCCACTGAACTGGAATTGTGGTTATTTTCCTTGTCATGCAGCCAAAGCAAAAGTCACATTTAATTTTGAAAATGCAAAATAATAAAATAATAACAAGCTCAAAGCACTATCAGATACATTATTACTGTGAAGCACCTACAACTATATAGAACACAAAAATAAAGACCATTCCCTGAAGAACTATACGGGCAAATGATGCATGCACATGTAATAAATCATGGCCACATCATGCACATAAAGACACCACTGACATCAGCTGCAACCAAATCTGGGACCTGCTACAGCAAAAGCTCAAGTCCCTATAACTTGAACACCATTAGGTATGTGATAGTAATAGATTGGATGGTCACTGGAACTAGAAGAAGTTATGATTACACGAACAAGGCCAACATAGTACAAATTCCCCATTAGACAAGCTCATGTCAAGCATTGCAGGCCCACTGTAGTTCAGCTCTCATTCTATAACAAACCATGGCCGTATGTACCCACTCAGGAAGCAAGTATATCAGCTGGAATTGAACATAGTACTGTCAATACCAAAAGGAAAGCCTGAGGTCAAGGCAAAATCCTTTAGTTCTGAGAAAGTAGTAGGCTCTGTAGTCACTGTGGTCAATCACTAAATGATCACATACACTAGATCCATGTACACACTATTAAGCAAATCTAGACCTACCTTATATAACTAACTAAACAATCATTAGTACAATGTTGTTGACACTTATAAAAAATTATTCAAAATTTGCTCACTGACTGAGATCTTTTATGGCTGACCACTTCAAGTTTCTTACCCCCCATTATTGTCAGCACCATTGAAAAATCATAAGATTGGTCCCCCCCAAAATCATGATATTTTAACAAAATAATAAGTGTTGGGTTCTTTTTATTTGCCTTCTGTTTTTTGAGACTTCAGGGGTTCATATTTTCGAGCTTTTCTTCACAGCCATGAAAGCTGGACACTTTAAAAAAACAACAACATATTTTGACATAATCACCTGATACCAGGAGCAGCTTTAAGAAAAATACTCAACAGTTCTGTGAGATTCATGATAACATTGTGAGAGTTGACAACACTTCACCCCATCCCAAACTGTTAATTCAGGAAAAATGAGGTTTGTAATGCAAGGCTGACCATTTGACTTCAGCATTGGTACTTTACCTAATGTACATAGGCATAATATACAGTAGATTACATATCAGATAGAATAATTCATTTATTTCTGCAACTAAAGAAAGGACTGAATAAACGCATAAATAATGAGGAAAAGAACAGTGAGAACTCTTGTTTAAAATGGAATTTCAGAACATGCATCTTAGATGTAATCCATTAAGTGGAAACAAATGTACAATTTATCAGTTAGACGACTGCCATTAGTAGATATGTTTCCTATGTTTACACCACATTGTAAAATTGTTCAGTAATGTCAAACTTATTAATAAGGGTTATATAAATGCTATTCTTCTGTACCTGCAACAGTGTTAATGGGAAAAGCATGATTGATTAGGTTGACAATCAAGTAATTCCACAGAGACTACAGTAATTTATAAAGGCTGAGTTAATGAATTTTAGGATTTATGACTTTATGTAACCAGAACACTGAGATGGAATTGGGGCCATGTTTTCAAAAGTGGCCTTTAAAACTGTGCCTGCAGTTTTGCATTTGCAATTTTTTGTGCATGCAATTTTTTCATGCCTATTATTTTGCTTACCCAGTCAGATTTGTGTGCACAAAATATTGGGATGCAGATCTGATAGTTGGCTGATTTACTACCTGATTTGACTAGACAAATACTCTTTGGACCTACAAATGTAAGTTTGCAAAAAATTAGGGGTGGAAAAAATGCATGCATAAAAAATTGCAAATATAAATCTGAATGCACCATATTAACAGTTTAAGGCTCCTTTGGTCCTTTAAATGATCATTAATCCAAAATGCTTCAGATTTTTTGAAAAAGTTGAACTACTGATCAGTGCAAGCAGGGGTGGATTAATGCAGGATCCATAGAGCCACAGATCTGGTGACATGATACATGGGTGCCAATGGATGCCATGGGTGCCAAAATCCAGATCCAAAGACTCCACTTCTGTGGAAGGAAGCATTTGTAGGACAGCGGGCCAAAATCTTTACTATATAACTGAATCTTGACATGCCCCTGCTTGTTGCTCAGCTTCTTTTGTTCTCTGACCTACTCTCAGTCAAGTGGCACCAGTAGGATCTGCAGTCGGCAGGTTACAGGCACACAGAAAAAGCAGCAGCAGAACTACTGTTCCCATTTCCTGTCCACCCCAGTGGAGCTTCCTCTTCACATTTTTGTGGCCTGAGGAGGGGCTGCATTAGGCAGCAGCCAGCCCAGACTGCATATAACTAATCTGAGCATTTTAAGTCTCCTGCTCCTGGCACTCCACACCCCTGAAGAGGGTCACTCATACATCTGGCCAAGCAATGCAGAGGCCCTCCACCAGTCCAAAGCAGGGGGAAAAAAATCTAAATGTGGCATGGGGAGCAGGATAGGTTCACGAGCTCAAATAGAATAAGGGCCCCCAGATTATAAAGGAGGGAAAGTGAAGCAGAAAGAAACCTGAGGGGGCAAAGAGGAGTAAAAATGGGCCTGAAAGTTCTAAGATGCGGGAAAAAAGGAAGAGTCGGGCAATGTGGCAGAAGAGAAAGATGCGTACAGTATTGGAATGAGACACGAGGCTGAAACAGCAGAGGAAGAAAGGTCCTCGGAGCTTATGAGACAAAGACGATGAGGAAGGTCAGAAGGTGGAGCTGAGTGAATGCTTGTTTCTCCTGGGGGTATATGACAGTATTGAAGGGGGAAGTAGATGCTGGATTTTTATATATTTTCGGTGGGTGTTTTTCCATAGAATGGTGGTGCTGGTTTATCACATATTATTATGTTTTGGGGATGTACTGCACATATTATTTTTTTGAAAAATGGTACTGCTGGGGTATTAGTGTGCTCCTTCATTTATCCTGAGCCTGTAAGATGCTGAACTCTTCCTTCGGCACCTTCAGCTCCTACTGACTTTATTGCCGTGCTGAGTGATTAGCACATTGCAAGACCATACCCTTATTCCTCCTACATGCCATAATAGAAAATGAGAACATTTCTGCAGTTTTAAAAAAAACAAGATAAATAATCTTATTGTAAGGCTGTCATTCTCTGTTATATTCTGGAGGTTGAGCTCAAAATTCTGTAGAAAGGATACCTTTCAATATGAAATTCTATATGGCTGTAGAGTCATTTCTATAGAATGTTATTTAATTTCTGTACAAGCTTATCCCTAGGATTTATCTCCATTAATCTGTGAAGGACTTTCCCATAAGGGTATGTTTAAAAATAGCACAGTTAAGGAGCTTAATGAGGTTTTAACAGCTCTTTTCATTCATCTGACACTGACCATTTTCAACTACAAGATACTGGGCTGTTAGTCTATGCTGCTGTGAAAAATGCTGTTTTCTCCTTCTTCCTATAAGATGCTGTTTTCAATGATCTTTTAGTGAAGTATTGTTGGATTTCTTCCAGCAAAATGATTATAAGAAACTGTTTTGAAGATCATCTCAATAACTTCATCTTGGTTGACTAATAACCCAGAATCATGAATGATATTTTTAACCATACTTAATGGTGCTTTGATTACTAATTTTAATTAAAAAGGAATGTTGATTGGGGATCTGGAATACATTTGCTGTAAATCAAAGAAACTTAATGGCTTTTACATAACATTTTATATTAGTTTATGAGAGTTCTTTTTCTTTTTTCTTTCCTGGGTGGACGAACAGGCTGTGGAGAAGAGTAAATATTTATTTGCTTATGGTATGAGTGCAGTGGTGAAACAATAGGCAAGAATAAGTTAGTCTAATATATATTCTTCTGTCCACAGTGGCAACCGGTCATATAATTTATTATACTAAAAATAGTAATACAGGATGCTGACAGAAGAAATTAAAAACTAGTCCTTTGTTTCTCAGCTCTTACAATTTTTTGTCTATAGAATAAAAAAGGTGATACTGTGACCTTTTTAAATTTTGAGTTTGCCACATAGTCACGTTAAAAAACAAACAACAACAACAACCCACAACCAAAACCAAAAATAGGTAGGAACAGCTTTAAATTCACCGAGGAATGTTAGTGTTGTTTTTTCTTTTTAAATCTCCTTTTCACACCAGTTTGATATTTCCTGTAACTGTATATCCGTACCAAAATATTAATCTAATAATCCTTTCAGAATGAGCAATCAGTTTTTATTTACATATCAAACATGTTTACACTTTAACATTCACATCAGTCCTTTCAAATCCATTTTCAGCGCTGCTGGAGACTTTGTTTTTTTATTTCTACATCTCATTTTCATCCTCTATTGTATATTTTTTCATCTGGTCTATTTTCACTGCTGGAATAATAGGCTGAAATGCTGTTGTTGGCATCTTATCAATAGTTTATATTTTTAAAATGCTGTTTGTAAACTGTGATATAGTGTTCTGCTTCTATGGGAATTTGTGTTTCAGAAAGGAGATTTTATGCATCCATGCAATGATGATCCAAAAGAATATGTTCAAAATTGTTTACAGTAAATTAAGGTTGGCCTTTGTTCTTTTTCTGGCTATGCTATTGATGTTTCATCTTTCTGTGCCTCTGTTTCCTCATCTAGAAAGTGCAAATAACGGCACATACTTCCCTTTGTAAAGTGCTTTGAGATCAATCTGTGAAAAGTGCTATATGTTATTATATACACTATTTAGACTTTTTGGTGAGGTAGGAGGAAGCTCAATTCCTTGCAAGCCCTCATAATTGTTGGAGTAGGCTCTGAGGCCAGAGACTCAGGAGTATGTTGGGTTTGCTTCTGAGACCTTAAACATTCAGTAGCCTCTGAGACCTTATCCAATCGGTCACCCAAAAACTCAGCTTGACTCTGAACTCACTGA
The DNA here is from genome assembly GCF_965140285.1 of Lepidochelys kempii. Lineage (NCBI taxonomy): Eukaryota > Metazoa > Chordata > Testudines > Cheloniidae > Lepidochelys > Lepidochelys kempii. The sequence continues at coordinate 61,627,783 of NC_136383.1, forward strand.
GGTTTCTTTATTGGCATACAGTAAAACCATACTTGAGTTGATCAGGCTCAAGTGTAGGGTGGGTACAGGGTATACACCACATCCAGTGTACATAATCGTGTGTCATCTTATATATGCTTATACTTAATACTGTTGGTTTTACTGTTCACATACTTTATGGTTGGTCTACTGATTTTTGTAGCCCCTCCCCATCTAGATCATGAGCTGTTCACGCACTGCTCCATGTGCTAGACCACAGCTGCAAGGTATCACACCTTGCTTACTATCCTATTATCTCTTTTCTGCTAGCTACATGTTTCACATGTTTGCAAGGCTATGGTAAATTCATGCTTTGTTCATTGTTTCATGTCCTTGCTTAGAACAGACCTACAATAAGGGGCATTGTGGGGAAAGGGAAAAAAGCCTCAAGGGAGAACACATTTTTTTGTATTAAATTTAGGTATGTTGAAAAAGGGATGCTGAGTAAAGAGTTGTGTTAAAAACTGTAACATCCTCTGCACTGCTTATTTTAATACTTGATATGTTGTTCTTGTTCAATAAGAAGTGTATCAAGGGATAAAAATATTATTATATTCTTTATCGTATAATACATTTAGACAAAAGGTCATAGACATGAGACACTGTTTTAATAGCAAAGTTCAGATACTATTTCTTTTTAACAGCACTGAGTAGATGCCTTGTAAACCTTTGTGTCTGCTTCAAGATTGAATTGTCTCTAGATTGTGCATAAATGATTGACTATAGCAGCTGAAAAATAAATGCCTATCTCAGCAGCGAATGGAATTGTAACTTAGTTCTCTGAACAAACATCATTAAATCATCTCACCTGCTGATTAAGACTGGATGCTTGAGCTCCATAGTCCATGATCAGGGAAGGCTTAGACAAAGCAGTAATTGGACCCAGAGTAGCAGGAGGCAACATTGCACGCTTTTGAATAATTTCATCCAGCTATCTGTGTAAGTAGGCATAGGTGCTTCTCATGAGAGGAAAATCAAGGACTTAGGAGTAGGAAAAAGACAAGTGTCTCTCTAGGCTTGTGGGGGAGAAGTGCTCGGATACCATGGTATTCATAGATGTTAAAGCCAGAAGGCTTTTAAAATTGTGATCCTCTAATCTGACGTCCTGCATCACTAAGACCATAACTGGTGACGGGTGTAAAACAAATTCCATCTTGTGCATGCAGGCCAGGAGTGAAAAGCATAGTCTGTTGGGTGGGAAGAAATCTGAAGTTTTGGTGGATCCACATCCCATTTAACTTTAATGCATTCTAGGATCATCTCAACTCCTTGTTTTTTTAAAATATGTCCATTTTTGTTTTCCCTTTCTCTGCTGACTGCTGACCCCCTCCCGCATCCTACTTTGTTCTGTGACACATTCCAAATATTATGAAGAAATATCTCTTTGTTTATGCTAGGGCTGTCAAGCGATTAAAAAAAATTAATCACAATTAATTGCATGATTAAAAAACATAAATTGTGATTAATAGCATGATTAATTGCACTATTAAACAATAATAGAATACAATTTATTTAAATATTTTGGATGTTTTCTACATTTTCAAATAAATTGATATTAATTACAACACAATACAAAGTGTACAGTGTTCACTTTATATTTATTTTTATTACAAGTATTTGCACTGTAAAAAACCAAAAGAAATAGTATTTTTCAATTCACCTAATACAAATACTGTAGTGCAATCTCTTTATCATGAAAGTTGAACTTACAAATGTAGAATTATGTACAAAAAACTGCATTGAAAAATAAACAATGTAAAATGTTAGAGCCTGCAAGTCCACTCAGTCCTACTTCTTGTTCAGCCAATCACTCAGACAAACAAGTTTCTTTACATTTGCAAGAGATAATGCTGCCTGCTTCTTGTTTACAGTGTCACCTGAAAGTGAGAACAGGCATTCTCACGGCACTGTTGTAGCCAGAGTCACAAGATATTTACGTGTCAGATGTGCTAAAGATTCATATGTCCATTCATGCTTCAGCCACCATTCCAGGGGACGTGCGTCCATGCTGATGACGGGTTCTGGTCGATAACAATCCAAAGCAATGTGGACCGACGCATGTTCATTTTCATTAACTGAGTCAGATGCCACCACAGAAGGTTGATTTTCTTTTTTGGTGGTTCAGGTTCTGTAGTTTCTGGATCGGAGTGTTGGTCTTTTAAGACTTCTGAAAGCATGCTCCACACCTCATCCCTCTCAGATTTTTGAAGGCACTTCAGATTCTTAATCCTTGGGTTGCGTACTATAGCTATCTTTAGAAATCTCACGTTGGTTCCTTCTTTGTGTTTTGTGAAATCTGCAGTGCAAGTGTTGTTGAAATGAACGACATGTGCTGGGTCATCATCTGAGACTGCTATAACATGAAATATATGGCACAATGCGGGTAAAACAGAGCAGGGGACATACAATTCTCCCCCAAGGAGTTGTCACAAATTTAATTAACACATTATTTTTTTAATGCGCATCATCAGCATGCAAGCATGTCCTCTGGAACGGTGGCCGAAGCATGAAGGGGCATATGAATGTTTAGCATATCTGTCACATAAATACCTTGCAATGCCAGCTGTAAAAGTGCCATGCAAATGCCTGTTCTCACTTTCTGGTGACATTGTAAATAAGAAGCGGACATCAGTACCTCCTCTGAATGCAAACAAACCTGCTTGTCTTAGCGACTGGCTGAACAAGAAGTAGGACTGAGTGGACTTGTAGACTCTGAAGTTTTACATTGTTTTGTTTTTGAGTGCAGTTACGTAACAAAATAATTCTACATTTGTAAGTTGCACTTTCATGACAAAGAGATTGCACTACAGTACTTGTATAAGGTGAATTGAAAAATACTATTTCTTTTATCATTTTACAGTGCAAATATTTGTAATATACACTTTGATTTCAGTTACAACACAGAATACAATATATATGAAAATGTAGAAATACATCCAAAATATTTAATAAATCTCAGTTAGAATTATTGTTTAACAGTGCGATTAAAACTGCGATTAATCACGATTAATTTTTTAATCTCAGTTCATTTTTTTGAGTTGATCGCATGAGTTAAGTGCGATTAATCAATAGCCCTATTTTCTGCACATTACTTGCTCTTCTGAACCAGCTTTTGCCCTTAAGAACATGTGAGCATTTCAAAGCAGGGTACCTGTTATTTGTCCTGCAGTATTCTGTGTGCCCATGTCGTTGTATAAATAAATAGTAATAACCTTATTATAGCTGCTTTTGGTGCCTCTGTAGTTTAAGGTCAGCTGTAATTCCATTATAAAAAACACTTTTAATGAAAATCCATCTGGATCTCAATTTCTCCCCGTAGAAACTAGCATTAATTAAGGCCGGATGAATCAGTTCAGATAAAATAAGTATTGACCTGGATCTCTGACCATCCCCAGAATTGAAACTTCTTTAATATTTCAAAATTTTCAGTTAATATTGTTTTGATTTTTATTCATTTCTGTTTTCTGCTTCTGTTTGGGACTGGGAATGGAAATGTTGATGATCTGCCAGTAAAATTGCTCCCCTGGTATTTACAAACCAGCAAGAACTCCTGTAAATATTGAATGTGTTTTCTCACAAGAGCTCCATCCCAATTTACAGATCAAAGAGGAATGGATAAGCAGTCAACCTTTTGGGGACTTTTGTGAACTACACCAAATTTCCCTAGCATTTGAGTTTTGCCCATCAGTAGCCAGAATGCATAGGTGTTTTGCACCATGACTTCCCCCAAATATTCCCATAGTTCCCTTGCATAAAGCCCTTTTACACTTTGGATGGAGAACCATATTCCATACAAAGTACTGTTGCCAAACACCCATGGGAACAAAAACTCATTCATGCTAATACTGACACAGAACAAATGAAAAGGGGCATGATCATGATCAAATCAAACTGCCATTTGGAATATGAACATTGTGCATTTGTGACACTAGTAGTATAGTAGCTGACCAGCTCTATAGTTTATATTAAAAATAATTATTTACATTACCAAGCCCTGTCATGACAATGTGCAAGATATCTCAGGAGAACTTGCAAGGAACAATTAAACCAGAATCCACATGAGCTTGAAAGAATCATTTCAGAGCAGCAGAGAACAGACTAACACACAAAAATGCAATGTTTACATCTAATCAATAGAGTTTCCTGCATGTTAGATCTCGTTGAGATAATGCTTATAACATTTTGCTGTTTTCACAACTATTTTTGATTTTGCCATGAAAATTATGTAAAATTCAGTAAAAAGTTGCCATTTTTGTCCAGTTCTATTTAATATGGACTGTTTATATAATAATAAGATTGTACATTTTAGTGTCTATTTAACATCGAACTTGAACTAAAACGCTCTATTTCATTATTACCCAAAGGAAATAATTCCATCACATAGGCAGATTGAAAACATTTTGGCAGAACCCTACAAAACTCTTTCTTGGGGCCATGTCAAAAGAGATGTAGGTTAGAGAGACTTAATTATAGTTGTGTCCAGGAAATGTCTGGCTATGTGGACTCTCTCCTCAGGCACTACGCTTTGAGCACTGTCAGCTATCTTCGAGACACCACTGACTTCCTGAGGAAACTACAATCCATCGGTGATCTTCCAGAAAACACCATTCTGGCCACTGTGGCTGTAGAAGACCACTACACCAACATTCCACACAGAGATGGACCGCTAGCTATCAGGAACTGTATCCCCGATAATGTCACGGCAAACCTGGTGGCTGACCTTTGTGACTTTGTCCTCACCCACAACTATTTCACATTTGGGGACAATATATATCTTCAAGTCAGCGGCACAGCTATGGGTACCCACATGACCCCACAGTATGCTACCATTTTTATGGCTGACTTAGAACAACGCTTCCTTAGCTCTCGTCCCCTAATGCCCCTACTCTACTTGCGCTACATTGATGACATCTGCATCATTTGGACCCATGGAAAAGAAGCCCTTGAGGAATTCCACCATGATTTCAACAATTTCCATCCCACCATCAACCTCAGCCTAGACCAATCCAAACAAGCGGTCCATTTCCTGGACACTACTGTGCTAATAAGCAACGGTCACATAAACACCACCCTATACCAGAAACCTACTGACCGCTATGCTTACCTACATGCCTCCAGCTTCCATCCAGGACACACCACACGATCCATTGTCCACAGCCAAGCTCTAAGATACAACCGCAGTTTCTCCAATCCCTCAGACAGAGACGAACACCTACAAGATCTCTATCAAGCATTCTTAAAACTACAATATCCACCTGCTGAAGTGAAAAAACAGATTGACAGAGCCAGAAGAGTACCCATAAGTCACCTACTACAGGACAGGCCCAACAAAGAAAATAACAGAACGCCACTAGCCAGCACCTTCAGCCCCCAACTAAAACCTCTCCAGTGCATCATCAAAGATTTACAACCTATCCTGAAAAATGATCCCTCACTCTCACAGATCTTGGGAGACAGACCAATCCTTGCTTACAGACAGCCCCCCCAACCTGAAGCAAATACTCTCCAGCAACCACACAACAAAAACACTAACCCAGGAACCTATCCTTGCAACAAAGCCCAAATCCAACTCTGTCCACATATTTATTCAAGTGACACCATCATAGGACCTAATCACATTAGCCACGCCATCAGGGGCTCGTTCACCTGCAAATCTACCAATGTGATATAAGCCATCATGTGCCAGCAATGCCGCTCTGCCATGTACACTGGCCAAACCGGACAGTCTCTACGCAAAAGAATAAATGGACACAAACCTGACATCAGGAATCATAACATTCAAAAACCAGTAGGAGAACACTTCAACGTCTCTGGCCACTCAGTGAAAGATTTCAGGGTGGCAATTTGGCAACAGAAAAGCTTCAAAAAAAGACTCCAACGAAACTGCTGAGCTTGAATTAATATGCAAACTAGATACCGTTAACTTGGGTTTGAATAGAGACTGGGAGTGGCTGGGTCATTACACATATTGAATCTATTTCCCTAGGTTAAGTAGCCTCGCACCTTCTTGTCGGCTGTCTAAATGGGCCATCTTGATTATCACTGCAAAAGTTTTTTTCTCCTGCTGATAATAGCTCATCTTCACTAATTAGCCTCTCACAGTTTGTGTGGCAACTTCCAGCTTATCTGTATGTATATAATATCTTCTTACAATATGTTCCATTCTATGCATCTGATGAAGTGGGCTGTAGCCCACGAAAGCTTATGCTCTAATAAATTTCAGTCTCTAAGGTGTCACAGGTACTTCTGTTCTTTTTGCGGATACAGACAAACAAAGCTGCTACTCTGAAATCTGTAAATCAGAAGTAATGGCAGTGATGTCAGTGGAGTTACACTGGTGTATAAGGGTATGTCTACAGTTACTGGGGATCAATGCTGTGGTGATCAATTCATCGGGGTCAATTTAGTGGGTCTAGGGAAGACTCACTAAATTGACCACAGATGGTTCTCCTGTCGACTCCGGTACTCCACCGGAATGAGAAGCGTAAGTTAAGTCGATGGGAGAATTTCTTACATCGACCCAGTGCAGTGTAGACACCACAGTAAATCAACCTAAGGTACGTTGACTCCAGGTACATTATTCACATAGCTGGAGTTGCATAACTTAGGTTGACTTAACCCCGTAGTGTAGAGCTGCCCCAGTGTTATATAGTCACACCTTGACCCTTCTCTCGGTGAAACTGGTTCCAAATAAAACTCTCATTGGTTGCTCTCCTAAATGAGAGGAGGATGAAGCCTCCAATATATAGGAAAATCAATATACTACTTACACAATTTATGTATTTATATATATTCCTTATCCTGTATATAATTATGGTAACCATCACATAAACACTTGTATTTCACTTATTGTAGTCTACGTTTCAAATAAGTATATAACATTAGAAATAGTCTGGGAGCCAAGAGACTTAGGTGCTGTTCTTGACTCCACCATTAACATAGGAATGTCACTAGATCACCATCTATCAATTTTCCATATGAAACAGGGAGGTAAGATGTTTGTATATCACTTTGAGCCCCTTCACTTTAAAGATGATGTATATGTGCAGTGTTTTATACAAAGGGACTTTACACTTAGCTCATTCATGTCACTACATTTCTCCCCAATAATGACATAATTTTCCCTGAGTACTTGTTAGACGTCTGAGGCATAGAAGAATAAACATACAGCTAAAAGAAAGTAAAATAAATGGAATAAATAATTATAGGATGGTACAAAATGCTAATAAACTTTTATTCCCCCTTTGCAGGTATTGATTGCAATGTCTGTTAACCGAAGTTCTTTACATTAAAAACTTTGCACATCACATTTCCTTCTACTGTGAAAAACTACACAGAAAGAGTATTGCCATGCTCAGGGACTCCACATAATGTGTCAGACACTTCAATCTCACTGGATTGAAACCATGAGAGTGTAAAAAAAAAATAAAGTTGTTCTTTTTGTATTTCACTTTTTTTTTTTTGAGCTTTTATGAGGATGCTCATTTCAGGTTGAAAATTCAACCTTAAATGCACATGTAAAAATGCAGGACTCCCACTGGCTGCTTGGAGAGAGATTCCACTTACCATCTCTTAACCTCTGGGATGAAGAAGCTATCCCTGAATTTACCTTTTTAAAATGTTCAGTTTAGTTTATTAAATCAGCTTTCAGCTTGAATTATTGCTTGTGGAAGGAAGACATAAATGAATAGAGTAACATATTATGTATTCATACTACAAATCTCTGAGCCACTGAAGTCCAGGAATTATTCATCTCCTGAAGAGGGCAAGTTATGTTTGCACCAGTGTGCTCATTTGGAGGTTCCACCAAGAGGAAGAAGCTTTAAATAGTATGTGGGATCCCACAGGAGCCCAGATAAATGAGACTGAACCAGTCCATTCCCAGGCTGCCTTGACCATACTCCCTCATTAGTTAGGTTTTGGAATGGCATTAAAGAACTGCAAGTTATCTCCATCTTCCAGAAGAGTAAGAGCCTCCCTGCATCAGGTCTACCCTTTTGGGCAGAACCTAGGGTTGAATCTACTCCAATGACTTGAATATTTATTTATATTCGTACACCATAACCTAGGAAATCTTTAGGAAACCTTTATTTATATTGTGTTGTATGCAGCACTTGTTTTCCAAGATTTTGGTTTCACCTATAATATTTTTCTTGTTTAATTCAATGCCATGCAAGAAAGCGTATTCCTTGTCCAGAGCAAATCAAAGCCCCATGAGTTTTCATATCAAAAGTTCAACCAATAAAGTAGACCATGAACATGAGCCTCAGTGAATCTTTTGTTTCCATCTCCTATTATTCAGATGGCTTTATGGATTACTCTAATTGCCACTGAGTTAAATCTTTTGAGAAAATTCACATTAATTAACCAATAAATTTACATAGTTTGAAAAAAAGAAAAGAAACTCCCTCTCCTTTCCCCCCCACATGATCTAATGGTTTCATATGAAAATGACTTCAGTGCCAGAGCCTGCCTTGTTTACTATTACTACAGCCTTCTGCATGAGTTGTGCTACCTAATGAAAAATTCTCATTAAAATATGAACCATTGAAGCAAACAGTCTATACATTATTGCTTACTGTTTGTGTATATATTTTCAACTTCTAATAACTTTTATAGAATTCACTGCATTCACAAAGCTGTAGCTTTATATTATGGGCCACATTTTCAAAAATGGCATCTAACCTGTGTAAACAACGCTTTTGCACTCATTAAATCCACCATCCCAAGAGATAAATTCACACAGATGGACTTGAGGTTATGCACGTCTGTCGGATGGGATGCAATGGATACATGCAATGGATACATGTCCATGCAATGGATACAGATGGGAATTTTCCTGTTCAGTTTAGCTAACCTATTGTGAATGTTAATTAGATTAATAAAATACCTGTATGTGATTGCAGACTTCTCCCCAAATGTCTCAAAAGATATCTGTGCGAAACTCTTTGTTTTATCTCGGGCTAAAAACATGTGACACGCTTATGCTGCCTCTCCCTAAAGTGACCTATAAGGCCACTACCCTCTCCTCCTTCAAAACCCACCTTTGCAATGTGCCCATAGTTTATCAGCCAACTCATGTCTTGAAAGGAAGATGGGGATAGCTAGTATATATTCGCAAAAAGAAAAGGAGTACTTCTGGCACCTTAGAGACTAACCAATTTATTTGAGCATAAGCTTTTTAGCTCACGAAAGCTTATGCTCAAATAAATTGGTTAGTCTCTAAGGTGCCACAAGTACTCCTTTTCTTTTTGCGAATACAGACTAACACAGCTGTTACTCTAAAACCTAGTATATATTGTCACCAAATTTGAAATAATTTTGCGTGAGGATACCCCATCATCTCGGGCATTGGCACTCACTGAAGGACTGTCCGGATATGTGGACTCTCTACTCAGACCCTACGCCACCAGCTATCTCCGTGACACCACTGGTTTCCTGAGAAAACTACAATGCATTAGTGATCTTCCAGAAAACACCATTCTAGCCACCATGGATGTAGAGGCTCTCTACACAAACATCCCCCACACAGATGGAATACAAACTGTCAGGAACAGTATCTCTGATGTTGCCGCAGCACAACTGGTTGCTGAGCTCTGTGACTTTATCCTCACACACAATTATTTCAAATTTGGTGACAATATATACCTCCAGACCAGTGGCACTGCTATGGGCACCCGCACAGCCCCACAATATGCCAACATTTTTATGGCTGACCTGGAACAATGCTTCCTCAGCTCTCGTCCACTCATGCCCCTTCTCTACCTACGTTACATTGATGACATCTTCATCATCCAGACCCCTGGGAAGGAAACCCTGGAAGAATTCCACCACGATTTCAATAGCTTCCACCCAACCATCAACCTCAGCCTGGACCAATCGATATGGGAGGTACACTTCCTAGACACCACAGTGCAAATAAGTGATGGTCATGTTAACACCACTCTATACTGAAAACCCCCGACTGCTATGCCTACCTTCATGCCTCCAGGTTCCATCCCTGACACATCACACGATCCATGGTCTACAGCCAAGCACTGAGGTACAACCGCATTTGCTCCAACCCCTCAGACAGAGACCAACACCTACCAGATCTTCACCAAGCGTTCTCAAAACTACGATACCTGCATGAGGAAATAAGGAAACAGATCAACAGAGCCAGACGTGTACCTAGAAGCCTCCTGCTGCAAGACAAGCCCAAGAAAGAAACCAACAGAACTCCACTGGCCATCACATACAGTCCTCAGCTAAAACCTCTCCAACGCATCATCAGTGTTCTACAACCCATCCTGGACAACAATCCCTCACTTTCATCCTCCCTGATTGAACTAACCTAGCCTGATTCTTGCTTGCATATTTATACCTGCCTCTGGAAATTTCCACTACATGCATCCGACGAAGTGGGTATTCACCCCTGAAAGCTTATGCTCCAATACGTCTGTTAGTCTATAAGGTGCCACAGGACTCTTTGCCACTTTTACAGATCCAAACTAACATGGCTACCCCTCTGATACGGAATCCCAAAGAATATTTTATCATCCTTTTTATTTTTAATGTATTTTTATCTTTAATGGATTAATAATGATAGCCTTGGAAAATGTGTTGAAGCTTTAACTCCTTACCACTTTTTAATGCATAATATTTAATCCTTTTCAGTATACATCTGCTCTGACCTATGATGCTGTTCAAGTGATGACCGAAGCTTTCCGTAATTTGCGTAAACAGAGGATTGAGATCTCCAGAAGAGGAAATGCTGGAGACTGTCTTGCAAATCCAGCAGTGCCCTGGGGTCATGGTGTGGAAATAGAAAGGGCATTAAAGCAGGTAGTCTCTCTAGAACCAGTTCTGGAATTTAATGTCTGTATGAAATACTCTGTGAATGTTCTGAAAGAATCTTTCTGCCTCCTAAACTGGACTTTGTTGGTAGAGATTTAGAAGACCAGCATCAATATATCTAATGCCCCAGGAAAACATCTTAGTAATTAAGGTATATACAATTTTTAGGATAAACCTAAATACAGTCTTTATTTTTTTTTTTTTGCATCAATATCCAATCATTTGAAATACAAAATGTATTTTATGGATAAACGAATTTAACTCTACCACTATTTCCATTCTTATTTCACATAGGTTCAGGTGGAAGGTCTAACAGGAAATATAAAGTTTGACCAGAATGGAAAAAGAATAAATTATACAATAAACATCATGGAGCTCAAAAATACTGGTCCCCGGAAGGTAATTTTAATTCTAAATGCCCTTAAAAGTTGTACCCTGCTAAGTGATATGGAAAGGTAGGTGACTGAAAGGTAAGGTATAGTCAACTAAAGGCCATGTTGCAATTAAGATTATTCGTATGATTATATTTTAATGGTCTTGCAGAGCAAAGAAAAAATGTGCCCTGTTTGTTTCTAATAAATATGAGCTTTTATTTCTGGTAAGTACCATGTGAAACTATAGCTTATTTTATTTTAAATAAATTGTGTAATTTGTTTTTCTTTTCTTTGCTGGTTAGAGCAGATAAGTGGGAGCAACTAATCCAAAGAAACATTAATGATGACTTTCTGAACTGATGATGCAGAATACAACTTTTCAGAGAATAACTCTCATTAATGGGTTCTCTAAATGTGATTTTTTTTCTCCCCTACATCCCCAGCCACTCAGAGGAAAGCCAAATGCAGTAGCAGTGAACATTTCTTCCTGATTTGTATAACCTTTACAATGCTGCAGCATGATTTTTATACCAACATCAGGTGATATGTGGCTGAACATTTTAACCTGCGTAGTAGGAAAATTAATATTAAAATTTGTTTACCTGTGCCAAGTTCCTGTCTATTCCTGTCTAATACTTGCATGTTTATATAGGTAAAGCTGCAGCTACTATAACTTTCTGTGGCATATTTGGAGTGGGTATGGTGTGCTTGAATGTAATAAGATGTTTACATATGAACATTCATATTCACCAGCGTCCATATATCTTACAAACTTTTTCAGATTGGATATTGGAGTGAAGTGGACAAAATGGTTGTGAATCCCATTGACGGGCCTCTTGGGAATGAATCCACAGGACTAGAAAATAAGACTATTGTTGTCACCACTATTTTGGTAAAAAATTTAACATGTTTCTTCTGAGACGGCAATCTATGTTTTAGTATTATAACGAATTGGTGCACCCCATTATTTTAGTTAACTGTTATGCCAATTCATACCTGTAAGACAGAAGACTCTGAAATGCTATTTTTTTATGGAGTATGAATGAGAGGACTGATACCATCCAATTGCTGTTAAAGGAAGAATGATCAATACATGGACTTGCTTTGTAAAAATCAAACAGTTATTTGGTTGGTAAATTATTCAAAAACAATCTGTGCCAGCCACAAGGAACCAATAGCCTGATTCTGAAGAACTCTCTTCTGAGTGGCAAAATTGTATTATTTATTTTTAAAATCCACTCTCCATACACATTAGCAAATGGAGTTCACCAAATCAGAAAAAAGAGCATTTAGGAGCTTCAGAGCTTTATCTCTAGCCATTTTGAACGTCTGTGCCAAAATGGAGGAATGAACAAGAAACTTAATCTTCTATGTCATCTTAAAAGAACATCATATGCTGTTTGTATAGTAAAAAGAAAAGGAGTCTTGTGGCACCTTAGAGACTAACCAATTTATTTGCGCATAAGCTTTCGTGAGCTACAGCTCACTTCATCGGATGTATACTGTGGAAAGTGTAGAAGATGTTTTTATACACACAAACCATGAAAAAATGGGTGATTATCACTACAAAAGGTTTTCATCACCCATTTTTTCATGGTTTGTGTGTATAAAAACATCTTCTACACTTTCCACAGTATGCATCCGATGAAGTGAGCTGTAGCTCACGAAAGCTTATGCTCAGATAAATTGGTTAGTCTCTAAGGTGCCACAAGTACTCCTTTTCTTTTTGCGAATACAGACTAACACGGCTGTTACTCTGAAACCTGTTTGTATAGTAGCGATGTCATCTAATTTCCACAGCTGCTTAATCATAGATATGTCTTTGGTGAGCAACTAACTGTTCTGGCTGGAAGATTTTTTGGGGAAAATAAATTGGGGCAAGAAGGGGAAAAATCCATTTTTATTGTGAACCTATTATATGTCACCAGATTTGCTGGTGGTAAGAATTTTGCTGCACAGCTCTAGTTTATTGTCTGGACCCCCTAAGTATTTTTGTGCAGTAACTGAATACAAGTATTACCTAGAGATATTGCAATATTGAGGGGGCCGGGTGAGAGAGGTGGCTGCAGAATAGGGAAGAACCCTTTCAGATTTTACAGTTTTAACAAACAAAACCCCACCATCCACACTCAAAACCCCAAACAAAGAAGAGTAAAATAAACAATATATTGGAGCCTCTTCTCTCCACAGTGTATACGTAATCACTGTCAGTGTAATAGGAAAAAGAAAAGGAGGACTTGTGGCACCTTAGAGACTAACCAATTTATTTGAGCATGAGCTTTCGTGAGCTACAGCTCACTTCATCAGATGTTTACCGTGGAAACTGCAGCAGACTTTATATACACACAGAAATCATGAAACAATACCTCCTCCCACCCCACTGTCCTGCTGGTTATTTAAACATCTCTGGGATGGTTATACCTGTAAGTGTTGGCATTTGAATCTGACCATGAAACATATAATTTAAAATGTTATATAAGACATGCTGAACGAATAATCAGAGTTACAAATCTAATGACCCAGAACATTTGTGAGTAAGATGGTTTGGATTTTCTTTTTTCCTCCCTGTCTAAAATCAAATATATTTGTATAATAAGTGCACAGTTATCACAGTTGTCTCTTCATTGGCGAGCTAAAATTCAGTCTTTCTGTGCAGGAATCCCCATATGTCATGATGAAGAAAAATCATGAACTGCTTGAAGGAAATGAGCGATATGAGGGCTACTGTGTGGACTTAGCTGCCGAGATTGCTAAACATTGTGGATTCAAGTACAAGCTCACAATTGTTGGGGATGGCAAGTATGGAGCCCGGGATGCAGACACAAAAATCTGGAATGGGATGGTTGGAGAACTTGTTTATGGGGTAAGAAAACCTTCTTAATAATACTATAACTGATGATCGTGATGAGTGTGTGTGTGGGAGGTGTTCTCCCTGTCATACAGGAAACTGGTCTGACTCATATTTGCTATGGAGATAGTAGCTTGTTTTGATATGAAAAATTTAAAAATTAAGACATGAAGTTGATTTAAATATGAAAGTTAAATGAGGAGAAAGAGTCTGTATTTTTATCTTTTTTTCCTACAGACACAAGACAATATGCTTTGCTAACATATTTAAGTGCCATAAACTTCGAAAGAGTATGTCTAAAAACTGTAAATGCAATATAACATACATATGTAAGGAGAAGGCTTGGAATAGTCCAATCAGATGGTTGTATATATGTCAGTAAGAAGATTTTTCAGCTATGAATTACTAATTAGTTTACCCTCAATACAGCACTATCATGAAATGACTATTATCTATGTCCCTGATGTCCTATTGAGGAGAGGCTGAGGGAACTGGGATTGTTTAGTCTGCGGAAGAGAAGAATGAGGGGGGATTTGATAGCTGCTTTCAACTACCTGAAAGGGGATTCCAAAGAGGATGGATCTAGACTGTTCTCAGTGGTAGCTGATGACAGAACAAGGAGTAATGGTCTCAAGTTGCAGTGGGGGAGGTTTAGGTTGAATATTAGGAAAAACTTTTTCACTAGGAGAGTGGTGAAACACTGGAATGCGTTACCTAGGGAGGTGGTGGAATCTCCTTCCTTAAGTATTTTTAAGGTCGGGCTTGACAAGACCCTGGCTGGGATGATTTAGTTGGGAATTGGTCCTGCTTTGAGCAGGGGGTTGGACTAGATGACCTCCTGAGGTCCCTTCCAACCCTGATATTCTATGATTCTATTCTTCATTTGTGATATGCAATAGGAATGAAGCCATTCCTTGTTAACGATCACATCAGTTATTATTACCATGCTTTGTTTCCTTTACAGAAAGCCGACATTGCAATCGCTCCATTAACTATAACATTGGTGAGAGAAGAGGTGATTGACTTCTCAAAGCCCTTTATGAGCCTCGGGATATCTATAATGATCAAGAAGCCACAGAAGTCTAAGCCAGGAGTGTTTTCGTTTCTTGATCCCTTAGCATATGAGATCTGGATGTGCATTGTTTTTGCCTACATTGGGGTCAGTGTAGTTTTATTCCTGGTCAGCAGATTTAGTCCATACGAGTGGCACACTGAGGAGTTTGAAGATGGAAGAGAAACGCAAAGTAACGAATCAACTAATGAATTTGGGATATTTAATAGTCTCTGGTTTTCCCTGGGTGCCTTTATGCAGCAAGGATGCGATATTTCGCCAAGGTTGGTTACTTGCCCATTTCAGCTTTGTGCATTTTTGGTCTCAGATGGAGTTTCATGGTGCATATATATTCACTTTCAAGAGGAAACTGGTTACTGACTTCTTTCCCAATTTGTTCAAAAGTCCTTGAAATGAAAACAATTGCCATCGGTGCAGGCAAGTGAAATATTTGATCGATATCCTCCTAACGTCGATCATACATTTCCCCAGTGAACTTATATACACCATGCAGAGGCTGTAAAATGCATAAGGTTCCTGTCATTCCATGCCTTCTTGGAGGGGTACCGTGTTTTTGCTGCATATTCCCATTTTACAGTCAACTGTGCATCTGGTTCACACCAACTGGAATGGGAAAAAGGGTAACTCACCACTCATTAGCTACAGAAGCAGCACTTTCCCTCCAAAAACCACTTTACATACCATCTCACATACATATTAACCTATTGTTTTTCCACAGAGAGAGCTCTAGAAATGAAATTTCCTCTAAAGCCATGTGAAGTAGTTACAAACAACTGCTATGGTTTTACATGGCTCAGTTTTATAGGAATTGTGAAGTAAATTGCTAGGATGAAAATGAGGATCTGATTCATTAAAAATACATACGCCTTTCTTGAGGGATTTTCACGTGCTTTATTTGGGAGAAAAGTAAGCACTTTACTTGCCCCACTTTTTTTCTTTTGCAGTTCATTAAATATTCTATTTCCTTTGTGCACAAGTGGTTGGGGCCTTGATTATGCATGTGCCATGTACTTTGCTGAATTACCTTGCTGAATCAGGACCCTACATGAACAACTGAAATATGGCAGTTGAGTTAATGAGAATTAAATCGGTGGAGCCTTCTAACCAGGCTCTGTGAGTTCACCTTCTTCTCAACATCCTAATATAGGAGAGGGGAAGGGTCTGTGTCCTCTGAGTTTCCTGTGTCTAATTACACAGTAATGTATGAATAATTACTTCTGAGCAAAAACAAAATGGAAGATATCAGGAAAACCTCTCGCTGATATGGCAGTTCCCGTGTGCTGTAGCACATTTACTTTTTACCAAGAAAAGCCTATTCTTTGTATTATATGGAGGCTATTAAATATTTTGTTGAATAAATACCTGCAGAAATACTATTTGTGACCATGCAATCAGTCCTCCGCTGGACATTCTATAAAGGAGCATTCCCCATGGCCTGGGCTTGCTTGCTAAAGGAAAAAGGCAGCCTTTCACATTTCTATTGTATGGAAATAAGGTAGCTACTTCTGATTCTGGAGGACAATATGCCTTTGGTGGCCGGGTATGGCTACTCTTCCCAGGGATATAATCACAGACCCTGTCCAGCCAAACGATATATGGCCTTTGAGGCTCATCATCTCAAATAATGAGGCAGCTGTATAAATTTCAATCTTTTTCTCTTATCAGGCACCACACTATGAAATTTTAGCTGCATGTAAAGTAAACCAATAGCTGCAAAATTTGTTTTTAATGAATCGAGCCCTTGGTAGCTTAACGAGAAAGTTTGATTTAATTTTTTTCACTGCTGAGTAATAAAACATGAGAATTGCTACACCTTGGTTTGTTAAAATTTAAAGACTTTTGTCAAGAGTAAGATTAGCACATTATCATCAAAAAAGGTATATAAAACTCAGATTATTTTGGAGATGTACTTGGAAGATACAGTGTCAGTACAACATTTGAGATTTCCCAATTTTCTTTCTAGTCATAATTCATAATGAAAACATTCAATTCTACAATTATCTCTTTGTCTTTCTATTTATGTATTACTATAAAAATAATAAGGCTGAAAGCTCTTCTATCAATCTGTGTTCTTATACCAAGCCCATTCCTGTGGTTACAGAACAGCCAACAAATTAATTAAAGTAATGACCAAAAAAAAATCTCTTGGGCTGCTCATCTCCCCCCAAACTGTAGGGAGGATGACTTAGGCTGTGTCTGCACCTGGATATTTTTGCTCACAGTTCACACCATTGTTATCACCATTTCATTTCCACCAGTGGGGACATTGCGGGGAGCACTAATGCAGACAAATTGCCGATGGGTCCTGGAGTTGTAAATACCGTGACCTGCTCTGAGTAGATCAGATCACATGGCATCCCCCTGGAGCCTTGTCTACACTAATGCTCCTACCATGGCTACTACAGGTGGAGCTGAAAGAGTGGTAGCAGTGGTGGGTAATTTTAGCAAAACTTTCTTAGGACAGGAAAGACCTAAGTGAGCCAAATTTTCAAAATGCACATGCACGCTCTCTACCTGCAAATTCCGACCTTTGTACATGCAAAGCATTGTGTGCAAGTTGGGTAACGGTGTACACAATTGAGTAATTGGGTGCAGAATCACTTGATATGTAGCTGTTAATGCTCATTTGCTTGTATAAATGTGAGTTATTGTTGGTGCACCACTTTGAAATTTTGGTTCAAAATTAGGTTAAAAAGGAAATTGTTTGTTTTACTAGGGATGGATATTATGGGAAAACTCTGAACATAAATGATAACTGAATAGCTTTTACATGGAAAATACCAGGCAGCTAAAGAAACAGTTGTAATGACTTTGGGCTTGATTCTTCTTACAAAGATTATGGGAGTTTTGCCTGCCTGAGGACTGAAAGATTACACTCATATTTCAGTAAATTATTGCCAATTACATATAATGTGAATTTAACGTTACTACCATATAATTAGCACTAGTGTTTTTAAGGACACATACTTTACCTTGCAAATACATAGCACTTATCATGTAATCAACTGTTTAATTATTACCATGCAAACAAAGAGCACTGGGATGATTGCTGTGCCCCAAAAAATGTTTTTTTCAAAGCTGAGAAAAAAAGAGGGTTTGCAGAGTAAAGTCTAGGAACAAAAGGATGGGGTTTCAGAATTTCTCATCTATGGTCCTTTTCAGTAGCATATTCTGGGCTATATCCTGCTATTGATTTTTAAGTAGGGCTTCCAATAAGAGAAGCTTGAATGGAGATAGAAATTCAGAATATGTCTTTATTACCATTGGATTTTTTTTTTACAATAACAATCAAAAACATGATTTGTCTAGAATTGTTTCTCTTTATTTTTGTTCCCAGTTTATAGAGAAAATTTTAGTTTCTAAAATCTCAGAATTATTGTCTGACTTGATATAGTTCTCATGACTTAGTTTAAATTTGCATTTACACTACGGTAGGTTGGGTGATTGGCATAATTTTTTTATACATTACATAGTGCAGATACATTAGCAAAATATCTGAGCTGCAGTTTCACTGGATTTATGGGCTTCCTATGTTCAGATATACTCAGATATCTACCAAGTTATTAAGCACAACTCCAAAGGTTATGTATATCCTAGTATAATGTATTGCTAGAAAACAATACAGTACTAAAATTGGAAAGTTTAAAGTGTAGACTGAAGTTTGACTTTGATGTCAGCATCAGCAAAATTGTATTATATTTTCTTAGTTCTGAAAATCACTGAATTTCTCTAGTAGTGAACTCTAAATTGTTTGATCTATTTTTCTTGAGACCTCTTTTCTTTTCTTGAGCAGGAGATGCAAAACAAAGACCCATAACAGCCCACCTGTTGCAGTTAAAGCGTCAGATTACTATTTAAAACCTGTACTTTTTCTCACCCATTTTACTGTAGTGTCAATTTGATTGTTTCATGTCTATTCCCCAGTTTGCTAAATGCTTGTATTTTCAAAAATAGTTATGTTTATTCTTTAGTTTATGAGAATTCACTTGGCCAAAGCCTATTGCAAATAGTGCTGCCCGTTTCTCAGCATAGATTAATTCCTTCTAATTACTGTATGTCCACAAATCATTGTTTTGTGGATATCAGTCTTTGTCTGAACGTCTGATGAAATTAAGCAATTTTCAGCCATTCAGTTTTTTAAATACATTTGTAGTTTATCTGTAACACTGTTTCATTCATGTCGTTTGATTCCCTTGTCTGTGTTTTCATGTGTCATATACAGGACCTCAAATGAGATGGCATGAAAAGCTTATTTGTTAATATGGCTCACTGTGATTTGAGCAGTTTCATTGCAGGATATTCACATCTCTGAAGAACTGGGGCACTAATTCTCCATAAAGTAAACTCAAGTCTGGAGTCCTGATTTCAGCGAAGTTCACCAGATCTAGTGAAGCTTACAGTCTCACCCAGCAGAACTTTACAGTGAATTAATTTCCTGTTTGATTAGCATGCAGAGCAGCAGTACAGGATAACCTGAAGTACTTCTCTGTATTATAATGCATCATTTGCATAAAACTGATAACTTGTGTTCCTTTTAGGACATTCATTTCATTTTACAAATCCATTTCATACTTGTTATTAGATCCCTGTCTGGGCGCATTGTTGGAGGTGTGTGGTGGTTCTTTACCCTGATCATAATCTCATCCTACACGGCTAACTTAGCTGCCTTCCTGACGGTTGAGAGGATGGTGTCTCCTATTGAAAGTGCAGAGGATCTTTCTAAACAAACAGAAATTGCTTATGGGACACTAGATTCTGGCTCCACAAAAGAGTTTTTTAGGGTAAGAATTTATTCTTTCCTAGCTTTCTGTTTTCATCTTAAATAGTCATTCATTCATCTCACTTTTTTCTCCTAGGTTCTTTTAAAAGGTTTGTATGAAAATGTTATGTACACCTCTACTATATCACAAAAGTAGGGCATTCCTTGTTTATATGGGGCAAAAAGACTGCACCACCGTTTCTTTGTCTAAAGAAATTTAACAATCTGTTTAAAATAAATTTAAAGCGAAAAGTGGCTAAAAGAAGATTTACCTATATAGTATTCCACTGCATGGAAAAAAGCAAGGCCTGAGAGTACAGAACAGCTTATTCCATTAATTTGAGTAGCACAGCAACAAAATATATTTATTTGTATTACAGTAGTGCCTGAGAGGCCCCATCCAGGCTGAACCTTTAATACCATGCTATATTTTTGTTTCAGAACGTATGATACAATTTTTATTACCGTGTCAGCCCTCCAAAAGTAGGTCTCCCAACAGCCTTAAAATCCAAGCTTGATCGAGAAAATCAAACAAACAGGATACTAGTTTTGCTCAGATGAGGAATGTGTGTGCTGTGTTGTGTCTGTGCTCTCTTTGACATGGCTGTGCATGTGAGATGGCAGTGGATTTGAAGAACTACTCTTTGAAGAAGCCATTGTCCTGTTGCCTTAATTCCTTAAATTAAGGTTCTCAAATAAGAATGTAATTGAAGTTAGTATTAATATCCAACTGGAGGTGAAGGGGCAAATTCTGGCTTCCAAAACAGACACTTCAGAAACCCGTGAGAAAGCCACACCAAACCATTTGTATATGAAGATAGTTTCTCTCTGATCCTAGCAATTGAAAAATCATGGGGAGGGATTTTTCTTCAAGGCTTTCATTAGTGACATGGCATAGTAGCAAACCTGTGGGAGGTCATTCAGGATAGTATGAGTTTTCTCTGGATAAGTGCTTGCACCTCCATGTATCATTTGTAGGTCCATGGTCAACCATGCATACTACCAGCTTGCTAATAGTCTGTGATTAGGGGCAGCGCCTCTTCCTGGTGAGGGCGCTGAGGTGGGCCTTAGCCCTGCCTTACCACTAGGCCCTGCCCCTCTCAATGGCCTTGCCCCTTGTTCCCCTTCCCCCACCCTAAAGCCACACCCTCTGGCCAGGCTGGAAGCCGGAACCGGGCAGTGGGTGGCGCTGGCTGCATGCAGCCAGTAAAAGCTGCACGGCTGGGGTGACCCGGCTCCAGGGCTGGTAGAGCCATTGGAGAGCAGCGACTGCAGGGGCGGGGCCCAGAACCGGAGCAGGTCAGTGCGGGCCCCTGTGGGAAGCCCCTGACCCTCCATCTCCCCTGGGCAGCACACCCTGGTGGGAGGGGACACAGGCTGGGAGCGGCTCTCGGGCACCATAGGATCCCCACCCAGGCTTACTTCTCCGCTGCTACTGGAGCTGGGTACATGGCCAGCAGCTGCCACTCCCTCTGCTCTGCATTTAGAGCTCAGTGGCTGGAGAGTGGCAGCTGCTATGGGGAGGCTACAACAAATTTTGGGGTGGCTATGCCCCCCCACACCCGTCCTCCCAGTGCCACCCCTGTCTGTGATAACACATTGTACCACATACTGGTAGGGACAGATTTGAAGAGTTTCCTTGGAGAGTTTCAAACTCGTAAGTTTTTATTTGTTTCTGTACCCATATATGTTTTTATCTTAATGTCACAGTTCACATTTCTTTCTCTTCAGAGGTAATAAACAGTATAATTGCCCACAGTTATAAGGTACCATATTGCCCTTTCTAAGCCCTTTCTTAAGGTGAAAATTCTACAGAGAAAACATATTAAAAACAATAAAAGAACTTACACACATGCCAGTAAGCTTATACTCCCATCTTCAGCAAGGGCTTTGGTAGGATTCAGTCCTTCAAACCACACCAAGGGGTTTTTCTGTGGTCACAAGTTCATAACGGCTGTAAGCTCAAAACAAGCTGTGAATCTGAGTCACTCCTTTATAGAGTTTGGGCCTTTGATTTAGGAGCAGGTAATCAGCAGACACACGGCTCTCCTCACAGCTTAGCTTCAGATGGTTGAGTTTTTACATAACCAGAGGCAGGGGGTGGGAATTTGTATTCACTTCCCCCTAGATATTTCCCAGGAAATCCACTTTACATGTATTGTTCCAAAAAGCTCATTCTTGTCTCCTGCATTGTTCAGTATAGTTCTTTGAGCATCAAGGTCCACAATAATGCATAGCCTTTGTGTTTAATAGGACTCCAAAGATACTTAAATGTAATTCAATAAGATCTCTCAAACATATTGGAGGAAATTGCCATGTCTGTCATCCTGACAAGCAGCAGGTTTGATTATACTGACTGGGGGGGTGGGAGGTCTGTTGGTTAGTTATGGGAGTCAGAAGGCATATATTCTTTTGCTTATTCTACTACTGATTAGTGTGTAACTTTTTGCAAGTAAATCAGACATTTTTACCTTGGTTTCCCTGTCAGTAAAATGGTGATAATAATTGTTACACACCTTTGTAAAGCGCTTTGGGACCCAGGATGAAAGGTGAAGGTTGTTTTTATTATTATTATGCTTTGCAGATTTTGCTTTCAAACAATCCACCAAGAAGAGATTTCAGAATGGTACTACTACATCTTCATCTTCAGTAAAATGTGCCAGTTTATTATTTGCCTTAGAAGGGAAAATGACAGTGCCCAGTGTGCATGGAACATACATGACACACAATCCTTCCCCACAGTCCTTAGACCCCTTACAGTCTAAGTAGGCAGACATACAAATTCTGACACATATACCTCAGCTGACCCAGAGAGTGGAGTGAATCATAAAGCAGTGCAGTATTTTCACTCTTGTGAATTACTGCTGCAGCTAGAGCTAGCTGAACAATGGAAAAAACAGTTCTTCTTTGAGTGCTTGCACACGTCCACTCTGTGGTAGGTGTGTGTGCACCCCGAGCACAGTTGCTGTAAATTTTTCCCTGAGTGGTATCCGTTGGGTTGACTCTGGCGCCCTCTGGTGCTGCGCACTGGTATAAAGGGCCCAGCTGACCCACACTCCTCAGTTCCTTCTTACCGCCCGTGATGATCACTGCAACTGCTCTCTGTGCTAAAGCAAGCTATTCTCAGTGGATTTTGTTTCCTTCATTTTTTCTGAATATTTGTATAATTATAGTGTAAATAGTTGATACTCAGATAGTCTAGTTGATACTTCTTCATCCATTAGCAGTTTTTCATCCGCTCCTGAGGCTGAGGCATGCCTAGTCACCGGGCTTCAAGCCCTGTGCCTCATGCAGCAAGGCTATGCCTTTGAGTGACCCATAGTCTAGCTGTTTACAGTGCTTGGGTGAGGCTCACATCAGAGATTGCTATCAGATCTGTTGTGATTTCAAACCCCCTATGAAGAAGGACAAGGAGGCCAGGCAAAAATTCCTTTTCATGGAAGCAGCGGTCAGACCTTCCTCCAAGCTGAGATGGTCGGACATGGCACCAAGTAGCTCAGTGTCAGTGCAGAACACTCCAGTCTCGGCACCACTCACCATCCCAGTGTTGAGAAAGAAGCATAAGAAATGGGGGATGTTCCCCAACTCAGAAGAAGGCTGGGCATGGAGAGCAGAGCAGAGTGTGACATAGATCAGGCCACTCCTCTGCCTCAGCTTCACAGGCGGCACCATCAACTCTGGCCTGCATGCAGGCTCCATTGAGTCCAGTCTCGAATGAACTGTTGGCACAAGAAGGTCACCACAGCACAAGCGCTATTGTGGTGCAGTTCATTCCAGAGGCATTCACCGCAGCCAGGGACTTAGTGGTGTTCTCGGTACCACTGGCACCAGCAGTACAAAAGTCAGTGGCATTCGTGCCGGTGGGCAGAAGAGAGCACATAGCCCCAACTGCCATCTAGTTCCAGGTCTCGCGGTATCATCCAGAGGGAACCTTCCCTGCTGACAACTGCGCAAGCTTCCCTGCCCCGGGACTGATCTCCAGCACCAGTGGGAACCACATCTCCAACCCCAATTCCACTCAATCCACCTTGAGGCTTCTTAGCTGTTGGGAGCACTGAACAAACTAGCAGATCTCCTCAACAGGTCTTTCTCCATTCACCACGAGTGTTCCCTTCACCTGGACATCATGAAGGTCGTCTTCCTGCAAGTGCAATTTTCAGCACATGTATATAGTTCCTGAGTCAGAAAAAGCAAGTGCATTAATCTATCACTATTAAGCAAAGCGCTTGCATATATACATAGGTACCAATGCTTTGCTGATTCAGGGCTTGAGATGCAAGTTTTAGAACCCTGGGTCTTTAAGTCTGCTTTGCAACTTATTTTCTGATCTAGCTCCTCCTGGAAGTATTAGGACTGCTGAATATTCTGCTTTTCAAAGGTCTGTACTGCTACAGAAGTTGGCTGGTAGCTTGGCGTCAGAATGCATTCAAATTTGGATATGAGCTTCTGAATTGACTGAAGTTCAGTTCGAGCCTGTGCAGTGATATTGAGAGATTCAAGCTCATTTAAAGCCTTTCTTACTGAATTCAAATGCTGTGCAACTGTTGAACACCATCAATCCTTGCAGACCATCTAGTTTTGGACATCCCATGCAGTGAAACAGGAAGATATTGCATTAGAATTTCCCAAATTTCCTTTGTGAACTGCTACTGAAGGGATTGTATATTTGCTGAACAGTTCCAAAGTAAGTAGTTGACTCCTTGCATGATTCAGCACAGTCAACACCAACAAAGTTTAGTGTGTGGTTTCCACAGCTAAAGAAAATACAGTTTGAATTATGCTCAAGCAGAACTCCTTGTACACTTTTGTACTTCCCAGCCATATTAGATCCATTGTCATAGGCTTGACCAATGCAGACTTGAAAATCTAACTTAAAACCTTCTAGAATTGCTAGTACTTGAGCAGCAATTTATTTTCCAGTTTTTCTCATGAAATTATTAAACAAAATAAACCTTTCTTCAATTGAAATTTTGAGCTGTCTACAATCTTAACATTGAATAACCATAGTAGTCTGTTCCTTGTGAGAACAATCTGTAGTGGCATCAACAATGATTGAAAAGTACTTGACATTTCAAATCTCATCAAGAATTGTTGTTTGTATGAATGACCCACATAGGTCAATAAACTCATTTTGTATGGGTGGGGAGAGATAATGAACTTCCATGCACTTTTGACTCTCCTGTGATTCTCGAACAAGTTTAACATGTTCTGATAAAAGTGGGTCATATTTGCTGAGGAGCTCAACTATGCCTAGAAAGGTTTCAGAGTAGCAGCTGTGTTAGTCTGTATTCGCAAAAAGAAAAGGAGTACTTGTGGCACCTTAGAGACTAACAAATTTATCTGAGCACAAGCTTTCGTGAGCTACAGCTCACTTCATCGAATGCATCCGATGTAGCTCACGAAAGCTTATGCTCAAATACATTTGTTAGTCTCTAAGGTGCCACAAGTACTCCTTTTCTTTATGCCTAGAAAGTTTCCATTTGCATGATCACTAGTACATTGACTGGAACCAAAGAAAGCCAGTCCCCCCTCAGAAAGAAAAAGGATGACATTCAGGATGCTCAAGAAGTTTTTTCAAGTTATTAGTTTCTGTAGAGAGTTCAGTCAATAGTAAATTCTCAACTGAACTTTCAGCTGATGCTGCCCTACTGGCTGATTTCCATGCAACATAGTTTTCTTTGTATGATGTTGAACTCTCATCTGATGGTATTCAGTCTTTCAATTTCCTCCAAGCTCTGTTCATGCTCCATCCTGATTGATCAGAGAGAACTGATGCATTTGCAGCACTTTTGTTCAAAATGAAGCAGGGTGCACAGTACAGAGACTGTTTTTCCGTATGCCAGTATAACCAGTCTCTTTTGCAGGTCTCACCATTTGGAACAGTTTTTGTCAGCAGATGAGTAGGGAAAGCATGATTATCAGCATCTCGTGGAATGTTACTTGGAATTTCAAAACAACTAATTTGAAGAAAAGATTGCATTTGGGCAGCATTACTCTTGTCAATAATTCCAATGTCAGTCACAGTCAAACCTGTAGTACTCATGAATTGCTCTTGCTGCGTAAGATCTACATCTTCCTGTTGCTGTTGAGTTTCTTGATCATACACAAGATCTTCTGCTGCATCTGTTACTGTTGGCACATCTCCTTCTTGACTACTGTCCTCGTGTTCAGGTACTGGCATTGAAATATCACCTGTTGCAGTTGCGGAGTTTTCATTATCTGTAGCATTGTTTGTTGGGTAAGGTGTGTTTTCCAGTGGTTTGAGAAATCAAGTTATTGGCTTTGAGCTTTTAGCTGCTGCTTCACTCAATTGTCTTCACCGTCTCTTTCTTGCACCACTTTCAAATCATGTCTTCATAGTGATATATCTGGTCAATATGTAGCCTATCCACACTTGAAATATTCTGCTGTAAATATGTAGCTTATCTACACTTGAAATCTTCTATTGTAAACATGTACACAAATGCTGAATGGTATACAAATGCTAAAAAGACTTAAAACGAAGGAATACTAATTAAGAACACAAAATGAAACAGTCAGACAGATTATTATCCTTATCACTGAACCAAAACTCAAGCACACAAGGTATAATATAACAGGCTGAGCTGAAGACAAAGGGATGACATGTATGTAGTAAATACAGACACGGATACAGACAGAGGGATAATGTCCAAAAATTCCAAATGTGTGTCCTCATGAAACTCACTGTACAAGATTGTCCTCACAAAATTTCACCTTGAATCTGGGCCTATATACTACGAAAGCCTATGAGGATGGCCAAGCTACCAAGCTAGGGCTCAACCAACCGACCAACCAGTCACCTCTTTTAGCTACCATATGAAGATGATAATGAGGAATTCTCACACATAAACAATTCCTTAGTCAACTAGACGTAAAACTATAAAGACACTAAAATGTAACAATTCTCTATCTTTTGCATGCACTTGATCCAGCATCAGCCACTAGTAGTGGTTTGTTTATATAATCAGCTGATCTGAGAGGACAAGTTCATCACAGTCTAATGTTGTGTCATCAGAACCGATATATTTTTATTAATATTTATGAAAAATGTTAACTCTTTAATATGATGAAATCTATATCAGTGAAGAAAAAAAATGTCTTTTACCAAATCACATCTCTTCTTTGCTTAAATTTGCAGCTCTAAGCTGAGTGTGTCACATTGTGGTCCGATGGGGATGTGCATAAAAACCAGTTGCAAAACTTATCAAATGCCAAAAAATTAACAAGTGTCTGAATTTGAGGCGCCCTTTGAGCTTGAGGCCTAGGCCAAATGGCCCTCCTGGCCCTGGTGAGAAGTTAGGAGAACATTTTCTGCCTGCTGCTTTAGGCAGTTTCAGATCTAAAATAAGCTTACTACCTTTGCTGGAAATCAGCACACAGTAGTGAGATAGTGCTACACCTGGGGTTTGGGTCGCCAGACCTCGTGGTAAGAGCAGGAGTCTGAGTCAAGAGACACTAACCTGAGTCAAGAACTGGAGATGGGATCAGAAGTGGAAGTCAAGCTAATGGTCAGATCAGGAGTTGAGCCAAGGGTCAGAGCCAGAGTCAGACACGAGGGGCAAAAATCAGGAGCAAGGTGGGAATCAGGTACAGATCAGTAAAGCATGAACAGGAGCAAGTCAGGGATGCAAGTACCTATGTATATGTACAAGTGCTTTGCTTAATAGTGATAAATTAAAGCACATGCTTTTCCGAATCAAGGACACTATGCAAGTGCTGAAAATTGCACTTGCAATTTTGGGGAGTGCGATTTTGGACCACAAGGTTTTTACATGTCCAAAACTTAGATGTGTGGATGCAGATTAGTTTGCAAATGAAAAACAGAGTTAAAGATTTATAAAGTTAAAGCATTGAGCAGGAAAGTAGGGCTCAGAAGTCAGAAAAGAAGGCAAGGTCTGATGTAGTACCCAGCTAGGAATTCACCCAGTTGCACAGACAATTTGTTGTGCCTCCTTCTGGCTCAAAAAGTGCAGCCAGCCACTCCGTGGGCCGGGCACTCCTCCAATCATGGTTGAGTGGTTGATGCCTCTGGTAGGGTTGGGGTTTCATTAGCCACTCAGTCAACCAGTTACTAACAGGCTGCTGGATGGCAGCTGGGATGCGAAGGCTGCCTGAGAATCTAAGTTCATGACCTGTGGATCCTCATAGATTGTCCTACCAGCTGCAGATAGAGCAGAGGCTGTTACTGGATCCAGGGAAGTCACAGGGTGAAGGGGATTCCAACAGTGCTGTCTGTTTCTGCATTAAGGCAAGCAGCAGCAGCATGCAATACACAGACATACCAATGGCAGAAAATCGGGCTTGTGGGAGTACTTTAAAAAAACTGAGGCACAGAGAGGGGAAGTGACTGCTCAAGGTGATCCAGCCGGTAACACCGCAGAGAATGTAACCAGCTCTTCTGAGTCCCAGTCCAGTGCTATCTCTAACTAGGCAACACTGCCTCTACAGTAAAATATGCCCATGCCAAAGCAGTGAGTGTGAAGGGTCAGCCGGACTACAGACATGTGGAACAGTGGTGAAACCATTCGTGTACACAGGTCAGCCTTAGCAGCAGCAGCAAACACATGCATCAGTATGACATGATGTGAGTTTGTTGGATCTGAGAAACAACACTCTGCCAGGAATATGCAGATGAATCCACAGTTACAACAGAACAGTGGCAGATAAGCTTTTCTGTTTTCTCTGGGTTTGTGGCAATGGGCAAAACACAAAGAAAGCAGTGGGTAAAAATGGTTTCCCATAAATGTACCGATTTGTATGCTAGTGATGAAGTTTATCTACATTAGAATAAGAATGTGGACAGGGCTGTGATTTTGCACTCCATATCATCTCGTCTCTGTCAAGTGGAGAATGCTATCCAGTGTTTCTGGGCATGGTGATGCAATGGAATTCCACCTTCCATGTGCTGGAGTGACTCCATGAACAGTGTGCAACTACACAGCACATTTATCTCCATAGTTCCACCAAAATCCAGAGAGATAGCAGTCTTCATTGTGCCCCACTGAGTATCCAATATAAGCGTTCTGTGTAATAGCCTGAGGCCCTTCACTGATTTCTCCAAGCTGGTCAGTGGATGTGATGTCACATTAGTTAGGAGACATGATGTCTTACCTTTGGAAAACAAAATCATGTCTGTGGTACAGCAATACAAATAAAATCATGATAAACCAGGTCTACCTCAGCACAGCAGCAGATGAATAAAGAGACGTAAAGCATGAATATTATAGTATGCAAGGTTAACATTCACTTTCAACATTCCATTAAGCTTTTGTTGTTTTCATGATTTCTACCTGCTCAAACCCTCATTGAAAGCAAATACAAGAGGGGCACAAATCTATCCAAAGTCAATTCATTACAGATATGTTTGGTGATATTTGCCCACTTTGTTAATCAGACATGTGTACAACTGATGTGCAAACTAAACTGGTCGGTGTTTTCATTTTCCTTATTTGAAATTGCGTTTATTAATGAGTGCAAAGCAGAAGTTACTTTGAAAAGAAAATAAATTGAATGCCGACAGCAGTAATAATAATAACAATTTACAATCCAACATTTACATAAGGTTGTTTAAGAGGTTTTTTTATACCAGCTGCTGTTTCAGTCAGCAATATGGCAAAATGAGGACCAATGTGTGTGTCAGTCCATCACTTCCAGCAGTTGCAATCATTCAAGGGACAGATTATTTCCATGCTGGTACCCAGAATAGAATAGCAAACAGAATTGCTGCATAATAAACTTGTAAGGAAATGCAGCTCAGGGAATGTGTTTGATTATGCACAACCACAAGGTGCTTTGACTCTTAAGGCATTCTCTGTATTATATTTAATCCTTTACACTGTCCTCATCAAAATAGGATCTGAAGATCATACAAAAAACAGTAGATCCCCAAAATCTGAGAAGATAAGAAATGTTTTCTAAGGGCTGTTGAAATACCAGCGGAGGATATTTTAAATAGCACATTCATTTCCAGGGCTAGGTTGTCTCTAGTCCTAGATGACCGTGCCAGAGAATAAGAGGGCATGAGGCGGTACCTTATTCTCTTGCACGGACTACTTGTACCATGGTTTTCAACATGAGAAGGGAAATAGGCTCTGAAGAGCAGGATGGCATGGGATGAGATGGAGACTGGATGGAACCTTATTCTGCATATCTGTGCTGGCATAATGGGGGACATACACTGTGCCATTTCTAGGTCTGGTGGAGTTTACTTATGCCTCAGAGCAGCGGGGAGACTGAGAAACAGATTTGGAACTCTCTGAGGCCGGGTTGGGGCAGCACAACTAGATGTGGAGATTGGAGTCGTACAGCATAGACCCCTATGAGTACAGAAGATGTGTTGATGATCAGTAATCGTTCTATTTGTTATTTTCTGTGGTTTACAGAAAAGTCAAGTGAAATAAGAAAAAGTGTGCAATACACCCTTAGAAAGGGAAACATAGATCACCAGATCTTTGAGCTATCTACCCCTTTGCTAGGAAAAGAGGGTTTCACTGCCCAGTTCAAGAAAAGGAACAGCAGTGAAGAAAATGTTAGATGAGGAGAGTGCCAATGTCATCTGCCTCTTCAAACATTCTTTTATTGATTTAAGCAAGTTTGGTTTGGTTTTGTTCATGTTTGACAGAGGAAATAAAAAGGTGTTTTAGCTGAAATAAAAGTGAAAGAAGATGTGGAGCAGTGTGATGGCTGAGGTGCTTTGGTATTTGTACATTATTAATCACTAGGAAAGAAAAAATCTGAGTTTTCTTTGGACTGGAGTATTCAACTTGTCCCATTCTGAACTTTGCTCCCTTGTGTTGCAATCCCAATGTAGAAGTACACATTTTATATTAGAAATAAATACATAGAAATAAATATATAGTAGTGCATTCTGCACTTTTCCCCCTCGAGTAAAGTGTCTTGTTTCTAAAAGCGGCAGAGAGTCTTGTGGCACCTTATAGACTAACAGACATATTGGAGCATGAGCATTCATGGGTGTATACATGCATCCCATGCATCCGACGAAGTGGGTATTCACCCACGGAAGCTCATGCTCCAATACGTCTGTTAGTCTATACGGTGCCACAGAACTCTTTGCCATTTTTACACATCCAGACTAACACAGCTACCCCTCTGATGCTTGTTTCTAAAAGTTATCAGTGGCTTCAGATATGGTTTCCCACGTATGATTTTTTTCTCCTTCATGTTATTCAAATACTTTTTAGCAGACAGTGTTGTGTGGCCAAAGGTCAGAATAATACAGGTGCACATCCCCAAAATGCTTATCTAATTAATATTTCATAAAGTTTTAGAAAACAAACTTCCAGACATCTTTTTCGACAGTATTCCAGCTGTTATTAAGCAGAGTCTGTGTCTGATTCAGGAGGCAAATGTTAGCATAAATTGGTTGTGTGTGACATTACTGTTACCCTAGCCAAAAGTGGATTGTGCTGTGGTTAACATTCAATAGTCAACTGTGCTGGATACTAGTGAGTACACAGGAGCAAATACTCTACAATTTATGACAATCACATAACATCATAGTTTGAAGACTTTCATAGGTGAAAATGACCAAGCATATGTATGAAAACAGTGTAACAAAGGCTCATTCGTAGACATGCAACGTCTGTAATATACAGGTCCCCGTATCAATAGAGTTATTTTAATAAAGTTACTGCAGGAATAATTTAGCCTATTTTTATGTTAGCAATATCTTGTCCTGTCAACGTTTTTAACAAATTAAAAGAAAGCTGATTTTCTTTACGACAGAACTTTGAAAACAGTGGGTTTGAACTGGAATATCTGAGTAGAGATAAGCTGTGTGTTATGTACCTATGTTGTGCAGGAGGTCAGACTAGATGATCAGAATGATCCCTTCTGGCCTTAAAATCTGTTAATATGATCTGGGGGAATTTAAATTCTGCTGAAACTGAACAATATGAGGCTCAGAAATTCAATAAAGCAAAACTCTCATAGAAAGGCACATTGACTAAAACCTTTAACACTGGTTAAAAGGTTTTGAACTTTTTGCTTAACACTTATGTTTGACACTTACCTCCTTAAATGTTCACCACTTTAAGACAGGTGAAGATTATGGTCAGTACTTCATCAGTCCATGACTTACATATTTACAATCCTTTGTCCCACTTGTCACTTTTTTCAGTGTATGCTCTTGTAGGGAAAATGCTCACCAGCTCAATGGGGTATTGGGTTGTGTGTTCTTCATAGTTTCCCCTTGATCTTGCTAGAGATAGTAACTTTGTAGAATGACAGTAATTCAGGCAGGTGCTAATAGTGAGTAATGCTCAGCCCTATGCTTTATTTGGGGGATGTTATATATATAAAATCAGGAAATGGCTGACCACTTCTGGTGACTCTTTTTCGATTTGTAGAGGACTCTTTAAGATTTTTATTAAAAGCAAAGCCAGGACAGCATAACCTCAAAATCCACAAAGTTCTGCTCTACTTTTCAGTGTCTCCTTGGAATATTTAACCTATTTTCAGTAATATCCATTAACTTGAGATACATTGGGGTGAAAAATATAATACCGTTCCTCTGTTTATAAGAATTACTGATATGAAAATCAACTGCATATACTAATCAAAACCCGTGGGACAAAATCATTCCTATACTAACCATGCTCAAGTATTGTGCATGTAAGAATCAAACAGTCTGCTTATAAGAATAATTTTGGGGCAAACTGACTACATGTAATATGGTGATCAATCAAGTGCAATGTCATGTAATAAGCCAGTAAAGCTGGTTTGAATTTGATCACATATCTTGTAGCATATATAAAATATAATCCCTGTGTAGAAAAAACAAATTGTGCCGTTTATATGTGAGTCAATATGGCAGGAAAAAGAAATAGACTTTCTGCAGATGAAAGACACCACCTTCTGGATTTCAGTGGTAGGCTTCCAAAGACCAGACAAAGAGATGCAGTTCAGAAATTGAGCATTCCACAAGCTACATTATCTAAGATTCTCAAGGACAGGAGAGCAACATACAAAACAAAGGAGACAGAAAAAGAATACCATCAGCAAGGCACCTATGGTTTAGGCAGCGCTTATAAGTGGATCAAAAGTGCCCCCTGTCCGCAATAGGACAGTTGGTGATGCAGAAAGCAGAAGAACTGGTGGCCCAGGGCATTACTGACTTCAAGGCCAGAACTGGCCAGTAACCAAGAGAGAATTGTTTTAAAGAAAATGTGTGGAGAAGCAGAAGATACAGACATTAAATCATGTGAAGAATGGTTAGAAAATGAGTGGATCGAAATGAGACATAACTTCACTGAAGAAGACATTTGGAATGCAGGTGAAAGTGGAATTTACTTTCAAGCCCTGCCTGATGGAACTTACCTTTAAATCTGAAAATAAAAAAAAAGGGGGGGGGGAAAGTCTAAGGAAACAATTACTTCTCTGTTCATCTGTTCCGTGACTGATAAGTAAAAGGATCTTTTCATCAACAGGAAAAGTCAAAACCCATGATGTTATAAAAATGTGAGACATCTTCCAGTTTGCTATGCTGCCAGTGCATCTGCCTGGATGATGGGGTATCTATTGGGTGAATGACTGAAGGACTGGGATTGAAAGTTGGGTCAGGAAAGGAGAAAAAAAATTGCTACTTGTGTACAACTGCACAGCCCACGCGATGAAAGATGTAGCACTGATGAATATCCTACTTAAATTCCTACCGAAGACCACAACTTCTATCCTTCATCCATGTGATCAGGGAATTATCAGAACCGCCAAGGCGTACTTTCACAAGCAAATAGCTCACACAGTATTGCACCACATTGACGATGAGAACAACAAAGCTACCGCTGTGGAAATTGCCAGGAAGGTCAGTCTTTTAGATGCCATTCTAATTCTTGCAAACGCCTGGTCTGACTTTGATGCTTCAACAATCTGGAATTGCTGGGGAAAAAAGGAGGTCTGGTCACAGCACCCATTGAGGAAGTAATTGTTGAGCCACCAAGAAAACTCAATTCACACAAATTTGAAGAGTGGCTAGACATCGATGACAATGCTTTTGTTATGCAACCTGTCTCTGATGAGGACATTGTGACTGAGATCAGACACCAACTGGAAGTGACACCTGAAAACAATGCAGTGGTGGACTCTGATAATGGCGAGATAATTGTCTCATCCTTGATCCAAATGAAGGATGTCATGAAAACTCTGACAAAAGACCTATTGTCCAGGGGCTTCAATTATTTTAACTTTCTATGTCACCTTGAAAAGGAAGTTGTGGATCATGCAATGACTGATCCAGGGAACACTGGACAAGTTGGTACCACTGCATTGTGCATGCACAGTGCCAGACATGCCACTCCAGTGACAGACAGCGACACTCTGAAATAAATATTAATGGGAGTCGATACTGTTATAAATGGTGTCTCACATTTATATTTATGCTATAAAAGTCAATGTAATGCACTTTCATATGTTATGTTTCTTCCAGTTCATTTGAGAGATTTTTAAAATTTGTATCTTCGAATCTTTACCTAAAGAGAGAGAGAGTTCTGCTAAGTTACACTTTGTTTAACGTTATAAAATGTTGTACAGTCTTAATAATTGCCTTAATAAAAGCACCAGCTAAATGATTTGGTGATTTAAAAAAAAAAAACAATAGCCTGTTGCTCAGTTAGAATGTTGGTATGTTTTTTTCCATGTTGAATATGTTTAAAGTCTACAGAATTTAGTTATGGTAAATGAGATGTTTCTCTATTGGATACAAAAATTGGTGGTTTAAAACATAAAAGTCAATTTCATCCATGTCATCTGCGTGTAAGAGTCAACCGCTTATAAGAAATCATCTGAGATGGATAAAAGGAGTGCACTGTACCATATAGCAGAGTTCTTCTTGACCTGCTGCTCACAAATCGGGAAGAATTAGTAGGGGAAGCTAAAGTGGATGAGAACCTGGGAGGCAGTGACCATGAGATGGTCGAGTTAAGGATCCTGACACCAAGAAGAAAGGAAAGCAGCAGAATACGGACCCTGGACTTCAGAAAAGCAGACTTTGACTCCCTCAGGGAACTGATGGGCAAGATCGCCTGGGAGAATAACATGAGGGGGAAAGGAGTCCAGGAGAGCTGGCTGTATTTTAATGAATCCTTATTGAGGTTACAGGGACAAAAAATCCCGATGTGTAGAAAGAATAGAAAATATGGCAGGCGACCAGCTTGGCTTAACAGTGAAATCCTTGCTGATCTTAAATACAAAAAGAAGCTTACAAGAAGTGGAAGATGGGACAAATGACCAGGAATGAGTAAAAAAATACTGCTAGGGCATGCAGGAGT
Organism: Lepidochelys kempii; assembly: GCF_965140285.1. Lineage (NCBI taxonomy): Eukaryota > Metazoa > Chordata > Testudines > Cheloniidae > Lepidochelys > Lepidochelys kempii. Next base: position 61,662,995 of record NC_136383.1, read on the forward strand.
GAAATCAGAAAGGCCAAATCACACCTGGAGTTGCAGCTAGCAAGAGATGTTAAGAGTAACAAGAAGGGTTTCTTCACATATGTTAGCAACAAGAAGAAAGTCAAGGAAAGCATGGGCCCCTTACTGAATGAGGGAGGCAACCTAGTGACAGAGGATGTGCAAAAAGCTAATGTACTCAATGCTTTTTTTGCCTCTGTCTTCACGAACAAGGTCAGCTCCCAGACTACTGCACTGGGCAGCACAGCATGGGGAGGAGGTGACTAGCCCTCTGTGGAGAAAGAAGTGGTTCGGGACTATTTAGAAAAGCTGGACGTGCACAAGTCCATGGGGCCAGATGCGTTGCATCCGAGAGTGCTAAAGGAGTTGGCAGATGTGATTGCAGAGCCATTAGCCATTATCTTTGAAAACTCATGGCGATCAGGGGAAGTCCCGGATGACTGGAAAAAGGCTAATGTAGTGCCCATCTTTAACAAAGGGAAGGAGGAGGATCCTGGGAACTACAGGCCAGTCAGCCTCACCTCAGTCCCTGGAAAAATCATGGAGCAGGTCCTCAAGGAATCAATTCTGAAGCACTTGGAGGAGAGGAAAGTGATCAGGAACAGTCAGCATGGATTCACCAAGGGCAAGTCATGCCTGACTAATCTAATTGCCTTCTATGATGAGATAACTGGTTCTGTGGATGAGGGGAAAGCAGTGGATGTGTTGTTCCTTGAGTTTAGCAAAGCTTTTGACCCTGTCTCCCACACTATTCTTGCCAGCAAGTTAAAGAAGTATGGGCTGGATGAATGGACTATAAGGTGGATAGAAAGCTGGCTAGATTGTTGGGCTCAACAGGTAGTGATCAATGGCTCCATGTCTAGTTGGCAGCCGGTATCAAGTGGAGTGCCCCAAGGGTCGGTCCTCGGGCCAGTTTTGTTCAATATCTTCATAAATGATCTGGAGGATGGTGTAGATTGCACCCTCAGCAAGTTTGCAGATGACACTAAACTGGGAGGAGAGGTAGATACGCTGGAGGGTAGGGATAGGATACAGAGGGACCTAGACAAATTGGAGGATTGGGCCAAAAGAAATCTGATGAGGTTCAACAAGGACAAGTGCAGAGTCCTTCACTTAGGACGGAAGAATCCAATGCACCACTACAGACTAGGGAGTGAATGGTTAGGCAGCAGTTCTGCAGAAAAGGACCTAGGGGTTAAAGTGGACAAGAAGCTGGATATGAGTCAACTTTGTGCCCTTGTTGCCAAGAAGGCCAATGGCATTTTGGGATGTATAAGTAGGGGCATAGCGAGCAGATCGAGGGACGTGATCGTTCCCCTCTATTCGACATTGGTGAGGCCTCATCTGGAGTACTGTGTCCAGTTTTGGGCCCCACGCTACAAGAAGGATGTGGAAAAATTGGAAAACGTCCAGCGGAGGGCAACAAAAATGATTAGGGGACTGGAACACATGACTTATGAGGAGAGGCTGAGGGAACTGGGGATGCTTAGTCTGTGGAAGAGAAGAATGAGTGGGGATTTGATAGCTGCTTTCAACTACCTGAAAGGGGGTTCCAAAGAGGATGGCTCTAGACTGTTCTCAGTGGTAGCAGATGTCAGAACAAGGAGTAATGGTCTCAAGTTGCAGTGGAGGAGATTTAGGTTGGATATTAGGAAAAACTTTTTCACTAGGAGGGTGGTGAAACAGTGGAATGCATTGCCTAGGGAGGTGGTGGAATCTCCTTCCTTAGAAGTTTTTAAGGTCAGGCTTGACAAAGCCCTGGCTGGGATGATTTAATTGGGGATTGGTCCTGCTTTGAGCAGGGGGGTGGACTAGATGACCTCCTGAGGTCCCTTCCAACCCTGATATTCTATGATTCTATGATATTAGTGTATTCCCTATGTTTGAATCTATATTTCTTTTCAATATATAATCATATATTTCCAAACATTTCATCTTGGAATAATTAAAATAAAAATAGAATAATAACTAGATGGTATTTTTCCACTTATATCAATATTTGATTGTTCGCAAATTGGTAAGATTCATTTATTGTTCTACTTTACTAGTTGTAGGTAGCAGTAGCAGTAGCAATTTCTATCCTTTTTGTAACATGGAAGGTCAAAAATATAATTCTACAAACCATATTCCACAGCTGAAGTTCTGCTTCATGTAATATCAGATCACATTTTAGCACAGTTTTGATAGACTATGGAGCTATTTCTGTAAATGACATAATAACGACATCATCCCATTTTAAGAACAAAATGGAGAGGTTATCTGATGTCCCACAAAATGAATAGATAGTTAATTAATTTGATAAAGTGCTGCATAATTGAATTTCTTAATGAATATCATTGGAAAGAGCCCTGTTTAATTAAGGCAATATTTTACATGTAAATGGGGGGTGTACTTAGCTAAACGAATAATTTTGATAGTTATGCTTCCCAGTGAAGACATGATATTCCCAAGGCACTTTTTAGCTTCTGAGAGATTTTCAGGTCACGTTTTTTTTTAATACAAGAAGGAAAAGTCATATATAAGAAAATAAGTGTATATACCATAGCTTTGTCTGTGCTGTAGCAATGGGATTGATCACAACATCAGAAGTACCTTTTACAGTTAGATTAAAATATTTCATATATTCACCAAGACATAATACTATACTAGAGCGGTGAACTATAGTAACTGGAAAGATTCTTGGTGATTTGTTCCAATGCAGTTTTATTCTTTATTGTCTATTAATGTAGCAGTTCTTCGATGGGTTCATTCTTCAGACCGCTTAGTAAGTGAGATCCTTTTATGGTGCTTCTGCCCTCCTTCTCTTCAGTGGCATTAAGGAAACAGTATATACTATTGGATCTGTTCCTAATGGGTGGGTAAATACCCAGCTTGTCCTCTGATCACCCAAAATTCAGATGTATTCCACTTCCCAAAATGTTTTGGTCCATCTCCCCTAAATGTAATGTCCCTTTACTGATAGACCTCTTTCTGCCATCTTTACCCAGGAAAGTAGCCCCACTGACTGCTCACATGAATGAAAGTTGCTGGTTGTGGCCATTAATCAGCCAAGAATAACACCTGGATTAGTTTTTTGAAGCATGTAGACAATATTTTGAAAACTCTTACAATTTGGGAAAACTGGTTTCCTGAACCACCTCACTTCTGTTTTGAAGATTTTTGGATGTCTTGGTGTGGGCCATTTCCTTAAATAAGTGAGACTGAATAAAGTCTAAATATCATCAGTGGAGTAATAGAAAAGCCCTACATTGCACTATTTTTGTTCTGTGGTCAAAATCTTTGGGACTGCCTTGCTCCTTGTGCAGTCATTTCTACCTGTGCAAAGTGGGGTATAAAATGCTACCCAATCCAAATTCTTCATTCACTTGCATCAGTAGAAGTGATTTATACCCACTTTGCACTCACTTTGTATGTAAATTACTATACAAGGTCAGGAGAATCAGCACCAGATCATATTTCATGATTACAAGTGCCCTTTGGGACTCATCCACGATTCCTTTCAAGTTTCTTCCTCTTTGACTGCACCATTCCCAATAACCAAATACAAATACCAAACTTGATTTAGCTAAACATTCTTTCCAGGCAAGAAAGTAACTATCGACTAAACCAGAGGGATTTTTGTTTTCTAAAGCAAAAGGAACAGGACCCTGCAAGCTACAAAGAAAAACAACTGGCTCCAGTTACCTCACTTTTTCCTAAAAGGGAGAAGAGAATACAACTTCTATGACTCATTTCAATTATGTGCCATACCGTGTATCGCCACTAAAGAGGAATTTGACACAGTGATCTAATTGTCCATGTTATCTTTGGATTTCATAGCAATGTTAGCATCTTCCTTTGAGTGATTTGACATTTTCTAGTGGCTCAAGGACACATTTTCAACTTGTTATACCTGATTACTATATTCAACAGTGGAGAACTCATTAGTGGAATGAAGATATTCTTTTTAGAATTGGAATCTCTGTTGAAAAGTTTACTGCAGTTCTACTATATCTTTTATTTTTATCTGAAGTGTATGAAATCATTGGTAGAAGTATAAGCTATATATGAAATGATAGCAATAATAATAAATCAATCGGAAAAGAATGCTGGTTTTATAATCCTTCAGCACCGAGTTTTGATTTATACCAAGAATAACATAACCT